>NC_082594.1:43538899-44211899 GCF_030936135.1 Gavia stellata
TTTACATATCCTATAGTCTTAATAAAGTAAAGAAGTTGGCACCATTTACAAAGAGACTAATTTGTACAGAAGGAGTGAGACATAACTTGTCAGGGCATTTGAAGACTGTTGGACCACAGAGCTTTCCAGCACAGCACTGCCATTTTTGCAGCACTTGACCACCTCTTGCCATAGCATTCAAAATTCATGTAGGTAAATTAAAGGTTCTTAGATGGAAGAATAAAAAAGAAAGTCTCAGACTCTAAAATTGTCTTAAACATTTTCATATCTCAAAAGGTGGCATGTTCATTAATAATAAAAAGCTATCTCCCTGCCTCAGTTATTCTAAATCTGAACAAATTTTAGCATATGCCTTCAACAAGACTACAAGCTACTGATGACTAAATGTGTTGTTTCAGTAGCAATGAATGAAGAACATGGAATAAATGGATTGTAAAAACGCAAGAGCAGTAAGAATAAATCTGATCTATATTATCACAGAGTACATATGTGATGAGGAAGTTCATTCTAGCAAGTCCACTCTTATGGACAAATTAAGTAGTGCCATTAAAATTCAGTAAGCTTCTGCCACTATGCAGATGTCTAAAGATTCTCAGATCAGTGATGTACTTCATATAAAATCTATAGAACGAGATTATATTTGTATCAGTTTTTAACCTCTTCTATTCAGTTCAGAAACCTTGAAGAGATAATTTTTATTATTTTACCTGTCTTTATAGTGTATCTTGATAACATTTTTATTGAATCCTATGATAAGCATCTTCTTGTTCAAAATAGTAACTTCCAATGTTCATGAAAACTTCAGCATCACTGACTTTTTCTTTAAAAAAGTACCATAAGTCATTCATCAGCTATTCCGCATTTGTTTAAATGGTGTAACTCCTATGAAATGAATTACACTAACTGACAAAACAATGAAGAGTTTCAAGTAGGGAATATATGCTTTAGGTCTCTACGAAAAAGCGTAACATACATATTATATGCACATGTATGTTTATCTACAGCCATATTAATCAAAAAAAATGCACAGTGCTGTCTCTTTATCTAATAAAATATTTAGTACCATATGCTTTACTTTCAATAAGAAGAACACAAATTGTTCTTTTCTTTTCTGTTTAGAAGTAGAACTATACATTTCTTCCCATAGAAAAAGTAATAAATGACATGGGAAATGAAAATGAAATTATTTTAACCATAGGGAGGCAGGGATAAGAAAAGTTAAACCAATGACGTGTTTTATCCTCAGGATTATCTGTATCACAGTATTTCTGGAAGCTCTATGTTAGCTACATTTCCCTCTTTCTGTTTGGGCTTGGGGGGGAAGGGGGCAGGGACTGAGAAAGAAAAGCAATTCAACATTAAAAGAAGTTTCATATGAAACACAAGCACCTGCATGTGTCCTTCTTTTTCTTGTCTCTTCACAGGTGTCACTCAGCTGATGACTCATAAAACAAATTCTTATCTTTCTCTAAGGTAGGCTGTGTCATGGTTGCCGCGTTCCGGGAAAGCGGACGTTTTTACTTTTGAGCTTACTCCCAATACTCATCACCTCCCGCTAGATTTCAATGAACTTCTAAGAAAGTTGGTTGGCGACGATCCCCAGCGCGGAGCCCCTGCTTCGACAGGCGCCTGTGCCCGGGCCAGCCCCGCGGGCAGGGGCAGGGGCAGGGGCTGGGGCAGGGGCAGGGGCTGGGGCAGGGCAGGGCAGAATACGGGCAGGACAGGGGCAGGGGCAGCGTCCCCTGCCCGCGGCACCCCGACCCTGCGGCTGGCCGGTCTCGCCCGGGACCCTCGGGCAGCCCCCCGCTGCCCTTCCCACGCAGCGGGGCGCCCCTCCGCCCCCAAACGCAGCCATTTCAAACGGAGGAGCCCTCCTGCCCCCAGGCCCCACGACTCTCCCGCAACAATGCCCGCACACTTGCCTATCTGCGCCCGCCCCCACCCCCGTCACTCCCCGCGGTCGGGGACCCCACCCCCACGGCTGGGGGGCAATGATCACCCGCGGCCCCTCCACCCGCGGACGCCGCGCAGGTTGCGCCGGCGGCGTAGGTTGCGCCGGGTCCGCCGCGCTTCCCTACCTGTGCCCGCCTCCGTCACCTGTTGCCCGGCTGCCTCCATCCGCGCAGCCCCCCGGCGTCTCCTCCCGCTCCGGCGGCGCCAGGGGCTTCTCGGGCTCCCGGGCCACCTCCATCCCACCGGGCACCGCCTCCGCCTCCTCCTCCTCCTCCTCCAGGGACTCCACGTAGAAGACGGTGCGGGGCGGCGGCGGCCCCGGCCCGTGCCCGTGGCCCAGCCCGTGCCCCCCGCCCGGCTGGCCGACGGCGGGCAGCAGCGTCCCGTTGGGCGGGCTGGCCGTGGTGGCCGCCGAGGAGGAGGCGGAGGAGGCGGATTTCTTCCAGAAGACGCTGTTGCCTCTCTCCTGGCTCTTCAGCAGGCGGCTCTGGCTGGGCCCCCAGTGCTCGAAGCTGCTGTCGGGCGGCAGGCAGCCGCCCCCCGCCGGGCCGCCCGCCGGCGAGGGGTGGCTGAACAGTTTCCAGCGGAGGCGCAGGATGTGCTTCACGTCGAAGTCTTTCCTGCCGGAGCCGGACATGGTGCCGCGGCCGGCGGCGGACGGGCGCGGGCTGAGGCGGGACTCACGGCGGCCAGGCAAGGCCGGGCGGCGGCGGCGGCGGCGGCGGCGGCGGCGGCGGCAGCGCGGGGCGGCCCCGCTCCCGGCAGCGGCGGCGGCGGCTCCTCCAGGCAGCGGCGCGCCTGCAGGGCGAGGGGTGGCAGCCGCCAGGAGGAGAGAGAGATGCGCGCAGGCACCAGAGCAGAGAGAGAGGGAGGATGGATGGATGGAGTGATGCACAGAGCCGAGAGGAGGTAGAGGCACCCAGCAGGGAAGGGAGAAGGAAAGAGGGAGAGATGCCGAGAGCTGACGAGAATTGCACGGTGATCAGTGGAAAGGGGAGGAGAGAGAGGAAGAAATGAGAGACACCTCTCAGGGGAGACAGGCACTTGCGAGGGAAGACCGGGTGAGGGAGGCTGCGAAGACGCGCTAATCTGATTAACGGGGGAGCGAGCAGAGCTGCAGCCCGGAGAGGACCGGCGGCGGCAGCAGCCACACGGGGAGGCAAGCGGCTCTTCCTCGGTCTCTTAGAGCTCCCTGACCGAGTGCAGCCAGAGAGGAAAAAGTCACCTGGAAGCCTATCTCCACCTCCCGCCTTCCCATCCCATTTCTCAGGGGAGTCCCATGTCTGCAGTTATCTGGGATGGCAAAGCCTGAGAGCTGGCACGGAGAGAAATCGGGGCTCCTTTATATACACTGTACGTAGGAGAAAAAAAAAAAAAATCACGCCCGTGAGGCTGTCAAGGTCCTCACTGTACAATTTTCTATCTCAGCGCCTCTCACCAAGCCGCCCCCTCCCCTGCATGTGACGCAGATGTGCTCTGGGGCCGTCAGTGTGAAGACACAGAGGGAAAAAGAGATGCTTCAGTGTTGCTCATGCAAGTAAGTCGGCAAGTCACTAACTGTCCCTCATAGCCTCCTCCTCCTCCCCTCTCTCCAGTGCAGGTCTCCTTACCCTGGTATTTTGGTTCCGAGACCACTATGTAATACAGGGAGCGAAATAAAGCAAAATAAATGCAGCAGCAGCAGTAAACACAGGAGAGTGAATCATAGGAGTACAAACTTAACAGACTGCATGCAGACTGGATGAGGTTACAGGTTAACGATTTATTCTGCAGGCTCCATTCATTAGCCTGTTGGCTCAGTGTTGCTGTACCAGTAGAAAACATTGGCTAGATGGACAGTGTGTCAAACAGAAATAGCACTACACATCTGTTTCTTACCTTTTGTATCTGCTCTTAATGCAGTCTGACAGTGCTAAACCCAAGGGAGGTTCCTTCACAACAGAGAGATGTGCTTAGGAACATCTGCCCACTTGGGAGGGGTGTCACAAAGTACACTGTGCATCTGGGACATAATTACAGAATTAAAAGCTTCATGGAGAAATGTAGAAGAGGGATAAGGAGGCAAAACTACACTGCATATCGTCACCTGCTAGCTCATAAATCCCCATGCATGAAAAGTTGCCAGCAATAAGATAATATACAGAATGCCTGCAATCCACCTGTACCTTAGAAAGTAGTATTTTAGAAGAAGATTTATTCCTAGGAAAATGATGAAAAAGATTGTTTTCTCCTCCAGGTACTCTTTGCATTGGCCAGCTTTACCCATGCACTCATGAGCTATCAAAAGTTTGTTATACTAACTTTGTGAATTCAGGAAGTAAAGCTGAAGGAATTCTTTCCCTCAAGGTGGAACATTTTAACTCTTCATTCATAAAACACTATAGCTTGAAAATTCCTCCAGAGAAACACAAAAGTCAAACATTAATTAACAATTTTATTACTGTTTTATTTACTTTATCACTGAAGTATATTACTGTTTTATTTAGTTTATCACTGAAGTAGTGCTTCTGGCTACAAACCAATATTAGGTTTTGCCTTTTAAAGTTGATAAAATTCTGTATTTAACAAGAAATTCAGGACACAAAGTCCTACTTTCAAGGGAAGAAAAATGGCCACTGTGCATTTTAAATATTGATTTATGCCACAACAGCTGGACTGCAAACTCTCTAGTGCCTCAGTTTTGCTCTCAGTATACAGTGGCAAAAAAAGACAAAAACCATTCTAAAGCAAACAGAAGAGACAGTTCATTTCTATCCAGGAACTGGTCTGAGTGAATATGTGCTGCTTGGGAGAGCAGCAGGAAGAAAAGCCTAAAAAACTTCATCTAGAATAAGACAGATGAAGCTTTCATCTTTTCAAAGACTTTAGAAATGCATCTCTTAGGACAATATACGTGAAACTAGGTATAGTGAATCTTGGTTACTTAATGTCTAGTTACAAGTTCTAAAAGACGTGGGTATGTACATATAAAATAATCAACGAATACATAGATAGACAGTATGCTATCTGTTCTGTATTTAATACCTAACTGATTAGGAAAATTCGGAAATATTCTGATTTGAGCAGAATTACATCATTTCCTTGCCATGTTATAAATCTTAGACATTTTAAAATCTGTATTAATATTTTAGTTGATCATTTGATGTGAATACTTGATGGGTTAGATTTTCTAGCTTTAATTCTGTTACATAGATAAATATAAATGACAATACAGTTCAATAAAATTGTTCTAAATATACTTCGGAGGTCACTCAATGACTATATTACAGTATCACCCAAGAAAGTGATTCAGTTTTTTATCACATTTCCAGCACAAGCTAGCAAGCAACTAAAAGGAAAAAAAGTAAAAAAAAAAATTAGTTTATTTGTTATTCATACCTTTTTTTTATTTCAGTTACATCAGTAACTGAAAGAAATAGTCTTGGATATTATTTTTTCATAATTAAAATCTCAACTCTTCAATATATCTTGTATAGGCTTTGATATGCTTTTTAACATTACTTGATTCTTTCATATTTTAGTACATAAACATTTTTTGCAAGTAAGAGATGTATTAGTTTGGTATGTAAACATGATTTTTCATGAATGAAGATATATGAACACTTCTTTATCATAAAATGAAATCTGGAAAACTCCCTTGATTTTCTTAGTTCATATCACATTCACAATTATTTTGTCAATGTAAACAAGAGCTACCCCAAAAAAAGCTACACTGGAGAAGTGGGCATTGTCACTACGTATAGTTAATTAGTAAATTGGTTTCCCAAGCATGAAGTAAAAGAATGAAACAGTTTGGTTTACTTAGGTTTTCATGGTTTCTTATCTTCATTTTTCCCTGTGAACACTTTTGACATATGCCAGTGAGGGAAAGAACATATTCTAGATCATCACATCACAAGAGGAAGACAAAATGTCTTTTGAGTTTCAGTTGAAGCTTCTAGTACATAAAAAGATTCACTTAACTCTATAGGTTGTCTAGACTTGCTTCTCCATCCAGGAGAAGAAAAAAATGGTTCTCTACTGGAGTTCTAGGGACCTTGCTCATAGGAATTACAATAAAATAATTAGTTTACTAGTCAAATATTTCTTAGTCAACTCATACAGGGTTGAAATAAACATATGAATGGAATTGTGAAAATACACATGTCCCTAAGTTGTTGAAGGGAAACATTTCGATGCCTAACAACCTTCCATCCTTACCTTACACATCTGATGAAGTGTAGCCAAGATGATAGTAAACATGGGTAATCTGTCACGTGCCTGTTGGTTGCACACTGGAACATAGTGTATGGCACTGTGTTTTTTTTAATTAAACAGCACGTTTCTGAACTTCCTCACCTGTTGTAGTTTCTCCAGATCATTCATAAGCACTCAAATCTTGAATAATTTTACAGGCTTTGCTTGAAAGTGCTCATGACTCTTTTTTCTTTATCTGTTAGTTAGGCAAACAGGTCAAAGTGGTTAATCTTTATGTCCCTGTTATGAATCAGATTCCTAACACTTTCTCTCTGTGTTTTTTGTGTTTCTAAGGCTCTTCAAATGAATTAAATTCACACAGCCATGTCCCTTAGGAGGTCTCATACTCATGTTTTGTAGGAAAAATGGCCTAGGGATACACACTCTTTTAAGAAATCCTCCAAGTAGTAAAAAGCGCTTCCAAAGAGAAGGACCTTGAAGTAGGTATCCAAACTGGTCAAATCTTATTAACTCCCTTTTTTCCTTCTTTCCATTGCAAAGCTTTGGAGTATTATTTATTTTTGGGTTTCAGATGTTTTACAATAAGCTGTTCACATGTTGTACTCTGTACACCAGGGAGAACTGGTAGATCAGGAATAAAGTTAATTTGTAGTTGCAGTTATCGATTGCTAAAACAAGCAACAGAGGTAAATTGCAAGGTAATTTGTTAACAGTACCCTTAAGGTTATGAATACTTCTAATCTATGTGAGTCTCCACATCACATTTACATAGTCGAAAGACATATAGCAAGTGAGTCAGAAGATAATGAGCATATATGTTACTGTGGAATTATAGTTATTAATAAGAGAAGGGATATACCTCTCAGCAAATTAAAAGGATAAAGGGTAATTTTGCTATTGAATTTTAACCTGTCATGTATTTTTAATCCAGAAGACACTAAATCTCAATGAAAAGAAGCAGAAAAAAGGCAAGACACATCACTGTGCTTTGAATAAGGACGATGCTAGAATGAATAGCTTTAAAACAATTCTCACTTGAATGTGGGAATTCTCACATGAATGAATATGTACTTAAGCTATGAAGATGCTTATTTTGTAGGTGGTTAATTATACATTCAGAAGCAAGAATCTGAGAGTGTTAAATAGATGCTGTGAAGCAGATCTATAGAATACTCAAGCTAAAGAGAGTAGAGAAAGAAATTGATGGGACTGAATGTCCATTGAGACATCAAAACTCACTGAAGAAAGTGACAGTGTGCTAAGTAAAAAACAAATAAATAATATATTAGACTTATTCTTTACCTTTTTGTTGTGTATAAAGCCTTTGAACAAGCTTTATGAAATGTAGATATATTCTGAATCAGTTTAGATAAGCAAACTGTGAAACACTGGGAAAAGATAGTAGTAGTGGGAAACTAAACTGTTACTTTGCATTAATATATACACATAATGCTGAGGCTTTGCTGTGAGTCAGGGAGTTTCAAGTTGTTGAGCTGATTGTCCTCCCATAATAGTATATGTGGACATATTTAAAATACTATAACTACATCTACATTTATTAACTATGATTGTTTTCAAATGCAAGAAAGGAATAACAAAAACAAACAGTAAACCAGAACTGGTACACTTATCAGCTCTTGTGTATGTTTTTTTGCAGTGAATTTTCAAGTGAGGTTGAACTTCTGAGAATGAGTTTGCCTTCTGGTAAGTTAAAAGGTTAAATGATGTTATTTCTCAAAAATTAACAGTGAGTTAGCACAGCCTAGGATAGATTTCTGTAAGTGTGGTGACATGACCAGCTACATTTATTTCAGGAGGTAACAAAAATTACTTCTCTATAGTTGCTGTTTACTGCCTCCTTAGTAATCCTGGATAAAATAATGATATATGAATTGCCCCCAGTGGT
This sequence comes from Gavia stellata, assembly GCF_030936135.1. Lineage (NCBI taxonomy): Eukaryota > Metazoa > Chordata > Aves > Gaviiformes > Gaviidae > Gavia > Gavia stellata. The sequence goes on from NC_082594.1 coordinate 43,546,956, forward strand.
GATTTGAAAAGATACGTTTTATTCTGCATTGCAGAAGAGCAAATAACTAGAAGAGCAAAGTCAGTTATCTTATATTAGCTTGAGGGACAGTCACTTCTTAAACCATTTCATTATGATCACAAGCAGCTGTATAAACATACCCTAAAGCAATTTTTAAATGGTCAGAGAATTTCACTTAAGAAGAGTAAATGCTACATGATTTGTCATGGATGAAGATTCACAAGTAAACCAAGTCTAAAGAACATAGAATTACGAAAACAGAGAAATAGTTCTCTTGAGAAATACGTAGCTTTTACCTGCAGTTCCCAAGCTGGCGATGGACTACCCTTATTTGAAAAACGTGTCATGCCTTCTTTCCCAAATTATGGTCAAGAGAAACAGCTGAACTCCAGCTAGTACAGGTTTGGCAGAGCACACACCTTTGTGCTCTTATGCTATACTCCAGATGATATCCTTAGACCTTACCATTTGGAAGTCGTTCATCTGTCCCGTTTGCTGATTCACATGGAAGCTGTTCCTATCTATTTTAGGTGATAGAATTTCTTATTAAAATCTCGATGTTGTTTTGGTTTGATTTCAATCTAACACTTTTAGCAGTGCTTCTGTGAATGATATCTTACCAATCTCTCTTCTTTGTAGAAATTCTGGTGATGCAAAGAAAATAAGATGTTTTTTCTTAGCTAGATTCAATAATAGTTGCTGTCATTTTTTCTGTGACTCAGAACCTTCGTAGGTTTGCTTTCATGCACTGTTCAAAAAATATGCAGTTTTCTGATGATCTTTTATTGAATGATTATTTTACAATCTGAAGTAAAAACTTCTGTCAAATATTGTATATTAGCAAATCACATCAATGGAGGCACCCATAGTTTGCAAAACAGGCTATACAAAAAAAGAAATATCTAGGATTTTACTGCTACACATATACTAAAAAATTAAATTAGACTTAATTAAATTAAACAGAGCCAATGGAACTGGCATAAGATGGTCAATACTGTTAAAGCATTATCACAATCATTAAAATGGTTTTGGGTTGTACGAACTAGCATCTTGCAAACTAGTTAAGGAGTAAGTGTAAGTCAGGAAACATACTCAATAGGCACTTTGGATATAGCCAGTGTTTTAGAGGATAAGAGCATTTAGCCATATGGAGGTAAATTGTGCCATGCCATTTGGCCTGAGTCCCAGAGCCTGAACAGAGCAGAGAACAGGCACTGAGCAATTTTGTTTACTGTTCTAGACATGACCTTATGATGCTTATATTTCAGCTTACAGGTTGTTTCGAACTTAAAAGAAGTATGATTTCAGGGGGTTTTCACCCTTGAAAACCTTTTAGTATTTGACAGAAAACGAAAGACTTCTAGACTTCTCTCAAGAACAAAGATCAGTTGGGATGACAGCAGATTTGTAATATCACATCATTGGAGAAGTTATCTTTAGAGTAACTTACTTTCTAAGTTGATATGTCTTTCTCCAGCATCTGAACAAGCAGCAATCTTAATGTCAGAAGATACTGGGATGTAATAAAGCGAATACAGGCAAGTCACTGAGTATGAAGGAAAGAAGTTGGCTGGTTGAGATGAATAATAAGCATGTTTTTGGTGTTCACCCACAACTGATATGAGATATTTTGTAATGTCGCTCTGTGGATAGGTTGTTTTAAAAGGAATGTTTCTTTTTTTATAAATCTGATTTATAATTGTATTTGTTGCTTTATTTTATAGGAAAACTTATTGACCCTATAGAATTTTGCTTTAATAATAAAAATGCTTTATCTGACTAACAGGATACTGGATTATTTTAAAGAACCTTGTCCAATGATATTATTTACTTTCTAAATGGCAGTCTTTGTAATCAGAGTATAAAAACAGATAAGTAGAAATTAGAAAATGTCAACTGTACTACATTATATATAGACAGTTTTGAGGAATACATAGATGAATAGTATGTAATTGCTCAGATTAACACTTATAGTAACAAGTGTAATAGTCTTATAATTTTGTATTGAAGTTTTGCTATTTCAGAAATAAAGTGAAGAACAAAATACTGCCATCTAAACAGTGTTATTGTTGTGTGCATTTCTAAATGAGTATTTTCCTCCTGCAGCCTACAATTAAAGTAAAATACTTTGAAGTACAGAACAGAAATTTTCTTTGCCATTGAAAAGTATAAGCAGAAATTCTGTAATTAGCTGTGTCAAGATAAAATCAAACAATCTAGAAATTTCTCTACATCTCATTCACACAGAATTACTGAAGCAGTAAATCTTGTTGCTTTTTAAATGCCTGTTACTGAGACTGAGAATTAAAATGAGCAACATATGATGATCATGATGTCTCCTCACTTTTTCTCCAGCTGAGAGTCTCATTGGCCTTTGGGTATAGCTTCCTCTCCATACTGCTTTAATATCTTATGAGTACATGCTCTTACAGGAGAAGCATTTCCCTATTTTCAGGTGTGTCTCATGGTACGTAAGACCCCTGTCCTCACAGGGGTGTATTCTGTCACTCGAGTTGTTATTTAATATCAAACTTTTACTGTCTTATACTTCCCATATTTTCTGATCTCAGTAGACAGATTCCTAGATTCTGAAAAATTGTATACTTCCAGTTTAGGAAGTTACATTTTTTTCCCACAAGAATTAAACTTTCTAGTTGCAATTGAGATACTTGTTGCTTGTATCAAGTGCCTTATAATCACTTTAGTAAGATTAGTTGAAAATTTTACATTGCAGAGACATAGACATTGCTTCTGTTATTCTCAAGTAATGGTGGATGTTTGGAAAGCTTCTGAGTTCATGGCTAAATAGAGGAATTTTCCTTTCTGGGAAACCTAACAAGGAAATACACATATAGTAATGCTGGTGAGGATCTCTGAAGGCCATTTTAATTTTAAAATAACTGTTAATGACACTGAAGTCTTTATTTACCATGCATATTATTGCTTTGTGTCTTGTACCACAATCAAATACCTCATTCAAAACTTCAGCAAGAAGTTACAGTATTTCTCACAGAAATGTGTTATTTCTTTAAAAGAATTCTTCAGCACTTAGTATAAGGCAATAAAGCAAGCTCTTATGTGCTTCTCCTATACTTCCTTTTGAAAAGGAAAGATGGGGCTTTGTTTATTATTATGTGTACATGTAGTCTTTCATTTGTTTACATTCAGTGTCTGACCAAATTAAAAAATCAGAGGATTTTTTTTTAATATGCTTATTCACAGTTTCAGTTGAACTGATTGTCCCAGAGAATACACTGGTGGTTTTTTTCCCTTGAAATATGTCTTGTGATTTAGATGAGATTATTGTAATGGCTTGAAATTTGAGCATCCAAATAACATGACACCTACAGTAATAAGTGTTATCATTACAATTTAAGATCACAGATTGGTTGAAATTTGCTCTTTTTAACTACATAATACAAAAGCAGAAAGGGTATGGACACTTTTTTTTTAATGTTTTATGGTATTATATAGTTGAGGTTTCACATACTTCTAGTTGTTCTTGTATGCCAAATTGTTTTCCTACTGTGTTTTCTCTGATTTTACCTAATGAACTCAGTATAATTTTAATGCCTTGGCCACAGTTTTTTATACTGGCAGAATGTCATAGATTTCAGTGTCATGAGTCTGCAACTTCTGACATGGCATGTATGTTCTGACTTCATGTTTTGACATAGTCACTTTGTCAAGAAAAGTCTAGACGTAAATTACACTGTAGAATTAGAGAATAGAGAGGAACATAAAAAAATTTTAATCCTTTCTCCTCAAAGCTGAGTGAACCATAACTGACAGATATATTTCTGTTTTTTTAAAAAAAGGTTATGATAGAAAGTCCACATTTTTCCTAATTTATTCCAGTACTTTTTAGCAGTTACATAAGGTTGCATATAAATTAAATATGTATGTAAAATTGCGATATGATACTTGTTTGTATCTGCAAGTATATGAAATAAGGACTGACATAATTTTCTTTATTTTGGTATAACTTGAGCTTGGAAATTAGATTGCTACAGCATATAACTAATAAGGAGGCACAATTAACAAAGAAGGTCAGTAATTAGGCTGCTGTGATGGCCAGAACATGTGTTACCTGTCCAATAAGAGTTATATGAGCAGTACAAAGTAATATCTTTAGATATGCTTGAACTTTAGTAGGAAGAGATCTACAAAAAAGAAAACTTTTTATTTCTGATAATCTAAAGGAGGGGACTGAAGAAAATCCTAACTGACAGAATCATTCTGGTAACCTTTTGGGTGATTTTCTTATTTGTCCCAAACATTCGCATGCGCTGTTTGACAATCAGGCTGTAGTTTTTTAAGTGAGGGTAACAACAGCTTTTCATATTCTTTTAAGCTAAAAATGCATTACTGTCAGCAAACATTATGTTTGGGGTTTTTTTGGAACGTAGACAACTTCAATTTCTCAATATCATTTGAAATTTAATGTGGCCTTGTCCAGTCTGAGGTGATCTGCAAATTGAATGGTGTACTCTATTTTCTATTATAAAAGTAAAGTAAAGACAAATACATATATAAACATGCTCAACATTTTTTCTTGTTCTACTGTGAGTGATGAATAACAGCTGAGTACAGTTTTTCAACCATTTATACACTCACTTTGCAGCAGATTTTTCTTCACTGTAATTTTCTAGGTCATTCAAGAAAATTGTACCAGGCACTGTCTGAAATACCTATTATTTTTAACATACTAATGAGATGAGGTACGCTGTTGAAGGAAATTTGTTTCTTATGGCATGAGTTATTGGCTGACAATAAACACCTTTTGATTTTCCATATCTATGTACTAACATATTTTTCATCAACTGGAGCTAGATAACTGTGGCCTTTTTCCTCCTTTTTTAAAAAAAAAAAAGTTTGCCCTTTTCTAATCTTCTGGAAGATCATTTATTCTCTTTGCGTTCTCAAAGGTAATGCTAACTCGAGATTTCTTCAGCCATTTTTCTAAGTACTCTGCAGAAAATTTCATCAACCTGATGAAATTTCATCTGACTTAGATAAGTAACTTTTTTTCCTTATTCTGTGTTGGTGTGACGTCCATTCATGCATAACCTCCTTAATGAAAACTGAAGCAGGAAAGGTGTAAACACTTCATCCTTTCCAACATCAATAGAGTTCAATAGAACCTTAAGTAATGACTCAACTCTTTCTTGCTTATCCTTTTGCTTCCAATAAACTAATAGGATGTTTTCCCTTCCTAGTTAGATTTTACTGTGCCTTGGCTGTCCTGGCTACTGTTAATTTACTGACGGCAACGGAATGAATACTAGCGCAGTGGTCAAATGGAAAAAGACTGCTTAAACGTAGCCATTTTAATAAGATTAGTCTTGAAGTCATTAATGACAGACGTGCAAAAAAGAGCCAGTAGTAAATTAGAGGTTAAACATTGTAGACAATAAAGAGTAAAAATCTTTCCCTTGTTCTCTTTCATCCACGAGTGTAATTAAGTCCTCTGACTTTTCCCTAAGGTGCTCCTTCAATACTGTTGTCCAGCTATGCGACCCAGGTTACAGCATTTTCTGATTGTGTCTGAACTGGTCACTATGAGTTTTCTCCATAATCAGCGGGAAGAAGATGGCATCTCCAAAGGGTGGTTCATCATAGCTATCTCAAACATCTGTCTAGGGTGATATGAACTAATCTCTGGAACTTATTACGGTTAACTGCAATGGTAAACTAAGGGGAGGAGCTGTATTTAAACATCTACAATGTAGATGTCAGAGGTAAAGAAATGTATCCAAAGTTTCAACTTTATGATTTTTAGTTTCTTTGAATTTTCATGTAATTAAAAGTTAATGCTTTTGTTCAGCTGTACACAGAAGGTAATTATGGAGAAGAAATAACATGCAGTTCTAACCCATTTTACTTGATCTTAAAAGTCTGAAAATGGACAGATAAATGTCATTACTTAACCAGTACTGTCGACTTTAATAGAACCAATAATATTTTGTTTGCGTGTTTTGGGGTTTTGTTTGTTGGGTTGTTTTGCAATCATTTCAGATCAACACAATAATTTTCAAGTGAATAATGGTATTGTTGTCTTTGAGCTTAAGTCTGATCAAGACTTTTCTGGAAAATGAAATATTAAAATATACATTCCTCTACTGTTTTGCTAAATATGAAAGCAACTTATTTATTTTGTTCATATTGGTTCATCATTCATTTAGGTTTAATGCTAAACATGAGTCTCTGATGATGTTTAAGAGATGTATTATTTTAGGTAACATTCTGAGTTTAAGGTTTACAGCATACAAAATCTGAATAAAATTATAAATTTGGAGAAAAGGCATTTGAAGTTATATTGTAGTAGCTCATGACTCATTTATTTATCCTGGAAGTCTGGGTGCTATTTTCATCTTTTTCTCAACATTATTTTTACCCCTGCTTTGTCTTCAAAGAAAGGTATGTCCTACAATCACAGTTATATGAATGACACACAGACAAAAATGGATAAATTTGGCTGGCAAAGAAATTGCTATTTTTTCTATTCAGAGAGACACTCTCCTTTTAAACTAGTTGAGCAGATGAATTTACGTGCAGAAGTGGAAAATGGTGAGGGGGTTACTGTGCAGACTTTGCCTATGCTATCAGTATGTATTTTTGCAAATATATGAATGTCAATACATAATGTTGACATACATGACTGTAAAAAGGGAAAAGAAAAGAAAACTAACCACATTCAGTATCCCTATTTTAACAGTATTGTGGTCAACATCAAATCTACTGTAGACATTCTAGGCAATTTAAAGAATAATAAAAAAATTTTTTTTGACCTTCACAAGTATAAAAGCTGCAAGATACATGGTATTCTTTCAAAAAATGTTGTTGAGTGGTATTAAGTCAAATTTGTTTTGTCTTTTCTTCATAATGTAGTAGCAAATAAGTTTATGAAAAGTTGTTTCATAAGATATAAAACCATAGTTCAGAAAAAATCAATTATACTAGTACAAATTAATTTTCACATTATTTAGGATACAGCTGAACAAACTGTAGACCTAAAACAAAATAGAAGCATACTCAAAATTATTCAAAATTTAAATCTGTCACCATGTCACTAACCTATATTCAAGAACTTGCAGCTTATTAAAATTCTAAATCACGTCGTAGTAATGCCTCAAACAAGATATTTCTTATAATTGAAATTATCTTAAACTGCAATTCTTGAAATGTTAATTATGTTAATAAATTTTAAAAGTAGAAAACCTTAACTGGTTTTCATCTTTGTAGATTTCTTTCAAATTTCCTTAGCATAATGATTGTGAAGGTTGGGTTAGCCATACTGTACCAAGGGTAACCCTCTTTTTCTGGGTCACTTCATTTGGGCTTCTTCTATCATGAAGGAAGAGACTGTCAGTAAGATATGAACAACTTAGGAGTGGAAAGCAAGTATTTGTTGGCTAATACATGTGGTGGAGAGCTGCAACCAATAAGCTACCATACAAAGCATTAATATGCTTGCCGTCCCTAATACTGATCCTTGATGAGTCTCAGTTGGCTGGGCAGTTAGTCAGATGGGGAAGATCCCCCTTGTTCTTTGAACAGGCTGATCCTTGCTGTTGCTGATTTTTTTCCAGGATTTTATATCTTTTCATGTCAGCATTTTTCATACTGAATGTCCAACCTGCTGATTAACATTGTCTCAACACCTACACTTCTTTGTTCTCTCTCCCCCCATTTTTTTTCTCTTCCATGGCTTGAGACCACTTACTTTCTCACAATTAAAACAATTTTCTCAGGAAAACTGTGCCAAAGTCACACAGCTGTGCTGCAGAAAACTCAGCCTTAGATCACAAACAGCTGAACCCATTGGTTGAGGGTTATACTAGTGGACTCTAATTTGTTGTGTGTACATTTGCATAAGAAGTATCAGTTTTATTGTATTAAAAATTGTAATAATTGTCAATGAAAATAATTAGAACATTTCAAGATAACACATGCTCAAGAGTAATAAAATATCTGTATTTCAAGTTCAGTATTTGTCTTAAATCTGTCTTCACAAATTTCTGAAAGTTTGGTTTCTTAACTTTGGTATAATTTCTAATTTTTAGAGATAAATAACTCCTTTTCCAAAACAAAAATCCGAAACTTCAATGTTAAATATAATTTTTTATTTGTGAATGTTTATTTTCATAACTTTAAAGATAGCTGCCCACTGATATTCCCAAGAGACCGCCACAGACTTTAGGAACTACAGGTACTCTGACTCACAAAGCACCTAACATTTAATCATAAATTAGATCTCTTTGATAAGTAGGCTGTATGACACTTTTGAATAAACTGGATCATATACCTTTTAATATTTATTTAGTAAAATGTGCATCAAAATTAAATTTGAATTACAGATATACTTTAAACTTTGTTGAACACCACTTATCTCTTGGCAATAGAAAAATGTATTCCCATTAATTGGAATTTATATGAAATACTGTCCTGATTAAATGTAAATTAGTATTCATTAACATTTGGCAGTAAGCATTTCTTGGAAAACACCCCAATATAGCAATCATTTTTATTCACATAAATAGCATGGGAAGTAATAATATGTTGTATATGCCTCATGTTTTCCATTTCAAACAATTGAAAAGGAAGGCAGTGAAGACCCAGAAAAAAAATGTTACAAGGCTTAGTACTGCAACACCTATGTCAGGTATCCAGGTTGAATATTTAATTTTTAAGGTAGTAGTTTAATCGATCCCATGTGAATGCACAGTCTTTGTTGATATCCTTTTGCCTGTTTCACATCTCCATCTGTTTGGAAGTCAGTGAAGCATTCTGGTACTATTAGAAGTACACATTGTTAATTGTGCTTGGAGAAATCCTAAATTATGAATCATAGTAATTTTTAAAAATAATTTAAGAAAAGTCTGTCTTTGACCTCTCTGGATCAATAAACATTGAAATCACTTTCCAGTGAGTGCATTTTTCTTATTTAGAATTGCATCAGCAGCTAAAAAAGTGAAACTGAGTTGCATGAATTGCATGGCAAGGTTTGTGTCAAAATGTTATACTTGTTAGAAGTGATGGGCAGATGTGGATGCTGTCAGGAACAAGACCTGACCTGGAGATACTATTGATTTGCCTGTCCAGGTGTGCTCCTATTAGCCAGGGAGAGAACCTTGCCCAAGCCATCCTGCCTGCAGGGTTGACTCCTGTGTTATGCTCAGAGCAACAGGCTTCATCTACAGTCCAGATTTAGTCTACAGTGATGAAGTGCAGGGCTGGCCCACCCAGACAGCAGCAATTTCAACATTACCATACCTTACTGCTTTTCCTTTATCTTGAGTCTCATTTTTGCCACCCTTGTACCTCCCTTTCTGTGCCCCAATCTCCTCCCAACTGCCCTCACTTACTTTTTCCCATTTGGTCCCAGTTTTGCTACATCCTTATCCAACTCTGATATTTCTATTACCATTACTTAGGTAACCTCAGCCTCGTACTTAATTGTTGATGGGGTTACCTTGGCACTGCTGGGCTGCAAGATACCATCATGAAGGTCCCCTGTACTCCCTCCAATTACCTGTGAAGTTCAGTCATTTCTCAGATAGCTCTGCATTAACCACCTGTGCACCCCTGCCATGTCTCATGGTGCTCTCTTAATTTATGTCAGCTTCTTACACTGTTATCTGTCACATCTAGCAGTTTCCCATGTCGTGTCATGTCCTGCTCAGTTAATGTAATCTCAGGGCAGGGTCTAGCCAGCAGCCCAGTCATGGTCTTGCAGTCCTAACAAGATTCCACTTTTTATGTGACTTCACAGCTATTTAAACCCAATCTTCATGCCTATGGACACTTCTTTTAAGTACAGACTTTTTATTATACTTATAACACAGGTAACTAGGAGGACCAAAATGCCAATGATAAAGGTTGATGATAGGAGAAATAGCAGTAAGTGCTTATCACTTTTGTGCCCCTCTTCCTAATATAACTGTGGTCAGCTAACTTTTCTGCTAACACCACTAATAGTATTTGACATTGAGTGACTTCAGATAACTGTTATAACCTTCATGTTTGATTCCTTTTCTCAAATGCTCTAGCCCTAAATAAAAAGTTCATTTTTATGTTGTTGCCATATCTAGTGCATCTTCATTATAATCTGTCATGTTTTACTTGTTGCTTGTTTCTTTATGAACTTTGACATCATCTTCTCACTGAAATTTATCCATACTGTAAAAATATACTTTAAAATCTCTTTTGTTAGAAAAAAATAACTCCTGTTTTCAGATTTTGTTAGACTTCTACATTTCATTTAAATGATCCTTATAAAGTTCAATTGAGTAATAAAAAATGCTAGTTACAAAGCTATGTCTGATAATTTTGCAGTCCATTGTATTTGTATTTTCTGTGTGAAGATTTGCCATCAAGTACAAAAATGAAATATTTTAGCTAAACAAAAAAAGTCTACATTTGTGAACACTACAAACAGAATAAAAGATTTTATTATGTTGAAATGTTATTAAGAGCAAGCTGTGATTTAAAAAGTTAATTAAAAAGTGCACTCAAAATCAATTCCAGTTTCAGAGATATTGATTATTCCTTCTGTGCTCTCCATTTTAACTATACAGAAAATTACCACCAATTGCTGGAGTTTTACCTTGAGAACTTCAAATTAGTATCTCTGTTTTAACTACATATTACATTTTATCATTCATTTCTGAAAGAAAACATGGCTGAAACATACTTGCTAATTTAATTATTATAGATTTGTAAATTAAACTCCAAAAGATATGTTTGTATGGAAGCAGCACATAAGTGGATGTGTTTTTCTGTACACATACTGTCCAGAACTTGATCCTCCTGTGAATATGTCTCACAGTTAAAGTCTTTGGGTTTGCTGCTCACATATGGAGCAAATGCACTGACTATGCTCTCCAATTCCTGTGCACTGTCTTAGGTCCCTTTTCAAATGTAGTTTAGGTATTAAGATAGATTTTTAAGTATAGTTCTGTGGCCAGAAGAATTAATTTGGTAAGAACATAGGATAAAGTAGGCGCAGTGTCACACAAGGTGGAAATTAGCTCCAAACTGCACACCCTAAAATTTGTGTACACTTAGGTATTACATGTGGTTTTGAAAGCTAAATACTGTGATTTACATTACAGTCAATGGTAATATTGGGCACTATCCAGTTGCCTTGACACTCAAAGAGATATGACAGATATGACAGATATGACACAGTCCCTGTGCCCTTCTCAAGTGACAGCTGTATAAGGTATCTAAAGACAACTGCCTTCTACTGATGACTATTTTTTTCTATTTGACATATTTCATTACCTATTGCCTATTTGCTAGGAGTTTTTTATGTACTATTTTAGCTTATTCTTCCTATAGCGTATTTGAGTCCTGTAGAAGTCTCTGATTTTCCTGTGCATTCTGTTTGTGTGTTTACACAACATAAATTCTTAAATGTTCTGTTAGCTCTCATAACTGAACAAAGTGTAGTATATGGGCAGATAGAAATGTGATGTCTGAGTCCTTTATGTGCTTGAAAGTTGAATGGCACCGCAGTCACTAAGTTCCCTTGTCATTACTTCTTTACCTGTAATTTACTGACTTACGTGTTTAAATTTATACAGATGCTAGAAAGAATACCTAGACAAACAAGTCAGATAAACTTACTTTAAAATTCAATGAAGTTAATGTCCAGCATAAACTGTTGAAGCACAGCCTAATATTATTAGACTGCCATGCCATATAATTCATCCTCGATAGAAATCTGGCTGGGTGGATAGAAATCTAACTTGGTAATGTGCCCTGCAGAGCATTGTGTATGGACTAGTTTTGGCCAAGTGAAACTGAGAAGTAAAAGTTTGAAAGCCCGTGATGCTACAGAAATGGTAATATAAATGATGAGAAGGAGAATGGTTAAGAAGTTAAATTAAAAAATAATAAAAAAACCAAAACAAACCTACACTCGATTTGGCGTTTGGCAATGGTTTTGTTCCTTCTGTTGTTCTAAAGGTTCTTTTTGATCTTCATGCACTTTTAGGAATGGTACCTTGGCAACACGATGAAAGAAACTGGAAGAAAAGAAGGTGTCAGAAGACATGAGAGAGAGAAGAAACCTTTTCACCAAATATATGCCTTTTGTTAGAGTTGGGCATGAGTTCACTGATGAAGATTTATAGAACACTGTTCCTTCCTCCTACTTTAATTTAATTTAAAAAGTATGGTTTAACCTACAAAAAAATCTAGACAGAAGGTTTCAGAATATTTTTCAGGATTTCTTTTTAATTAAAAACAGAGGGTGATGGTTTGCAATATGTTAGCTTGTCATTTTATGAGATGACCCAATTCTATTTTTTTTTTAATTCTTGTTTGAGCTGCCTGAAGATTTACTCTGCCTGTATACACATTTAAATTAGTAACAGAACATATACTATAATTAATATATTTTTCTGTCATACAAATATTTCTCACTATGACTATCAAAGATAATTTATCCAGAGTTGTATAGTCCAAAGAAGAACTCAGAACTGCCTTCTGAGTTCTCAAAAAACTCAAATCCCTTTTCATGCTCTCATCCAGATAAGTCATATTTGTTAGGTCTCTCTTCTCTCTTTTGACAGAATGCTTGGGTAGATTAGGAATTATTTTTGCTTGATTGTTTGTTTTGTTTTTTGTTTGTTTGCTTACTTTTACAGAAGCAATTAAGGCTGTGTACTCCAAAATACATCAATCCAATTTCATTACATAAATTAGTTCATTTACGTTAAAAGCAAAATCTCTTCTACTGTAGTTTCAAAATTTGTTGTTTAATAAAATTACTTCATACTTTGTTTATGAATAGATTATTTTGAAACAATAAAAAATACTATTCACAAAGTATTGCTATAATAAGCGTATTTCCAGTATGATTAACATACTCCATTAATGGATAGAAACAAACAGTGTAAGTGTCGTCTGATGTTTATATGGGATTAGATCTGGAAAGGAATTTAGGCACTGCAACATATTATTGCAATACCTCATTTTTAGGTCTAGCTTTCAGATGTGTTCATTGTAAACTGAAATCCCAGTCATTTTTGTTAGACTATTAGCTTCCTAAACAAAGTTATATATATGAGGCTGACTAGAAGATGAGAGTGCTGAATGATGACCCAATAGCTAGCCAACTGTGAGAAGTATCTATCTATTCAGTGCCATTACTCTTCAAACAATACTGATCTCCAGGGACACTGTTTTCTCCACTGCTGACTAACAGTCCTTCTTAAGATACCAAGCACAGCAAGAAGAGTTTTGCTTCCATTTCACATAGCAGTTCATTAGGATATAGTAGATGCAGATTCAGGTTCCTTCCTCTCCTTGAAGATTTAAACCTACTTTTTTTCTGATTTTTTTGCATATGCCCTATCATCCAGGCTATATATTATTGTGGAATGAATCTGCTTTGGTGGGTTGACCTTGGCTGGATGCCAGGTGTCCACTAAAGCTGCTCTATCACTCCCCCTCCTCAGCTGGGCAGGGGAGAGAAAATATAACAAAAGGCTCATGAGTTAAGACAAGAACAGAGAGAGATCACTCGCCAATAACCGTCATGGGCAGAACAGACTGGACTTGGGGAAAAATTAAGTTGATTTTTTACCAATCAAATCACAGTAGGGTAATGAGAAGTAAAAGCGAATCTTAAAACTCCTTCCCCCCACGCCTCCCTTCTTCCTGGGCTTAACTTCACTCCTGAATTCTCCACCTCCTCGCCAAGCGGCACAGGTGGGTTGGGAATGGGGGTTGCAGTCAGTTCATCACATGTCGTCTCTGCTGCTCCTTCCTCCTCAGGGGGAGAACTCCTCACACTCTTCCCTTGCTCCAGCATGGGGTCTCTCCCATGGGAGACAGTCCTCCATGAACTTCTCCAATGTGAGTCCTTCCCACAAGCTGCAGTTCTTCACAAACTGCATGGGTCCTTTCTATGGGGTGCAGTCCTTCAGGATCAGACGGCTCCAGCGTGGGTTCTCCATGGGGTCACAAGTCCTGCCAGCAAAACTGCTCCAGCGTGGGCTTCCCACAGGGTCACAGCCTCCTTCGGGCATCCACTTCCTCCAGTGTGGAGTCCTCCACAGGCTGCAGGTGAATATCATAGAATCATAGAATCATGGAATCATTTACGGTGGAAAAGACATTTAAGATCATCAAGTCCAACCACAAACCTAACCCTGCCAAGTCCACCACTAAACCATGTCCCTAAGTACCTCATCCACACGTCTTCTAAATACCTCCAGGGTGGTGAATCCACCACCTTCCTGGGCAGCCTGTTCCTATGACTGACAACCAATTCAGCGAAGAAATTTTTCCTCATATCCAATCTAAACCTCCCCTGGTGCAACTTGAGGCCATTTCTTCTTGTCCTATCATTTGTCACTTGGGAGATGAGACCAGCACCCACATCTCCACAACCTCCTTTTAGGTAGTTGTAGAGAGCAATAAGGTCTCCCCTCAGCCTCCTCTTCTCCACACTGAACAACCCCAGTTGCCTCAACCACTCCTCATAAGACTTGTGTTCCAGACCCCTCAACAGCTTCGTCGCCCTTCTCTGGACACGCTCCAGCACCTCAATGTCCTTCTTGTAGTGAGGGGTCCAAAACTGAACACAGGATTAGGGGTGCAGCCTCACCAGTGCCAAGTACATGGATGCAATCAATTCTCTACTCCTGCTGGCCACACTATTTCTGGTACAGGCCAGGATGCCGTTGGCCTTCTTGGCCACCTGGGCACACTGCTGGCTCATCTTCAGCCGGCTGTCAATGAACACCCCCAGGTCCTTTTCTGTGGGGCAGCTTTCCAGCCACTCATCCCCAAGCCTGTAACACTGGATGGGGTTGTTGTGACCCAAGTGCAGGACCTGGCACTTGGCCTTGTTGAACTGTATACAATTGGCCTCAGCCCATCGATCCAGCCTGTCCAGACCCCTCTGCAGAGCCTTCCTACCCTCAAGCAGATCGGCACTCCCGCTCAACTTGGTGACATCTGCAAACTTACTGAGGGTGCACTCTATCTCCTCATCCAGATCATTGATAAAGATAGTAAACAAGACCGGCCCCAGTACTGAGCCCTGTGGAACAGCGCTTTGTGACCAGCCGCCAACTGGATTTAACCCCATTCACCACAACACTTTGGGCCAGGCCATCCAGCCAGTTTTTTACCCAGCAAAGAGTGCACACGTCCAAACCATGAGCAGTCAGTTTCTCCAGAAACTGCTCCGTCATTAATCTCCATGGGCTGCAGGGGGACAGCCTGCCTCACCATGGTCTTCACCACAGGCTGCAGGGGAATCTCTACTCTGGTGTCTGGAGTACCTCCTCCCCCTCCTTCTTCACTGACCTTGCTATCTACAGAGTTGTTTCTCTCACATAGTCTCACTCCTCCCTTCTCCAGCTGCAGTTGTGCAGGTTTTTTTCACCCTTCTTAACTATGTTATCCCAGAGGCGCTACCATCGTTGCTGATCGGCTTGGCCTTGGCCAGTGGCTGGTCCATCTTGGAGCTGACTGGCATTGGCTTTATTGGACATAGGGAAAGCTTCTAGTAGCTTCTCACAGAAGCCACCCCTGTACCCCCCCCACTACCAAAACTTTGCCACGCAAACCCAATACAGCTGCAATTTGAAGAACAAGATTTGAAATATTTGTTTGTCTTGATAGAAAGAGAAAAGCATAAATAAGCTGCCAAATGATCTCCTTTATACACATACCTATTAATTCTAGCCTTTGTAGTATCTTAATTTGTTTGATCTAAGAGTTATAAAGATGTGATTCTCTGCCTTGCCATGAAAACTTTAAAAATTAGCCATGTTTACTCCTCTCCATTCCAGGTATCAACGCAGTTTTAGACAAAAGATCACAAGCTTTTGATATGAATTAATCTGATTCATTCGTGTGAGGTGATTTGTTCATGTTTATTTATGCGTGTTCCATAGCTTCTCCTACAATCCTTTCAGTTTCAGGCAAATCCTCTACAGAGCCCTTTCCAGAAAGGATTCTGCTGTAAGAACTGATCTTTTGTGTCAGTTGAATAGATTCCAGTATATAAAATTAAGTCATCTGAAAATACTTAATATTTAATAAGCAGATTGGAGACTGTAACTTTTGAATGGAGAGGTTTATAAAGTATAATTTTGGCCTGTATCGATATGTTAACAGACAACAAGACGAACATATAGGACTATCCTCTAAGCTTAAAATTCTGCTTGACTTCCACTTGAATGTAGTATGTTCAGTATTTCACCTGCTGTTACTCTCTTTTGTTTGTCCTCAATTGTCCCAGGAATTACTAGTAAATTGTACTTGCAACTATTACAAGTTTAAACCAATCAACACATTTAAGGTAAATTGATTTTTTTTTTAACTGAGTGAAGTAACTGGAATGTCTACTTGACCTATTGTTGACTTTTAGAATCAGAGTAGACTGATAATGTCTTTAGCTGCATCTAAATATTAATAACAAAGGCACTCCGAGGCAAAATGTCTTTTATCTAGTACACCTTAATGCAAGATGAGCATTGTCAAGGTGCCTACATGACCCTGACAGATTTAAGGTTCTTGAATTTTTATTATTGCTGAGAAGAAATCAGCAATATAGGAATGAGATATTATTATCTTAATCATTATTTATCCACATAGTTGTCAGCACTGCAACGTGAAGTTCATTTAAGATAAAAGACTGGCTGTTGGATTATATCTCCAGGCTTTATTTACACAATGAAAATAATTACAGCTATCTTTTTAAAACATGTAAGATTTTAGTTCCTTGTTCAGTGGTATTTTAATTCTTACAAACTTACTTGTTTCTCAGTTACTGAAACAGGGTTTTTTTTCTTTAATTTTGGATGCTACTGATATCTGTTATTAAGGTAATCTTTATGTTCATTCCAACTTATGAGACAGAATAATATTGATTACTTGTGTTAGATGGAAGCTATTAACTTGTGAAATTATTAACATCTGACATGAATGAGAGGTAAATGTGAATGCTTTATTTCTAAGGGCACTGTAAGTTCACTTGTTGAACTTAATAGCTTATCACCTAAGGAATATTGGGCTAGTTATTCTTGCCAAGAACTATATATAAATAGATACAATATGAAACATGACAAAGTTAATACCTAGCATAAATCTTTGCTATACTGGAATAATACTAGAGAATAACTCAACCCACTATCCCTACAATAATTCACAATCAGTAGAACAGTGTAGTATTCATAAATAATAGGACTTCTAAGTTACAAGGGATTCAAAGAAAACAGGAGCTCAGATAATGATGTTGGCTGACTATCTTGCTCATATAAGTACAACGCAGCGATAGTTTATCATAAGATTAATAAAATTTGACAACTGCTATGGAATTTTTGGTGCACTGCTGGTTCTGCAAATGCCATATGTTCATTGGATTTTATACTGTGCTGTACTTAATAGTGTACTTGTAACTATGAACAGCATTTGTGTATTATAATTAAACCTTGATAAATGAATGTCCACATCAGATTATAGTTAGATCATTTTAATTAAGTAGATATATTTTCTCTGCATTACAATGGCAGAGGTAAGACTCGTTAGTGTTCTCACTTATTCACATTTTGTGATACTGAACACAATTAAATCATGTTTCTCAAAATCTACTGTGGGAATTAGCTACAGTGAGCGCTTTTAGATGTCTTGCTGGAATACAGATTTGACTATTTCAAGCTGAAACACAGGTCCACGTGTCCAGGCTGGAAAGTACTGATGCTTTACATAGGCCTTTTCAAACTAATAATAACTGCACAAGTAACTGATAGATCCAACCTGAAGCAAATGCTACCCCTGAAATATGATTACAGGCAAGACCAAATAGATAACTTCGGAGTCTTAGTTTGGATTTGGGAAATTTGGCTTGTGCACAAGCCAAAAGTTTGGATTTGGCATGTTATGCCAAAATAAATATATAAAGCCCATCTCTGTTCAGCTTTAAAAATCACTAGTAACACTGTGCTTTGTTTATTTGCATGCTTGTAGGGAGTATCATTCTGATCTGTTTGCATAACCAAGGTCTTGAACCTCGATGCTGCATACTGAATCCAGTGACTTTGCTGATGTCTTCTGAATGGCCGTATAGAAATCTCAAACCAAAATGAGTATCTTTATCACTATATTTGTCCTTCATAAATTGCAACAACAATCACTTTCTAAGAAATGTTATCAGTAGAGTATTAGTTAATTAATCCACAATAATAGTGCAGTAGTTGAAATGCTGAGATAAATTGAAAATTTAGGATTAATTTATCCCTCCTATTTCAGAGGCACCAAATTCATATCGTTCAGCCTTCAGAAGGTATAGGAGTTATTTGCACACTTGCGGTATCTCTCCTGACATGTTAAATATTGTTTTGCTTATTGCATAACAGCATCACTTCAGAAGAAAGAACCAAGAGAATTTACTTGCTCCAACCCAACATCTGTTAGTGCAATGTCTAAGGCTTTTTTCTGGGAAGTCCAGGATGTTTATTTTACCCTGTGGGTGTAAGATGTGGATTAAATGAAGGTCTTTGACAGCCTGGACCAGTCCTCTGACCATAAGGAAATCATGTAAAATAGAAACAAGACTCCAGTTTGTCTCCCAGCGGTTGTTCTTTAAAATTTAAAAAGTCACAATTCTTGCCAATGGCTTGGAAATAACCATACTTTTTTATAAGGTCTGTAGGATGTATGTGTTGCTCTACCAATAGATTCCCCAGGAGCTCACATGAAAGTACTTCTAGGGAAATTCAGAGCTAGAGAGGCACATAGTGAGTTTAGATGATTTATTCACACTTGTGAATCATAAGGTTTGTATCTACTTAGAAAGCAAGATTCATTACATCGTTATTATCAGTACGCTAGCCTGTAGTTAAGTGAGTACAATATGCCTGCTTATAGCAATTTGGGTCCTGCAGCATAGCCATACTTCTGCTGGAACTTGACATAACTGAATGAAAATCAGTAACCCAAAAGAGCAAAGGAAACAGTGAGTAGCAAGATGGGAGACATACAGTGACAAACTGTACTGTACATTTCATGTGTTTGAAACAGCTTCTCCTCAAGACATTTCTTTGACTATGCTTTGATGAGTTCCTACTATTTGGAGATTTTTTTTTTTCTTTCATAGCTGAATGTCTCTTTCCATTAGGGTAATACTTTCTTATTTGTTCTTTTCTAGGGACATATGATATAAGTTTTTGTGAGAAATCGTAACAGAAAATAAAGACAAGAAAAGTTTGAAATTAAGAGAGTGAAAAGGAAAATCTTGGCTTCTAATCATCACCCATCTCTGTATAAAACCATATTGACTGGCCTATAAATCAGGCAGATTGTGACTGTCAGTACTGGAATGAATATTCTCAGGTGGTCTATATAACAGATATCAGCTCTTTATATCTTTTCCAAGATATTATTCACCAATATATTATTCACAGAAGCTTATTGTAGTTGCCAAAAATGGTTTCTTTCTTTAAGCTCCATATCTGACAGAACCATAAAAAAAGAATCTGACAGTAGCAGCAAAAGGGATTATGTTGTCAAATAAGCAGAAAATATACATTTACTGTGGGACATCCAAATATTGCACAGTTTTGGGCCTTATTTGCAAATCAAAATTATCTGTCAATTTGATAAAGGAGCTGGTTTTATACTCATTTGTCCAACAATAGAAAGAAATAATAGGAAGTCTCAGAAGTCAAAATTCACAGATGCCAATAATTTTGTTCCTGAGTATACATACATATTTACTTTCTTAGAAATATCAAAACAATAATTATTTAAATCTGTATTCTGGAGCTGCAAATGACTGTGTGATCAAGAGCACAATAGAATTGGACTAATATAGTTTTCCATTTAGGCTGATTTCTAAGCATTTTTCAAGTACTCTGCTTTTGTTTAACAGAAATCTTTCAAATCCTAAAGAATTCTCATATCCTTCTTGACAGTTCTTATAAGCAAATTTCAATTTTTAGATAAAATGTTGTATATAATGACAGGTGTTGATTTTGATCAGTGAGAGCAGATGCAGTTATTACTGAAAATAATAATAAAAAGTTTTCTTGATAGAAGAGCCCCGAGTGTTTTGCTTTATTAATGGTGTTAATAATGTATTAATAGTAGAAGGCCAAAATCTATTGCAATGCAAATTCGCACAATTCCCTGAATTTGGTAGGATTATATCCAGTAAAGCTGTCTAAGAAGTGAAGAGTTGAATCTATTTTTTAAAGTGTAATCTTAATAATTACGTTAAGTAAAAATGCATGGTTTTATTTTCTTTCTATTTCATTATCATTTTTGTAACCTTCCTCCTATACATTACTTCGAAAAATCATTAGTGATTAAGAAAGAAATGTATCTCTGAGGCTGTCAAAAATGGATGAGCTTCTCCTTGGTGAAAGTATGTAGTTTTCTATCCTTCTAAATACTGCAGAGTTTCCTGAAGTTTTGATGTATTTCTTATATTTTCTTTTATTATAATAAATGTGATTTTTTTTTCTGTGTTGTTATTTACCCTTTCAGACTGCTTTAAATTACATTTAAACTAGTCTTCTCCATTATTGAGATAGATTTATATACCACTTTGATTTTAAAAGATGCAGTCCCCATTGACTTTGAGTGGATTTGTCAAATCAAGACCTCTGTTTTGCTAGTCTTTTCCTGGGATTTTGTGTTTGAAAATGTAATTATTTTAAGATGTCACTTGTCATCTTTTTCTTTGCAGTAAAAGATGAATGGGAATTGGGAAAGCTATACTTTTAATCATGCCTGAATGTTTTTTTTATTATTCTATCAGGTGTTCTTGCTAAAACTTATTGTGTATGAATCTATATGCATATACATATATCCATACAGATATATACACACACATAAAAATTCCATGTTATTACTGCTGATTTTTTACACTCACTAGTTTTCAGTCTTAATATTTAACTGAAATGCTTAATTCTTTTAAGTGAGGCTTTTGTATTATCAGTACAATTCTTGTAACAGGGATTGAGAAGCATAGATACTCAAATCTGTGTTTATTTCTACGTGTAGTTTGTTTTCAAGTAGTAAAAGGATGTGTGATAAGAATGATAGTTCTATAGCAGTAGTCAAGACTGAGGCCCTTATTCAAGAACTTTTGGAGGGCTGAGCTTTAAGTATGTGATAGCTGTTTGTATGGCTTCAGGGTGCAGACATTCACAATTTAGATAGGCATTGTAAATTTTGCACTGAATGAGCTTTCATACTGATAACAACAGAAACAGTCTTTATTTGTAATCAAATTGAACTGGTCACAGAAATATGGTTGAATTTTAGTACGTAAATGGTACTTGAAGAATCAACCACACAATCTCAGAATATTTTTCTAAATTGTTCCAGTAAAACGTCATACTATGTATAAGTTAGCAAAAGAAGTTATAAAATAAAAATGGAGAAAAAGACTTGCAGCCTTGTTTGCTCTCCAAAACATCCTGCAAGTTGTTCATCTTGTTTTTCCGAAAACACTATAAAATATGTCTGGAATGAATTTAAATATTTTATTATAATTATTAAAAGGAAGGAAGGGGATGGAAATTGTCCTCTTTTATGCATAAAAGAGATTTACATGTCTAATTTACATTATCAGTGAACAAGAAAGGAATCAAATTAATTATTTCAATTTAATGATTTCCTCCAAATTTCAGAGCTGCTCTCATTTAAAATCAATAATAATGTTTCCAGGTTAACACTCTACTCATTTAATATACTGAGGCCCTAGGGGTAGGGGACATTTACGTGGCAGCTCTTAAGTGATTTCACTTGCTAATTCTGCCAGTAAAATCAGATGATCTCCCAAATGGGGAGAACTAATTAAAAATTAGATGTCTTCCTGACTTTCTCACTTAGAGTAAAATCTCAGAACTAGAATGTCACCGTCATTCTGTAGGGAGGATTTGTCAAATCTCTTTTCTTTAGGGTTGATGAGCTTCTGGAAATGTAAAATTAACATCTTCAATCAACAGCTTAAATCCTTACGATATAAATAAGAGTTTTACACAAAAATGAAGAAAAGGCCATGTGCTGCTTCTTCATAAGCCTCTCTAGGAAACTTGGGTTAGGCAGAAAGACAGAAAACAGAAACTCAGACATCTTTATACAATGCATGTGACACTGCATCTAACAGTAACAGTTTCTTAAACTCTGTGACAGGTATAGAGCATTTGTTGAGCATTTAATTGGCTTTATACACAATCTCCGTAGAAGGCGGCCTCCTATGCTAAGAAAACACTTTCTATTTCATGGGTTTATTCTGTATCATGGCCTTGGGCTAATTCATAGAAAGAGTCCCAGCTGAAACTTAAATAGATGTAAAAAGAACCTGTCAGCCATTTACAGATTCTACAAGGTGAACATCAAAAAGAAAAGAAAAACAGATGCCGTGATGGAAACAGAACAAAAACAACCATCAAGAACAAGAAAGGACACTTTTGAGAAATGCACATACTGTCCTGCTTGTTTTGTTTTCATTTTCTTTGACTTTGTTGTTCATAAAATTATAAGCAAGAAATGCATATATATGGTGATTATTTACATTGATAGACACGTTACATCAAAAAAATCTATCTAGTAATTAAATCATGCTCCAATCAAATCCTAACAAGACTTTTCCCCTTTTCCTTTTCTTAATACATCTTGCACATGAACTATATATATATATAAGAACTGTCTGATATGCTTAAGAAATTAAAAAATGTAATTTAGCACTGCATATGTCCAGATCAATCTTAACCCTGAAAAAAAGCCAAGATGTCCTACTCAAGTATTTGAAATAGTTAATGATACTAGAAAACATAACAATACACAACCTCCTGTCCTGGCTTTAGCTCTGGCTGCTGATACTTTGCTCTAAAGCACTTCTTTAGACTGCCTCAGAAAGTGAAAGTTTGGTGCTTTTGAGGCAAGTTATGTGTTTGGAAGGAAAAAAACAACAAAAAAACAATCCTTCCCTTGTAACTAACTTGTTTACAAGTCAATAAAAACAGTAAATCTGCCTACCGGGAGGAAAAAATGTATATTTCACATATAGTAGAAACAATGAAAAGGATTATCCATTAAGAAAGTCTTGACTCTTAGCAGCAAAGTATGAGAGTGAGCTCTGAAAAAGTGAGGAGGGAAGGGAAAAAAGAAAGGGAGATCTGATGCTAAATGTCCATGTATCAGACCTAAGTGGCAGGTTTGGGTAGCTGGCAGTTCCAGGTTGTCCTGGGTGGAGGAGTCCCTGAGGATCAAACTGGCTCTGACAGCACTATAAACATCCTATTGCACCCAAAACTGCAGCCAGGCACGGGAGCCCCAGGTGCTCAGGCTCACATGTATTTAGGAAAGAGGGGCAGCTGGGAGGCACAGGAGGCACATCGGGGAGAGACACTTTGGGAGACCTGTGAAGAGAGGTACTTGGAGAAACATGGTGAGGAGATGTACCTGGGGAGACACAGGGGGAGAGACTCTTGGAGGGACATGTGGAGAGAGGCACCTGGGGAGACACATGTAGACGATGTGCAAGGTCCTGTTGGAGACATGCAGAAAGACAGATGTTGGTGATGGAAGAGAGACTCCAGGAGCACATGGGCGAGGACCTGAGGCAGGACCAATGCGACTGCAGAAGAAGGCACCAAAGTGACACCCAGGGGACTCCACAGCCCAGCCCCCTGGCCGTGCACCCCACAGCTGTGACTGCTGCACGGACTCATCTGACCTTCCTCCTGGACTGCACTGTCTACCCCACAAGACAGAAAGGTCATGTAATTTGTAAAATTGCACATGTGTTTGTGATTAAAGTGTTGTGTATCTACCAATGTCTTCTTAAACTGCGATGTTTTAGAGACTTGATTCCATGGCTCTATCGACGTTCTTGCTCTTTATTGCTAGGTAGTATATAGTTATCAATACCTTTGTGTTTCACAGGCAATACCATAGAGAACAATATTAACCCTCAAAATAAAGAAAAAAAACCAAACCACAGATGGGGATACAGATTCAATAATTCTGTCATTATTTTAAAAAGTATTTTCTGGAGTAAACCTATTTTCAGTATGCAAGTCTGTCCCTTTAACTTTAGAACTCAAAGAAGATTCTGTCTTGAAAGTAGTCTGGTAAAACAAAGTCTGATAAACCATAACAACAAGTTATAAATTTCTTTCACTTCAAGATGCTTATTGAACAAAATACATCTCAAAAATGCATTCACAATTACTCTTAGAATAACAAAATGCAAAATAATTATTAACATATCCCATCCAACTGCAGTATTTTAATATGAGGCATTAAAAGGGAATTGATCTGTATTTCTTTTGACATTAGCCTGTAGCTAAAGGCATGCCAGTGTAATCCATGAAAAAGGAAAAATTACATGTCTTTTTTAATCTATTGGTGTTCCTATATATCTTAAATACTTGCTTTTATGGGCCCTTTTGCATTACATAATCTTTTACAGAACCTTCATTTGACTTCAGTGGTAACAGAACAGAATATAAAACCAGTATACCTTACCTAATAGTTTTTCTTAGAAAATAAATTATTCTTAAATAGAAATATTTTTTAATTTTAGTTATATATGATGTGATGGTGTGCTGCCCCCGCTTCCCGACCTGACCTTTTCTTATAACCCTGCTCAAGCGATAACCACCAGTGTCAGTCGTGATGGCTGTGTCTGGTCATGATGCATTCGGCTCAGAGTGGATTCAGGGGGAGGCAGATAACAACACAATAGCCAAGTGCTAATTTATGTCAATGTGTCCACCTAACCACAGTGCTGGTTAATGTCCAGTTCAAGCCAGATTTGGAAGAAACTAAAATCTGTAGTCAGTATGTAAATATGACTATGAGTCAATCATCTTACCCCCATAAATAGTAAGCAGCCCAAGAGCCCTTTGAGCTCTCCTGCACTGCAGCGCGCTACACACCAGGATCTCCCCTTGTGTAGGGACGCCTGTCAAGGTTACTCCTTGAGGTTGAGAGATTCCTTGCCACAACAGATTCTCGGTAAGTGACTAATAGCATACTGAAACTTTGCAACCTTAGCTAAGTGACATAAGGATTGATTGCACATATATAATCCTTTAGACATAAACTGTTGACCAAGCCTGGGACTAAGTCTGGATCCAGCCACACCTAGTTTCCTCTCTCAGAAGGAGTTTAGAAAGCAAGGGGGTCCTTTATGAACCTCACAACTCAACGGGAGGGTCTCCCTGACGGTTTGTCTGACCCTGTCCTCTATGCAGTAAATAATGAAGTGTACCTTCCCATTGAATCTTGTTAAATTACTGTCACATTTACTATCAAACTTTGTTAACTTACTGTTTTATGTCAATAAAATATATTGTTACTTCTCTCTTATGAGTGAAATGCACTCTCTCACTCCCATCCACGACAAATTGGTGTAGTTGGCAGGATGGCAAGTAGTATCACTGATTATTTACGGAGGCATGGAGTGAATCCTTCCTAAATTCTCAGAAGAATGGGCTTGTGACAATTGGCATAATTGGGAAGTCATTGAAGAACACTTAAAAGCAATTAGGGGCCGCACAAAGGATGGCAAAGGGAAAGGAGTTATATGCAAGATGCTAGGTACCTGTTTAGAAGCTGCATATCAAGAAAGGGAGGACAGAAATAGAAAAGAGCAGGCCTAGAGAAAGAAATAGAAGGTAGAAAGGCAGTTGAGTTGTTACTGTCTTTAAAAATTGAACAACTGAAGAAAAAGCTACAGGAGGAAAAGGAAAAAGGACAAAAATTGGCAGAAAGGGTCAAGATGATGCTTATGCAGGCTCCCTGCCACCCTGACATCGTACAGATCAGGAAACTACTAGTAACCCCTGAAGGTTGGGATGGGGACATCTGGGGTGATTCCGATGATAGCAAGCCAGAAGAATATGATCCTTTATTCCCCACAAATCCTCCTGAATATGAAGCCAGACTCATTGTTAAAACAGATCTCCGGCTGGTCATCCACGATACACTACGCGACCCATCCCCTGGGATCTGTTGCAATTGACAAATTTGTAAGAAAGATATAGCAGAAAACCAGGTGAAACTGAAACTGAATACTTGTGGTGAGTATGCCTAAGTAGCAGCAGACGAATAATGTTGAGTGAGGACGAAGCAAATGGCTATTGGGGTCCAGGAGTTTTCTTGAATTTAGGACCTGACCCAGCAGACACACCCCATTCTATCACTAGTGGAGTAGCTTATTGGGCTAGAGGAATAGACACCATGGAGCAAGGTGAACCCTCCATAATCCCCATTAAATCTCTAAGTGAGCTCTCTACAGCTGCCACAAAAGCCAGCTGCATACAAGCCATGTATGAATGAGGACCCCATGATGTCTCACTGTCTGCTACAGTGGATTTTGCAATGTTAAAACCACTGATTAGAGTCGTGGCACAATTCTTAAACCCCATTTAGTTACAAAATGACATGATATCAAGAAAGACACAGAACACAACAAGAGTCTAGGTGATAATGCTCAAAATGCCTGCAAACAACTCCCTACATGGGCAGAATTAATGCACGGCATTGTTAACTACAGTCGTGAAATGGGCTGGGACAATGCACCGGCTGAAAAACATAACCTGAAGCCCCAGGGAGGCGATCACAAAGTAAGACCCATGAAACAAGGAAGAGAAATTAGATAGAAGGGAAACAAATTTAAAAACCTGCAAACAGAATCTCGAGAATGGAGGAATGAATTATGGAGGAGTGCATTATCCCCAGACATTCCCAGAGCTGCGAATCAAGGTCAGCCTACTGGCGCTATCTTGAGTCTGATTGAAGCATTCCAGAAATGAGATAATGGTGAAAGGAAGAAGTGTATTTCAACTTCTCCGACACCAGTCCCCAGAAAGGAAGACAACCCCTTTCCTCTCCCTTAGGGAGGAATTGCAGGACATGAAGTCAAAAAATGAGTAATGTCCCAAAGACAATTGGGCCTGCCTGTCCAGAAAGTGGAGTCTTATCAGTGGTAAGTGATGATGGCCCATACATTTTAATTCCAGTTGGTCCCAAGGACAATTGGTGAAGTTTTTAATAGATACGGGACTACAAATTTCACTATTAACACAACAAGACGCCGAGAAGCTGGGTGTGCGACCTGGATGACAAAGAGTTAAGATTACCGGCTTGAACAGAGCGAGTGTTGAGTGTCAAACTGCCAAGGTTAATTTATGGCTCCCAGGAGAGAAGCGCATGTCAGCTACTTGCTTTTCAATTAAACATCACCATGAAAATATTTTAGGTTTCGGTGTTTTAAATGGACAGACCTGGTGCCTGCCAAACAGCCTTGTGTGGTCCTTCAGCTCCAACATTGATCCCAACCCAGGTAGAAATAGGGAGGCTACAGTGTGCATACTTTGTGCAGCCCCTGCACTCCCTGAGTCAAAAATCACTAGCATACAGCAGTATCTGATTTCTGCTGTGGCATGAAATGGAATTTCTGAAGTCATAGCTGATTTTGAGAAATGACAAATTATCTCCAGAACCCACTCCCCATATAACTCACCTGTCTGGCCCATTCAGAAGCCAGATGGCAAGTGGCATTTGACAGTTGATTATCGGTGCCTGAATGCTGATACAGCCCCCCTAACAGCTGCTGTACCAAACATTGCAAACTTAACAGCTACTTTGCAAGCAGCTGCACACCCATGGATGGCAGCACTAGATGTAAAAGATATGTTCTTCATGTTTCCCTTGAAAGAGGAGGATAAAAAGAAGTTTGCTTTCACTTGGGAGGGAATACAATATACCTTTGACAGTCTCCCACAGGGGTATGAACATTCACCCACAATTGCTCATGCCGCACTTGCTGAACTTTTACAGTCAGTCTCACTCCCTCAGGATGTGAAACTGTGCCAATAGATAGATGATATTGTGGTTGGAGGAACTTCCCCTGAGAAGGTGGGGGAAGCAGCAGCAGCAGCATGGCAAGCACTAAATAAAACAGAAACCGAAATTCCACCTGGAAAATGCCAGGGACGAAGTAAGGAAGAAAAATTTTTAGGTACTTGGTGCATAGCACGTAGTGCAGTGATTCCTCCAGATACCTTAAGAAGAATCAAAGAGCTGCAAATGCCCCAATCAGGGAGTTACAACAATTAATAGGAAGTTTTGGATATTGGAGGAAACAGGTACCTGGATTTTCTGTCATTTCCCATCCATGATACTTACTTTTATGGAAAAATAAACCCAGGCATTGGAAATTAGAACATAAAGAGGCGGTCAAAACTCTAACTGAAGAATTAAAAACGTATCAGTCACTGGGTCCAGCAGACACCAGCGACCCTATTATAACCGAACAGGGTTTTGCCAAGCACGCTACTCACTGTAACCTGTTCCAAACCGGCCCCAATGGGCCAAAAAGATCTTTACTGTTTAGCTCAACTGCATATAAAGAAACAGAATGATACTCTGAATGGGAAAAGGGACTTTTATCTTTAGTCTGAGCAGTTAAACAACCTGAGAAAATACACCAGGGACATCCTGTGCAAACTAGAGGACCATTTAATCTACTAGAAGCAATCCTAAAGGGGACTGCTCCCCCAGAAGGAGTTGCATAAAAACCTACTATCAGAAAATGGTATGCCTACCTAACAGGAGTTGCAGAAAATACGCAGTTAACTGAAGGACACACTAAGGTTTCCAAATTGCCGATGCCCATAAACACAGACCCTTCAGCGTTACAACAACATTTTAAACCTTCACTCATTCTGGATGCACTGCCCCTTACTGAAAACATTTGGTTTACGGATGTTTCAGCAAAAACGGTAAACGGTTAATGGCAATATAAGGCTGTTGCATTAGATATTACCACCGGCAAACAAGTAATAGAGGAAGTTGAAGGCAGTACACAAGTAGAAGAAATAAACGCAGCTGTTTTTGGCAGCAAAGAACGGAGCAAAAATCATGTATGTAAGACTCCTATGTTGTGTGGGCTGGTGCCACACAGTGGCTCTGCCAATGGGAAACCTTGAATTGGGAAGTTAATAGATCCCCAGTTTGGAGAAACAAAGATTGGCAATTATTTCTAGATACAGCCAGGAAAACACCTTTCAAGATGGGATGGGTAAAAAGCTCATGTTATGAATAATCAATGAGCCACAAAGTGGAATCAAAAGGTAGATGAGCTAACTAAAATTAGGGAAATCACCTTAAATCGTGAGTGGAATCAATTGGGAGAATGGTTACATCAAAACCTAGGCCACACAGGTAAAGAAGCACTTTGCTGCACAGAGCAAAGGCTGGCCTATAAACAGAAAAACTTGTGACACTATTCTTACAGAACGTCCCCAGTGTAGATTGAAATTGCAAGCAGATCATGCTGCTAAAGCACCACCTCTACATATCAACAAAGGGAAATATTTATGGTCTACATGGAAAATTGATTATATTGGGCCATTCAGATCCTCTGTGGGATATCGATATATCCTAACAGGAGTAGAAGTAGCCTTCAGCTTGCTTATGGCAACTAAGTGTTGGAAAGCCGATGGGCAAAATACAGTGCGAGGACTATTGTTTTGGTTCTCAAATCTACCTACTCCTGATGTTATCCAAAGTGATAATGGCTCACATTTTTCATGTAAGGAAGTGCAAGATTGGGCAAAACAAGAGGGCATTAAATGGGTATTTCATACCCCATACTACCCTCAATCAAGTAGGATGTTAGAAAGAGCTAATGGCTTATTGAAAAGAAATCTCAAACCACAGGAGGCTCAATGGGATATGCAACTTCCCACTCTCTATCACTCCCATCCTCAACACATGATAACTACATTCTTTCTGAATAAAAACAAAATAAGTTTGTCATATATTACGGAAGAATCACTCCTTTGGTTCTATGCTATAAAATTTGAAACAACGTAAACACCTTTGACAGTTTTGTTCAAAGACAGTAGAAAGCATTTACCAACTTGGATTGCATAAAAAATATTTTGTTAAGGAGAATTCATATTCATTTTGAGCTCATATGAATATTTGGTGAAAGGTTTATAAAGATTTACAAAAATAAAATTTAAAAACTTTGTAAGTGTCATTTTATTTCTGTGAAAATTCCTGTTATAGAACATTCATAACATTTTATATTAATACTAGCAAATGTTAGGGACATGGCTTTACTAACACTCATAAAATGTTTTTGAAAATCAGAAGGAAAAATTATGAGAAGTAGCAAATGGATGCCCACTCAGTCATTTTTCAAACTTTAATGTCTTGACCTTTCCTAAATATTTTTTTTATCACAGGCCCTAGAACTGAATAACAGTGCATGAGGATGCTTCTTGTTTAT
Organism: Gavia stellata; assembly: GCF_030936135.1. Classification (NCBI taxonomy): domain Eukaryota; kingdom Metazoa; phylum Chordata; class Aves; order Gaviiformes; family Gaviidae; genus Gavia; species Gavia stellata. Next base: position 43,577,254 of record NC_082594.1, read on the forward strand.
CAGTCGTGTGCTAAAATGGTCTGCTTGCAAATTTATTTGCCAGCTCTTGGCTACTCCATAACCCACACTTTATCATGGACTGCTGCTTTGCCCCATAAAGGGAAGTGGAGTGGATGTCAAGGCAACACTCAAGATACTGTGTACATTAAACACATTGTAGTCTGCTTATCCCAGCAGGATTATTCATTTAAGGGAGACTGCTCAATCTAGTATTTATCAAATCCAGTAGGAAGGATTACACAGAATCTATCCTGTGGAGTCTCCGAAGTCTGCATTTCTAAAAACAGAGATTATTTCAGATGTGAATTTTCAACTCATCCTCTGTAACTAATCATTTTAAAAGTAATGGAGGAAGGGGTTAAGGATCATCATTCTGTATCCTCAGACAGAGCACTGAAATGAATGAATGCAAGCCATATGCTTCTCAGAAATGCTGTATAACAGACCTAACACTGGGGGAGAGCGAGAGTATGTTAAAAATAGATTAAGGATAAATTAAGGAAAGATATGCTTTCTAATAACATTAGACTTTTTATTTTATATTACTAAACATTATTAGTTCTCTATTGTTTATCACATGATTAACATAGAAAGATGCCAGTCAATGCTTCTGTCTTTTCTGAACTCCTACTTTTTATTGCTATAGTTCTTCTGATGTAAAATAGTATTCAATTTCAGATCCTCTACCTGTGTGTCTGTTTTATTCAATATATAGCCCAGGCTATTTGCTTTAGCAAACTAACATATCTAGGATTTACATTTTCATAAAAGCTCCTTCTTTTTTATTTTTGTCAGTGTTCTGTAGGTATCTATGGGTGAGACAGAAAAATAAATACCAGAAAATAGCTGGTTGAAGGGAGAAGTATGTGCTAAGGGGGAGCATGTGAAAGTCTCCCAAGACTAGCAGGACTATGAAATCTGCAAGAACTTAAAAACTCAGAACACTATAAATCTGCCATGTCTATTCAAGGCCACCAGCAAATGTTGGTATCAACAACGGACATGATAACTCAGACCACATCCAAGAGGACAGTGGCTGCGCTATGCAGGAAAAGATGATGGAGTTATGCTTATATACAGCTGATGAAACAAGGAAACCCTTGAGGGGCTTTCTGAACACCTCCCTAGAAGCCACTGGAGCACCAGTATGACTCTTTTCTGAGCTGGGGTTGCGCTCCCAGCTGTTGCTCCAGCTACGTAACTATGAGTGTGTGTGTGTGAGAGAGAGAGAGACAGAGAGAAAGGGAGAGGGAACATTGTGAGGGAATGATTGAATACACTGTGAAAATAGTTATCTGCTATGAAAAACAGCTTGATTCTATTAATAGCAATAGCTTAATTAATAAGGGGTGTTCTAATAATTGTTGGTGGTGATCAGTTTCTGATCCCCTAATGAAAAAGGGAATTTACAATATTAGACGTTCTTCTGACCACATCCCATTTCCTCATTGAAGCAGATGCAGTATTTCTCTTAGTTGCATTGCCTATATGCAAGTTTCTCTCATTAATATGAACACTTCCTTTTTTTTGTTATGTAGCCCACTATCTTCTGCTATTTTTTTTATCAGCACCTGCTGGACATCTTTATTCTCCTGTTATTTTTCCATGACACACATGGAAACTATATAAACCTATACACTTTCTCCTTTTTATATATAAAATAAACTTACTTATTTCAGCCTCTACCACAAAAGATTCTTTACTTCAAGTGCTTCAAGAAACTCCCACTACTAGGAATAGGTTTCGGGGAGTTTTTCTGTGTATAACTCACTAAGCAGTTTCCTATTCTTCACTTTATTGTTTAGATAACATTAAAAAAATTCCAGTAAAGGTCATAGGATCACAGGATCATAGTATCCTATGGTGGTTCAGGTGACAAGGGACATCAGGAGGTTTCTAATCCAACCTCCTGTTCCAAGCAGAGTCAGCTATGAGGTTGCTTAGGGGTTTATCCATTCACATTCTTGAAAACCTCAGAGGATGGACACTGCACAACCTCTTAAGGCAGCTTGTTCCACTGCCTGACTGTCGTCTTGGTGAAAAAAGTTCTTGAACAAACTAATACTTTACTGGTGAAAAGTGAAAAAGAATCTGAAATTTTCTTGTTCCAACAGATATCCATGGTCCTTTGTGTCACTGTGAAAAGCTTGGCTGTATCTTCTTTGTGGCCTCTGAGTGACTTAGCATGCTCTGTAGTTCTGAATTCTAGGAACAATGGATGATTCAGTCCTCTGTGAGGATTATCTTTGGACATAGGCACTCTCATATTGCATATTTGATATGGAAAACCAGCACATGTTCTGTACATCTGCAGCAGTTTTGCTACCAGTTAACAAGGAAAAGCATGACAAGCTAACCTCAAAATATAAACATACTGTATTGGTTTTGTGTGGCAAGTTTTTGGCAGCAGGGGGGCTACAAGGGTGACTTCTGTGAGAAGCTGCTAGAAGCTTTCCCCTATGTCTGATAGGGCCAATGCCAGCCGACTCCAAGACGGATCTGCCACTGGCCAAGGCCGAGCTAATCAGCAACGATGGTAGCGCCTCTGTGATAAGAAAAGGGAAAAAAACCTGCGCAATGGCAGACAGAGAAGAGAGCAGTGAAAATATGTGAAACAACTCTGCAGACAGCAAAGTCAGTGAAGAAGGAGGGGGAGGAGGTGCTCCAGGCGCTGGAGCAGAGATTCCCCTGCAGCCCATGATGAAGACCATGGTGAGGCAGGCTGTCCCCCTGCAGCCCATGGAGGACCACAGTGGAGCAGATATCCACCTGCAGCCTGTGGAGGACCCCACACTGGAGCAGGTGGATGCCTGAAGGAGGCTGTGACCCTGTGGGAAGCCTGCGCTGGAGCAAGCTCCTGGCAGGACCTGTGGGAAAAGAGTCCACGCTGGAGCAGGTTTGCTGGCAGGACTTGTGACCCCATGGGGGTCCCACGTAGGAGCAGTCTGTTCCTGAAGGACTGCACCCCATGGAAAGGATCTATGCTGGAGCAGCTCATGAAGAACTGTAGCCTGCGGGAAGGAACCATGTTGGAGAACTTCATGGAGAACTGTCTCCTGTGGGAGGGACCCCACGCTGGAGCAGGGGAAGACTGTGGGGAGGAAGGAGCAGCAGAAACAACGTGTGATGAACTGACCGCAACCCCCATTCCCCGTCCCCTTGTGGCGCTCGGGGACAGGAGGTAGAGAAAAAATTTGGAGTGAAGTTGAGCCTGGGAAGAAGGGAGGGGTGGGGGGAAGATGTTTTTTTAATATTTGGGTTTATTTCTCATTATCCTACTCTGATTTTGATTGGTAATAAATTAAATTAATTTCCCCAAGTCAAGTCTGTTTTGACCATAATGGTAATGGTGAAGGATCTGCCTGTCCTTATCTCGATCCATGAGCCCTTTGTTTTACTTTCTTTCCCCTGTCCATCTGAGGAAGGGGAGCAATAGAGTGGCTTTGGTGGGCACCTGGCATCCAGCCAGGGTCAACCTACCACACATACCTTTTAGTGGATCTGTTCTACTTAAACATCTATTGAAACTTAAAAATATTATTAGCTGAACTGGGGTTAATTACAAGTTATAAGGTAGATAAAGAACTTGATAAAAAAAGAGACAATAAAATTCAAGGAGCAAAAAGCATCTAAGGGACGTTCCTGTTGGATTTTCTTAAGATTCAGTCTTGAGAAAAAACTTATTTAATATTTTTATGACTAATTCTAATACAAAAATAGGAATATTCTAAGTAAATTTTCTCATGACACAGAGCTGAGAGACATCATTAATACACAGCCAGACCTGAATATCATAAGGGAATAATGAGGTGATCTTCTGCAACAAAGTAATACAAATGGGACAAAATTTAGTGGGGTCATGTGCATAGGGACTTACAGAGTGAGTTTCTACTAAATTAACTAAAAGCGTATCAGTAGAGTATTACTTCAATGACCATGACTGTACACTGCCAAATTAATACAGAAATGGAAAAATTGAAGGTGTTACCGAAAATTGTAACAAAGAAAACTCTCCAAACCAAATGATAGTCTAGAAAGCCAACACTGGTTTATTGCAGCTCTGGAGGGGGGAGGGGGGGGATTTCTCCTCCTAACATGCACACCGGGTTGAAATCATGGCAGGTGTTTAAAACAGTTAACAAAGTTAGTTACGCCTACTGATCCTACCCCTAAATTAACTATGGGTTAATACTTTTCTTACTTCATCTAATAGTTCTCTTTTAATTCACTACGCATGCTCAGAGAGTAGGGGGCTTAGTTGGGTTGGGGGCTTTTCTAGCTAGGAGGTGTGTTCTTTAACATTATAATGAGATTATAATGAGACAGGTTAACTCTAGGGCACTATTTTGGCATTCCATTCTATTTTTCTAGAATTCGTCCTTGCATTAATCATTATTGCTAGTCAGTGGAGAGTTACTGGAGAGAGTTTTTATCTTTAATATGTCTAAATACCAGGTGCATTTCTTATGAAGTATCTTCTTTACATTCTTTCCATTCTTTTTCACTCATTTTTGACCTTGTGTTTCGAGATGTTCTGTAACAAAGGGAAAGTCTAAAAAGTGCCATGCAAAGTATTCCTAGTAGCAGTAGGAAGGTATTAAAATTGTTATACAAAGGTTTAGAATAGACTAGACTAGACTATTTCAGTTGGAAGGGACATACAACAATCATCTAGTCCAACTGGCTAAACAATTCAGGGCTGACCAAAAGTTAAAGCATGTTATTAAGGGCATTGTCCAAATGACTCTTAAACACTAACAGGCTTGGGGCATTAACCACCTCTCTAGGAAGCCTGTTCCAGTGTTTGACCACCATCTCGGTAAAGAAATGTTTCCTAATGTCCGGTCTAAAACTCCCCTGGCGCAGCTTTGAACCATTTCCACACGCCCTATCACTGGATACCAGGGAGAAGAGATGAGCACTTCCCTCTTCACTTCCCCTCCTCAGGAAGCTGTGGAGAGCAATGAGGTTGCCCCTTAGCCTCCTTTTCTCCAAACTAAACAAATCCAAAGTCCATAGCGGCTCCTTATAGGACATTCCTTCCAGCCCTTTCATCAGCTTTGTTGCCCTACTCTGGATGCATTTGAGTACCTTAACATCTTTCTTAAATTGTTGGCCCAGAACTGCACACAGTACTTAAGGTGAGGCCGCAACAACGTTGAATACAGCGGGATAATCATCTCTTTTGACCAGCTGATTATGCTGTGTCTGATGCACCCCAGGATGCAGTTTGCCCTCTTGGCTGCCAGGGCACACTGCTGACTCATACTGAGCCTGCTGTCGACCAGCATCCCCTGATCCCTTTCTGCAGGGCTGCTCTCCAGCCACTCCTCTCCCAATTTATACTTGTGTCCAACATTACTCCATCCCAGGTGCAGAATCTGGCATTTGGACTTGTTAAATTTTAGCTCATTAATCATTGCCCAATGCTCCAATCTATCCAGATCCCTCTGCAAGGCCTCTTGTCCCTCGAGAGAGTCAACAGCACCTCCCAGTTTATAAGTCATAGTCTAGAATACTACTGATAACTCTGTTATTCCATGTAATAAGATAAATAAATTTGTAAGACACTCAGAGAAAGGTGACATGGGTGATTAGGAGGCTATAAAACTTACGTTAGGCATAGCATAGCAGCTACAAGAACTAACACTGTTAAGCTGGATAAAATGAAGCTTGAAAAGACAGTAGTAAAAAGTAAAGCATAAAAGTAAGAGTGATTAAAGCTAAAGGATAAATGTTGGTGCAAGAAGAAATGGGCATAACATGACTATGAATGAAGTTAACATCTAAATTTGAACTTCCTTTTAGTAGCAGAATCAGTGAGACAAAAAATGGCCTGTTTTATGTTGCCGCTTGCTTCAGTGTAAAGAGATGGGATGCTGGAGGTTGGACAGCTTCCCGTATCTGCAGAAACAGGGACTGAGGAGGGACGATATTCCTCCCAGTCCTGCACTCTTTTTGTGGTACAGCAATCTCTCTCTTGGGACGTGAGCTGTTTTGATATCATTACTTTCTCATAGGTTATCTGGATTTTAATTACTTTTGGATATTCCTTTTCCTTCTCTGGAAAACACTGTGTTGAAGCACAGGCCTATATTTAGAGGTCTAAAGCCAATTGCAAGTAACAATTTGTTGCTGATAAAAGCTCTATGTTTGTTTCACTGACAGAAAAAACACCAAACACAAACAAACCACAAACCAAAACCCAAACACCACAAAAAACATAAACCACAAAAAAAACCCCAAAACACATAAAAAATCCCAAACCAGACAGGATGCAGTTTGGCTTTGTATTTTTCTTGTATTTACGTCTGAATGAGACAAGAATGTTAATAATAGAGACATAAGTAGAAAAACAGCTATCGACATACTATACCATATTGATAAAGAAGAAGAGAGGATAGGCTTACATCATAAAAATGGTAGAGTTTGTGTTAGATGAATGTATTATTTGGGAAGTTCAACTGTATTCTTACTCTATGGATTAAAAAGAAAACTTTAATAGATTTGGAAGGCAATATAGATTCCAGTCTTTGATACCTGCATGCAACTTTAGTGAGTAAGTTTGAGAGGAAATTTGGTTGTTCTAAGTGATTAATATTCAGTTTTCTACTTCTATGTGGGCTCTATTTGTACAACTTTATAACAGACTTAGTAATACAGCATACCAGTAACCTTACATAAGTCAGACATTATTGAAAACTTACCCTAGAATATTGACTGTAACAAGCTCATCATGTTATACTTATTTCAGAATATAAATTATGAATATCATTAATTACCAGGAATTTATGTTTCAGAAGTTGAAATAACTTTTTTTGGTGTGTCATACATTCATAGGATCCTTTATTTGTGAACTTATTGTTTCACAGAAGTTAGACTGAAAACTATTTAATTTTTTTATCCTAAAATGGAAAAAAAATTGTCTAGTAAAAAATAAAATAGAAGGCTAAAAGCCTAGCAGAAACAAAGTATCCCTAATTCTCAGAAAGGATGAGAAAATATAAGGAAAAAATCATTGAATATTAACTATCAGGTATAAAAATGAATCAGCAAGTACAAACATAAGGAAATAGATATGGCTATTAGCAACAAATAAATCTAAATAAAAGAAAGAACAAAAATACCTTAAACTACTCGGAAAAGATTTTTTTTTTTTCCTAGAAACAGATCTGAAGTACTATATATATATCTTAAACAAAAGACAGGTTCCTTCTTTATACCTACAGCTAGTTAGCATCTTACTGATTGCATGTCAGGCTTTCTCCAGTGGGTTTTCCTTAATACCCACTGCTGTCTCTGCAAATGCCCTTTATCAGAGAGCACCTTTTTCAACAATGATTAAGTGTTCCACAGACAGTCATAGATAGAGTACTTTTTAAAAAGAAAAAGAAAAAAAAGGAAAAAAGGAAAGGGAAAAGGAAAAGGACAAAGAAAAAAAGACAGATTATTGAGGTCTTTGCATAAAGTAACACTGACATGGGGACTCAAATATCTCAAACAGCATGGTCAGTCACTGTTCAGATTATGATCATAGAATCATAGAATGGTTTGGGTTGGAAGGGACCGTAAAGATCATCTAGTTCCACCCCCCTGCCATGGGCAGGGACACCTTCCACTACACCAGGTTGCTCAAAGCCCCGTCCAACCTGGCCTTGAACATTTCCAGGGATGGTGCATCTACAACTTCTCTGGGCAACCTGTTGCAGTGCCTCACCACATGGGTGTTTGTAACAGTGTTTTCAGCCAAGACTCCCCAAACTGTTCTTCTGATACAATTTTATAATCCAGCTGTCCTGTGTTCCTATGTTGTCAGGGTCCTGAGTGTGCCAATAAACATTAATTGCCCTAACAGCCTCACGTGCACCCTCCAGCAGTGCACCCATGCTATCACCACCCCTGCCTTGCTTGCCTAGCTCAGGTGCTGTGGGATTGCACCCTGTTGAAGGGTGTATTGCCTGGGGCCTGTTCTGGGGTCACCCTCAGCTCCCAGCTTATCTTGCCTGAGGGACCAGCCCTGCTCTTGCTGCTCCTGGACATACATGACCACTCCAGCATGTGTATGATCCATTACTACTGATTATCTTAAACCATGTGCTAATCATCTCCTGGTTATTCTCAGTATGTCCAAAAGATTGTCGTATGTAACCATTTCTGCATCTGTATGGGCACTTTATACTGACTATTTACAAGAGTCTTAGCTATGCAAAGGCTAGTCAGTTCTTTACAGAAACCATCTGGGGAGTTTCTGAAAGGGCCAGGTTTTCCACCCTGGGTGTCAATCAACATGTTGAACATACAGACTGGTCTGGGCACAGCAATTCGCCTGGGAAAATCTTAGGGACAGTTTGAAATTCTGACCTGGAGAGCTCCTCTAAAATTAGTCAAATGCTTTCCTGGGAAGATGACTAGTAGTTCAGTCAATAAACTTGTCTCAAGCCAGTCCATTATCTCAACTATGCAGATAACTTCATGGGGAATTTCTGGATCACCCCAAGAATTAATGACTTAAGTGCACTGGGTGTGCATAAAGGCACAGTACTCATACCCAGTTACACAGCAGTTACAGCTAAAGGATAAATTTGAATTTAGCTTGCAAATTGTATTCCATACATTTGCCATAGAAGAGAGAACTATCAAAGGAAGTCTTCTGCTGATGCTGTGGACATGAGAATAGCAGAATGACAACCGCTTAACTGGAATCAAATGCTCTGTTAATATGTTATAGTAAATATATCTCCTCACCAAAGCTGAAAAGAAGATGCTGAAAAGGAGAAATGCCTGCCTGCCTAGAAGTTTCCAGGTTTGCAAGGACAAGGCTTGCACTGACCAAAAGCTGAAATGACTTTTTTATGTAAGCAGTCCCCCTCAAATAAATCCCATGGTTCCCCATTGCAGGGCATTTTTGGTCATCCTCATTAATATAAAACTTTGCATAATATACTAATATAATTTGTAGGGGTTCATCTTAAAAAAAACACCTCAGACCTGCAATCCATTGAGTTATCACCACATCACTACGTTGGCACAATGATGGTTTTGCTTTAAAAAGAAATCATTTGAAGTACGATATTCAGCAACATGAATTCAATCATATAAATAATTAAAGATGGGCATTTATTATAGGTATGAGTTAATGAGTATAGTATAATTAAGGAGCCTTTGTTTAATCACATATTTAGATGCTAGAAAATATCTTGCTTCCAACTGCACTCCTGAAATGTATGCACACAATTTTAATTTTAGTCTTGGAAGCACTTCTCCCAATAGATTAGTTTTAAATGTCAGTGTTCCAGACCCTAGCCAAATGCAGCAAATGAAAATGTGATAATAAGAGATGTGACGGCTGTACAGCATCTATAATGTATTAATTGGCATTGCCTTCTAACACTTCTTACATGCAATATCTAGGTAAGACTCAGAGGCTTTGTAGTTCCTCTGTCAGTTGCTAGTTGTTAAAATCATAATTATTATTATTTTCTCCATTTTTTCCCTATGATTCTTTTCCTTGAAGGCTCAATAGCAGATCAACCATAGCATAATTTTGTGATCCTATAAAGTATTCTCATATTCTTTGTAGGAAATTTCAGAGAGGGACTGCAGGGTGATTCTTTGGCTCACAATGACCACTCACTGTATTTCCACAATTCTTTCTGTTGGGATGTGATTCAGATGCCTAAAAATAGAGACCTAAATTTGAGCTAGTGCTTCTTCCAAACTGCATTTAATCATGAGATATCTGCCTAAAGTCAGACATCCTATTCCCCTATTTACACAATAGATATGGATAGACAGCCTTCAGCTGGAGTGATTCAGGTGACTCAGCTTTATCAAGATGACAGTACAGCAACACGAAGAAAAAGTGCTGCAGGGCATCACACTAAAACTCCCTCCTCCCACTCTTTCCCTCCATATTTCTGCTCAGTCTTGCTCCTTCTTCAAATCTGTCATTACTCTGTTTTGCAAAAAAACCCAGACCTTAGAGGTTTATTTTCCTTTCTCTGCTAGCAAGACCTCTTTACCCTTACCCCAGATGAACTATCTAGAAAATAGAAGGGGTAGTTTTCATGGATGAAAAGACATAGCCTCTGTAAGACGGTTCTGAAAGAAGAGTCACAGCTCCTAGTCTTACAGAAGCACCAAGCTTGCAAAAGCGGGCACACTTGGGACACCATGATTTCCCTCTGTCACAGCCAAAACCAAAGCAGGTAGATCATGCAGATATCATATACGTTCAGCCAATAAATATTACAGTTGCTGCCTGCAGTGCAGTGTGGTTGATGATTTACATGCTTAGTTTCTTGCTATAAGGGCATATGGATACCGGCAGCTGAAGATTGCTCTCTCACTGAGTGGCATATAGGATGGAAGTGTTTTCCCACTTTGTCCTGTAAGGTGGAAGAACCCCTATAATATAGGACAACACAGACTTGGGGGGGGGGGGGGGGGGGGGGGGGGGGGGCTAACTAGGAGCAGGTGGGGGTGTCAAAGAAGGACATATAAAGGATGTTCTGAGCATGCCTGGGAATATATATAGACACAGTTCCCCACTTTCTTTATTGTCTTCACACTTTATACAGGATCAAGATATAGAAACCAGGAGTACTGCTTGCAATAAATGCGTTCATGTAAAACACTTATTGCAAGAAGTCAATACTGACAGATTTCTACAGTGACACAATCCTTTCACAGATCTGACAGCAATGCCTGACCTTTCTTGTAGTACTGCCAGCATTCTTCCGACCAGGTAAACTGCTCAATTTCCATGGCTAACCGGAAACATGGAACAAGCTCCCAGGGGCAAATCAATGTGTACAAATGCCCACAAGCCGCAGAAGACAGTGTTGAATCATTCTACCTTAAGCATGAAGTGTTTGCTTCGGGTGGTCAGCAGGCTTCATCATGAGCCTAAGTTTACATGAGTTCACTTTGTCTTATGGCAAAACCAGTCAGAATTAATAGTAACACAAGGTATAGGTTTATTTATCAAGATAGAGAAGTAAAAGTCAGAGACACAGACACAAAGCTTAGAAATAAAAGTCGTACTGAAATAAATCCTAATTTATGCCTATTCTTTCAGTAGCTATTAGTAATTGAATATATATCCCTCCGACCTGTGGACTATCTAAGGAATAAAGATAAAAATGGGTTTATGGGAGGCTTAATACTTCTACACCTTTTCTCCTCCGCCTCACAATCCTTTCCATATCATTAGTCTAAATTTTTGGAGTGTGATAGTTGAAGAGTATAGTGTCTTGTTCTGATCACTGTCTTCAGTTGCCAAATTCAATCTTGTACAATATAAAAAGGGGGAGAAGAAATCAAATTAAACTTCCTCACACTGTTAGTGAGTACACTGAATGGACATCTGAGATGTAGATCCACAGGAGTCATGCACTGAGAGGGAAGTGTTTGAAGCTGGATGGAAGCTCTCTGTGCCTTAGAACCATTCATTCAGATGATCCGTTCCCATGCCTGTGCAAACTGTCCTTAAAATCATTAAAGCTCTAGTTGAACGCATAAGGGAACTACACATGGCCTTTATCAAAAAGAGAGATACCTCAAAGAGAAGTATGACATTCAGTCTTTGTTTGGAAGCAGCTGATAATCATATGCTGTCTTGGTACTTCTGTTGGTGCTGCTGCTAGACTCCAGATGTAAGTAGACATCACCATAAAGAGATCATTTCAATAATATTTCAGGACACAGTGTAGGATCTATCCTTGCAAGCAGATATGGATGCTTGCAGATAAATCTGCAGGGTGTTCAACAAAACTCAGTGTTTGATATAACTATTCAAATTAGAACAAATTAAAAATGTCTTAAATTTAAGGAGTATGGTATATAACTGAGTCTATGCTGTAGAGCAGTTCCAGTAGCTGACGTGTCCATAACTCCAAAACTTCTTATTTATGGAACTTGTACCAATGTGAAAAAGCTGAACAGCATTACAAATGGGCCTATTATTAACTCTTCAGAAATTTTCTTTCTGAAAAGCATGCAGTAATAACTAGATAGCACTTCAGGAAGTTTAAGGGGAGAATGGATGGATTTTTTCATTTAGATCCTTCTGTCTACAGCTGTCATGACACAAGTCCTTTTCTCTTCTCTTTTTTTAATTTTTTTTTTAAATCCATTCATTCCTGACATCACCTTAAGGTGCACAGGTGCACAGACCACAGTGATATCTTTACTTTTTTGTTAATAATCAGTGCACAAATGAACACGCATGCACAAATTCATGAAAATAAGTTTAATAAATGGATCTCTTTATATGCAGATTTTTCTTTCAGATATCTCACCCTTTTCTTGATTATCTGGTCTCCCTTTGTAGAGCCTTTTGCCAATCTGTACACTGGATTGATACCAGAGAAAGGTTGCTAGGCAACATAAAATGTAAATCATGTAGTGGACTGGCAGGCATTTCTGTTGTAGGCTTCTTGAACCATGCTTTAGTCTTCACACCTCAAAAGTAAGTATGGGATTATGGGCTGGTGTAACAGATAGGCAGTGGTCTCCAATTAGTATACCCTAATGTACAGCGAAGTAGCATGCCAAAATGAAAGTTATTAATAAATGCAAGATACACATTTAAGAGTCAAGGGCAAAGGACTCTGAAATGGCCAGTTAGAGAGGTTTATTGAAAGCACATTATTATGCAATACTATGTAATATAAATTATCCAGCTGCCTAAGCTTGAAGTAGAGAGTTAAAAAGTAAATGAAACAGTAAACAACACCAATAGTGTACCCTTTAGTTATGTGTACATTAGTAAATAAAACAGTTTCTGGAAATGCTCCTGGACACTGTATTACATATTCTGTCAGACTGCTACAATGGTCCCCAAAAACCTTTCGCCTTGTGCCAGTAACAGTCTCCCAAAGCATTTCTTGGGACAGTCTGAGAGTTAACACTGACTGTGGATGACCCCCAAAAGACACTGTGGATGTATCCACAATGTTCTGGAGCATAAGGGAGTTTAATGATTTAATAATATAAATGCAAGTTGTTCCACAGAGTTGCCCTCAGTGATAGACAAAATTCTGAGTCGTAGTTAATTTACTAGCATAAGCTTAGCTTGTGAGGATTCAGCAGTGCGTTTTCAGTCTTGACAACTTTCTTGATTGCTAGATACTGGTACTCTATCCAAATGTTCTGATTTGCATTTTTATACTTTTCTTATATGAAATTCAGAAACTTTTGATCACAACTAGAATCTGTAGTTTTCTACAAATCATTTTTTGAGTAGAAGTGATACATATGCGCACTTTACCAGATTGCCTATATCTGCTGCTATATAATATAAAAATGGTTATTGAATAATTCACCAGAAGAATTTCAATCTTTTAGAAGCTCTTATTACTCAGTTTTGTTATTCTGTATATTTCCTTTTATTTGTGATGTTGCTTTGACAATTGTAAGCATGCACAATGGCTATTGTGTTCCCATGGTGAGACATTAAATGCGCAAGCCCTTATAATTTTGTCACTGATTAAGTAATACATAATTCCAGCAGGAAACTCACAGGATGTCTCTCATTGTCACTGCTTCTGTTAAGTTTCCTTACTCTTTAATAATCTCCCTGCCTTCCTACTCACAACCTGAGTATCTCCTTTCCGATTTTCTGTGCTGTCTGAGTTCTCCACCATCTTTCTCTGGTTTGAACTATTTTTAATTAAGCCATGCAAAGTCAAATAGTTGTAACAGGAAGGAGTGAGAAATTCCAAAACGTAATATATTTTGTTTTGTTATTCATTGAAGACATGTGTCATGGTTTAACCCCAGACAGCAGCTAAGCACCACACAGCCACTCACTCATTCCCCCCCACCCAATGGGATGGGTGAGAGAATCAGAAGAGTAAAAGTGAGAAAACTTGTGGATTGAGATAAAAACAGTTTAATAATTGAAATAAAATAAAATCAAATAATAATAATATTAATGAAAAGGAAAATAATAAAAAGAGAGACAAATAAAACACAAGAAAGACAAGTGATGCAAATGAAAACAATTGCTCACCACCCTCTGACTGATGCCCAGCCTGTCCCAGAGCAGCAGTCCCCCGGCCAGTTTTCCCCCTAGTTTCTATGCTGAGCATGACATAATATGGCATGGAATATCCTTTTGGTCAGCTGGGGTCAACTGTCCCAGCTGTGTTCCCTCCCAACTTCTTGTGCACCCCCAGCCTTCTCGCTGAGAAGCAGAAAATGCCTTGATGCTGTGTAAGCACTGCTCGGCAGTGACTATAACATCCCTGCTTTATCAACACTGTTTTCAGCACTAACCCAAAACACAGATCCATGCTAGCTACTATGAAGAACATTAACTCTATCCCAGACAAAACAAGCACAAATCGAAAGACATGTCTTCAAATCTTCCTATGTGAAGAACGTTTTGTGAAGAGTATCTTCTGAATATCTTGAAGAATATCTGTGTGCTGGTACCTTGCAACCTCAGTAAATGCTGTAGTCATTGCTTTGGCAAATTTTACAGAAGTGCCGTATTTTGAGTTTTCAAGTTTATAAGGAGTGTTTTCTAGATGTTGAGAATGGGCTTCCTCTCACCTAATTTAGACATCTGAAAGTCACCTAAATAGTCAATAGAAATACAAACATCTGCAAAGAACAGGAGGTGGGATTTGTCTTACCATGTGTCTTTAATGTAGGTTTCTACATGTGAAGTGGATTATAGTCAGAGTTCTGGCCAGCACAGTCAATGAAGTTTAACGAGTTGATAATTTGTTTCTGTAGTATATATCCACAGAGGCTGAAGGGCTTTCCACGCTCCAGTGCCTACTAGTCATCTCGACATAATTATTTCAATCCTTGAGTTGAATCCTAGCAGAAAAAAGTTTTGTCAAGGTGAACTCTACCCAAAGAATCAATGTTAGGTGGAACAAATCAATTATTATTCTATCAATTTAATATAAAGGGACCCTAAAGATTAAATACATTAACTTAGGTGGAAGGAATCATATTCTTTGTAGATGGCATGAAGTGCACAGTATTGACTACAGAAAGAAGCAAAAAAACCATGCAAATGAATGTGTAGTGCAGTCAGCAGAACTTAAAGACAATCACTGAAATAATATTAGCTTTATATGTAAAAGGAATCTGTGATATAGATATATGCACAGAGTGCTTAATTATGTTTTTCATTCACATTTAAAATATCAAAGCGGATGAGAAATACGATATAAAGAATTAATGGCATTTAGTATTAGAGGAGTTCTTTAGAGGCAGGTACCCTGTGGATATATGTCTAGCCACATATTAACTTCCCATTGGCAATTTTTGCATTTTTAATTGCCTCTACAATCTATAATTTAATGCTTTTTGAATAAACATTTTTTGTTAACATTTGCACAAGCTTTTTTTTAACACTGGCACAACTTTGCAGAAATGGTCCAATTTCCTGCTCTGATCATTTGTAGAACATTAGAAATCATTTGTGGTGTTGTGTATAGAAGGCAAAAACATAAAATACAAGAGTCAGTATTCCCACTATGCTTAAGCTCTTTCTCCAGCCATCGATCAAAGACCATTTTGAATTATTTCCAGCATCCCAGAACACACTCACACTTTATCAAGGCAGAGCTTCCCACCCAGACTTTTGAAACCAACATGCTAATACATTTATTTCCACCAGCTTGCTGAAAGGGCAGTTTCCACACATATTAGAATCCAGACCTTGAAAAAATAAGTGCATAAGTTCGTCTACTGTCTACTTCCTTTTTCTGGTGCATTCGTTTGTAATGCTCTGACACTGATTGTTATAGATTTTGGTTTCCAAAAAAAAGCCAAAGTATTTGCAAAGTACAATTTGCAAAAATTTGCCATATTTCCAAAGCAATGTAAAGAATTCTAATGTAAACAAATGTTTAGTCTCAGGTATCTAGAAACAAAATGATCCAACCATTACTTAATGACATCTGTAAAGGGTGAGAAATTTTATTTCAGTGAGTTTTTCTCTAGTGATCTAGATGATAGTGTTCTACTGAAACCAAGGGTTCTGAAACACCATTCTCCTTAGTAGGGTTTCCTCGAAATCAAAACAGCCTTAGAGCTATGGAAACAAAAATGCCCAGCTAAGTAATTTGTAGCTGTATTCCAAGGTTGAGACACGTCTTTCTGTGAAATAGTTTATTTTTGAAAATCTGACATTAAAATTGTGTTTCCAGATAGTTGTTTCATGTTGCATGGTAACCACTAATTTCTATGACAACTGTTGTAAATTTTATATGCTTTCCAAACCAAATCCTAGATATCTTCTGATAGGGTTATTTAATATTATAAATAATAAATATATGTTGTGTTAACAAAACCCACCAAACAGAAAACCCTGACAAACCACAACAAAAAAACCCAAACCCACAAACAAACAAGAGTTTATGTAGTTGCAACTTTTTCACTCATCTTCCACTATGTGAGGGTAGCTCTTAGCAGTTTAAGGAGGAGAAAGTATTAACATCTGTTTGAAACAATATTGCTTCTGAAAGTATTTTGGTTTGAACATTGTTACTAATAAGATTTTCTGTACTAGGTAAGGGGTAGTGCTTGCTTGTATCAGTTGTAATTGAAAACGTTACTTATTATTAATATTTCTATGGTTTAAACCAAATTAAATTGTGTAACCTAATTTAGTTACAGCAATAAAATATATATATGCATTTATAGAATCATAGAACCATAGAACAATTTAGGTTGGAAAAGACCTTTAAGACCATCGAGTCCCAACTGTTATCCGAACCCTGCCAAGTCCCTAAGCGCCTCATCCACACATCTTTTGAAAACCTCCAGGGATGGTGACTCAACCACTCCCCTGGGCAGCCGGTTCCTATGTCTGACAACCCTTTCAGTGAAGAAGTTTTTTCCTAATATCCAATCTAAACCTCCCCTGGTGCAACTTGAGGCCATTTCCTCTTGTCCTATCACTTGACACTTGGGAGAAGAGACCAGCACCCACCTCTCTGCAACCCCCTTTCAGGTAGTCGTAGAGAGTGATAAGGTCTCCCCTGAGCCTCCTCTTCTCCAGGCTAAACAACCCCAGCTCCCTCAGCCACTCCTCATAAGACTTGTGCTCTAGAGCCTTCACCAGCTTTGTTGCCCTTCTCTGGACACACTCCAGTACCTCAATGTCCTTCTTGTTGTGAGGGGTCCAAAACTACGTGCATATATGTGTATGACTGTGTGTATACACTGTTGTACAAATCAAAACAAATTCGGAACTTAGAATCAAAGGTATATGAGTTTAAGTATTTGTAGATTCTTATGAAAAAATTTTAAAACAGCACAGCCTTAAATGCCTCAGATTGCAACTTTCAATTGCTGCATTAAGGCTGAATAAATAGACCACACAATGCTGTAGCTTTAAAATAAAAATCTTAGTAAATATTTTTAGTAATGTAGCTTTAATGGGCTTTCCAAATACATAGCAGACTCACAATCCTAACTCAGATTCACTGTTATTTGTCCTTCTTTTTCTGTCAGCACTAGATGGTTCCAAGAAAGGAAGAGTGAACTCTAGTTTTTTACTTAGAACATAACCTTTCCATGTCACAGTGAATGGCCTATTGTCCAAATTAAAGGACCCCACCTTTTTAAAAAATATATATTCTCTGATATGTAATGAAGCTGTAGATTGTCTTACTAAAAAAAGCCAAGTCAGTCTCTTTTAATTTGTTACAGACTTTTACTATGCTCCAAATTTCACTGTTATCTTTTGGCAGTAACTTTTAAGATATATTGCTGAAGAAGTAACCCTCACAATGAATTTCTAACAATTCACCTTTCAAAAGTGGAGAACTTAATTTTCACTAAGTCTAAGTATAGCCAGAGTTTTCCCACTGAAAGGCAAGTTTTTAGAAGGGTAAAATAAGGAAATTATGGAGAACAATATTTATTCTACATAATTCATAAGGAGTATTGAATCTTGTGATAGATGACCCTACTGTTTCAGAGGAATTTACTAGTCTGATGAAAACATTTTAGATTTTCCAAAGGAAAAGGAAGGAGGGATAGAGGGAATTTTAAACCATTCACCTTTAAGTAACTGATAAGCAAGTTCCCTTAGTCATTGCTTACTGTCTCTGCAGCCTGTAGTTGAAGTTCTCCTTACTCCAAAAGAACGTAGAAGAAATGGAAAGGCCTGGAAAAGGTTAATCAAATGTATGGCTTTTAGCCACTGCTTGAAATAAGACTATGGTCAAAGGTGGACCTTCCATCTCACTAGTTAGATTACTTCTGTTACATGAAAACAAAGGAAATGTAGTGGTGTGCTGCAGCCCAGCATCTGGTCTGTTCTCTTCAGTTATCAGCCTTTTCATTTTTAATAGATCCTAAATTCTACCTGGATTTATGGTGCATGTTTTGTGTAGATGTTCCATATGTTGTAATTTGCATAGTATAATAATGTCTATTTTCTTATTTTGCAGACTAGAAAATATTGGCTGAGTACCGTATATGCTCAACACATGCCAAATTACTTTAATTTATACTATGGTTCATACATTTTAGTAATTTATAAGTAGTTATCCAGAAGACCTGATATGAATCGTTATTTAAATGCTTCCTGTGAAAACTGCTGTGGTTAAACTAAGTGCAATGAAAGGTATTCATTTTCAGTTTTTCTGATGGCAGTTCTAGTTGGCTGAAGCACGGCAATATGATCTTGAAAAAATATATGTGACATATTTGCAGTATTACCTTTTAATTAAAACCAGCTTGCAATTCCATTTGTTACTCATATGATTTCTATTACGATTGATGTACTGATTATCAAGAGGGTGGATTTATGATTTTCCATTCAAAAGTATATGTCTGTAATTTAATTGAGTGTGTATTTATTACATACCTCTTACAAACAAAGCCTCTATTGGACATTTTTATGGGGCTGAGGAATCAATACAAATATATTTCACTGTATTTGTAGCGATTATGCTTCCAGCTTATACCTCCACAAATTCAACAAATGAGTGAGCCTGTTCTTTCTTCAGTTGAAAAGCTCTGTTTGATCAAACTGTGTTTTTACTAACATAATTTAAGAATTTTCTAAGTAAGTTCATCAAATCAGGTCATGTTAAGCTAGTCAGTTGGTAATTTTGGAATGGGTTTCTCACCAGGTTGTTGGCTATATTCCACTACTCACAAGGCTCTCCTAAAGGGAACGAGCTTAGGTAAATTTGTATAATAGATTTCTTATCTTATTAGCAGTCAAAATATATGGAATCAACTCTAGAAACATGAGCATCAAACAGTATCATTATTCAATTACTTTAACTTGCCATTTTCAATAAGATGTTTATATAAGGACCATATTTGTAAAAATGTAAAGTCTAATAAAATTAATACAATTTTCATAGTTATATCTCCAAGTGACATAAATGAATAGATATTATCTAGACAGAAACCATATATATTTATGGCAGTCCATATTTTGGAAAGCGAAATCTTGGTTTTAATGAGAGTTTTTCCACTTATTTTAAAGAATCCAAGGTTCTATAATAGGAAAAATTAAATACAGAGACATTTCTTGAAAAAAATCACTGTACTAAAAATTGCATGCCATCGGTGTGTGCTAAACATTCCATAGATGTGTTTCTGCAAGAGATGACCTGTCATTGACATAAATATTCTTTAGTTGCTATTTTATATTCAGAAAATAATTTTATGTAAGCAGCCCAATTTAGAAAAATGTTTCACATGAAGGTGTAATTTGGATTATTGACATCAGATCCAGGAAGAATACCTCTTGACTTTGAGAACCAACACAGACTGAACAGAAAAAAGACAGTCCCTTCTTTGAGACAGAAAATCACAGAACTGTTTGCCAGGGTGGGGAGGTGAGAGGGGAAAGAGTGCTCACGCACAGAGCAGATCTAATGTTTACTAACCGACATATAGTAAGTGTGGACGCATATAATTTTCTATTTTTTATTAATCTTTTTTCAAAGATAAATTTGCTTGTAATGATTTTCCAGTCAATTGAAAAACTCTCCTATGTGTCTGTGAGACTAGAATTCTCCATAAAGCTTAATGAAAATGTGTAAGGGTAATCCTTTGTACTGGTTGTTGACTATTTAGAATATATTATTTTTACCTGCATAAAATAATTTCCTTATTTTGGAAATATTTTTGTTATCTAAAGTAATAACTTCCAATGTCTATTTTCAGAAGATATGTTGGGTAAAAATTGAAGTAATAACTGTATCACAGAAATACAAAAAAAACCTTAAAATAGTCTGTTCCATAGTTTTAATTTTGTATTTTTGTATTTCTGCATTTTCAATATCTAATCTGAATTGTGAAATGAAAACAGTGAAATGAAAATGAAAATGAAAACAGTTAAACTGCTTGGACTGTGATTTCTCAAATCCAGTACTTTGACTGCACTGAATGCAGCCCCTGGAAACACCGAAGGTTTGGGAAATTCTTTGACTTCTTCCTCTCTGCAAGGACTCAGAGTGAGTGGCTTGTGACCATATTGTCCTAAAGTGTGTATTTAGAAATGGACAGTTGGAAATTTTTTTTTTTTTAAATTTGACTAGGAAGAAGAAAATTTGACTAGTCTTGTTTTGCAGGAAATCAATACCTTTCCTTCTGATTTTCTTCCCCTTTCCTCAGTCTTCAACAGCACAGAGATTTTGGGGGGATGGTTGGGGAGGAAGTATTTTGCTTGTTTGTTTTTATAAACTATGAATATGGCTCTAGTAGGACTATTTTAATTATAGACAGCTGTCATTAAACAAACAAATAAACAAAAAACCTCCCAAAAATCACAAACCCAAATCAAGTGCTGTTGCTAGTTCATCAAAAAGGAATGGGAGATGTTCATTACTATTAGTCCCATCCAGACATCTCAGGTAACTCAGGACATCTCGGTCAGTGCCAATATGTTAAAAAGTAGTAACTGAATGGCATCACTAAATTTAGGTGTCTTAACTACAAGCTGAATATCACTCTTCAAATTAACAGATAAAGTCTGGAACTAATTTTCATTCATATTGTTTTAAAGTTCTGGGAACAGCAAAGTTTACTTCTAGACTAATAAATGGTTTAAGTATAGTGCCCAGACCAGACCTGGACTTTTTTGAAAAACACAGACCAATCAAAAGCTTTCAGTCTTAAATAAATCTTAAAATACTTCTATATTATCACAAATTTAGACTTAAGTAAGAGGACTTCTACTGCAAGTATTTCCTCCTTTAATTCTGCTACATCACATTTGACCTTGAATCAAACAGTTATAACAGATCTTCTATGACATATGATGTGCCTTATAGTATCACATCTATTTCCCTATTTTAGGTAAGATTGTTCCTGTTAGATCATAAAGCAATACACATCAATTCATTACTTTAGTATACTAATTCATAATATTTTTTTTTCTAATGCCCTAGTACAGATGAGTGTAAAGGTGCCCCTGTGGTTAGCTTTCCAACAGCTATAGCACACAGTCCAGGCCAAGAGGAGTTGAGATGTCTTTGAGCTACCTTTACGCCACCCAAATTTCAGACTAGGAAAGGTAATGAAATGCTTTAACTGAATTGTATTTTTGCATAGCTATACATAGACTCCGTGGTATTTTGGAACACCTGTAAAACTATGATAAATACAAATCCCCTACCCTGACTGTTTTCCTTATGCAGGAGCTTGTGGCATTATTTCTATCCTTGAACTGCTTACTGCTACTGCGCAGTAAGAATATTGTCCTGAAGAACTGTGGCTTTATTACAGGCATGATGTGCCACACTAGGGGCTCAGACCATTTTTTCTACTAGAATTGTTTCATGATTATCAACCATAGGATACTGTTTATTGTTTTTCATTGTGGTACAGGTAATAAATAATTGATTGCTTTAATAAAGGCACACTTGAAATAACAGGAACTAAATTCCAAAGCAAAATTAATTTGAGAAAGAATCCCAGACTTGTGGCCAGTTACCCACTGTGTATATTTATTGAAAACTACATTCCTTGCAGATGTTATGATCCATGAACCAAAGCCAAGTGATTTAAACTACTTAGGAGTTGTGTTATACTTGCTTACTAGAATATGTTATTGTAGTTACAAAATAATATTCTGAACATTAAGAAGAATAGATTTGTATCATGAAGTAATGAAGTACTTTGGTTTAAAGTAAAATTAATTTTGAAGGAAATTAGTTTGGGGGATAGCACAGCAAGATCTCGAAAATTCAGTGCTGGCTTAGTTCTCTGGTTCAGTAACAATTGATGCAATTCAGGAGTGTCCTCCTGTGAAAACAGTTTACAGATTCTTATGCACAACAGTTAACAACCAGCATCAGAAATGTGCACAAATAAACTACTAGCCACTACAAGTTTATCATCCATGAGTGGTAGTGTAACATCAGCTTCATAGCAGTGTTGTTGTTGCTGCTGTGCCTGTTAGAACAGACAGAAAATAACAAAGAAAAATATTCTTTTTTTCCAAGTAATTTATTACAGTGTTGGTGCACAGACTATTTTCCTGCCCTCAGGAGACAGGGAAAACAGGGAATGCTTCAGAGCTGCAAATGATCTGAATCCTAAATACTGCTTTTGAAATAAAATCTAAAATGTAAGTCATAACTATAAGGCAGATAGAGCTATTTAAAGCTGAATGTACTACACATACTAAAATGTTGTCAGAGATAAGCGTTGTGTCCTAGGTCTGTTTAAAAGTCTAATGTTCCTGCTAAAGAGCTTGTACACAACTGATGTACTTAAATGGTACTCTCATTTCAGATTATTTATACTCTTCATTCTCACCACCTCTACAGTAGATTTCCGTAAGTCCTTAGAAAACAGTAATTTTATTTTTTTGTTCTGTGAAAAGAAAAAAAATTAAAGCAACAAAAACGATTCATGTTCCCTACATTCTACAAAGCCTGAACCTCAAGCCTTGAGAACATTATATTGAATTTTATTTCATATATAACTAAAAGGTTTGGGGGGTAGGGAGAGTGGAAGCCTCAACCTAACTTTCACTAAATATTTAGGCTTCTAAATCATACATTGTTTTCTTACTTACCTATGATAATAACTGGAAAGGAAGTAAATTAGAGTTAGCAGCCCTTGGACATTTGCACATACTCTTCCATTATGTGCTAAAAGTCACGGACAGCTTTCTGGTCCTCTCCACAAGCTGCAGCTTCCTTCAGGGCATGTCCACCTGCGGTGGCATGGGGTCCTTCACAGGCTGAAGTGTAGGTATCTGCTCCACCATGGTTCTCCACGGGCTGCAAGGGCACAACCTGCTTCACCATGGTCTCCTCCATGCAGGGGACTGCAGGGGAATCTCTGCTCTGGTACCTGGAACACCTCCTCCCCCTCCTTCTTCTCTCACCTTAGTGTCACAGGGCTGCTTCTCACACTGTTTTTCCTCAGGCATCACTACTTGTTCAAGTGTCTTGCCCTTTCTAAAACATATTTTCATGGAGGGGCCACCACTTGGCTCATGGGCTCAGTTGTAAAATGTGTTTTGCTAGAAAATTACATGCTATACACAAATACGATTTTTTATAAAAAGGTGGTGGCAGTAAAAACATACTGCTAAAGAACTGGAAAATCCACCAATAGTTCATTGCAATATATGCCTTCATTTTGCCTTCTTTCTCCTGAAGATCTAGGAGGAATAGTTGGCATAAGACAGTGTTGTTTCAAGGAAAATATTTTTTTAGGATGATGGCGGGTGTTGCCAACTTTCTGCTGACAAATGGCACTTGTCTTTGTTGAGCCATTCTCCTTTTGTGATAAATATCATTGCCCAGCGTATGATGCTACAAATTATCACTAGTGACAAATTCTGAAACCAGCAATAGTAGATGAAAATCTGGAGAGACAAACCAATATACTTTCAGTGGTTAAGATACTGGGTAGTCACTGAAATTAGCACTCCATACACACACTTCATCTTGTTTCTTAGTGAAGAAATTGCAATAAACATCTTCTAATTGGTTTCTTTTATACCTATGCAGAGATCTTCAATTATGTTCATGCTTTTTATCCCAACAGCAGCTGGCTTGACATTTACACATACAGCAACAGCATACTTTCCTGCTGTTACTAGACTTAACAGTTTTACAAACTGTGAATCAGTGACCTTTGGAACTAAATTCAGATCTTCAGCATTTCTCATAAAAATAATAAAATGTCCTCAGAAGAACAGAATACTTTGCTGCTTACCCTCCAAGCCTACAGAATATATGATAATGGTGTTAGCATCACAATAATTTGAGTACAGAGCATATACTCTAACAGGGAAAAATTAAAATAAGAGACATGTTACACAGCAACACATCTGAGAAACAAAAAGACTAGGATCTTCCAAACTGTTACCTGCAATATGAACATACCTGTAGGAAGACGGAGCTGATGTATCTGATTTTGAAAGACTATATCCTTGGTGGGCTAAACGTAGATGAAAGAACAAGGAGCTCAAAGTGGAGCTCGAGAGACACGTCCAGATAACGAGAGATAACCAAGCATTTTAAAGATAATTAAGGATCCTGGTGGACTGGGCAGAGAGGTTAAATCTGACATGCTCAGTGAATCTGGAGGACTGAATTGTGAAGAACTATTAAGCTGTATCAGCTGCTGTATAAAATAAAAGAGATCCATCAATATTTTTTTGTGGGGTTAAAGCGTGAACACTCTTACTCTATTTTGTAACTTTTCATAAGATATGAAACAGCCTCAGTAACAAAATGAAATGAAATCATTATAGCATCTTGGAACAGGAAAGTAGGTTCAGAAGGATTTTTCTCCTTATTTTTTCTTTTTTTTTCCCCTAACAAGTAAATCATAATTTCAACAATTCTGGATTGTTTTCAACAGATTATACCCAGCATGCTGTTATTATTACAGGTTCTTGCTCCTTACAGGCTTCATTACATTTTTGTAATATACTGTTTTTTCTCCACAGATATTACAGTTTTTTCATCTCTTTTCCAAGGGATACCTTTTAAAGGACTATGTAACTCCTATAAATAATACTTCCTGTGCTTTCGCAAAGCTTTTTCAGACTGTTTTTTAAATTGTAGCATTCTCAATGGCATCAGACCCACTAAAAGCAGAAGTTAAAAATAAATCTTATCTCAAAGAGACTGTTAAGGTTAATGAACTGCCAATCTTGGCATTTGTAGGTTCCTAAATACTTTTAATTTCAAGGTTGCTTTCCTGAATTCTCAGTTTAATTATAAAACATTGGATTTATAAAACAGATCTAGTTCAACTGCAAATTCGCT
The DNA here is from genome assembly GCF_030936135.1 of Gavia stellata. Lineage (NCBI taxonomy): Eukaryota > Metazoa > Chordata > Aves > Gaviiformes > Gaviidae > Gavia > Gavia stellata. The sequence goes on from NC_082594.1 coordinate 43,602,498, forward strand.
TTTATTTTATATAATTGAACTTAGAGAAACCCTGTTTAGTTCAAACTTTAAAAGTATAGATTTGACATCATATGTGACCCTTTAATGTCTTTGAATTTCGTTTCAGTGTATGAGTTTCTCAGTTGCTTCAAAAAAGGGCAGATTCTTTTCAATTCACATAGCACATTATCTAAAGATCTCCTGCCTGCTTCCTTAACTTCCTTTAATGGGAAGTTAAGGGAAATGCATTCTGAATGTTATCTTTTATTGTCTACTTCTACCTGCCAGAGACTTTATATCTACCAGAATCAATTTCAGCTTGAAAGACCATACTAACAAAGAAAATGTATTTATTAAAATGGACAAAATAATACTTAAATTTTAAAATCTAAAAAATATATTGGAGCACTATTATTCTACAGAATGCAATATATCTAGGAAAAGTAGGAAAAAAGGCATCTTTTCAAAGGAACTTCAAAATCACCATTTTTCATCTTTTTTTTTGTTTGAAAGCTCTGGCACGTCTGGTTCCTTGGTGAGCTAGTTCAGCTCACTAGACTGGTGGGAAAGCAGTTTAAAAAATGAATAGAAAAACCTATAGCAAACAGGATACCACTTCACCCACATGGAGAAAAGAGACAGGTCAGCCTTCTGTATTGTGGAACTATGCCTGTCGTATATGAATCTCAACCCATAGCACTCTCTCGTTTTGAACTTTCTCATTGCTACTAAATACCTGAATGGCTAAGATGAATTAAAAACAAACAACACCCAGCCTTCTACCATACTCCCAAAACTGTTGGAATAGAATAACTTTATCAGGTGAAGAGCTGGCTATGCAGAAACTGAACATAGCATCAGGGATGCTTAATCATGGATTATAATTGTTTGGAATTGTCTAGCCCTTACTCTGGAAAATAATAGGGAGTAACAAGGATTTCACAGCTGTTATTGTATTTTGGGCTATTGTGTTTTGGGATAGTAAGGTTTTAAGGTAGTAAGCAAAACAGTGGTGAGTTCTAGTATTGGCTTTATTACCTATTTATTTTGGATTATTTGCTTCACATTTCAGTTTACCCATCAGTAAAATGAGAATAATTATATCTTCCTTCCTGCCCAAAGGGTATTTAATTAGTGTCTGTGATGTCATGGATTTAAGTATGAAAAGTATGATTATTTATCAGGATTAAAAGAGAGTATTGGGATGCCACAAGGTAACTGTAGTGACCCATGTTCCCTCCTCTGCTTTATTGTGGCTGTAGAATTTTAATTAGCAGTTCCAAAAAATTTCCTTAGCATAGTTTGATGACATGTCTCTACAGAGCATAGTGTGTGATTTATACAATCATAAAATCATAGAATCATTTAGGTTGGAAAAGACCTTTAAGATCATTGAGTCCAACCGTAATCATCGAGTCCAACTGTAAATAAATGGTTTGCTGTTTGACAAGATCACATGTTTTTTCTGGCAAGCTTTTCAAGTATTTGTGTCATCACAAAAATACATGTCCACTGCATTAGATGTGAATATAAGAAGATATTTGTATAAATAAACAGAATGGTATTTAGGATAGGATATTTGCATGATTAGTCCTCCTTCCTGATCTCTTCAAATGAATTAATGCTGTAAGTTAATGTTTACAATTGTTACTGTTTTGACAGTTCTTATTTTCTTATTGACATTTTTTATTGGCCTATGAATGACAGTTGGGGTTGAATCACATAATTTTTCAGATGAAGACCAAGATTCAGTGTTGCTTAAGCTGGAAGCAGAAATGTTTAAATTCTCCATCCTCCTCTTCAGTACACACTTTGCATTACAAAATCAGTGCACAACTGTGTCCCATTAGGTCCAGCCTTCAGCCAACATAAACTGAGGTATCTCAGTTTATACTAATAGGACTACATTAATATGCTTCACATGATGCTGACACACAAAGAACCTCAGTGTGCAGCTATAGCTTACGGTAATTACATGCAGTTGAACGTTCCCGCTGCTGACTGGGGCTCATCAGAGGAGTAGTCTTTTGAGTTTTTCATAAAGTTTCTCAACTGCTTACATTCTCAGACATTCTGTTGGTACCCTGCCTACACCCTTGGTATGCCCTGTTGGAGTCTACATTTTAGATGTCTGACAATGCAGTCTTTTTAGAAGAACTACAGAGGATTAATGGAGAGGTCTCTGGGGGAAGGGGCCTTAAGAAGACAGCAGAAATCCTATCTGTATATGTTTATGCAAATAACTTGAATACCATTTACTGAAAAAGATCTTCAAATTTATCTACCTTTCTCTGCAGACTATATGTGAAACTACATGTATTAGAAATACTGTTCCACTGAGTGTCTAAAATATAGGTGAGTTTAAGTGGAGTGAATCAGGCTTGGGGAACAGTCAAATGCAGGTTTCCAGAAATACCTAACAACCAAGTCCTATAGAAATTGATGTGTTTTTTTTATGTCCACATGCTTTTATAAACAATGTATGAGTACTTAGCCACCTAACATTTTTAACCTGGAATAGAAGAAAAGTTCTAACCAGTGAGGGCAAAGTGTTTGAGTATTTACTTGTGAAAGAAACCTCACATCCTTCATCGCTTGAAGCTTTGTTCTTAAATGTTTTCTTGTTTTCCAAATCACTTACACAATTTATTTTATTGAGTAATGGGAACTCAGGTTGTCTAAAAATATTTAATGTTATACTTTCAACTTAATAGTACTTTTTTTCCTGGGATTGTTTCAAAGAATGTATACCTGGATCCTCACTTCCCCATAGTTATATAATATGAAAAGTTTTTTAAATATTGTATTTTGATCTTAAATGCTGTGATTATATTCAGAAGTCCAAGCCTCTATTGTTAGATGAATTATTTACATGGTTTCCCTGCTGTTCTAACTTCACCTATCCACTCTTTTCAGCTACATATTTTTGCAGTAAGGTGTCACAGGACTCTGTGAGAAGTTTTAATGTGAAGGAGAAATAACGTGCAAAATACACACGTGACATACTCTACATATGTCACATCAGAAAGTTACAGTATGCTTAAATGAGCTGAAATAAATAAACTTAACACAGCAATCCTAAATCTCAGAAAACCACTAACCAAACTTTGTCCATCGTTATATGAGTGACTCAGTTTGCACAACTGTGTGTAGATATGCAAATGTGAAGTCCAAGGAAAAAGCAGAAGATGTATGAGTCAGTGATGCAGAAGATTGCTCTGGGGAGTGATATAAGCAGGATTGCATCCTATAATAGACGCCAGCTGCCTCTGCTAGTGCAAAGATAGCAAATTTGTGCCACTAGCCTGGTTTTCTGGAGACATTTGAGCCTGAGCATTCTTGAAGGCCTGCAGAACTGAATGAATTTGTCCTTTGATGTTTTTTTTAAGTGTATGGCCTGATCTGGTATTGTGTACTGTATTGTATAGTTTTATGAACTGAAATGTTTCAACTGTTTGAAAATAGTATTTGAAAGTTAGGTTGAAATAATGCAAATAATTAAAAAATAAATCACATCAGTTGATGAAATAATTTGTTTTCTGCTTCAATCACAATATCAATAGAAAAATTCAATCCACTCCTATGATACAGATTTATTTTGGATTTTCAAGGTAATTTGCATTAGTGGTGGTATTGCATGTGCAATAGATATGACTTGCTTGGTTTCTAATGATGTTAATAGTCCTCTGTGTATTATTATGATGAGAATTGAATCTACCATCATTATTTGCCTATTAGTATTGTGCTGCGCAGAAAAAAACAGTTTTGCATTAACCAATAAATAAAATACATGTTTCTATTTAACATCATCCTTGGAGGTAGTCCTCACCTCTGAAAATACTTCTTAGAAGCTGTATCAAGCAGGAAAGCTAGACAGATAGCAGGGTACATAACCTGCCTTTCAAGATAGAGAACAAAATAAAACCCAAGAAATTGTCCATGGATGCTGCATAAGTACAAAGGCACCATTTATTAAACTTGAAAAATAGTGCAATGTAAAAAATTTTAGATGAATAAAAATCTACACTGAACAGGAGACTAAATTGCCAAGTGTGCTACAAGGCATTGTTGTAATTAACATAATTTCCAGCATGAGAAAAATACTATTTTTATTATAAAATGTTTGAGAGGGCACAAGGGTTTGGAAAAATGTTTTAATTTTTCTACCTATAATAACTGTCTATCATTATAAGAGATATTGTAAACCTTGACATTTTTAAAAACAATACTAATTTTAAAGGTTAATTATATTCATAAATACTTCACGTGAATTAATTTATTATGCTGTTACTCCTGAAGACTCTTAAAGGAAAATGTTCCTGCTTCACTCTGTTGTCTCTAGTACAGGTACACAGTCTTACCTGTATTCTAATGTTTTCTTATGTTCCTGATGCATGGCCCAAGTATCCTTAGCTCCATTACCACGGTGATGAGAATTTCTGCACATGACTGGTGAAATTAATCATCATAACAATTATCTGAAGTCAATTTGAAGTTTTTTTCAAAAGGAATTTCTTCCTTCCTAATGAAAAACTTCACTCATAGTGAACCTACTCAGTTCTTCAGGAAGGAAATAACAGGCCTACACTCTTCAGTTTCTCCAAATTTTTTCATGAGAAGAAAAAAAAAAATTCCTTCTTGTTATTATATCACCTCAAACTTACTTCATTCTAAATAGTTATAAACTTTTGAATTTATATTTATAGCTTACTACTTTCACTGTGCTCTATAGCATATGTATAAAAAAGGACATGCATACGAGAATACAGATATATACCAGAAAATAAGTTCAAACTTCACATGAACAAATGAAAAAGTTGCAATGATATTTTTTATCTTATACAAAATGAAAGAAAACTTATAAAACTGAGACCAGCAACTGATGTCTGTAAGACTGTTGCTACTGCTTTTTCCATCACAGTGTGCAGTTCTCCCAATCCTATTTCTGCCTCTTTGATTATTTCATGTAACAGTGGTGATTCAAGACAATTGTCTCAGAGACAAATGTATTCTCAGGATTTTCTCAGATTTTTTGCTTTCTTCCTTCTTGTCAGACATACAGTAACACTTACTGGGAAAGAAAATGGGGAATTTTAAGCTACAATTTCTTCTTCCATCAAAACCAAAGTGGTTTTCTGCTTTTTTTAATTTCCTGGCTGACACTGTGTTTGAATGGACTGTTTCAGCTGAGACTTAATCTATGCAAGATAAAAAGGTAAAATATGGAGCAAAAGTTCACTGGCTCCTCTTGCTGAGATTATGTATTTTTGTCCAGGAGATGGCCAATATGAAGGTGCGTTGCAGGGTACCCCAAATGGACAGTCTACAATTTGTACATGACTTAAGGAACAGTTTCTTCTATCACACAATCCTCCCAGGAGTCTTTTTGCTTTTTTACAGGAATTGTCCAGACTATAGCTGCAAGCTGGAAGCTTTTTAAATAAGTTTTCTGGAAAAAGTCTATGCTGCCCCTGGACCCAGTGGCATTTAGCAAAGAATGACAGTACCTACAAATAAAGTATTTATTTAAGCATCTGTATGGGTTTTTTTACAGAATCTGTGTCTGCTTAGGCTCAGTGCCAGAACATTGAATCCATCATATAAAATATGTACAGCATTCCCTGCCCTACAACTTCAAAATCTTCTACAGAAGAATAAGCATCTCTTCTTTTGCATTAATCTGCTTAAAAATTTTAGATTTAGTTCTTGCTACAGTCTTCTGCAACTTTGGCTTCTGGACTGGATTGTTGCAATGCAGGTTGCATGGCTCTATTCTGAGCTTCCACATGAGAAACTACAGCTGCTGCATAGTGTTGCTTCCTTGTCCTGGAAAAAAATCAAACAAAATGATATAATACTCTCACCTTTGTACTTCCGACTGAGATTCAGTGTGTCAACAGTGATTTGTAGGACTTGTTCTGTGTGGCTGCCCTGGAACTGTGTGCTATCATGGCCCCTGAGACCTAATGAAGTACCCGAGCTTGCAATTTACAGATTTACATTCCTGGAGCATACTGAGCTTAGTGAAATAAAGGTCTCCCACCACTCTGATGCAACCGGTGGCTGCAAGGCAATAATGTATCTCTGGTGCTTTGAAAGAAAAGAAGTAGAGTTGAAGAAGAATGAACCGAGTGGTTCTTCTCTGAGGGCTCATTTGGCAGGAGAGTCAAAACTATGTAAGGCTTTAAAACTGTTTTCTCTTCCTAGGCAGCCTGCAAAAATTTGCAGTGGAAAATTTGCCATAAATAGGGCCTGTGATAGTATGTCAGATACGATTTGTTCTCAAATGTAAGGCAATTAGAAAGCCTATATACTTAACCTCAAAAAAAAGCAAGCAAATAAAGTAAAAATATCCCTTACTCTCTGCCAAAACCAGGAGCTGAATTACAAACAAGGAAAGGCTGTTAGGGTCAAGGGAAGAATTGATTCATGGATTGCCATTGAAATCAATGACAAAATTCCCATCAGCTTGTGAAATACAAAATCAGATCTTCAGTTTTTAAAGTTAAAGTTTTCTCCCACTCCTTAGCCTCAAAGAAAACCTACAGGAAAGCAGATGGTATCAATTTCCCTGAAATCCAATTAATTAGACTGATGTAGAGATGCAGTTGTTATTGCCCTGATCCAGCAAGAGGTATTAATTTCCAGTATGATTATTATAATTATTTTATATGTGCAAATTGTAAGGCATGTTAGACTGAAGACTTTAAACAATTCAAAACTCAGACACATATATAAATATTGTTACATAGCCTTCTAATGGTGGCATGTTACTGCTGGTGTAGAGCATTGCCATGCCAGCGTTTGAACTGGCTGTATTTTAGTCATGTTCAAATTTTGGTAATGGTCCAAATTCTTTTACTGGCCACACTTTAGCAAGCAAGACAGGCACTTAGCCCTTAGGTGCTATCATAACTCCCAGAGAAGGATGCATGAAGTGATAATGATGTGCCCTGTACTCTGAAGAGAGCTGAAACACTTATTTCTGGGCTCAGTCCCCATCCTGATGCAGAAAGAGCCTGGAGGGGTGTGCAGCACAATCCTTTCCCTCTTTGAACTCACTGGTAAATTGGAGACCGAACTTGCCTCAAGACTTTTGCAAAATACCCTTTTCATACCACCAGACAACATCTTAGGGAAAGTTTGCAGTGGCAGAAAGCAAGCACTTCTTGGAAAACTTCCTGAAATTGTTCAGAAGTTATTCCCATTCACTGCTACTAACCACAACTGTCTAGCTGTCAGAAATGTTTGGGGCCACATTAAAAGTTAAAATAGTTATAAACAATATACTGATGCTGCAATAATGAGTAAACATACTTACACAGGTGCCATGAAAAAAATGTTATATTGGTGAAAAGGACTTTAATATAAAAAAATAACATGGCACTGTATGAAACAGAGCAAACCAAAGCAAAACTTTGCTTCGATAGATTGAAGATCCCAAAGATATTTACTTTTAAGTCAAACAGAACAGACATTTTTTAAGTTAGTTTGTGAAAGTGAGTATGAAGTAGTAATACATTCTACCTAACTGGTGCATAAGAAGTTCAGGCTTCCAACTCGGGAAAACCTACCTTTCAGTCGGCTGAATATTAAAAATAGAATTAATTGTCTTCTGAAAAGGAGACAATTAATAATTTTGTCAAAGATAGAATTCTACCAAATATTCCTACAAGGAAGGCACTACCACTACTAGCAAAAGCTTTTTGGCATGCATTTAACTACAGGAAACTTGAGAAAGCGGAAGACTATAATTGTTTTCTTTTAACGAGGTTTTTGCTGCAGCAAGTTGTACTACTTGTTAATGCTAAAAGATAGTCTAAAGAAAACCTGTCAAAATAAAAAGACTGTAATATAAGCTACTGTAAATACTGCATAATAAATTCAGTTCCAGCCAATTTAAGTAGCAAGTATTGGACACATATTCTAGTTGCATATTCTGATGCACAGGCAGACTATATTATAATTAATAAATGGAGAACCTGGATACAGGAGCAAATGCATATGACCTTCAGGCAGGGAAAGTATTTGAGGGTTAACCGCAGTCCCTTGACTTTACAAGAAACTATGTCCAGTAATCCAATCTGTAAACATATATAATTCCATTTTGAAATTAATTTTACTGATTGCCCTCTTTTCTTCCCATATGAAGAAACTATGTTTTGGGCTAATTGTCAAAATGTCATGGCAAAAGCCTTTAAGATTCCTCAAATCTTCTTTTTCTCCTGGAAACAACTGCCTTGGAGCCTTTTTAAAGCTGACTTTTTCCCTTAAGATGCAGTGTTTAAAAATAGCATCTTGTCATTGAACAGGGTATTCAGAATGTCGTTTACAAATTTAGATTAAAAGTAACACTTCTCCTAGTAATCTTTCGTTTTTACAGTGCAGTGCTAATGTGGGCAGTGAAGAAGTGAACAGACTGCAGTTCTTTCTGGCACATCTTGAACAAATGCCATTGCTTATGTTCTAATCATTCACTTCACCAAAGTAACTAACGATGAAAAAAGGGTTGCAAAGACATGACTAGTAGTATCATAAGGCAAAGTGTGGGTGTGATTTATCAAGTAGAATATGTATCACAGAGGATGATACCTGGCAAACAGCAAATTAAGTTTGGTCTTCAGATCTCAAACTGATGTTACATGGCTATAACTCAATAGAAGGATAACCAGAATGGTATTTCTCAGAGAAATTAAGCCAGTGAACAAGAAACTTAATTATGCCACTACCATGGACATCTGGCAATCATGGATAGACAGCAGCTGGTTTTAGAAACAAGAAAGAAGAATTATTACAGTTTAAAGAATCATATTACCATGAACACTTTGCTAATTGAACATAGCCTGTTCGTTGACTGAACTAAAGCAAAGATAGATAGGACACATGAAACATTTAATTTAGATCAAACATTTATTTTCTAAGGTGGTGCTGACAGATGGTGAACCCACTAACTTATATATTGCTCAGTAGGTGAGGGTACATGTCCTGCTACAGTTTCCTCAGGAATCATCAGGCTTTGGCAAAAGGGGATTTTTCCCTGCATCCGTGAAAATGTGGCAACCTTTTGTACAATCCTTTTACAACAATCCGATCAGCTAGGGTGAAGCAGCAAGATGGCTGGCCAGGGAACTTTGGTTGAAGGGATTTTGTTCTACAAGATATTTTGAAGATCTGTTTCAGCCCTGTTAGTCAAACACAGACTTTAAATGAAGTTAAACAATTTGCCAGGCTGTGGATCATATGAAAAGATACTTACTGGGATCTGTACTGGACCATATGCTCCTTATTTTCTCCCTCACCCTCTTCATCATCATCTCTCATCTGTTTCACATGAGCTATGTTCAAAGTCCACAGCATCATTTCCACAGACTCTTGAGGCCTGATACAGTAGGAATGATAACACACCTGGGATGGATTTCCCAATTTTGATAAAATGTACTATGTACACAAATCCGATAAGATGTTCCCCCTTGAACTTTTCACTGCATTGTGAATGTTTCCTCTTTAAAATCAGGCACTAATATGTTATAGAGACTATATTTTAGTCTGAAATAAAATTTTTTTCTGAAAGTGTCTGAAAGATTTGCATGGAGTATAGAGATTTGACACCTGCAACTTAGAATTTCAGAGGAAAAAGGAAGTTGTAAAATGTTCATAATTTCACTGTTTTTAAGTTTAAAATCCAAGCACTTTTCAAAAAGTGTCACACTCAAATCACGTCAACACATTTCAGTCATCTCTAAGGTATTATTAATATAAAATGTGTCTCAAACCAAAATAATTTTGAAACTTTCCTCAAATTTTACATACCTAAAATTATGCTTTCCATCATAAATGCAAAAAGGTTTTTGCTTTGATGGGAACTCATTATTACTGCAAAACACTTTTTACTGAAGATGTTGAAAGAAAGCTTTTGCAGACTATGGACAAAATATTGATTATAGGAGAAATACCTGCTGAAGTACAGAGGCATATGGAAAAGATACCATCTAATCAAAGCTATGTTATGCATTGTACATTAAAAAAAGAAAAGCTTAGATCTTCCTATTTTTTTGGTATTTGATCTGTGATGCTACTAAACCAATGGAAAAGTCCTTATCAGTTTGCTAATGAACATATATAAGACAAATACAAAGCATACAGGAGATAATTCAGTTCTACTTCATTCTATTCCAACATCCTATTGAGAGAGTCATAAGTGAGATTGGGACTTTAAGTCATCCACATTATTTCTGCACTTTTTGTTTCCTTCATAAGGAAAATAATTCAGTATTGTAAACTAAATTACATTTAAATTACAGGTAATGTACACCCAACGTAGAATGAAGGAGTGAATATGGATAATAGAGTGAATGTCTGTACCGAAGACCATTTATTCCAAGTTCAGCACTGCTGCCAACTGTGAGTAAAAATAGATGTTTTGCATACTCCATAATACTGAAAAACATCCACTTTAGGTCCCTGATTTCAGTGTTGCAGTACTTAACAGCAGAGGCCCAACTTCAGCTATCAAAGTCCTTCAGACTAATGTTCAGATATTGATTATTGAGACTCCAATGTATTCAGTTAGATATCTCTAAAAGCTTTCTACATGTGATTGGGAGAATGAATATTTGCTTTTAAAAGTAAAGGATAAAGCCTCATAGCATTGATAGGGACAACAGTGATTCTGCATTCCAAGTTTGGAAGGTACTTGGAGTTAGTAATCAGGATACAACAGGCAACAGGTGATTATCTACAAATATTTTCCTTAGGACTTCATAGCAGATGCAACTTTTCACCAAAGGTTCAGAAAAACATGTCCTTTTATGAGGTTTGCATAAACCTGCTGTACTTCCTGGTACAACCGCCTCGTGGCTAGAGCCTCATGAATGAGGTGTGCTCCAGGTCCTCCTTGGCACCATGAGGTTTGAACATACCACCCTTTTCTCCAAGAACCTCATCATCCATTCACTGCTTGGTGTTCTGGTGGGACCAGATCTTCTGAAAATATGTCACTGATCCTTTAATCCCATGGAATGGAACTTTCCAGTGGTGATCCCATTTCAAGCAAAACTTGTTTATTTTCCATTTCAGTGCTGTTGGGTGAAGTACCAAAAGAGTAAAATCTGAGGCAAATCTGAAAATCTGATTTAAAAATCTGAGACACAGTTGAAGCTATCTTCATGTATTAGAAGTTAATAGTAATATTGTGAGTTTGCATTAAATAATAACCATGTGGCATTTTACCAATAATACCAAAATAGTATCTTTGATTACTTCAGAATGAAAATATCTGAATAAGTTTAACTGTACTTCCACCAATGCTTCCCAAATCATACAACCTTCAAAGGAATTTTACATGAACAAGTTTCAATACTGGCTGGTGTCTTTGGCCATAACAAGTCCTTAGCAGCAGTGATTTGAGAGAAAAGAAAAGGTAAACTTAACAGTGGGACTGGAAGACCAAATAGACAACGCAAGACGTCTGAATAATGAATGACAATTATTGCTTAGCTAATAATCACCAAGTGCTGAAATTGCTGACTTGCACAGCAGCAAGTGAGCCTCTTGATGGTTTTGAAACAAAGTTTGAATATAAAAGAAGCTCAGATTTAAGGATAGGAGCAAGTTCTTCACTCAGTTTTACAGGTGTGAATTCAAAGTTGTACAAAAATGTAATTATCTGTGATTTACATTACTGTAACAGAAAGGCTAATGAAAACTATGCAGAAGACACATCAAAAGTTAAAAAATATAGTATATGAATTACAACATAAAATATGTGGGATGGGTTTCAACACAAGGTTATCTGAAGAGGAAAAGAACTCAGAATTTAAAATCTGTATTTTATCACTTCATAGTGTTAGGATTTCATGAAGTGACAAAGAAGAAGGTAAAACATCATTCAGGGCCTCATTTACTGTAGTTCAGCCTGGTCATTACTAATAATTGGTGTTTTAACTAATGTTAAGTATATCACACATACTTCTGATTCACTGAAATCTTACTGTTTACAATGAAAAAGCAATGAGGACCAAACTTTTTGAAACCATCTTACAAATGTGAAGTATTGCATTATAAATGTCCTGTGATTAAAATAGTTATTCCAGCTTAATGAGGAAGAAATAAATGCTTCCATAACAGCATTGCTCAAAATTGTATAAATCAAACAACATTTTATTCTGAAAATATATCATAGAATCTTTTACATTTTTGGTAAGAAAATACTCATAGAAATACAACAGACATTCAAAAGGTGGGAAATAAAACTGAGGAATATTAATTAAATAAATCAAACTAATATGTAAATAAAATTAAATAGAAAGCCATGGTTTACGTATCGTGTAGAGATTAAACAGCATTTTGCCATGACTGCATCAGATGTTTTGCACAAGAAAATAATTATTTAGCATTTCAGTCTTTTCCAAGATGCTAATGCTTTGCTATGCTGATCCTGTGTGTGTCTGTGTGTGTGTTAACTTCTGAACTCTTTCAAAAGTTACTGCATTGTTCAGAAACTTGAGGACAATACATTATTACTTTTTTATTATTATTTTCCACAGAAAGCTTGCATTCTTTTTGCATCAAGGACTTCAGTTAAGATTAAAACTAAAATATGAGCTATTCAGCTCAATATCCCCAAATCAATTTGTCTGAGTAGGAAATTAGCGGAACCAGTCCTAAAGTTAATGGAATCACCCCTATTCAGATTATTAGGTATCCCCTTGGCCCTCACGGGTTGTCTTGGACTAATTTGGCATACGGATATGAAGCATTATATAATGATGAAAAAAAAAAATCATTTTTTTTCTAGACATCCAAGACCCACTGAAGTCATTGAGAGTGGAATTTATCTGATGAAATGGAGAAGTCTACATCTTAACTAGATACTCTAAGCTTTTGTTTATCATTAATGAAAGAAAACAGGCAATTGCAATATGTGATTCATCTGAACTAAGGTATCTACTTAAAATAAGATATCTACTGTAAAATGATATTGTAAAGTTGGGACTGTTCAACCTGGAGAAGAGAAGGCTCGGGGGGATCTTATAAATCTATATAAATACCTGAAGGGAGAGTGCAAAAAGGAGGGAGCCAGGCTCTTTCCAGGGGTGCCCACTGACAGGACCAGAGGCAATGGGCACAAACTGTAGCACAGGAGTTTCCCTCTGAACATCAGAAAACACTTTGTTACTTACAGGTTGCTCCACTGTGGAGTCTCCATCCTTGGAGATATTCAAAAAACATCCAGACAAGATCCTGGACAACTGGCCCTAGTTGTCCCTGCTTGAGCAGGGTGGTTGGACCAGATGACCTCCAGAGAACCCTTCCAACATCAACCATTCTGTGATTCAGTGATATAAGAATCATGTTGGTCAAGAAACAGTGAATCAAAGGAAGATAAGATAGCAAAAGCAAAAATCTCTATTATTCTAAGATACTTTGTGGTCTATTTGGAAATTAAAAATTGTGTTGTGCATATTCCTAGGATTATAATGGTTGTGGTTTTTTGTGGGTTTTTTTAAACTATATTTCAGAGTTGTCACAGAGAAAAATGTGAGTGCATGGGTACTGAAGAGAAGTAGGAAGAAGCAATAGTTAAGCCCCAAATAACATGCCACCTAAATATAATCATGAGACAAAGATCAAGTTCAGACAGATTAGGGTGATCAAGGTATGAAAGAATGAGTCAAAAAGTCAGCGCTGGTCAAGATGGCAAGTGTTCTGTGTTCTGTGCATAACACAGTAAAAGTTTTCTCTTCTTGATTTTTATTCATATTCTGCAGTAGTTCTATGAAAAGAACATTTATTAATATCAGTGGGAGTCCTGTATACAGGACAGCTGCAGAATATACTATTAAGAACTGTGGTGCAGACTGAAGAAAGGAATTTTATCTTTCATTAAGGACTACATTGCAGCATTTCTCATCCTTTAAAATAGACTTTCAAGAAAAATTGTTCTACTCTGTGTCCTGATTTCTTTCATTGTCTAATTTTTATAGGTGCATTCCATCTAGCCCTTTCTCTCTACAATTTCATTTTTCTTACTTGCACTCTTTTGATGCTCAATTTTTTTCTGTCCTCCATCACACCTGAAATTGCAGACGAGTAAACTGTGGTCAAGCACCTTTGTTCTCCCTTGGAAAAACAATAACTTAAAACTCTTCTATTTAATTGATTCTCATAAGTCTCATGCTTAAATTTATTTTTATATTTATATATATTTTTTATTACTGCGCTTGCTTGTCACTTTTTCTGCCTATGATTTAGCCTTAAATAGATATTGCTATGAAAACCACCTGCTGTCTATTCTGATGAAAAGTGTAAAGGTATTGTGGTGGAGTAGAACACCATTGAGATAACCTGTACATACTGGACTGTTCAAACTAGAAGTGAAACAACCTCTGCAACACCCTGGTCTATGTGAAGCTAATTTAATATTGTCAGCCAAAGAAAAGACAAAAATGTCTCTCCCTTATCATCTTCTTAAGGATTTGGTATAATTATAAGTCATAAATTACAGCACAATATGGCACTATATAGTACCAACAGTAAAGTTAGAATGAAGAGTGGACCTATGGAAGCAAAGGAATAAAAGAAAAGGTTTAAATAGGGGACTCAGGTAAAAATGCCAAGCTATACAATTACACTATATTCATAGCTGTTGAGAAGAGTGCAAAAGAAATTTAAAGATACTTAAGGAAATTTAGGTCTTAGAAAGAATGAGGGATGTATATTATATTAGTCTTATGTGAGAAACTCAAAAAGAAAAAGAATTAAGAGCAAGTTTGAGACTAGTGAGAGAATTTTGGAAGGTACTTAGAATCCCAGTGAACAGGGTTGTAATAGTAATCTCAGACCCAAAGCTGAGGGGAAGGCTATTAAGAACTTGATTTCAACTTAGAGAAAGAAATTTGTATTTTCTAAGATACAGATTTATATCAAATCTTCATGATGTGTTTATAAGAAAGAAAAAAAAAATTTGTAAACCAGAAACAGATCTGGAAGAAAAAACAGACCTAAACAGACAGAACTAATATATCTCTAAGAAAAAAAAATTGAGTGGAAGTATCAAGGAAGAAATGAAGTATAAACATACTGCGTATAATGATGAAGATCTTTCATGGGAAACTGATGAAGCTGTACCTTCATCTAATAATGAGATTGTCTTAGACACAAGTTGAGCCCTTATTATTCACAAAATGGATGCTAGTGGAACAAATAATAAAAAGTCAGAAGTTACACTAAAATTTTGGAAGGAAAAAAGTAACATTTTGAGCCTAAGTAGAATTCAGATCATACAGCACGCAAATTATTCTCTCAAAATACTAAAAGCCATTGTGGAATAAAAATACCAAAACACAATTAGGAAGTTTAAACTTTATACTTCCCAGACAACTGGTCAGTAGAAATTAGTGAAGAAATGATTTGTCATGGTGAAGTGCTCAGAATGTGTAGTTTTATGTAAGTACCTAAAATACATGTATATTTCTTAAAAATACGTATTTAACTTGCTGAAAAGAATATTTTATATGCAATGTAGTTTCTGAGAATGAGCTGTGGCCTTTCCTCTGCCTTTTTTCTTTTTCTGTACCGCTGAAAGCAGAAGCAGAATTGAAGAAGAATTTAATTTTGAATGTAAAATCTTACTGTCATGGTTTAACACCAGCTGGCAACTAAGCAACACACAGCTGCAACACACAGCTCACTCCCCTCAGTTGGGATGGAGGAGAGAATCAGAAGAGTAAAACTGAGAAAACTCCTGGGTTGAGACAAAATATAGTTTAATAGGTAAAGCAAAAGCCGCATACACAAGCAAAGCAAAACAAGAAATTCATTTACTATTTCCCATCGGCAGCCATCTCCAGGGAAGCAGGGCTCCATCAGGCATAATTGTTACTTGGGAAGACAAACGCCATCACTCCAAACGTCCCCCCCTTCCTTCTTCTTCTCCCTGCTTTTATTGCTGAGCATGACGTCATATGGCATGGGATATCCCTTTGGTCAGTTGGGGTCAGCTGTCCCGGCTGTGTCCCCTCCCAACTCCTTGTGCACCCCCAGCCTACTTGCTGGTGGGGCGGTGTGAGAAGCAGAAAAGGCTTTGACTCTGTGTAAGCACTGCTCAGCAGTAACTAAAACACCCCTGCTTTACCAACACTGTTTCCAGCACAAATCCAAACCATAGCCCCATACTAGCTACTATGAAGAAAACTAACTCTACCCCAGCCAAAACCAGCACACTTACAAAAAATAACTTCTTGTTGTTGTTGTTGTTGTTGAACAGTCCTTTAATTACTATTTTTTTCCATAATTAAAAAAAAAGGGTATTTAAAATATCAAGCCAGATGAAGGATTTTGATTAGGTAAAATCTTCAGGAGTTTATGTTGTCTAATAATAATTAAACTGTTTCATTATGAAATACATTAAATTTTTAATAGAGCTATAAAATGGTAGACCTTGGATACGAAAAAAATCATAAAACAGGATTCCTGTTGATCTTGAAGAGTGGTAAATGAATAAAGCTTTGTGTATGGACAGTTCTGGATAGATGCATGTTTTTATACAATGCTTTCTAAGTCCTCTAAGCCAACCTGGCGTAAGTCAGCTTCATTCCAGTAGCCAAATAAATGGTATTAGCATTAGCAATTCAATATATTTGAGGAAGCAGGTTTCAGTTGCAGCAGACTGTCAGATGTTCATCCTGCTGGCACACCAAAGCAGACAAACACAGGACAGCCATGTCCAGAATACAACATTTTTACAAATCTAAGCCTAAATTCACATTCCTTGCCTCTTAGCAAAGCCTGACAGCCTGAGTACAATGACAGTGTCATTAGTTTTTATTATATTCATAGCACTACTTCTGGTGATTGCTGAAGGCTTTTTTGTCAAATACAGTTTATGTCATTCATTCTTGCTTATAGGCAACATCAATGAGCAGCAGGCTAGTGCAATGCATCTAAACATGATAACTCTTTGCATTCATATCACTAACAATGATTTTCATATCACTAACAATGCCCTAATAAGTCTTCAGAAGGATCTCACTGAATTAGATAATATCAACCCAAAGTAAAACTGAGCAGATAAAATCACAGAGAAGTTGTCTGATGTTATAGAACAAATCAATGGCAGAGAAAATAAGAGCTCAGGAACTCTGAATTTGAATAAGCAATCCCTCGGCCACATTGGAGGTGATATCTTTGTGCTGTTAGAATGATTTTATGCAATTTGCAAGAGTGGATGATGTTTTACAAATACGTAAAAAAGACAGGTCCTCTAGTAAGGATGACTTCATTTCAAAGGTCAAACACAAGGACAGAAGGCAGTTTCTCAACAGAAAAGCAAGGTTATTGAATAATAATGTTATGAATACAAAGTTCTAGCTCTGTTATAATGGCAGCTATATCAGAGCAGCAGATGAGGCATGGAAAAGGGTGCTATAGAGTCTGAACAGGAGAATATTTAGTAGTTTCCAACAACAAAGAAAGAAAAAGCATATACTTTTCCATGGTGATCCCAGGATCCATGGCAAAATGGGCAATTCAGTCTCTATGGGATGAGGTTCTATACGGCATGGACAATAAGATGGGCATATCTGCCACATGCAAACTCCTGAAAGCACAAGTCTCAGCTTTCAGAGTTGCAGCACATACAGAAACAACAGCACATACACAAACAACAGCACAACACATTGCAGTAGATCTGATGTGTATGGTATTGGCTAAGTCTTTCGTGCACACTCTATGGGATGCATTCAAAGACCTTGGATCTGATCGTAGACATGGACTGCAAAGTAAAATAATCTCTTCTGTCAGTTTTGCATGCACTCTTGCCCTCTTAAGCATGCAGAAAAAGAATCCTGCATATTCACAAAATGCTTGCTTCATGATTTTCCTGCTAGCAAAGATTTTGGCAACTGATTGCGATGAATACAACACATCCATTCTTACCCCATTATCTTCAGCAAGTAGTAACAACAATGTTATGCCTTTGCTATGAAACTAGAGAATTCTTTTGACAGGTATTGATAAGGTTCATGTTAATAGCAAGCTCTATTGTCTTCAGAAATTTCTTTCACTTAATTATTAAAAAATAAGTCAGTGAGCCTGTATTTGAAATCCTCAGTGAGCTGCATAGATGCTGTTAGTTATGAGATTTTTTTTTTTCATTAAACGTAGAGCAGAAAGTCTGAATTCAGAGGATGAAGTCACCCAGGACACTGGGTACAAGACAGAAAATAAATCCCCAACAGATTCTTTTGGACTCCAAGTGCTCAATCAAAATTAATTAAGGTTGAGCTGCATAATCTGATCACAGAAGGGCACCCAAAATCACAAATACTTGGAAAAATACTTTCTCACATAGATTATATCATCTGTTAAATTATGTATCTTACATTAAAATGGTAAATGCTTCTTTTTAATGTGTTGTCAAGGTAAACCAGAAGGCAGTTTTTAAAAGTAATTGACAGATAAATAACTCTAAATCTGGAAATAATATATATTAACTTTTTAATTTTTTGCATTTGTTAGTGGTGCTAATATCTTCATTATTTTCAGTGTTTGACTTTTTGATTGTCTCTCATATATTTTTCTTTATTTAATTAAGTCTTCTTCACATAGTTTCTTCACTGCATAAAACAAACTCAATTCTTCCTCAGCTCAGCCACAAACCAAATGTATTTTAATTTGGATTTAAGAAAAACAAGTAGTTGATTCAGAATATGTCAAAAAGCAGAGAGATTTTTTTTTCCCCTTGGATCAGTTCTAAAATGTATTCATTCATTATGCATACTATAAATATAAAAGTGGAACCCAGAAGTAATAAGGACAGAATTAAATTGCAGGGTGCCATGTGTGGTTCCTTTTATAGCTGCATTCATATTGATTACATGTAATTTTTATAGCAGACCTCTTTTAACTGTATAGGTGAAGATGGCAATTAGGAGTCTGCTGTTTTTCTTTATGTTGCTATAAGATATCCAGGGTATGATAGGTTTTTGTATAATTCCTTCCATTCTCTTACCCTTTTAACCTTCAGATTAAATACTAAACATCTGTGATTCATTCTCTTTTTTTTCCCCCAAGAACTATAGCAGTTAAAAAGTGCATGTGATTTTATTTTTTTTTCCTAGTACTTTACAATATACATAAAAACGTGGACATATGAATGCTAGTTTAAAAAAAAATAATTCTTGGGAATGGTTGCTAAAAGATTTTATGGTAGCCCCTAAATAATGCAGAACCAGCAGCACATCACTGTTCTTAGATAAACTCATTAGAAAACTTCACACCTTGCTCATGATGAGGACAGAGCCAGAGCAGAATCACCTCTACTTGCATATGCTCTCTTTGTAGCTGAGCTTGCAAGCTTTACAGAGTCTGTATGGCTTGTGTCCTCACTGGAATAAGTCACTACAAATATTTTTCATTGTCACTTCTGTTGACCAAGTCTATTTTTAATGACAGCTCAAGTGTTGGCCCCCATCTTAGAGACTATCAAGATCCCGCGCATCATAACCCCACCTATGACCTACAGTTTTTTTCTGAGGCTATGTAACTCATAAAGTGAAGCCACAAAAAGGTAATATCTGGAGGGAAAGATAACTCATTTTTTAAGCGATCCAGATAATGGAAGCATTTCCAGTTTAGCTGGAAGATCAAGTGTGTGTGTGTGTGTGCACGCGCGCGCTCTCTGAAAAACATTTGATGGCGATTCTTTATGTCTGCACTATCTAAATGACAAAAGTATAAATTCAAAACAGTACTGAAATAAATAAGTATTCCACACAAGTATGGATGGAAAAAAAAAAAAAGAAGAGCTTAGCTCTGTGAAGTCCACAAGAAGACTTTTCTGTCTGCCTAAATTATCTGGGAACCACTTGTATACTGTGTGATATCTGCTATAGAGCATCTTAAAGTATATGAAAAAGTTGTTTCCTAATAGCACTCATCTCTTGAAATGGTGTACATCTCTTATTAAGAAGATTTTTGCAAACATGTTAAGAAACATTTTTTTCAGTGCCTCAGTCAGAAACATGAGTGTAAGTATGCACGTATGTTGCTCATAGTTCAGTCCCTGTGGGTGTTTTAAAAAATTGTCTCAGAAAATAAAATAGACATTGTTTAGGGGTATTCAGAGCTCAAATTGTCTCCATTTTCCATAGGTTTAAGTGTATATTTTATGCATAGATATTCTGTAGATATAGGGGGGTTTAAATCTTTTTCTTTTCACATTGTTTACAGTAACATATTTCCTAATCTACTGGAAATACTGTCCTTTAAGGGCCAACTGCTGTTTCTTCTGATACGCTTGGATATTTTGTCATTGACACCAAGTTTGGATACTTACCATACACATCCTCTCTACGGAAAAGGTGGAAGTCCTGAATGCCTTCTTTCCCTCAGTGTTAGCAAGACCAGCCTTCGGGAATTCCAGGTCCTAGAGACCAGGGGGAAGGGTTGGAGCAAGGAAGATGTACTCTTGCTGGAAGAGGATCAGGTCAGGAAATACTTAAGCAAACTGAACACACATCAGTCCATGGACCCTGTTGGGATGCACCAACAGGTGCTCTAGGTGGCCCTGTTTGAGCAGGGGGGTCAGATGACCTTCAGAGGTTCCTTCTAGCCTCAATCATTCCGTGATTCCTCTGTGTTATAGCTGCACCCTTCTGGTTGGCAGACTCAGTAATTTATTCTCTTCAGAAAGAAACCTGTAGTTTGTAGTTAGAGGTGGAAAGTGGAAAATACTGAACTATTCATCTGAATAAAAATAAAAGTTTAGTTATTTGTCCTCAAGCAATAGTACTTATATTAAATAGAAATTTATGCATTCTGAGAAACAGTTCTCTGTTCTTAACTGCTCTTTTTTTCTTTTTTTTTTTTTTCCCCCCATAATAAAGTTGTGATGTACATTTGTGTGCCCTCAGAACAGTCTTTGGAATAGTTTGGACACTCTTCTTACCTTTCTCCTCCTCTTTTTGGGAAGCTGTTTTTCTGTTTGCCAGGTCAGCTACCTTGGCCAAAGTCGAGTTCCCTTCCTAGTTATTGTTAACTGATCTCAGATGAAGTAATATGTAAATATCCATGATCTCATTCTGCCTTCTTATTTGTCTTTTGTAATACC
The DNA here is from genome assembly GCF_030936135.1 of Gavia stellata. Lineage (NCBI taxonomy): Eukaryota > Metazoa > Chordata > Aves > Gaviiformes > Gaviidae > Gavia > Gavia stellata. The sequence continues at coordinate 43,623,589 of NC_082594.1, forward strand.
ATATAAAACACTTATGAGTGTGGAGGCCATGGTACGAGGCCCTTTTGTCCTGAATGTTTAATGCCTGATATACAAAAAACCCCATTATTGTACTTGGGGACATCACAGTAACAAGCTGGCATGATGAGCAATGGATTCTACCCTGCCATCTAGACCTGCTGAACAACAAGGTTTTGGCAGAGCAAAGGAGATTTCAAACTAAGAAGGAGCAAAGCAGGTGGCTCTGCTGGTCCTTACAACCAAAAGACAAGTCGAAATTCAAACAGTTTCATTGCTTGAAAATGGTACAGTCAGTCATGAAGGATTGGAATCATAGAATATCTCCAGTTGGAGGGGACCCATAGAAGTCCAACTCCCTGCTCCTCACAGGACTACCTAAAACTAAACCATATGACTAAGAGCATCATCCAGACGCTCCTTGAATTCTGACAGGCTTGGTGCTGTGACCACTTCCCTGGGGAGCCTATTCCAGTGACTAACCACTCTTATCAGTGAAGAATCTTTTCCTAATGTGCAATCGGAACTTCCCCTGATGCAGCTTCATACCATTTCCACGTGTCCTATCACCGGTGACTAGAGAGAGGAGATCAGCACCTCCCCCTCTGCTGCCCTACTTGAGGAGGTTGTAGACTGATGAGGTCACTCCTCAGCCTTCTCTTCTCTAAGGTGCAACAAGCAAATGACCTCAGCCGCCCCTCGGAAGTCTTGCCCTCAAGGCTTTTCACCATCTTGGGTCATCCTCCTCTGGACACACTCTAATAGTCTGATGTCCTTCTTGCATTGAGATGCCCAAAACTGCACATAGTACTTGAGGTGGGGCCTCGCCAATGCAGTGTAGAGTGGGACAATCACCTCCCTCAACTAGCTGCTATACTGTGCTTCATGCACCCCAGGGCAGGTTGACCCTTTTGGCTGCCAGGGCACACTGTTGACTCATATTCAACTTGCTATCAACCCAAACCTCCAGATCTCTTTTCACGGGGCTGGTCTCCAGCCTCTCAACCCCCAGTTTGTACGTATAACCAGAATTATCCTGTCCCAGGTGCAGGATCTGGCACTTGCTCTTGTTAAATTTCATACAGTTGGTGATTTCCCAGCTCTTCAGTTTATCCAGATCTCTCTGTAAGGCCTCTCTACCCTGGAGGAAGTCCACAGCTCCTCCTAATTTAGTATCATCAGCAAACTTATTTAATATACATTTGACTTCTGCATCCAGATCATGTATAAAAACATTAAAGAGCACTGACCCTAAAGTTGAGCCCTGGAGAACCCCACTGGTGACCACCCACCAGCCTGATGTAACCCCATTTACTGTAACTCTTTGAGCCCGACCTGTCAGCCAATTGTTCACACAACATATTACGGACTTGTCTAGATTTATGCTGGATTTATGCTGTGTGATTTCACAGTCAGTGCAAATAATCTGGTTGAATGATGCAATGTTGTGAAACAAATGACACATGGTGGGGAGGGAGCAAGTAACAAGGAAAATGAGTAAGAAATGTAATTGTGGGGAGGACAGAACCGGGGGCAGAATGCAATAAGGCAAATGATGCCCTCTTTTCTCATTAAAATGAAAGCCAAGTAGGGAGGCTTCCCTGAAGATGAAATTGAGGCCTAATATCCAATGCTTTAAATGACAGGTGTACCTCTAGTTTTGTAAGAAGCTCCTCTGTAAAAAGGTTGGGTTTTTTTTTAATAGTTGTGCCTTTACACATTGTGTTACGCAGAGTCTGAGGTAAAGTACTAAGAAGCTGTTGTGTGCTGGTTTTGGCTGGGATGGGGTTAACTTTCTTCATAGCAGCTAGTATGGGGCTGTGTTTTGGATTTGGGCTGGAAACAGTGTTGATAAAGCAGGAATGTTTTAGTTACTGCTGAGCAGGGCTCACACAGCACCAAGGCCTTTTCTGCTCCTCACACCACCCCATCAGTGAGTGGACTGGGGGTGCACGGGAAGTTGGGAGGGGACACAGCCGGGACAGCTGACCCCAACTGACCAAAGGGATATTCCATACCATATGACGTCATGCTCAGTATATAAAGCTGGGGGAGGAAGAAGGAAGGGGGGGGCATTCGGAGTAATGGTGTTTGTCTTCCCGAGCAACCGCTACGCGTGATAGAGCCCTGCTTCCCTGCAGATAGCTGAACACCTGCCTGCCGACGGGAAGTGGTGAATGAATTCCTTCTTTTGCTTCGCTTCTCCGCGCGGTGTTTTTTGCTCTACCTATTAAACTGTTTTTATCTCAGCCCACGAGTTTTCTCACTTTTACCCTTCTGGTTCTCTCCCCCACCCCACCTGGGGGGAGTGAGTGAGCGGCTGTGTGGTGCTTAGTTGCCAGCTGGGCTTAAACCACGACATGTTGTTATGGGTAGGCAGCTGAAAGTGGACAAAGAAAACAGTGGGCCACATTCAGCACTGTAGAGCACAGAGTAGTCTTATTTGGTCACACATTAGCAGGAGAGCAAATAAACAAATAAAATATTCAAAGATACGTAGGAATTGATCAAATAAAAGCATTACCAAAGTACTGTGAACCATAACAGACGTGTTAATATATTTCATGTATTTTCCTGCTAGCAAGTTTGTATTAATAGTGCATGTATTCTGAACTGTGTGTTATTTTCTGTTTTACAGCACTTCAATAAAAGCTTGTGCAAGGCCCTTATGATGAGAAATGGGCAGTAAACAAGTACAGTCAACAGGTTAGCAGACAGAAAACAGGAAACATGAACAAACCCTTAAATGTAGATGGCAAGAATTTAAAAAATAAGTAAATAAATAAAAAAACCTCAAAGTGGAAGGTAAAAAGGGGTAAGACAAAAACAAGACATGAACACATACACAAAACAAAAGAATATTAAATAAATTAACAAAGAGTGAACTCTCCAGACACAAAAACAATTATAGACCAAGTACAACCCAAAACCACCTGCATATAAAATAAATTTCACATATCATTTCTATGGACCTTTGTTCTAAGGCCCTAAATGGTCAGAGGCAGCATAGTTATCTTCTCTTCCTCCAACTTCACAGTTATAGTTTTGTTTTGTTGGTTCCCCCTTGGCTCTTGTAGCCTTGTGGTGAACTGTGATATAAGGCAAAATAAATGCTTTTGTCTCTGTCTCCTATTACAGCTTTTTCCCTTGAGGGGAATGGCCATAGGAATTAACTTTTTCAGGAGTTATTGGGAGAATAAAGACTGCAAAAAGCCACTCACCATTTTTGCTCATGTAGAACTAAAGTACTAAAATCAGTGTAACTGCTGTTCGCAAGTCATCTGAATAAGGGCTTAGAACTGTCCTCTAACTAGTCTTAGTACATGGATCAAACACTGTGTAGGCTTATGTAAAAATGTGCCTACTGCTCCTGAAAAAATCTATTTCAAGACTCCCTGTCACAGGAACCCCTTCCATCTCATTCAATCCTTTTTCTCCTACAGTTATAGTTAGCACTCCTCGTCTTGCAGAGTCTCTTTCTTACACTAAGTCCATTGCCAGTTTTGATGATGGTCTGGCTTCTACTCCTCCACAACTTTTGGAATTTTTAATTTCCACCAGGTCATCCAATCTGCCATTTTTACCCTTCCATGCAGTGTTTAGGTTTACAGATCTGAGAAACAAATATCTTGACAGGGAAGGACATGAAATGAGCTCCCATTCCTTCAAGTTACTGCTACAGCACAAGGGCACTTTAAATCTCTCATGTTTTGGAATAACATATCAGCTCATGCTCAATGCTAACTGTACAAAGCAGTAAAAGAGGAATTTAATTTTTTTTTTCCAAGGGACACACGTTATTCAGTTAATTTGCTGCATTAAACTATTGCTTGTGAAATGCAAACTAATACAAACATCTGATATTAAGAATGACGCAGTATATCGCCTTCTGCTTTTAGGCCAAGAAACTTTTCAATGACAGGAAAAAAATCCCTGACATGGCTTACCCACATCTGTTAAAACATGTAGAAGTTGAAATTCTCCTGAATTCACAGCCTTTGGCCTTTCATCAGGAACTTCCTCTGCATATTTTCTGGAAGAATACTAAAACTGTCCTGAACATCTAGCACATCCTTGACTATGGAGCTGTTCTTCACTCTTGGAAAAATTTTGTAGTCTGAATTTGATCTCACTAGTTGAATAAGGCAGTGAAAAGAAACTGGTTACAGGGGTTTTGTCAAGAATCAGGACACAATGAAAGTGTGTATGCAGACTTGGAAATGTTTTGGGGTCCAGTAATACAGATTCAGATATCATTTCAGTGGAATGAGAACCTGAAAAGGCTTTGGAAATTCTGTAGCTTGGAAAAGATGTGCTGTGCTCTCTTCGCCTCCTCAAAGATGGTCACCTCACTGTGGCCACTCTGCTTAGCAAAGTCTGAACAGTGGGCTTGTGGGGGCAGCAGTGAATGTTTCGTTGGACACCCAAATATCACTCAATTTTCAGAATGGTTGCCTTTATGCAGAGTTGAATTGAAGTTAGCTTTATTATGCTTAACTTCATTCTGGTACTGAGGCATCAGTCAGTATCTCTGCAAAGTAGTGCTATGAATATGCATGAGAGTTTTAAGCTAGTGTTGGAATTGTGAATCTTTATGTAGTTTGTTATCTAAATGCTACTAAGTTTTCCTTAGACAAACTAGGAACACTGCTTGATGTGTGAGGTAAACAACGGATGGTAAATTGAATCATAGAATCATAGAATCATTTAGGTTGGAAAAGACATTTAAGATCATCAAATCCAACCATTAACCTAACACTGCCAAGTCCACCACTAAACCATGTCCCTAAGCACCACGTCTACACGTCTTTTATATACCTCCAGGGACGGTGACTCAAACACTTCCCTGGACAGCCTGTTCCAATGTTTGACCAATCTCTCAGTAAAGAAATTTTTCCTAATATCCAGCCTAAACCTCCCCTGGTGCAACTTGAGGCCATTTCCTCTTGTCCTATCACTTGTCACTTGGGAGAAGAGACCAACACCCACCTCTCTACAGCCTCCTTTCAGGTACTTGTAGAGCGTGATAAGGTCTCCCCTGAGCCTTCTCTTCTCCAGGCTAAACAACCCCAGCTCTCTCAACCACTCCTTATAAGACTTACGCTCCAGACCCTCACAAGGTTTGTTGCTCTTCTTTGGATGTGCTCCAGCACTTCAATGTCTTTCTTGTAGTGAGGGGCCCAAAACTGAACACAGGATTCGAGGTGCAGCCCCACCAGCGCCAGTACAGGGGACAATCACTTCCCTACTCCTGCTGGCCACACTGTTTCTGATCCAGGCCAGGATGCCGTTGGCCTTCTTGGCCACCTGGGCACACTGCTGGCTCATATTCAGCCGTCTGTCAATCAACACCCCCAGGTCCCTTTCTGCAGGGCAGCTTTCCAGCCACTCATCCCCAAGCCTGTAACATTGAATGGGGTTGTTGTGACCCAAGTGCAGGACCCGGCACTTGGCCTTGTTAAACCGCATACAATTGGCCTGGGCCCATCGATCCAGCCTGTCCAGATCCCTCTGCAGAGCCTTCCTACCCTCAAGCAGATCAACACTCCTGCTTAACTTGGTGTCATCTCCAAACTTACTGAGGGTACATTCAATCCCCTCATCCAGATCATTGATAAAGATCTTAAACAGAACTGGCCCTAATACTGAGCCCTGGGGAACACCACTTTGTGACTGGCCACCAACTGGATTTAACTCCATTCACCACCACTCTTTGGGCTCAGCCATCCAGACAGTTTTTTACCCAGTGAAGAGTACGCCCATCCAAGCCATGAGCAGTCAGTTTCTCCAGGAGAATGCTGTGGGAAATGGTGTCAAAGGCTTTACTAATGTCCAGGAAAACAACATCCAAAAATCCAGGTGACAGTCTCAGTACTGTAAAAAACATATGGGATCATAAAGAGCAATCGTTATACATATATATATAGTCCTATAGTTTCTTGACTCCCAGGACCATTCTAGGAACCCCAAAATCCTGGAAAACTTTGTGGCTTTTGAAACCTCTTGGACTCTAAGTTATCTGACAAGGCTTTCCAGCTCGCACAAAATGAATTTGGGGTTTCTAAAACCTCCAATGCACCCAGAGTCTTCTTTTTCTGAGATGGCAATAGAAACGAGGAAATCTTGAGTGCTGGGGCTCTCAGAACCCCAGAAGTATCATAACTGTTTTGAAAATGAAACAGGGTTTTTTATTATAACTGATATTATAGGGTGTTCAGGTTCTTAGCTCCTTACCATGGATGACTGGATTATCACATCTTTGACTGTATGCTCGTCATGGATTTAACTGCTTAAATTAGGTTGTGCTGGGCTTGCCACAGTATGGCAAACCATGAAAACTCAGGTTCTGTATCACAAAACCTGCTTGCAGTAATATCCTGTGTGTAATAAAAACCATTATAGTTAACATAAGAAAGCTGAAAGTGTTGCCCCTCACGACTGTAGAAAGGACGCAGATAACTCTTCTATTCTATGTATAAGGTTGTTTGAATAAAGTTAGTCATGTTTCAGCACTTTTTGTTGCTATTGAAAGAGATGCGTATAAACAGATAATCCACATGGTAGCTTTATCCTCAGGTTAATCCCTCCTGATTTTCTGATGAAAGCCAAATGAGTATTCATAAAGAGTTTAAAAATATTTTTTCCTGTTAATTATAATAATCTTACATAGTGTTTTAACAAAAGTTGCCGTTTTGCACCAAAATTATAAAATACAATGCACACAGTAATGGCAAGTTAATATCAGGACCATCTAATATCTCTGCACCAGGACCACCTACAGAAAATTTGGTCTAGCATACCTTCTCCTTATCCCTAATGCAACACTCCTTTTAACTTACAGTTTCCATATAAAAAAAACTAGTTAACATGCTGGAAAGGCTTAATATTCCAATCAGAAAATAGATCCAAAGCTTAGAACAGATTTGTGAAACTTTCAAATGCTCTACAGCCTTGGAAGGTCTGTGATGACAGCCTTAGAGTCTGTGCCCTCTGTCCCATAGACATCAGTCTTTCACGAGGCTACAAAAAATAAAGCAAACTTTGCCTTTAATCTTGCATAAGAGGTTTCCTGACAAATGAGCTCCCTTTATCAATCCACCCCGAGGTATAATGCTCTATAAAAAAGGAACAGATGAGTAGGATGTTATGCTAAAAGTAGGTTAAGAAGTACATGCACAAGCTAGAAAGAATTTCAGAAGGACAATCCCAATCTAATGGTTATCACATCTGATTTTTCTTCTTACACCCTCAGTGAATGACACAGACCACCCTAGAACTCAGTTGCTGGTTTGACACAAGCAGTACATCATAAGTTGTTCAAAGTACTTTTACTAACTTCTCTTGTGAAAGCAAATTCAAAGCTACTCTTCTGCCTGTACTGATTTAGGAGTCTTCCCAAAGTGACTTTTTCCCCCCTCTGTTACTGGATGTAAGTTGTACTTTACTGAATCAAGAATATACTACAATTTTATTCTTTCACATTAAAAAACTTGCTTTAAAAAAACCAAACAAAATAATCTAAAGGTAAGATTTCAGAAGACCAGACTTGCCTGCTTGTCCTTTGGAGGAGGTATTTAAGCTTATGACAAAGTAAAGGCAAGGCGTGAAGTCTAGGTTCTGCTATTACTTTAATTCACATTTTGCAACTCCTGCTTGTCATGTTTGAAATTTTGGTGGTTGTTACTTCTTTTATCCCTTTCTTCCTAATTCACTTATACAATATCCGTGTTTATATCAATAATGTTTTCTTTATCTCTAGACTTTTCATTTCCTAACTCTTTCCTTCTTTCCTTCCTTCCTTTCTTTCTTTCTTTCTTTCTTCCTTTCTTCCTTTCTTCCTTTCTTCCTTTTGTCAATGTTTGTGCTTTTTTTGGTGAACTAATTATATTAATTTTGTTCTTTCCAATTGCCGCTGGAATTGTTTCACAGATAACAAGGCTGTTGGATGGCATTTTTTGACCTGACCTTTGGCTTTTGCCACACTACAGAACAAAAAATAAAGCAACGATTTTCATCTTTTATCTCAATATATGAAATATATTTTGTATATATATTAAGTCAGAAATGATCTTGTTCACAGAATCACAGATTCACTAAGGTTGGAAAAGACCTGTATGATCATCAAGTCCAACCAAAAAAAAAAAAAAAAAAGGAAAAAGAAAAAAAAACACCACACCAAAAACCAACCCACCCAATACCACACAGCACCATGCCCATCAAGCCACATCCCACAATGCCACATCCACACGCTCCTTGAATACCTCCAGGGAGGGTGACTCTACCACCTCCCTGGGCAGCCTGTTCCAATGTTTCACTACTCTCTCAGTATAGAACTTTTTCCTAATATCTAGCCTGAACCTCCCCTGGCGCAACTTGAGGCCATTTCCCCTAGTCCTGTCACTAGTCATTTGGGAGAAGAGACCAACACCCACCTCTCTGCAACCTCCTTTCAGGTAGTTGTAGAGAGTGATAAGGTCTCCCCTCAGCCTTCTCTTCTCCAGGCTAAACAACCCCAGCTCCCTCAGCCGCTCCTCATAAGACTTGTGCTCCAGACCCCTCACCAGCTTCGTTGCCCTTCTCTGGACACGCTCCAGCACCTCAATGTGCTTCTTGTAGTGAGCGGGCCAAAACTGAACACAGTATTCGAGGTGCGGCCTCACCAGAGCCGAGTAGAGGGGCACGATCACCTCCCTGCTCCTGCTGGCCACACCATTTCTGATACAAGCCAGGATGCCGTTGGCCTTCTTGGCCACCTGGGCACACTGCTGGCTCATATTCAGCCGGGTGTCAATCAACACCCCCAGGTCCTTTTCTGCGGGAGAGCTTTCCAGCCACTCGTCCCCAGGCCTGTAGCGTTGCCTGGGGTTGTTGTGGCCAAAGTGTAGAACCCGGCACTTGGCCTTATTGAACTTCATCCGGTTGGCCTCAGCCCATTGATCCAGCCTGTCCAGATCCCTCTGCAGAGCCTTCCTACCCTCAGGCAGATCAACACTCCCGCCCAACTTGGTGTCGTCTGCAAACTTGCTGAGGGAGCACTTTATCCCCTCATCCAGATCATCAATAAAGACATTAAACAAGACCGGCCCCAAAACTGAGCCCTGGGGGACTCCGCTTGTGACCGGCCACCAGCTGGATTTCACTCCATTCACCACAACTCCCTGGGCTCGGCCATCCAGCCAGTTTTTTACCCAGCGAAGAGTGTACCTGTCTAAACCACAGGCCGCCAGCTTCTCCAGGAGAATACTGTGGGAGACAGTGTCAAAGGCTTTGCTGAAGTCCAGGTAGACAACATCCACAGCCTTCCCCTCATCCACCAGGCGGGTCACCTGGTCATAGAAGGAGATCAGGTTGGTCAAGCAGGACCTGCCTTTCATGAACCCGTGCTGGCTGGGCCTGATCCCTTGGTTATCCTGCACGTGTCCCGTGAGCGCCCTCAAGATGAGCCTCTCCATAATCTTCCCCGGCACCGAGGTCAGGCTGACAGGCCTGTAGTTCCCCGGATCCTCCTTCTGACCCTTCTTGTAGATGGGTGTCACGTTGGCAAGCCTCCAGTCATCCGGGACCTCCCCCGTTAACCAGGACTGTTGATAAATGATGGAGAGCGGCTTGGCAAGCTCCTCTGCCAGCTCCCTCAGCACCCTTGGGTGGATGCCATCAGGCCCCACAGACTTATGAGTGTCCAGGTGGCATAGCAGGTCGTTAACTGCTTCCTCCTGGATCATGGGGAGCCTATTTTGCTCTCCATCCCTGTCTTCCAGCTCAGGGAGATGGATACCCTGAGGATACCTGGTGTGGCTATTAAAGACTGAGGCAAAGAAGGCATTAAGTACCTCAGCCTTTTCCTCATCCTTCCTGACAATGTTCCCCGCCGCATCCAGTAGAGGATGGAGATCCTCCTTGGCTCTCTTTTTGTTGTTAATGTATTTATAGAAGCTTTTTTTGTTGTTCCTCACGACCGTGGCCAGGTTGAGCTCTAGCTGGGCTTTCGCCTTCCTAATTCCCTCCCTGCATGACCTAACGAGGTCCTTGTATTCTTCTTCACTTGCCTGCCCCTTCTTCCAGAGGTGGTAAGTTCTCTTTTTTGCCCCGAGCCTCAGCATAAGCTCCTTGTTCAGCCAGGCCGGTCTTCTTCCCTGCCGGCTCTTCTTACGGCACATGGGCACTGCCTGCTCCTGCGCCTTCAAGATTTCCTTCTTGAAGAAGGCCCAGCCTTCCTGGGCCCCTTTGCCCTTCAGGACCGTCTCCCAAGGGACCCTCTCAACCAGTGTCCTGAACAGGCCAAAGTCTGCCCTTCGGAAGTCCATGGTAGCAGTTTTGCTGACCCCCCTCCTTACTTGGCTAAAAATTGCAAACTCTATCATTTCATGGTCGCTAAGCCCAAGACGGCCTCCGACCTTCACTTCTCCCACCAGACCCTCTCTGTTCGTAAACAGCAGGTCAAGCAGGGCACCTTCCCTTGTAGGCTCGCTTACCAGCTGTGTCAGGAAGTTATCTTCCACACACTCCAGGAACCTCCGGGACTGTTTCCTCTTGGCTGTGTTATACTTCCAGCAGACATCCGGTAAGTTGAAATCCCCCAAAAGAACAAGGGCTTGCGACTGTGAGACTTCTGCCAGTCACTTGTAGAATGCTTCATCAGCTTCTACACCCTGGTTGGGTGGTCTATAACAGACCCCCAGCAGGATATCCAGCTTGTTGGCCTTCCCCCTCATCCTTACCCATAAGCATTCAACCCCGTCATGACAATCATCGAGCTCTATACAATCAAAGCACTCCTTGACGTACAGAGCCACCCCACCGCCTCTCTTTCCTTGCCTATCCCTCCTGAAGAGCTTATAGCCCTCCATCGCAGCACTCCAGCCATGCGAGTCGTCCCACCATGTTTCTGTGATGGCGACCACGTCATAGCTGCCCCGCCGCACGATGGCTTCCAGCTCCTCCTGTTTGCCGCCCATGCTGCGTGCATTGGAATAAATGCACTTGAGCTGGGCTATCGGTCTTGCCCCTGACAATGGCACGTCACCCCTAGGCTCATCTCTGGGTAGCCTGGCATCATCCCCTTCCCCCTTCAAGTCTAGTTTAAAGCCCTCTTGATGAGGTTTGCCAACTTACGGGCAAGGATCCTTTTCCCCCTTGAGGACAGCTGAACACCATCTGCACTCAGCAGGCCTGGTGCCGTGGAGACCACCCCATGGTCAAAGAATCCAAAATTCCTCTGGTGGCACCAGTCTCTGAGCCACGTGTTGACCATGTTTGCTTTCTTATTCCTTTCAGTGTTCCTTCCCGCCACTGAAGGGATTGCAGAAAACACCACCTGTGCTCCCGATCCCTCAACCAGTCTCCCCAGCGGGGAATAGATATGTTGCCCTTGCTAAGGATTTCTATGTATTTTTTCACAGTACAGTGCAATCATTGGAAGACCAAGCATGTGTTTAGCAAAAAGAGTGAATTTCTAACCTTTTTGCTCCTGTCATAGTCTGATAAATGTATACACATCTTAACCTATAACCTTTCTTGCTATCTTTTGCCTACTAGTCTAATCCACACACAGAATATCTGAGTAATATTTTTCTATTATTTTGAAGATATTAATTTTTCAATAAAATATTAATATTTTTTAAGAAAAAGCTAACACATTTTTGTGCAGGGATATTTGTTTATTTATTTATTACACAATGTATTTGTTCTAATTGAAAGCAGAAAATGTTATAGCAGGTTCATAACCATTCAGACTCATTTCTGTTTTCATCACATCTCTTTTGTAAGTGGAAATGAACCCATAGGGATTTCTTTTGTATGTTTCTTTGTTCTTTTGTCACAAAACATATCCATAACATCTTAAAAAGCAACAAAGTTCTGTTGATATATAGCAAGTGTTTCATGGGCCTCAGTGATTTAAAGAAACAGTTGTGTACTGAATTGAAGGAAGATATCATTGTGACTTATGCTATCCTGCTCACTAACGATGTCTGTCAGATGGGAGAGTAGTGAAAAGAGATTTGGGATGGAGAATGGGAGAGAAAGGAGTGAAATTAAATTAGAAGAATCACCTGGAAAAACTCTGCTTTATCTACTTTCAGAAAGATTTTTTGGATAAAGATGAAAAGTTCAGTTTTGCCTCTCCTAGGTATCTAACTAATATTAATATTAATGAGGCATGAATTGGAATGCATAAAGTAATTTGAACTTCTACTGATTTTAGAAAGAATTGTGACTGTTCATCACTTTCAACTGAGCCCTTTGCACAGCCCTTCACTGTTTAATATGTTAATTTTATTAAAATATTTTATTTTTATTGTATTAGTATTTTTCAACATTACATTAGTATGTTAATCTAAATAATTTTGTGATTATATAGCATGTTTCTTCCTTCAAATATTAACTCAGAAACATTAATTTTGTGTTGACATGCACAAATAGCAACTCTAAATTGCTAATTTGACTTTAATCAAGGGGAATTTGACCAGAATTTTGAAGTACTTTGGGGATAAGATTTAAATTGGTTGAACTTTGTAAGGGAGGAAAATGTCATCTGTTGCATTAGCTCTACCTTCTACTTTAGTTTATGATGAAAAACACTGTAGCATATAAGTCTTAAAAGTATTTCAATAAACATTTTTTTCCTCCTTTAACTTTTGTGATCTCCTGCAATTCTTTAGAATTGAAAAGGGATTCATTGATAAGGGAAACAACTGGAAGAAGTCTTGTGTTCACAGGCTATGGTTCTCATGGTTCTCATGGCCTTTACCAGCCTGATATCTGCTGGAAGGACAACACAGCTGGGCTTAAGCAATCTAGATTTCTAGAATGCATTGACAACAACATCCTGACACAGGTGATCAAGGACCCAACAAGAAAATGTGTTCTGCTGGACCTGATGCTTACAAACAACAAAGAAATTATCATGGATGTGAAAGCAGGGGGCTGCCTTGGCTGCAGTGACTATGAAATGGTGGAGTCCAGAATCCTAAGAGGAGGAAACAGGCTAAAAAGCAGGACCACAACCTGGATTTTAGGAGAGCAGACATTGACCTCTTCAGAGATCTGACTGAATCGCATGGGATAGATCCCTAGAGAGAACAGGAGTCTAGGAGAGCTGACTGATATTCAAAAATTACCTTCTCCAAGCTCCAGAATGGTTCATCCATCAAACAGGAAGTCACGCAAAGGCAGTAGGAAGCCTGTATGGATCAACAAGGAGCTCCTGACTGAACTAACATAAAAAAGGAAGTGTACAAGAGGCAGATGCAGGGGCAGGAGGCCCAGTAAATGTATGGAGCTGCTGTTCAGTACATGGAGTTCCATGGAGTTCAGTCATGTAGTTAAGAGATTAGGAAAGCCAAGGCTGACCTGAAGTTAAATGAGGCAGGGGATGTGAAAGGCAACAAGAAGGGATTCTACAGATACATCAACAATAATAGGAAGGCTAGGGAAAACTTGGACCTGCTGCTGAATAGAGCAGGGGAGCTGATGACAAAGAACATGGAAAAGGTACAGGTACTCAATGCCTTCATTGCCTCAGTCTTTGCCAGTAAATTGGCCTTCAGGAATCCCAGATTCCTGAGAGTAGAGGGAAAGTCTGGAGTGAAAAAAATTCTCTGTGAAGCACAACCATGTTAAGGAGCATTTAAACAAACTGGATGTACAAAAGTCCATGCAGCCTGATGGGTGCTGAGGGAGTTGGCTAATGTAATTGCAAGACCATTCTTTGAAAAATCATTGTGATTGAGAGAGGTTCCTGAAGACTGGAGGAAGGCAAATGACACTCCCGTCTTCAAGAAAGGCAAGAAGGAGGACCTGGGGAACTACAGGCTTGTCACCTTCCCCTCAGTCCCTGAGAGGGTGATTGTGCAACTAATTCTGGAAACCATTTCCAGACAAGAAAATGATTGGGACTAGTCAGTATGGATTTATGAGGGGGAAATCATGCTTTATCAACCTGATAGCCTTCTACAATGAGATGACTAGCTTGATGAATGAGACAAGAGCGTGGGTGGTGTTTACCTCGACTTCAGTAAGGGTTTTGGCAGTATCTCCCATAACATTATAACAGACAAGCTGACAAAGTTTAGATAAGGTTAGATAAGTGGACAGTGAGGAGGATCAAAAAATGGCTGAATGGCTGGGCCCAGAGGGTTGTGGTCAGTGGAACAAAGTCCAGTTGGAGGCCAGTCACTAGTGGTGTACTGTACTGGTGCCAATGCTGTTCAACATCTTCATTAATAACCTAGGTGCTGGGGCAGACTGCACCCTTAGCAAGTTCGCAGATGATGCAAAACTGGGAGGAATAGCTGTTAGACCAGATGGTTGTGTTGCCATTAAGAGGGACATGACAGGCTGGAGAATTGATCTGACAGGAATCTCATTAAGTTCAGCAAAGGAATATGCAAAGTCCTGCACTTATGCAGGAATAACCCCAGGCACCAATACACACTGGGGGCCAACCAGCTGGAACGCATCACTGCAGAGAAAGACCTTGGGGTCCTGGTCACCAGCACAAGCTGACCATGAGCTGGCACTGTGCTCTTGTGGCAAAGTAGGTCAACAGCCTCCTGTTACATTAGGAAGACCATTGCAGGCAGGTTGAAGGAGGTGATCCTTCCCTGGTGAGACACATCTGGACTGCTGGACCTAGTTCTGAGCTCCCCAATACAACAGAGATATGGACATAAAGGTGAAGGGCCACAAAAATGATTAAGGGGCTGGAGCATCTGTTGTACAAAGCGAGGCTGAGAGAGCTGGGACTATTCAGCCTGGAGAAGGGAAGGCAGGCACAAGGGAACTTATCAGTATTTATAACTGATAGAAGGGAATAAAGAAGATGGAGGCAGACTCCTCTCAGTCGTATCCAGTGAAAGGACAAGAGACAATGGGCACAAACTGAAATATAAGAAATTGCATCTGAACACAAGAAAACATATTTTTATTGTGAGAGTGGTCAAACACTGGAACAGTTGTCCAGAAAGGCTGTGCAGTCTTGTGGAGAAATCATCCGTGGAGAAATTCAAGACCCTGCTGGATACAGTCGTGGGAAGCCTGCTCTAGCTGACACTACTTTAGCAAGGTGTTTGGACTAGATGATCTCAAGAGCCCCTTCTAACCTCAACCACTCTGTGATTCTGTAATTTTATCCATTGTGTTCAAAACAGTATGAATTTCACACCACACAGTAGTAAGATTTCTAGTGTTAATATTCACAACAGCAGCTTTTGGGAAACAATTTCACAGTGATTGTTGATTTGGGTTTTTTTTCCCCCCTTTACTTTACAAATAGTTCCTGTCCAGCTCCCTTCAACTAAGTGTCAGTTCATTTTAAATTTCAGTGAAGCGTGCCTTCAGGTTCAGTTGCTGTTTAACAGTAGTCTGCCTCTACAATGAAACAGAGGTAAAATAAGTGCCCTCCTAAATAAGTCTGTCATACAGATAGCACACACAATAGATTATTTTGTCTGTTATTATCCTTTTGGGGAAAAGGAGTGACTAGTAAGAAAGGATAATATGCTTCATTCATTAACTTTTGGGAAACTAGCTAGTTTTCAAACATTTAACATATCCAAATGCCTCTTAATTGTTTTTCAAAGGCTTTTGGTGAGTTTGTACATTGTCAAATGGAAAAGAGATTCTGCAGGCAGCAAGCGCTGTCTCATGTGGATTCTGTCATCCAGTGAATTATAGTTATAAATAGCTGAAGTACTTGCTATGCTTTTGTGTACTATAGGTTACCTAAGTTTTGAATTTGTTCGGTGACACAAGGAAGGAGTACCAATTATAGATTAAAAGCCAGGAAGAGAGAGTGTTTTTTTGGCAGGAGGGGTAGATTATATGGCACACAGTATATAGGAAACTGTTAAAGATATAAAAGAAACTGTGGGTCCAAAGTTTAAAGCTTACACAAGAGCAGCAAAATTGTACAGTTTTCTTCCAATAATGAAGCAGCAACTTCACTACCAGATTAACATTTATTTAGTCATCCTCCAGTTTTCTTAATTTATACAATATTTTGAAGAATAATTGGTAAATATATTTGAGCAATACCCTTCACACTGGCTGATTTTTGTAGCTTCATGTTTTCCATACATTCTGACATTCATTATTTATTAATTAATACAGCTTACTATTACAAGGCATGCCATACTTCGTGTTTTAACCATTTTTTGTCCTTTATTTTTTTCACATATAAAAAGATCTCAGACTTCTAAACATTATTAAGTGTTTCACTAATTTACTTGGACCTTTGTAATGTCTACTTTCACTATTGTGCAGATACTGTATTCGTTATTAGATATTAGAAGTCTATAACTACTACTATTACTAAGATAATAACTCATTACCACTAATTTTACCTCTGTTACATCTTCATACCTTTTGAACCTGAAAAACTTGAAGATCTCTGTGTGTACTTAACTCTTTAATATATCCAGCACAGAGTGGGTTTTTGTTTGGTTAGTTGGTTGGTTTTAATAGTCAGGATTTGAAGCAATATTTGCTGAAGTGATGTATCTTGCTACATGTTCATTAGTAGACTATACTATCTTGACATAGCTGATGGCTCTGTGTGGAACAGGCCAACAATCCACTAATGTATTCATGCTGCTGTTTATTACTAGACCTGAAAGTTTGAATCAATCTCAAAAAGCCTGCTTTAAAACTAGAACATTTTGACATACTTCAATCTTTTTTTCAAAAGCAATTATCATCCTTTGAACTCCCAGAGATCACATCCTTACTTGGAATTCATTGGAAGTCAATGGAAAGACTCCATTGATTTCAGCTGACGCACTGTGAGAGAAGCACAATAACTATTAAAAAACCAATTTTGACCCTGTTTGTCATAAAAATCACCACAGACTGGAGTTAGTAAATATTGCTCAAGCTGAATATATTTACATATGTACATATATACAGAATATAAATACAGTAGCACACACACATATGTATACAAATATTTATACATACCTATGCATGTTATATCTCTCAGAGAATTAGAATGACCGCGACAATAGTCTGATTCATCTGTCTTCTTTTAAATATTAAAATAAAATTTTACTAGACTGACTTTTATTAGGAGCACACTTTGAAAGTTACTGCCACTACTTATCAGTTCATATATACAACTGTCAGTCCTTAAAACTTATATCCCAAATCAACTGTGTATATAATACCATAGAGTTTGTGCCATATAGTTAGCACTGAGGGCTATGGTCCTTGGTTATTCTTATCTGCTAAGGTCAAGGTTATCAAGCTTGAGTATAAAGAAAGTTGAACTGAAGCAGGAGTATTCTTTTTACCTAGATTCCTTCGCTCAAGCCTAGTGTTTTCATGATGCTTGCCCCTCTTCATAGATGGGGAATCTCATCTGCATCCACTGCTGCTTATCTTGGTTTTCATTTTCCTTTCATCTTTCTCACACAGTTATCAGGATGTCTCACTTATTTGCAGTCCTTTGTGCTAATCTTTTTTTTTTTTCTCTCTTTGGTGTATTTTTTACTTGGGCTACTGTTTAGAAGTTTTTCTATGCCTCCCACAGAGAATTGCACACTTCTTTATCCTTTTGTTGGTCACACCGTTCACATACATATGTAAAATGTGCATGTATATACATTTTGTTTGGCAGTGTTACAAAAATATTTATATACTACCGTTGGTTATCACCAACATTTTGATTGGAGGCTTCTCCAGGAGGTTAGGCAGCGGCATTTTTTGCAATACTCAGGACATTAAAGAAAAGCTTAATCTTTCTGGTCAACGTACTTTCTGAAAGTTCAATCTTTCATCAGAGCATTGTTAAAATACTATTTGTAACAACAATTCACTTAAGGACTTCTTTTATGTTAAATTAGTGGTCACTGATTTTTGGATAATTTCACTATCAAATGATGTTTCTTTTACTAATCCAGGAAGGAGTCCAAATCTGTCCGAAAGTGCAGGAACTTCATCCATTTGTTGTACTTTCTCAGTTGCAATGCTTTTTGTTTTGTGTCTTTATAATTAATAGTTAATTAGTGTTAAAAAAATATATTGCTAGCATCAGGTAGCTACTAAGCACCTGTTCTCAGTGTTGGGCTCACATTTTGGGCTCACAGGTGCTTCATATGCCTTACGCTATTTGTTTCATTATTTCCTAAGTAAATTGGTGTAGAGACTATATATATGAATAACCATTGCAGGGAAGGTAAAGCAGGGCGTGGTACAGACATAGTCTAGATGAAGTAGAAAAATAAACAAGCCATGAGTCACGCAGTTGCTACACTACGTGATGTTAAATATAGCACCCAATACTAGGACACTTTGAAAGGACATGGAGAAACACACAGCCGGAAGTTAGAATGTCACAGTGCTACAGTGGTTACTTTTGCATTTGCAAATAAATTCAGTGCCTGCAGACAGAAGCTGTAACCCACTTTTATTTCAAAGTGTCACTGGCCCAGTTTAGTCATGAATTTTACAGTTACTACAGAAGACCTAAGCACAGATACTTTTCCCAGTTTCTAACAAAACAGCTGGACTGGTTTTTTGTTTTATTTTGTTTTAATATCAATCCACCATCAGTAAATAAATATGTTATTAACTCCTCAGAGAAATTTAGCACAGTTCATAATGCAAATGAAAATGTATCTGTATACGTTCATATTCAGATTCATAGCCTGAAGTCACACATAGTGTCTAACCTTCTGATGCTGTTTGGTCTTCCATTTCTTCCTTCTATCAGTAGTGCTGCTACACCACTGCACACCAGTACTCCCTTAGTGTGAGAACGTTTCAAGGTTGAACATGAAGAACGGTATACTTATTTTGCTTTTTACACTGCAAGTCATTTTGCTATTGTCAGGTAGTCTGCTGACGTTGCAGAAAGCAAGTGCCTGCTGAGGCAGATGAGTGATTCGTGTAGTCTTCATACCACTCGACACTCATCTTATAACAATTTAAGTATCTGTCTTATTTCTTATTACTTGTATGTAAGTAATTGCAAATCAGGACCATATGTCTTCTACTAATACTCTAGAATACCAATACTCTACAAAGTGTGCATAATATAAATTTCCTAATCAGATTTGCTGCCTCTTCATTTGTTTTTGTTATATTCTTTCTTAAACATCCATTCTTGGCCATTCTCAGAGGCAGGATTTTGTGCTAGATAAATCATTGGTCTATCCCAGTACAGACATTTTTATGTGCCTTAGATACTCAGCATTTTCTTGCATAGCTTTACAATCTAGCAGTTTTCACATCCTATTATATGGGTACCAAACAATTGCAGAACTTCAATCCATGTCAAGAAACTTCAACAAATAAATAATTTTAAATCAGTAATGGCCAGATAGCTTGTTTTTTCTACAAGAAATGCTACTAGGGTAATCTTTTTACAAGTGTCTTTCTTCACTATTTTGTGCTAGTATATTACACAAAGTTAAACTCCTTGTCAATTAGCAGGGTGGCAATAAGAATGACAAAACAGTAAATTGAAGTTGAATTTCATTAATAAGGGAGAAGTTTTCTCCAATTTAAGGTATTTTTATTAATTGAATGTGGAATGTTTGCATTTTTTCTTAAAAGTGCTGTGTAAGCATTGAGTATATAATTTACTTTGAGGCTGTCTACCAAAAACATTTATCTCTGACTTTATTGCTAGTAGCCAAAATATATTGCTCCACTGCTATAACACAAAGTAAGCTTTGACTTTATTACTTCACCACATTAATTAATTTATTAAATATTAATGATGAAAAAGCCATTCAAGTGATGTTATATAGACAGCTTCAGCATTGCTAACATGTTATTACCCCATTTATCAGCAGCTATGCATAAGATGTACAAAGCAATATAACTGGTAGATGAGGTGTGTTCATACCATATGTTGTTAATCTAGTTAATGGAATAACAAATACATAGCTGGGTCTATTAGATGTGTGACTTAACAATATACACTTAAGTTGAAATATTTTATCTTCCACAGACAGGATGATTACACTGTCTTTTTGATCTTAGATAAAGAATGGAGCATGAAAAAAGATCTTTATAGAATTATAATTATGCCAGGTTTTCTTTGCTGTCCAAAACATTGCACTGACAAAAAAACCCATGCTGAAACAAATATACTTATTTTTAGATAACTATTTTGTAAGGCTATATTAAATGTAATTAAATCTTCAAGATAATTTATAACTCTTTACATATTGAATTTTATTTGACCCCCTTAATATTATATTTTAACATTTGCTACCATTTATTGCACTGCATCAATATGAATTGTCATCTTCCTTCTGTTACCCTGAAGTAAGTGTAATAAAATGTCAATCTTCTGAGCTGAAACTTTACTTGAATGTCAATTTTGGAAGTTTAAATTTGTTTTTCTAACTTCAGTATGTCATGGTTATTGACGTAAACCTTGGAGGCTGGAGATTTAAACTCTGCTGTGTTTTTTATTTATTGTACATTTTGTACAATTCCCTAAACCCTGCTCATTTATTTTCTTTTCCTTTACCAGTATTCTCTCTAGTTAGTTTCAAAAGTGATATATTTATGAAGCTGTGATTTATAAATGAACATCTTCTATTAAATAAACATGCTAATTATTTTATTTGTTCTTTTAATAATTTAAACCATAGGCAGTCAACTCTATTACGTAGAAAATTTGATGTTTAAGATTTCAGATTGCAACTAGCCTTTTGAAAACTCCTGTGAAACTTCCATTAATTTAAGGAAATAAACCATTCAAAGGGAATATCAAAATCAATGCTGTAAATATTTTAAAGGTAAGTTTTTGTTCTACATATTCCAACTAATTAGTTCTGCTTATCATATTTTCTACTGGAATATTGCTTGTATGTGTAATGTGACAAGTTTATTAAAAAGGTATCTGCATATTGCAGTGTAATAAACCTAATCACAAGGAGTGGGCATGCATTTGTCAAAGCACTGTTTTGTTTTCTAAACTACATTGTCTATAATTTTAGATTCTTTTACTTTAATTGGAATATTATTTGTGCTTCAATATCACTCTGATTAATATTCTTTCATGGAACTAGTAATACACTTTATAACCTTTTTGCAAATAGATACATTAAACTCTCCTGCACTCTTACTTCTGGGGTAGTATCGACTCACATGAAACAAAAAGTTAGTACAAGTATGGGTTTGAACATTTTAGTAGGCGTTTTATTTCTCAAAAGAATAGTTGAAGTAGTGTAGAAAACTTGCAGTGGCAGAATTATGCTTCAATTCTCTATTTTTTTTTTAAAACTTCTCAGAGAGTGAACACAAAGCTTAACAGCAACAAGAGATTAATTCTGAAATCATCCATTTTACTCTGTCCTAGAAATCATATGCTCTGTTACATATTATATCAAGCATATCCATATTTTCAACCCGCATGGAGAAACGACAATGTGGAGAACCCCTGAAATGCCATGCAACTTTTATGCAAATAGATGGATTTTCAAGAAAACCTTTATTTAAACTGTTTTTTTCACTTGGATTTGAAATATGGCCTGTGGCAGGAATGGTGGTGGTGTCAACCCGTTGGGTTTTTTTGCCAGAAGAAGTTGTGCTGAAGGATTGTATTCTACTTTGACCAGTAACTGAATAAAGCACATAAGCACCTTCGAAATTCATCTTGGGTCTCCCTATTCTAGGAGACTACTTCTAGGACTAGCTTGAGTCCTCAAGCTCACTCTTGTTCTCTGTTTCTGTTTCTTTCCCATTTTCTTGGCTTCTTTGCCACACGCTACACAATCTCATCACTTTTTTTCCCACTGGCATTGTTCCCTAGTCTGGTAATTAAGATAAACTTTTACAAGGAATTTTCTAAAGTTTTGTAAAAGTCAAGACAGTGTAGGACTTAGGTCTTTTCTTTCCCTTGTGAGTACTGTAATGAGAGCATTACATAAAGACTAATTATTTATCATTATTTTGAACACAACTAGGTATTTCCAATATGTTTTGTGAACAAATAGCCCCCATTATTATATAAGGTGACCTCAACATGGCTTCTATGGCTGTTCTACCAGCACCTACTGTGAAATCTTAATTGGCCTTAGAGTCACATAGGGAACAATTTGCTCAGACTTACAAAGATAGTGTCAGTCTTAAGCATGTGCATGAGACAATCTTTAGATACCTGAGGAATTTTCCCATGAAAGAGATTAAATTATGGAAGTGAGAATTTTCTTAGTGCTTTACGTTCTGCCTGAAGTCTGCTATAGGAACTTAAAACTCATGTCCATTTTGCAATGCCAGTTATTGCAAATAATTTCCAAAAGAATTCACTATCACAGAAAGATTGAGGCTGGAAGGGATCTCTGGAGGTCACCTGGTCCAATGCCCCTGCTCAAACAGGGATTCCTAAAGCCAGTTGCCCAGGACTGTGTCTGGATGATTTTTTAGTATCTCCAGGGATAGGGACTCCACAACATTCCTGGTCAATCTGTGCCAGGGTTCAGTCACCCTCACAGTAAAAAAGCATTTCCTGATATTCAGAGGGAAGATCCTGTGTTTCAGTTTGTGCCCATTGCCTCTTGTCCTCTCAACACCACTGAAAAGAGCCTGGCTCTTGCCTCTTTGCACGATCCCTTCAGGTATTTATGTACATTGATAAGATCCCTTCTGAAACATAAATGTCAAAAGCCTTCCTGAAGTACACGTAGACAGTATTCACTGCTTTCCCCTCATCTACCAGGCCAGTCGCTTCCTCATAGAAGTTTACCAAGTCGGTCAAGCATGACTTCTGCTTGGTGAAGCCATGCTGAGAACTACTGATGATTTTCTCATCCTTAATGTGCCTGGCAATGGTTTCCAGGATTAGCTGTTCCATCACCTTCCCAGGGACCGAGGTGAGGCTGACTGGCCTGTAGTTTCCTGGGTCCTCCTTGTTGCCCTTCTTGACGATGGGGGTGACATTTGCTTTCGTCTAGTCTTCGGGCCCTTCTCTCAATTGCCATGACTGATTAATTAAAAATATTAAAGTATGCTGGCCCTAGACAATCCCCTGTAGCTTTATACTGCATATCTTGGCCATGTTTCTCTAATTACCTTGCAAGACATTTATGAGATAAGATTTTGTGTGAATTGCTTAATTTGAAGACAATTAAAAAAGGTGTGTGTATGTGCACGTGGCTTCAGCACAAGAATACTCTTCAAATCCATAAAAGGTTCCTGCAAATGCAGTAACTTGCACCCTGTATACGTGGTGAATTACATAAGAAATAATGGAGCAAGTTAGTTATTAATAAAATTTTCTAATGACTAGGAGAGCATTAATAAAATCCATAGTGAGTCTGTGGAGTCTCTAACACTGGAGACTTTACAGAACAGATATGTGTCAGACGTGCCATGGGTATAATTGTGCTTGCATTGGAGTAGATAAATCAGCATGTAAAGGGAGAATGAAGTTAAATGCATCTCAAAAGGGAATCAATGAAGATGAATATAAATTCTTTTCATCAAAAGACATTCCCAGGACCTGTTCTTCTTTTTCACCTGAATAACCTAATTGCTTGAATACATTTTACACTCTGATAGTATTTTTTCCCAAGTAGAGGACTTTGCTGCCATGCAAATGAGGTGAAATGCATCTTTCCTTATTTATTTATTTCCTACTGTTCCAGCAATATTTTCAGTATATTCCTGTCCAGGGAAATGCTCTTTAAAAAGTTGGGGTTTTAATTCCTAACTGGGGATTGACAGCGGCAAATAGAGGTGAAATGAAGGAGATGTGTCTTGATGGAGGGTATGTTTGGAAACTGGGATTTCAACTGCATTAACAAGGGAATTATGCATTGAGCTTGAAATTTATTTGACTTTTTCAGTGGCTAATTTGTATAGAAAAAAGGTTCTGCACTATTATTACTTCAGTACTTTGTGTATTCTGCTTCATCAATTTCTAAGAAATCAGAAAGAAAAGGATGAGAATAATGAAGCAAACTAAATATGATAAAAGCTAGCAGAAATCTTCAAGATTGGAGGACTTCTCTCTCCTCTACTGACAGATATTTTTAATAAATTATTGTTTTGCTGAAGTGATGCTGCAATACAGCACAGCTGAAAACAGTTTGTGCAATAGATAATTTTAAATTAATAATCTTCTGTAGTTGCAAAGTAATCAACACATTTCTTCAAGAAATATAATTAGGACTTAATAGAAATGATCATTTAATGCAGCCTGTTGAACTGCAGAAGAGGAATGTAGCTGCTAATAACTTAGGGTATTTTTAAAAAGCTTCTAAAAATACATAGTATTCCTTACATGAAGTACAAAATATATTTTTTGTATCCTTTGTATAACTGTATTAGTTTCATCTGTTTGACATTCTTCTGTAATTTTCACCATTCTCCTGCTATTTAATAAATCTCCTTTATTTATTTAAGGCAGTATCTGGGCATATATATATATAAAAAAATATATAAAGGTGGATGAAGTGTCAAGGTGAACGGTACACTCTTCTATCAAAGTCAGATTTGTCACACTTTGCCAGGTATTTATGACACCAAGGTTTGATTAGCACAACACTGAAAACTAAGTTACAAGCCATAAAAATTGTCAGCTGGCACTGAAAAAAGCTGAGCCACAGTGAACATAGTTGTGCAATGTATATGTAATCCAGCTCATTTTCTTAATTTGTAAATTCTTTCCTGAAGCTGTCTTTTCCTTGTGGCTGCATCTTCTCTTAATCTCTTGTAACTTCTAGAGGTGTAGATATTAGCTGAGACGATTAGTCTTATGAGCTCAATGGAAAGCAGATTGATCTGTAATTTGCTATTTATTGCTAATCGTGATTTCATATGAAATTGAAGAATTTCTAATGCTTCATGTTTCTTAAGTATTTCTTGTGATGATATACATGAATACATTATTCTATGTGAAATTAGGTAAATTATCTAACCATAGACTTCTAACTTCATCAAATTTTGAATCACATGTAAAACTTTATTTTGCTGAAATTGATACAATAACTACTTTAACATTCGGAGGGGGAAGAGAAAAAAAAAAGAAAAGAAAAAATTTATTTCTATTTAAGATCTGCAGGGTATAGTAGCTGGAGTATAGAGAGGTGTGGGGAGAGGAGACAAAAGAAGTCTTTGTAAAACTTGGCTAGTACATAAGGAGTGTGCGTACGGACAGCAATGTAAGTACATGGAGAGGTGGAACCTTTCACTTCCCACTCCTGGTCAGGAGACAGCAGCATGTATGCAGGGACAGCAAGATCTCGCTAAACCCTCTTCTCAGAGGGAAACAAACATTTCTTAAGATCATGCTTCTCTTTTCTGACCCTGTCCAGAACAGCTGCAAAGAGATGTGAACACTATATCCTCTTCTCTGGCTACAGAGTGACCTTGTTATGGCCCCTGGAGTGCCAGCAAGCCTTGCTCTGGCCAGGAGCACAACCCCACATGGTGGCTGCCAAAGTGTGCCTTTCTATGTGCCTCAAGAACACAATAGACTCAGCAGACCTTACAGAAAAGCAGCAAAATTAGTTTAAAAGAGGCTTTCTGATAACAAATACAGGCTGCAGTTCATCAATTCATTCAACATACACATAATAGATAAAGTAAATTTGTGTGGAAAAAGCCAGTGTTCACCTAGTTTTGCTGTGTGGACATTTAACCTGTATTCAAATTTGAATTCTTTACATTTTTTTGCTGTAAGATCCTCATGGGGTAGGTGTTCAACAAGTCAGTCAACTTAAGTGTCATTTAGCTGAAATATTATGATATTCATTGAAGGACAGTTTAGCTGCCCTAATTAGGCATTTGAGTTCGTGCTCCGTCTAATGCTTCAGTCAGAAACTTCTCTGGTTCACAAAAGTCGTCTGAGAGGGCTGGCTTGGTAGAATTTTGGCTCTGCTTATCAGACTGTAGATATACCCATCTCCTGCATTAGAGTGTTTGAAATAGCATGTAAGCATATAAGTTTCTGGAGGAGCTTGTTTTGATAGCAATATTCAGAGCTCTCCTCCTTTATTCCAGTCGATTTGATTTCTGTCAAACACAGTGAAAGAAAAGTCAACTTCCTGTTTAATAACCTAATGATTAAAAAATTCACCCCATCCCCAGAATAGTGATCTGAACTCTACCTCTTGTTAGCATGAGGATTGAGTTTATATCGCAAACAAATGCTCTAAGGTGTTTTGCTTGTGATTGCTCTCAAAAAATTATCTTGAAATTGGGACCCTGTTTAGTTTATAATAAAAATGGACAGAGCAAGGAAAAAAAAAAAAAAAAAACACTAAAAACTGCTGGGCCAAAGAAATTTGTTTTTACATTCCACTAGTTATGTTTCAGAGTAGTGTCCAGAAACTCCTTGTGTTCTTCACATTAGGCAGCAATTGATGCAGGCAGCAGAAATTACATCCCCAGGATTTATTCCTCCTAATTTATGACTTGACTTTTCTCTAGACACCTAAAGTAAGAATATTTTTTTTTCCCTAGCTCCTAATCCTGGCTGTGATAGGTGTCTAAACTGAAATAAGAGAGAATTTCAGGAACATGTGGCTCAGTACATTGCATTCTCACATCTCGTCCATGTGAGATGCATATGCCAAGGGTTGGTAGATGGAACATGGGACCTAGTGGAGATCCTCAGCCTTAAGGAGCGCTTGTAGGTGAGTTCATAAACCCTAGGGAATATCAAATGATAGTTCAGTCTAGGCAACCCACCTGAGTCCATCCCTTTCTCATCTTCCATCCCTTTCTCATTTTCTATTTTCTGTCTTGAGTCCTCCAGTGTTTGAGGTTTATGGGAATGCCAGTTTATGGGAATTTAATCAACTGCATTGTAAATTCTACCGCTGGAGCTAAGCAGTTACATTTCACAGTTTTCAGCATCACATAACTGAAGTCCTTTGGTTGAATACCTGCCTAGCTCAGTTAGTTTAATGCATCTGCACCACAGAATTCTAATGCTGCAAAGAAAAAGTATGTTAAAAACAACAAGCAAGTCAATGTGAACTCATAAAGCAAAATGACAATTCAACCCAATACATTATTTAATAAAAGTAATCTATCACTGTAATTACCACCCAGTATAGAAATATAACTTAAATTAGAAAAATGTATTAAAAGTGATATGCTATAAATGATAAATCATAGGGAAATCTATACATCAATTGCCAAATCCAGGCAGAAATGTCAATGAATTAATATATACTTGTGATATTTTAAACTCATAAACACAAAACTAGATACTTCCTTAAAGCAAAAAAGACATTTTGCATGCGGTGACATATATTCACTGATCCTTTATTACCCCGACTATTATTTATTATTTGTAATAGTCCTAAAGCCTTCAAAGTTTTCACAGCACTACTTGCATACCAAGAAAGTAGTGTGCTGCTTTCATTACAAATTTTTATTGCATATTGATTGATGTTACCGCATTGTAATGATTATTTCGTGATTTTTCTTGTATTCGTCTTCTTTTTTTCAGCCTTCTGACTGCATAACTGAAAGACCAAGATGTGAAATGCGAAGGAGCCCACTGACAATTCAGGTTTATGCTCATGGGACAAGACTGCTTTTCTTACATTTCCTTTTGGCATCCCCTACTGGTGTACAGCTGCAAAGACGCCTCCGTGACACCGAAGATCTCAAAAGGGCTTGCTGTACTTCTTTGGCTCTCTGAGTCCTCTTGAATGCTAATAGTAGCAAAAGTAATGGCACGTTAATGTGAAAATGTTTATATTCTTTTCAAGCAACATACATTCATTGCTTCAATGAATATACCACTCCTGAACCAGTACGTCTAATCACACTACTTTCTTTGCTTGTTTCACACACGTTTATCTTGTCTTACAGAAATAGAGTTTTGCTGAGGTGGGTTGTTTTTTTTTTTAATCTTACTAACAAAGAAATAAGTGTTAAATTTTTCATTCAAACTATGTCATGATAAGCATAATTTGTGATGATGCAGTGTGGCGCTGTATACTTTTCCATCTATTCACAAATGGTGTGAAGATGAAAAGTCTGTATGAATACTCCAGCTCCATTCTTTGAGGGTTGGGACAGAATTGTTCCACACTGTTAGAGTAACGCTATTACTTATATTTCTTCCTTCCAGAAAGAGTGGAAAGGCATCAGTGACATTAACATCTTTCCATTTGTTGTAGCCGTAGTGTTCCCTAATGTGGAAACCTTCCCACCTCATTTTAGGCACCTGGCATATCTGAAACCATGATCAACCCAGGCTTCCTAAAAATCAAAGGAGATAAACTAGCATCTCAGATTCATAATCTAGAAATTCTCTATTCACTACAGAAGTGTTGGGCAGCTGCACTTCTACACAAAATGTCTAAAGTCTACCTTAATGTCTAGAGTTAGGGTGTGTCTGCTGATCATGGAAAATGTTCTCAGCAGAATTGCTAGACAACAATCTTGTAAGTCTGCTTGTAACAGATTTTTATACATTTTTCTAGGAGACCAAACATACAGTGTTTTCTCACCATTATTAAACATACTTACATGAGTTTTCTCATTAAAGGATATCAGAAGTGTACGACACGTACCTGGTCTATGATCATGGAGTGTACACATGAGTAGGGACTGGAGGATCTTTCTATCGATACTTACTAAGCATAAAAATTAAATAATTTTAAATAGAAACCAAATAGTACACTACTGAATAGCTGGGTGTTGATCAATGACACTTTCTAAATGACAAATTATTTTCAATTGCGCATTTTGTTCATTCTTTGAATGCTCATTAATCTCTAGTGAGGATAAGATGGGAGTATGTACTGCTAAATATTAATACTTCCCATTAATCTTAAAATGAAATTATGATTTTCAGTTAGATGGAATAATATTATCATCTGTCTCCTGTCAGGTTATCTACTAGACAAGAGTAACCTCTTACTTCTATTATAGACTGCTTTGGCTATTTGACCACACGTATTTTTTTTTTCACCAGAATCTATCATTTCTTCAAAGATAAAATTCACTCTTATATTTAAATATGTGTGTGTGTGTGTGTGTGTATACGGAACACCACGTTTTAACCTCTTTCCCCTTCTAGATTGATCCTTTCTTTCTTTTTTTTTAACTGTAGGCTATTAGCATGTCTCTAGAGTTAATGAGTAGATTATGCCTTTTTTTGCAGATGGGAATTACTAGGCACAGGCAGCTCAGTGACTTGCTGAATAGGTAACACCTGCCTGCAGCACTAGAATACAGGACTCTCTGGTCCCAAGTGTATGCTTTAATCATATAAAATGTATTTTCTTCCGGATATAGAATATAAACTAACGTGATTTATTTTCATTTATAGTGAACATACTTGCTGTGCACCTTAACTTTCAAAACAATAAAAGTCTTAAAGATGTGCCTTATATTTAAGTAAGGGATAATGCTAACACCAATAGTATTAATAAACGGCCAAGAGACACTTAGGCTGTGTCTGTATGTGTAAGTAAGACAGGGCCAGGAAGAAGGTTTGTCATTATTCATGCTTAATTGCCAGCACCATCTCTAACATTGCTTTGCCATATGCCAGCTGTTCCCCAGAAAGCATCTGGGCCTGGATAGCACATCCCACTAGGCAGTATGGAAGAACAAATCCTGTCTGGGGATGAGAAAGAGTTTAAGCAAGTGGACATAATAAGGCTTTGCCACTTAAGCCTGAGGGTCGAAGAAGTGTCCCTGGCCTGCTATAGTTACTTGCAGAAAGTAACATATTACTGCATCAAAACTGATTTCTTTAAAACTGCTGCATCTTTAACCATGAACCAATGTGTGGGCCTATACAGTTATCTTACTTCCTGAAGTTCTTACACTGCACTGAAATAAATTCCCTTGTATTTCAGAGGGTCACACATTTCATTACATATGTAGGGCAAACTATACTGTCAGGTAGACCAACATCCACATTGGACCCAAACCTTATCTGTTTTGAAATGTATATTGAAATCAGATGCATCCCTTCTCTTGATGTTTAGAATGTACTATAACATTCAGGAAATAATACAATGTGATACAAACTGTTTCCTTGTTACAGACATAGTGAAGGAAAAAGTTAAGTTTCTACTTTTCGTCTTCAAAGTATATCTGACTTGACTGCCATGCAGGTTCAATACTTTTGTCTATGCCACTTGGTTGAACATTTGTGTCCCTGTGAAATCATATAAGATGTTTTTATTATGCTGTTTAAAACCTTATTTCAGTCCAAAACCCCTCTATCTATGTAATTTATGTTCAGCCAGATGACATAACATAGGTTGTTGTTTTACTGTAGTAAGAAGTTCTCTTTCTCCTCTTTATTAGAGAAAAAAATAGATGATTGGAGGTCTTCCCTCTCTCAAAGGATATGGAAAGGTACTGAAGTGAAATCATAAATTTCATTGAATAGTAGCTTCCGTGGAGGCAAACATGGCACTGCAGATTCCCAAAACATTTGACAAACATTTTTGGGTTTAGGTCATATTACTCCATAAAGCTAAAAACAGTTCAAATCTTTTATCCTACTTCAGCGTAACAGTCACTAAACTGAAGGATAAGGGTTTTGTAAAAAGCATAAATTCATTCTATCTGCCTTTTTTGCTGTTCATACCTCCCCCACGGTAAACAAACAGCTAGGATCAGAAGTCAAACTTCATTAAATGTTCTGAAGAGAAAACATATACATACATAATAAATAATAAAATGTAAATACAAATATATATCCCTTACAATTCCATAACTTGTGGCTCATACAGTTAATATGAAATCATCACACATTACAAGTTCATAAACCAGACATTTATATCAGGTATACTTAATTAATTAGAATCAAATAGTACTTAGTGTTTGTTAATTCAATACAATAGTCAAACCTACAAACTGAAACTGGTGATTTTTTGTGGGTTTCTGTTACACTTCTCCCAGACTCAAGGAAAGACCATGTGCTCCACAGGTATTTTCTGGATGTGGAAAGAAAATCCTAGAAATGGTTGCTTAAGTAGTTCTAGCATTTCTCAGCAGTGTAATGCTGGCTGTCTACCTGCTGCAGTTCTTGTGCTTTGATTTCTGGCTTTCCATTCCTTTTCATTCCTTTCATTCTGAAGAGCAGAAGGCTACTGTGCCAACATTTATAATGCAACAGGGGTAGGACATTTGCAGCATGTTTCCTCAGTAAGCAGAACACCACATAGTTCATATTTATCGAGACAGAATCAAGTAACAAAACCCTGTTCAAGACTTTTACCAGTAAAATTGGATCCAGTTCAAAGATCCAGTTTTCATAACTCCCAATGCCCAGTGTTGGGCAGGCGTCATCATTTCAAGTCTCTTCCCTTTTTCTTGAAAAGAAATGGCTTGTTAGTATATCTTAGCTATCTCTCATGGGTCAGGAAAATTAATAAATAAATAAACCTTCAAGTTATGAGTGTCTTTCAGCCCTAACAACCTCTGATTCAAATTATTCTCAGAAAAGGGCTCCAATCTTTAATATAGCATATCGCCAGTCCTAAAAGGTTTTCCTCATAAAACCTGCAGAATAGAGTGGAAAAAAACCACACAGGATAAGTTCATGCAGTTAGTAGTTAATAAAGTCTTCTTTGCATGCACAGGGGAACTATTATCCTCATCCTAACAATGGTGTAGAGTCAGCAGTGTGTTTTTGGCCTGAATATGCAAACTTCAGCCTATTAGACTGTACTATACTGAGGGCTGAAGCCCAGCTCAGCTTTTTTCTCGCCTTTTATAAAATAGAGGATTTTTAAGATATTCATTTTTTGTCATTAGAATATGAAATACTAATTTTATTCTCGCTCCAGTTTAACAAGAGGTGAATGCATATGTATTATGTATGCATATATTCATTGTATAGGTACGACAGACTGTGAGATCTAGACAGACAAGATCAAGCCCAAACTTTTTAATTTTATAAGGTTTAGTTGCACAATGATTGGATTTATTTATTAATCCACTGTAATTAGCAAAACATATTTTATTTAAATGCAAAAGGAAAGATTTATCCACTTATATTGTAAACAAACTATTCACATAATGCTTAATGTAAGAACGACTGAAATTACTGAGAATTTTTCCATTGTTTCTGATAGGCTTTATATAAAGCTGATAGTCAGCAGCAAATATCTGCAGTGCAGAAATAATTATATTTTCTCACACATGTGACACATGCACAGAGACTTTTTTTATACTCGTGCCACTGTAATCCAACAGGAACTAACTCAGTACAACCCATATATCCTTCAAAGACTGAAATTATGCTTCTTATTAATGATGTATATTTGCATGTTTACAATTACAATGTATGTGCTGCTTGATTTTGTGTGTACCCTCACTTCTCATTTTAATCCTACTTAATTGAACGTGTATGTCTGACTAATCCAGTAGTCTTCTATGATGGAGTGACTGCATCAGTGGACAAGGGAGGAGCTACGGATATCATCTACCCGGACTTCTGTAAGACCTTTGATACGGTCCCCCACAACATTCTTCCCTCTAAATTGGAGAGATATGGGTTTGATGGATTGACTGTTAGATGGATAAGGAATTGACTGGATGGCCACGTCCAAAGAGTTGCAGGCAATGGCTCAGTGTCCAAGTGGAAACCAGTAACGAGTGGTGTCCCTCAAGGGTCCGTACTGGGACCAATACTATTTAATATTTTCATCAACAACATAGACAGTGGGACCCTCAGCAGGTTTGCAGATGACACCAAGCTGAGTGGTGCAGTTGATTTGCTTGAGGGAAGGAAGGCCATCCAGAGGGACCTTGACAGGCTTGAGGAGTGGGCCCATGTGAACCTCATGAAGTTCCACAAGGCCAAGTGCAAGGTTCTGCACCTGGGTCAGGGCAATCCCCAGTATCAATACAGACTGGGGGATGAATGGATTATTACATTGATACAAGAATGAGAATAGAATACAGACAATTTAAAATATCTTTACTTTGAATTTACAGTTGTGTGATTTTGATCCTTAATCTATGATCTATAATATGTATATTTTTATTTTATATATGCAATACTGAATAATGCATTTTAAATGCTTTATAACTAACAATAAAGTACAGAATAGAAATGGACAATCCTTTTAACCTGTAGGTGTTACCACATTACTTGCATAATGCATAGAATTTCAAAAAATCCAAACAGTTCTACAGGAAACTGTGCTATTATTTTAAGTGTGATGTAGTCTATGATTCCATTGTTCTCAGATATCCATGTTTTTTCCAAAACATGCAAATAGATACAGGCAAATATGTGAGTAATGGAAATCTTAAAACATCCTGAGAAGATAAATGAAGTCCTCCTCTGAAATTCAGTTCATGAACACTAAGGCCTTGATCCCACAGATCTTTGTGAGGTGTACAGTGCCCCGTATACACACAAACCCAGCCCCCACTGGCCCCAACACAGACATTATTGCCAAACAACAGTAAATCTCAGATTCCAGAGCACAGTGAAGAGACAGAGACCAGATGTGTTTATGGAGACAGAAGTTTAATTACAGAGCTTGATTGTACTAGTAAGATCCTGCTTAATTGTGCATCATCCTTTGATAGTTTAGCCCAGCTGCTCTGTGGCTATAAGAGCCATATGGCATACGTTTCAGAATACTTTGTGCTTTTAATAGAAAGATAGATAGCAATGTGCAAAATAACGCATAATCCAGCCCAATATATAGTTGCACATGGTAACAGAAATCAGTTTGTATTTATTTCATCTGCTGAGAAAAGCAGATTGAGTAACTTCAATGATAGGCTCATTTAGACTACACCAAAATCCCTTGTTCCCCCAGTAATGTCAAGGCTCTGGTTTATTAAGAGATGAGCTGCTCAGATATTTACATTTTTAAAGGAACACTTCAGTTAAAACCAGACAAATGAACAGGTTGCAGTGTATTGTCCTTTATCAAGAAGGAATCTAAATACGTGTCATTTGGCCATGGATGAGTACAAGCTGCTGAAATCTGCAATGAAAAGCCTTATATTTAAGCTAACAATGTTATTGTCAAGCTAAATGTCCTTAAAAACTTGTGATATCCCTGAAGAAGAGTTACGAAGTTCTTATTAGATGAGAAATTGGTGTTTTCCTCTAATGTACACTACCTATAAATGATTAACAGAAGCAAGTTAATGAAGAATAGGCATTGAAGATGTAGAAAACTCAGACTTATTTATCTCCACTGTCTCTTCTGCTAGCCTTCACTATTAAAACTGTGTCAGGACATACAGTTCTTTCTTCTTGCTCTTGTGCTTCATAGGTTCCCAGCTGAATTAAATGATTTAAGGGATGCTGATAAAACTTGGAGTAACCCCATGTCTACTTTGTCCTTGAGATCAGCCTGGTGTCCCTGTAGGGAGGAGCCAGAAAAGTCACATAAAGTTTCTGTGTTTGCTCTTCCCCAAGTTTGCTCTGCACTGAATTCAGATTATTCAACCCCTAAATCAGGATTATTAATTCCTTGCCCTCACCTTTTCCATCTTTTAAGTTACACAGGGGTAAACTTACATACAAGGCAAAAACCTTGAGAAAAAGGCCCTTAAGGCTATGTTGATACAATTAAAGAAACTGTAGCTGGTGCTTTTCTGAGGGCCATGATCATATGTATTATCAGGTTGGCCTATGATATGGTTTTCCCACAGTCCAAGCAGCATTTTCCTAAGCAATGCCATCATGGTTTGAGGGATACAAAATTACAGGGACCGTTACCAAATAGTGGTACAGAAGAGTAAAACCTACTGAGGGGTGGAGAGTTCAAATGCATGAAGTTAAATACTCCATGGCACTTGATCTTGGCATCAGAGAATGTTTCTTGATCTGCTTTATTTATTAGTATGCAAAATGAAAGGCCCAGATAAGAAGCTATTGTAGGGATAAGGTCGGCATTACAGCTGAATAGAAGGTGCCCAGGGATCCATCCCTATTCTTGAATTCAAGGGGCACTGTGTACTTAAAAAGGAAAGTGTGTACACATCATTTAAGAGGCAGAGAGAGCATTCTGTCCATATGATTTGCCCAGTCTACCACCTCCTGTCACCTCTGTGCATGGTGCTTTGGTTCATCAGGACACCCAGAGTCAGTGCTCTTATTTGTTCTGTTCAGCAATTTGACTGAAATGCATCTTTTTTTGTCAAAACCAGAAAATGACAGCAGCAGAATGAGAAATCCTATGCATTTGCTATGCAATCCAATTTTTTGGAAATGTATCTTCCTCCAGCTATCCTCTGAGCTTTTCACCTCTTAGGATATTATTTTTTTTCTTCTGTCTTAAGAAGCTTTGCTGTTAAGTTTCGTGATCAGTGACTAACTTTGTTTTGCTGTTACTGTTGTTATCATCCCTTACTAACATTCCCACAGGCTCTCCACTTCCCAACAGCAATAGCGTTGAAGTAAAATAGGGAGGGAGGAGATGGGGTACCGTGTTTTAAGAAAACATTATGTTTGTTGTGAATGCATGTTTTAGAAGGGACAAGGTAAGTTCTTTACAAAACTATAAATGTGCACATCTTTGTGTTACAGGAAAGCCTGACTGGAATATCTGAAAATGTGAGCTGCTCAGATTCTTTACCCAATTCATGAGTTGGAGTCTAGCAGTCATGGTTCATATTCCTCATCTTGATGCCTAACTTCACCTCATTCTTATGCAGTAAAAACATGGAGGTAATTAAAATAATCCAGATACAAAATTTATAATTGGAAGCCATATTTAGTGAAAAACCCCTCAATGCAATCTCAGTGAAGATATGTCAGCTGGTAAAAATCAAATGCTTAAAAAATCAAATGTTCTGAAACAGGATATTTAAGGTTTTTGTTTATTCAAATAAGATTTTATTTGTTCAAATGGAAATATTAATTGTAGTAATTAATTACTTTATTATCTGATAAGTAAACAAATGACAGTGAGATAAAATGTCTATAGTTTAATTATAAGCAACCTTACCATATAATGCATTTTCTTTCTATTCAATATAAGTTTTTTTACCAGCTTCAATGACACAGTATCTAAATCTCTTCTAGTGAAAATTATTTCACTCACCTCTACTGCATATACCTAATGTATGCAGTATATACTTCTGAAGGAATAAAGATATAAAGGGAGACATGAGACACAGAGAAAATAAAGTGAGAAATTTAGAGGAAGGTAAAAAGAAGGCAAGCAGTAATGAAGCAGAATGTCTGGAGCAAATGGACATAGAATTAGCAGGGTGCAGAATCCCTGACTCGGTGGATGGGATATAGAAACAGTGAAAGAAAGAAGAGAAACAGAGTCTCAAATAGGTGTTCAAGGAACGTGTGGACGAGGCATTGTGGGACATGGTTTAATGGGCACGGTGGTGTTTGTTGGTTGATGGTTGGACCTGATGATCTTACAGGTCTTTTCCAACCTTAATGATTCTGTGATTCTGTGAAATAACCTCAAGGAATTCACCAGAGGGCATTTGCTTATATTTGTGTCTTTCAAAATACCTGGATTTGAAAGTACTTGATGAGAAGAGCTGGGTTTTGATTCTAATGAAAATGCATTAATAAGGTTACGGCACTTGTTGTGGATCAGGAGTAAATTGATCCTCAGTCCCAAGTTCTGGAGTTGCTGAATTGTGTATATATATTTTTTTTAATTTTTCTAATTTTTTTTTTTTTTTTCATTTTGTAAAGTAGTCTCTTTATGTGAATATCTCTGGAGCTTTCAGGCCTTACTTCTTCATATTTCTACCATTCTGTTTCTAGTTCTAGAAATAATATAGTAATGGCAATATGTTGTAGCCATTGTGATTTAAAAATATATATGAAGAGACTGTGCCCAAAAGCTTTCTGCCTTTTCCAAACTTATCATCTGGCCTAATAAAAATATTACTTCTTCTTTCCATCTCACACTTCTAATGGCATAAATATTGGAATAAATTTAAAACAAAATTACCTCCTCAAATTTATTTTATTTAGCAATATATCAAAGTTTGACTGAGGAGATAAAAACAAAATTAACAAAATTAATGCTTGTTTCACTTTGGTTTACTTTTGTTAAATGTAATTTCAACAATAGAAATCAGTACAATTTTATTGCATTAATATGTTATCTTCAATATTGAAAACATTGCAGAAGTTTCTTTTTTTGCTAGGTAACAAAATAAGTAACAAGAAAGAAATACTCTATTTTTCTTTTCCTGTCACATACCAGTGGAAGGAAACAGAGTTCCTCTATCAGCTTAAATGACACATTCTTTGACTTAAATTGGACGAACCATGTAGTTTTTTTCAATACTGGAAAATTTTGATCAAAATGAGTCTATCACA
The DNA here is from genome assembly GCF_030936135.1 of Gavia stellata. Taxonomy (NCBI): domain Eukaryota; kingdom Metazoa; phylum Chordata; class Aves; order Gaviiformes; family Gaviidae; genus Gavia; species Gavia stellata. The sequence goes on from NC_082594.1 coordinate 43,660,814, forward strand.
AACTTGGGGCAGACAAAATAATTTAGACAGAAGTAAGTGCATCAAAGGTGAAATTCAGCACATGCAGAATGTCTGCTTAGGGCCCATAAAGAATTGATATTATGCCTCATTTTCAAGGTTTCAATGTTTCCAAGCTGTCTTTCGGACATAACGCTTTTTAAAATCTTTTTAGCACTACAGGGGTATGATATCCTACATAAATCAGTATTTCACAACTGATCTTATAAACATCTGAGTTCAGTTTTGAGTTTTGCCATTGTTCTTATTAAATGAGATTTTAATTTCACTTTTGTTCTAATGTGTTACCAATCACTAACAACAAACAGAATTAAAAAAAAAAAAAAAAGAAAAAGAAATAAAGTATTTTATTTGGTGTTCCAGATAGGATGGTGAACAGGAATGGACATTTTATTGCTGAAACAGTAAGTTCATAAAATGTTTACCTTTGATTCTCATTACTGTATTGCCACACATGGGATTAGCAATTTATAGGAGTTCCCCTAGAGCCTATAGAGAGACTTTATGTTTTTCTCTCTCTCTAGTTTGTCTTGCCTAGAAGTGTGCTGGAAGCAACTGTAACATATCAGGGTGCGAGAAGTGTGGTTGAAGTGCTTTATTTTAAAGCAAGTCTGGAATGCAAAGTAGCTCGGCAACAATGTAAAAGCTGTTGTGAGGACCAGCACCTACATCAGTCTGCAGAGCTGACAAAATCCAGAAAAAAAACCACCTTTGCCTCTCCTTCCCCTCTGCTGTGTTTCTTTGCACCTTGTGTCTTAACAGAAGCAATAGAGAATATACGCCTTTGTCAAATACATCATGATATGAAATGTATTTTAAGCTTTTCAAACTGCAGAAAACCTTCGCACTTATGAAAGTATGTGACATGACTGCAGAGTCTGAAAAATGAATATTCTGGGATCTGTAGTGTAATCTGATACAACCAAAGATATTGCCGTATGGATTTAAACCATTTTCTTCCACCCCACATCTTCTTTCTCTTTGGGTCTCTTATACTAAATGAAACTTAATGAATTGTACCTCATATGCTGACTAAATACTTGCAGGTGGATTTCCCAGTTTGGCAAGTTAGTTATCTTTGATAGATTTAGGTTTAAAATTACTAAAAATGTAGGCCTGATAAAAGAGTTCATTGAGATTAAAACGGTTTTGCAAAACTTGCTAGTGTGATAGTATCTTGTGGGGTTTCTGATATTGAGTAATCAGGATCTTACTTTTGCAGGGGTACTACATATTTCTCTGATTTTTTTCAAGCTATCAAAATTTTATCACAAATTAAAAATAAAATTTGTTTTCTTTTTGACACAGCTTATGAAGTATATCACTGCAGGGAGAAAAACATTAAATTTACCTATAAATCATTCAGTGTTTACCACAAAACATCCCATTTTATTGCTCTTTCTTTTTTAACCTAAGAAGCAAATTTGTTCCGCAGACTGGTTTGGTCATGCTGATTTTTTCCTGTTGTTTCAATGATACATTTGTGACTCAATTTCTCAGTAATTTCTTTACATGAATCTGTATCCAGCTGAGAGTCTTCATTCTGCAGGAATCTTTCTCATTGTGTGTAAATGGTCCTATTTTAAGTGCTGATAGAGAGCTTGATGTATTCGTCCAAATAGAGATGTTTAACATTACTTATGACACTTCTGGATTAGTTGGAGGCCTGGCAGGATGCCATAGGGCAGGCTTTTGAATTAGGTCTATAACAAATAACATTCTTTCTTAACAATATTGAAATACAGATCTATGGAACTAATGTTTTCAGAAATATCAAGAGTTACATTTTAAAATATTGGGGACTGACAGAGCAGTCAGTATTTATATTTGCATCCTATGAAATCAAAAAACATTTTTAGAGGCAAAAAATTAAATAGGTATTCCAGCTATCCACAACAAAGACCCGAGAACCTCAGGATATGTGTCACAGGTAAAAATTTCTCAGTTCATGTAATGTAAACAAAATCATGATCAAAGTGATTTAGTGATTTATTAATGGCAGGTAATTAACAAGCAATTGGTGAACTACACATTCAAGGTCAATAACAGCAATACAGAAGATAAACCACAATACCAGACATTTTAAAAAGTCAATAAACACCTACATATTTCTAAACACCCTTCTGTAGCTAATGACCTTCCCTCTCTGTGTCACACACACACGCACACCCCCAGACACATACACACACAGAGATACAGATCATGCAGGTCATCAGCACCCCACTGCCTGGGGAGTGTGGGTTCCCCTCCATGCACACCCTTCCTGTGGGAGCTGAAGTTGCTATGAGTGTACCCCTGCCTTTCCCGACACCTTGCTGATGGATACACTGCTGAGAAAGCACCCCACAGGCTCACACTCGCACACCCGAGGTGTGGTCCCTGCACTGTCACCCTGAGTATTGCTCCCCACAATGCCATCCCACTTAGCGGAGTGCAGCTGCTCACACCGTCCCACTCCAAGGTGGACAAATTTTTGGTTGTATAACTTTCCATGCTTTGTTTATGCTTATTTCAAGATGTCTTGTTCTTTGTTTCAAAAGTCATTTTTATATTTGATTTAATTGATGCAATGAGAATTTACTTCAGAAAGAGATATTGAGGAAGTCTAATTTACATTAAGAGGAAACTTAAGTGCCTTGGTTAATCCACAAGTCCCTATGTTTTCTGTCAATGCTTCCCAAACTGCCAAATTACTACCGGCATTTATATTCACCTTTATTTTAAAAATAATATTATTTACAGGCAAAATAGGAAGCAGTTGGGAAATGAGATTGCTAGAATAGGGCTAAATTTCAGATTCCAAACTCCTGTCTTTGAATTTGGGGTTCAGCTCTAGGTTGCAGACACCTGTAATTAATTATTTAAATCTGGATTTCATCAAGTGAGCTAGGTGGCTAAAGTCTGAGTATAGTCAAAGGAAAACCAATAATACTGTTAATGGATTTGATTCAGTTGTCCACACAGAAGGTACCTATGGTCACTTGAGAGCACCTTAGTTAACCTGCCTCTCCAGCAGCTGCTATTGAAGACGAATACAGACCCCCCATATGTCCAATGAGAAAACTGCTAGTTCATGTGGATGCCATTGATAACTTAAGGCATGTTGGGTGACATTAGGTTCTTATGTGTGGGTCACTAATCCAAACCAGTGAAATTTATAGAGCTGTTTAGCAGATATGATCTATTCAAATAATACATATGTAGACATTTAAATTGTAAACATTTATATGTCAGACAACTGACTGGAACATAAAACTCAGCGAGGGTTTTTTTTTTAACAGCCAAAAAAACCTCCAAACCAAAAATAAAATAAAAAAGCAAAGGATTCAAGAAAAATTTGAAGAATTCAATTAAAGATTCAATAGAGTAAATGTAAGTAATCCAGCACTGGAACCTGTTGCCCAAGGAGGCTATGAATTCTCTGTTCCAGGAAATGTTCAAAGCTCTACTGGATATGACCTGAGTGATCTGATCTGAATTCGAAGTTTGACCTGCTTTGAGTGGGAGGTTGGACCAGTGTTGACATCCTAATGTCCCTTCCACCCTATATTCTGTGTGGTTCTGTATATCTCCCAAAATTCCATCTTGGACATTTTAGGGAGCAACAAGAACAAGCTGCAGTGAAGGCAAGATTGGCATCAAGGGTGAGAGTATTCGCAGGGCCAAGGGGCACAGTCTTAGCTTCAAAGCAGCTCCAAAGGGAAGGAGGGGCAGCCCTTGATTCCAGCTATCTTCTCAACAGTACTTAACAAGACGTAGCTCATGTGCTTGGACTCATCCAGCTAAATTTTTTGACACAACCAAGCAAAATTCTAGAAAGCTGCTCTGACAGGCCATCAGGGAATCTCTAAACATAGTTCTTCCTCTCACAGATATGTAATTGCTATCTCTGAACTCTATGTGCAGTTTAGATCCCCTTATCTCAAAAAAGTTGGATCTGACTTCTAACAGTACAAAAAAGAAAATACGGAATTGCCTTTCCTGAGGAAAAATTAAATAAACTGGAACCCTTCAATTTGAAAAAAAGAAAGAGATTGACTAAAGAAGATAATATAAATGTGTGTAAATCATAAGTACTGTGGAAAATGTTCATAGACAACACAATTGCAAGACATCTAGTCCTACATCTAGCCCCCTGTAAGATATCTAGTTATAAGAATAAAGAAATCAAAGTCGTTTAACAGATGACAAGTTCAAAACAAAGGAACAGAGGCGGTTCTTCTCGTAATATGCAATTACATTGTAGAATTTCTTCTTGCAAGATGTGGGTAATAAAATTATAAGTGGGATTAAAATACATAGGAGGAAAATCTATGAAACTGTATTAGCTAAAATCACACTATTGGTTTAGGGTATTTTGAGGCATGAACTACAGAAAAAAAGATATTCTCAGGGAATATAATTTCATGATTGATCTGTTACTATGTTCTTCCTTAAAAGTCTGCTCCTAGCAACTTCTGGAGGCCATATATTAGACCAGTTCAACCTTTGGTCTGACAATAAGCCTGTTCATATGGCTCTATACCTTGTTTATTTGTCTGATTTTAGTCAAAAGCAATCATAACTTTCATAGTCTGTCAGTTGATCACTTTTTTTGAAAGAATAGGCTGAATATGATAATAAGAAAGGCCATTCTTTGTTGTAATTTGTGATGGCTCCATCCTAAATTTAATTTTTAGTAATCAAACACAAATTCCTGCCTGAATAACCATGAATCAAATAGCTTAGAAATGCTTCTTTTTCAGATTCCAAACATTCCATTTGGATATTTTCTGAATATTTTTCTACTGACCCATTTATTTTTTTAAAGGAGTCATTTCTGACATAAAAGGTGAAATATAGTGGACACAGTAATTGCTATTTTGGGGGAGAAATATAGGTCAACTGAAAAGTTCTGAGATATTTTAGTAGAGAAATTACTTCTTAAATATTGTGCTTATCCTAAATATGTATATATGTTCTACCTTTTGAACAGCATAACAGGCTTTACAGTGGATTATTTTGCATTGCATTTGACTTAAAGAAAGTTTTTTCACAATGTTTAATGACAGGAATCTACCGAAAACCAAAACAAACCACCCTCAAAAAACAGGATGCTACCTTACATGTTTTGAAAGGCTATCCAGATGACACATTGAAAAGATCGGAAGTTTTTTTAGGTGTATGACTTAGGTAATGTCAGTAACTCCCACAGTTGCATGTTCATGGTTTGTAATACTTTAAATTAATTAATAAATATGATGTAAATCCAGGAAAAAATCACAGAATCACAGAATCACTAAGGTTGGAAAAGACCTGTAAGATAATCAAGTCCAACCATAAAAAAAAAACCAAACCAAAAAAACCCCAAAAAACCACAAACCACCTACAAACCACAAAACACACCACAACCCACACCAAAAACAACCCACCCACACCACACAGCACCATGCCCATCAAGCCACATCCCACAATGCCACATCCACATGCTCCTTGAATACCTCCAGGGAAGGTGACTCCACTACCTCCCTGGGCAGCCTGTTCCAGTGTTTCACCACTCTCTCGGTAAAGAACTATTTCCTAATATCCAGTCTGACTCTCCCCTGGCACAACTTGAGGCCATTTCCTCTAGTCCTGTCACTCGTCACTTGGGAGAAGAGACCAACACCCACCTCTCTGCAACCCCCTTTCAGGTAGTTGTAGAGAGCAATAAGGTCTCCCCTCAGCCTCCTCTTCTCCAGGCTGAACAACCCCAGTTCCCTCAGCCGCTCCTCATAAGACTTGTGTTCCAGACCCCTCATCAGCTTCGTCACCCTTCTCTGGACACGCTCCAGCACCTCAGTGTCCTTCTTGTAGTGAGGTGTCCAAAACTTAACACAGGATTCGAGGTGCGGCCTCAACAGAGCCGAGTACAGAGGCATGATCACCTCCCTGCTCCTGCTGGCCACACTGTTTCTGATCCAGGCCAGGATGCCGTTGGCCTTCTTGGCCACCTGGGCACACTGCTGGCTCATCTTCAGCCGGCTGTCAACCAACACCCCCAGGTCCTTTTCTGCAGGGGAGCTTTCCAGCCACTCATCCCCAAGCCTGTAGCGTTGCATGGGGTTGTTGTGGCCAAAGTGTAGAACCCGGCACTTGGCCTTATTGAACTTCATCTGGTTGGCCTCAGCCCATCGATCCAGCCTGTCCAGATGCCTCTGCAGAGCCTTCCTACCCTCAAGCAGATCAACACTCCCGCCCAACTTGGTGTCATCTGCAAACTTACTGAGGGTGCACTCGATCCCCTCATCCAGATCATCAATAAAGACATTAAACAAGACCGGTCCCAAAACTGAGCCCTGGGGGACTCCGCTTGGGACCGGCCGCCAATTGGATTTCACTCCATTCACCACAACTCTCTGGGCTCGGCCATCTAGCCACTTTTTAACCCAGCGAAGAGTGTACCTGTCTAAACCACGGGCCGCCAGCTTCTCCAGGAGAATACTGTGGGGAACAGTGTCAAAGGCTTTGCTGAAGTCCAGGTAGACAACATCAACAGCCTTTCCCTCACCCACTAGGCTGGTCACCTGGTCATAGAAGGAGATCAGGTTGGTCAAGCAGGACCTGCCTTTCATGAACCCATGCTGGCTGGGCCTGATCCCTTGGTTGTCCTGCACATGTCCCGTGAGCGCCCTCAAGATGAGCCTCTCCATAATCTTCCCCGGCACCGAGGTCAGGCTGACAGGCCTGTAGTTCCCCGGATCCTCCTTCCGGCCCTTCTTGTAGATGGGCGTCACGTTGGCAAGCCTCCAGTCATCCGGGACCTCCCCCGTTGACCAGGACTGTTGATAAATGATGGAGAGCGACTTGGCAAGCTCCTCCGCCAGCTCCCTCAGCACCCTTGGGTGGATGCCATCAGGCCCCATAGACTTATGAGTGTCCAGGTGGCATAGCAGGTCGTTAACTGCTTCCTCCTGGATCATGGGGGGCCTATTTTGCTCTCCATCCGTGTCTTCCAGCTCAGGGAGATGGATACCCTGAGGATACCTGATGTGGCTATTAAAGACTGAGGCAAAGAAGGCATTAAGTACCTCAGCCTTTTCCTCATCCTTCCTGACAATGTTCCCTGCCACATCCAGTAGAGGATGGAGATTCTCCTTGGCTCTCTTTTTGTTGTTAACGTATTTATAGAAACATTTTTTGTTGTCCCTCACAACCGTGGCCATGTTGAGCTCTAGCTAGGCTTTTACCTTCCTAATTCCCTCTCTGCATGACCTAACGAGGTCCTTGTATTCTTCTTCACTTGCCTGCCCCTTCTTCCAGAGGTGATAAATTCTCTTTTTTTCCCCGAGTCTCAGCATAAGCTCCTTGTTCAGCCAGGCCGGTCTTCTTCCCCGCCGACTCTTCTTACGGCACATGGGCACTGCCTGCTCCTGCGCCTTCCAGATTTCCTTCTTGAAGAAGGTCCAGCCTTCCTGGGCCCCTTTGCCCTTCAGGACCATCTCCCAAGGGACCCTCTCAACCAGTGTCCTGAACAGGCCAAAGTCTGCCCTCCGGAAGTCCATGGTAGCAGTTTTGCTGACCCCCCTCCTTACTTGGCTAAAAATTGCAAACTCTATCATTTCATGGTTGCTAAGCCCAAGATGGCCTCCGACCTTCACTTCTCCCACCAGACCCTCTCTGTTCGTAAACAGCAGGTCAAGCAGGGCACCTCCCCTGGTAGGCTCGCTTACCAGCTGTGTCAGGAAGTTATTTTCCACACACTCCAGGAACCTCCGGGACTGTTTCCTCTCGGCTGTGTTATACTTCCAGCAGACATCCGGTAAGTTGAAGTCCCCCACAAGAGCAAGGGCCTGCGACTGTGAGACTTCTGCCAGTCGCTTGTAGAACGCTTCATCAGCTTCTACGCCCTGGTTGGGTGGTCTATAACAGACCCCCAGCAGAAGAATGGTAGTAGAAAAGTTTCATTGCATGTACTTTGCAGAGGTCTGCATTAAGCCATTTTACTAGGCTTTGAGCAGTTTTCCAGACTTCTGCCTGCTGTTCTTCTGTGTGAATACTTCTGAGATTCTGTTCCTATGAGCAGCTGGAAAAAGAAGAAGACAGTCCTGAAAATATGTGCTTTTTGACTTCTCTGTGATAACTCTCATTAAGACTAGGTGTCTTTTTTCACATGGCAATCATAATGTCTTCTTCCACTGTGGAGAAGGATAGTTTTGTTTCCAAGCAAGGAAGTTTCATTATAATAATTCAAGTGATTTATATCATCCCAAGAAACATATCGCTTTAAAGGAATTATCCTCTTTCAAATGAATTGATAGACTGACAGAGGAAGTAAGATGATGGCAGGTGAGTTCTTAAGATGGTATTTTACAAATATACAGAATTTATACATCAATATGTAGACCATATTGAGCTAAATCTATTTGCAGAATGTTAACCTGCAGGCGTATCTACTTGCTCTCAAAACAAAGCTTCACCTCCCACTGTCACCTTGCATTTACAAAAAAGGTTTTTCCTTTTCACAAGCAGATGGCCTCATATGCATGTTCATGAAAGCCAGTGTCAAAATTTGTAATGACTGTAAAGCTGCAGAACCATGCTTAATAATACCTTGTAACACCTGTAGTAAAGTAAATCTACACATTTAATTTTTTGTCTTTAACTAAAATATAGTAATTTAATTTTATTTATGAAGATAAATTGCAAGGTATTGAAATATTTAGGCTGGAAATGTAAAAATTACTGAAAAAGAATTTGTATTTGTTTATTTATTTTTACTTAGCCTGCAATGCCTATCAGAATTTCAGCCTACTAGAAGACTTGAGTACCCTTAAGAAATAGCTTCTACTGGGAAGACATCTGCAATGAGATACCAAGCCCAAAGGAACTACGCACTGAGAAAAATAAGACAACTATTCTCCACTGATAAAAGATTTTATCCCAAAACTCCAAATATCCATCCCTGCAAATGGTTATATGGATAAAAAAAGTTTTTTGGAGATACAGATTTCAGAAAGCAAATAGCTTTCCTAACACACATGTAAATGACAAGAAAAAAAAGAGAGAAATGTGAGATTTTATGTGATTAAACATATTCTCAAGAAGTGATAATAGACAAATCACAAGGAATAGACATAGACATCATGAGTAAAAAGGTAAAAAGTATATATGGAAAGAAAATTGAGAAAAAATTAAAAAGTCTATGCAGAATAATAGGACGTTAGGCAGACACTCAATTAAGTATTTACTAATTTGGTTGCAGTTAGGTTTCTTTCTTTCATTCTAGTAAAAAGCTTTTTTAATAAATGTGTATAAACAAGGAATGTGATGAAATGTTAGGGAAAAAAAATTACTGCAACAAAGCAATTGATACCCAAGGGAAGGAAGAATGCAGTAACTGGGGTGATAAAGATTTATTGGGATGAGGGTACTAGATTATTTACTTTCTGTCTCAAAGGATCTTAGAAAAATGGATTAGCTATGCTTTAAATGACCTTTCTGACACAAAAAAAAGTGTAAAGGGAAACAATACTCCCACATAACCCCTAGCAAAGCTAGGGAATATGATTATTATTATCCAAGGCAGGACTGCTGTGAGGCTAAATAAAATTAGCTACAAAATATTCTTTGTCCTTTATTTCTGTGAAAATTGATCCTGTAGAATTTCACTTGAGGATGTGACTGATTTATGTATTGTCTGTTTTTTCCATATACTCAGTAAGGTAACCTGAAACGTGTTTTACCTGGGAAGGAATTAGGGAAGAACAAAGCCTATTTGGCTGATAGGGATGCTGAGGGTACAAATGAGAATGAACACTAACCTAGAAAGCTAAAATAATGCCCTTTCTTATTTTCTATGTTTAGAAGAAAAAAAGAAGTGTAAATCTTTATTTTTTAATTTTGATTACTCTTTTTTATCAGTGGATTGCTCTGCTGCTTCTGATAGAGATTGCCACCCTGATGGTAGCTACAGGAATTTATTACACTCTGCATTGCCTCCAGAAGGATCACAATAGAAATTCAGTGATTGAAACTGAGACTCCATGTAGAAAAACCCCAACAAACTCTAATTTTCTGCCAACAAGATAATGTTTTATGAACTTCTTAATTTTTGCAAATAATAATGCTCATGTGATACTGACACTGGCCAAATGTGGATGCCCTATGTCTGAACTAGTAAACTTAAGCTGTCTTCCTAATCAGAGAAGATAAAAGAATTTGGTTTATTTAATCCTAAAATGTATGTTGACATCTGGAGAGATGAGTTAGATAACAAGCTTCCCATTTTTTATTTCTGTTTTTCTCATGTGTGATGATTAGGGATGAATGATTTATCTCAAAGATTTAGACAATCTACCATGTAGACACTGGAGATATCTACAGGTTAGTTAATTTTCTATATCATTTTGAAGTCTTTTGAGGATGATATGAATTACATGCTAGTAAGGTTTCTTTTCTCAATCCTCAGGAAGAGAGACTAGGAGAGCTAGTTCAGCTACTGGTTACTAGTCGGGTAGTTTAATTTGTTTAGTCTAAGATTAGATGAATACCACCTGTTATACCAAAAACTACCAAAACTTAAACACTTGGTAACAGATTTTTCATGCTATATTTGTGCTGAAATGGTAAAAAAGAAATTATGAGAAACTTTTTATTGTTAGATTGCCACTATGTCCAGCTGCAAAAATGTGTAAAAAGGAAAAAAAAAATTGTGGAGTAGTTAGTCACAATAGCACAGAGTGATACATGGCTTTCTTTTCATGCAGACTTTGCTACAATACATGTGAATATCTTTTTCTCTACAGGGAATGAATGATTGTATTGTCTGACATCCCAATTAAGCGTATTTCAGGATTTTTTTCCTTTTTTATATCTCTCTCTCTCGTTTGGGATTCTAGCTCCTTTGTGCCTTTTCAACATTAACAAAACTGAAACAGTTGACTTTCCTATTATAAAGAATAAACTCATTTCCTATGAGCATTAAATTATACACTGAATTCATTGAACTTTTGCCATACCTGCACCTAACAATCTTTTTTCTTCTGTATGGTGATATGCAGAACATGCCTGTTCTGTCTTGAGTTAAAATGAAGATGAAGGGTCTTAACACATTTTCATTAAAATACAAATGAATGAGTGGAGACTTGCCAGTTTACTTCTCATTGAGATGCAAAAGCAAGAGACAAAGAGGGAATAAAAATAAAAAATGTAACTTCATGTAGTAAATAACTTGCTATCTTCTTTTGGGAATGTCTCTGGTATAAGTAAGAGAGTGCTGGAAGGTAAGCTACAGTATCGTTTCCTGACCATGCACTTAACTGTTAATTTTCTCCCTGTCTCTGTTTTCGACCACCGCATCTAACTGTTTCCAAGACAAAGACTGGGTATAACTTGGAGGGTTATGTAATTGTAAATTCTTCCCCCAAAGGCAGTATGGATGAAAACTGCTCCAAGTTTAGGTTCCCTTTACCTACAAAGTCCTCCAAAGGACTCCACTCCAGGCTTTGCACCTGTATATATCCTCATTTCTCACCCAAAGGTACGGAATAAATTCATCAGAGTTATAAAATAAACTGACCTACTGGTGGGGTACAGTATAGCACTTCAAGTGTTTAATACCCTTTGACTGAAATATATAAGTATGTATAATGTTTCAGAGGGCCAAATGGTACCCATATTTCGTAGGGTATCAGGTGTTACTCAAAGGAGATCCAGGGACAAGCACAACAAAGAGACTGTGGGTAGCCTGCTCTGGAGGGAGAAACTCCCAAGCAGTGAGGACACAGACCATGCTATGCCATCTGTTCTTGGGGTCAGAGATTGGTCTGTGCCACTTTATTTACCAATATAGACATAATTGTTGTGTTTGCAAATTAATTCAAATAATTTCAGTACATGTGAGTAACATGTCAAAACATTATCTTATAAAGATGAAACCACAGGACTTAAAATAATCTTAGACTTACTTATTTCATATCTGTCAAAATCAGATTCTTATATTTAGAAACCCTCAGCTGTCAGGGAAAGAGATTAAAATCTGTGCAAAATTTTAGTTAAGAAAAGTCTGACAGCAGAAATACTGAAAAGCCACAACTACAAGCTTATGTTCTTAGTACTCATCTTCACAGGCACACCTGATTCACAGACTGGAATGAGCTTTTGTCTCTTGGGAAGCCATATTTGAAATAGCAGCTGAAAACAGCATGACAGCTTGAAGTCTACTTGGCTTTGTAAGGTAGGTGACTGGCAAACAAATTCAATAAAAGTGAAAATGATATAGTTAAACTTACAAAAAAATACTTTTTTTTAATAAGTGGTCCACTCTTGGCACTGGTGGTGTTGTAATCCTGAAGCCTAATGCAAATGAATGGCAATGCTCCATTTCTACCTGTTTTCACACTGTTTTCTCTGCACTGCAGGTGCCAGGAACAGAAATTTAAACTGTGTAGAATAGTAATATATAGTTAATATAGTAAATAGTAAATATACTTAATAATCTAAGTTCAAAATTCAGATTTGACTTCTAAGGCACTTAATTTTAAACCTTATTTGACATTACAGTCAGCTGGATTTTTTTACCTAGTCTGAGCAGCTCTCCAGACTACATTTGCATATTGGGTGCAGGCGCAGCCCATGGAGGAGCATGTTGGAGCAGGTATCCACCCTGCAGCCCATGGAGGACCCCATGCTGCAGGAGGTGGACGTGCCCTGAAGGAAGCTACAGCCCATGGAAAGCCAACGCTGGAGCAGTCTCCTAGCAGGAGCTGCGGTCCATGGAGAGAAGCCCACACTGGAGCAGGTTCTCTGGCAAGAACTGTGGCCCGTGGGGGACCCACACTGGAGCAGTCTGTCCCTGAAGGACTGCACCCCATGGAAAAGACCCATGCTGGAGCAGTTCTTGAAGAACTGCAGCCTGTGGGAAGGACACACACTGGAGCTGTTTGTGAAGGACTGTATCCTGTATGGAGGGACCTCACGCTGGAGCAGGAGAACAGCATGAGGAGGAAGGAGTGGCAGAGACAACATGTTATGGACGGACTGCAACCCCCATTCCTCATCTTTCCTGCACTGCTTAGGGGGAGGATATAGAAGAGTCAGGAGAGAAGTTGAGCCTGGAAAGAAGGGGGGTGAGGGGAAGGTCTTTTTAGTTTTGTTTTTATTTCTCAGTATCCTACTCTGATATTAACTGGCAATAAATGAAATTAATCCTCCCCAAGTTGTGTCTGTTTTGCCCATGACTGTAACTGGTGAGTGATCTCCCTCTCCTTATCTCAATCCATGAGCTTTTTGTCTTATTTTGTCCCCCTGTTCTGCTGATGGGGAGTGAGAGAGCCGCTTGGGGGGCACCTGCCAGCCATCCAAAGTTAACTCATCGCAATTCCATTGTATTCAGAAACCAGATAATTTTCCAGTTCAGTTCCTAGAAGGACTCAACCTCCAAGCATGCTGGAACCTCTTCAATAGTACTGGCTACACTGCAGAAAAAGTCACTGGAGATGATTGTTTTATTTTACATTACAGAATCAAAGAGTGATTGAGAAGGGACCTGTTGAGACCAGCTATTTCAATTCTCCTGCTTAAAGCAGGGTCTGCTAGAGCAGACTAATCACGACTGTGTCGAGTCAGGTTTTGAATATTTCCAAGGGTAGAAACCACACAACCTCTCTGGGCAATCTGTTGCAGTGTTTAAGAACCCAAAGATATAAAAAGTTTAAAGGTAACTTCCTATGTCCAGTGCCTCTTTTCTTTGCTCCAGTATGCTCTTATTTATTTTGCACTTGGAGGCCCAGACCTGGACCCAGCACTCTAGATGTGTCTTACCAGTGCTGGGCAGCTTATTCCAGTGTCTTACCACTCTCTCAGTAAAGAAATTTTTCCTAATATCCAGTCTAAACCTCCCCTGGTGCAACTTGAGGCCATTTCCTTTAGTCCTGTCACTCATCACTTGGGAGAAGATGCCAACACCCACCTCTCTGCAACCCCCTTTCAGGTAGTTGTAGAGAGTGATGAGGTCTCCCCTCAGTAGGGAAAACTCTCCAAAAAGTGTGAAGGACTACCAGCTCTCTGTTGGGTAATGCTACTGGAACTGCAGTTTCCTGACTGTTCTTAGCTGCTTTTTAGTAAGCCAGGAAAAAAAAAAAAAGAGAATAAAGAAAATATGGTTGTGTGGGGAGAATGGGGAATTCAGGAATATATGCAAAGCAAGTAAAATAAGAAATAAAAGAGGAAATATATGCTGGACAGAAAACACAGAGGGGAAATTCCATTTAATATAATATGGGTACATAAAGGAAAAAAAAATAGGGCAATCTTTATACTTAGGAAAGGAAGGTGTAATTAGAAACAGAAGAAATGAGATTGTCAAAGTTTACCATAATTCCAGGATCAGAGGCTGAAAGGTGATTCACAGTAGAATAGAGATGGACTTTTAAAATTTGCATATTTACATTTGAATATGCAAGTCAGATAATGCTTTTTTCCCTTTGGCTTGTGACTTCTCTGTTTTATCAGCTCCTTATGTAGTGGCTGGGTTTTTTAGACTATATTATTATTCTCAGTATAGCTTGAGTCTTTGTTTAACTGATACTCAGTATACACAAAGAAAGTTTCTGAAGAATAAAAATCATAGACTTTTTCCCACCTTCCACTTTTTTCTATTCATCTGTGAGGCCAAAAAAAGCTATCAGCTAATCAAAGATGAGTGTTTGACCCCTGGTACCAGGTAAAAACAAAATAAATAATTTATGCTTCTTATTTGGATAGATCTCTTGAATACACAAATATGCAGACTGAGTCGCTCAAATCTGACTTTACAATGCCCTTTTTAGCATTATGAATTCCACTTTTGGGAATAGAAGTAGACTCCTGTTTCAAAAAAGGTACATGTATAGAGAGGAAACAAATACCCAAGTTTTTTCTGGAGAACAGTTCTAGTGAAAACAAATAGGGAACTAGTGCTTCTTCAGACCAGTTGGCAAAATCAGGCCCCAGCTGCCCTTTTTGAGTCTGTGAAGTTAGGCACCTGCAGGAGCTAGAAACATAATTATTATTTATGTATAGGTGAGCTTCTGAGGGTTTAGGGACCTCTCATACCTAAATATTTGAATTTTTCGCTCATGGACTGAGATGTTCTGCTGAACTTAACAATATTGCTTGTTGACTTCAGGACCTCTTTGTGAACTTTTTCTTCTTACTCATCTGTAGAAAATTGAATACACAGTATTCCCCTAAGCTGCTCTCTGAATCAGGCCTCCATCTGTACTCACTTCTTAAGTCATGTATACAATAACAACAATAACAAAATGCTACTTCTCTAGGACTGAGCCAATTCCTATTTAGTTCTTCCTGAGCTTCATGCAGTAGGCAACAGCCCTAGTTACCAACCTCCACACAGCTGTCTGTTCATACAAAGTATGTATCTGTTTCCAGATTGATTGGGGTTCGTTATTTAATCTACTGCCACCCAACAGAGCAGATAAGAGATATTTCTGTAGTCAGCTGCAGTCCTGTCCAGCTAGATTTCAAAGTGAAGTGTAAAAGGCCAAACAAGTGTTCTCAGCCATTTTGGACCAGCTGACAGATTTTTTTACCATATCGTACTCCTGTTAACTCGAATCAGAATGGTAATAGCATCTATCTGTAAAACCCAGTCGCACTCGGTGAGGAGGGAGCAGTCAGCTGCAGCACACTGCTGGCAGAATCTGAGGCTCCTGGTTTACAGAAATTGTAATTGGATACATAAAAATGTAGTAATGATGAGCCTACAGGCAGCAGAAGATAATACTGGCAGTGTTCTGTCCAAGCAAACAATTTTTATGTCATTCCTCCGATAGATTTCTTCTGTGTTTTATTTGATAAATAGTAAATGGAAAGAAAAGGAAGCTGGAATATACCAGGAGATTCCAATAGGCAGCAAAAGAAAAACAATTGCCCAGATCATCCTCATTAGCATAATACACTGAAGAATAGGCAGCTATAATGATTTTTTAAATATTGACTCTGACATTCTGAAGTGAGTAACAGCTACCATCTCAGCTGAGAGCAGCTGCCAACTGTGTGTGTAATAATTTTTCAGACACTGTGGTGCCTACAATAGACAGCAATTTTGTGGGTGCTAGGGAATGCACCAAGGAATTTAAAACAAAAACCTTTTTATTTTTCTCCCATAGCATTTTGGTTATTATGACAGCCATAGCAACACAGTCAAAAGCTTGATCAGAGAAGTGATGGCTGCATATTTATAAGGTCCATAGCTCTTGTTTCCCAGTGGATTTTGTGTCATTTCAGTCAGAAAATTGCCTCCAGACAAATGGAATAATAAATTGGAGAAATCATTTTCTGCCTTTTCTTTCACTGTGATGAGCCTGAACATGTAGGAAAGGGAGAAGATAGGGGTCATCATGAAATGCTTACTTTGGTAGCACCAAATCATCTAGCTAGTGATTGTTTTATGATAAAGCAGAGTCTTAACACACAAAAAAAAAAAAACCACAAATAATTAGTGCATGCCATGACCTAAAAAGAGAAAGATTTTTTTCTTTGAATTTAATGAAAAAGGGTTAGTGTCTTATATATGTTAAGATTTGAAAGTGATAAACGCATTTCTGAAAGCCAGATGAATTACATACATTTAAATTATCTGAAGTCATTAATGTAAGATTAAATAAACAATTGCATGCCTGCAATGTACAGTTCCTGAAACTTATAGTAGACGCCTAGATTTTTTTGACATTCTATGAGGAATGATCACTAATCATCCATCAACAGATGGATGATCAATAATTGTAATTTATTGAGTTCAGAGTTACGTACAGCTGATCACAAAGGAATGCCAACCACCAGTTTTTTGCCCCTTTCTGGTGATTAGGAACCTGAGTCAGAATTTCAAGAAAGCTTGTTTCAATTACTTGTATTTACATCATAGAAAATTATTCTGAGGATAGAAATATAAATGTGCTCATAGAAGGAGGGATTAGCATTCTCTATTCTAAGATATTAGGGCATTTGCACCCTCTATTGCAGGTGCTCAATTTTAGAAGCTTTCTCTCCTTAGGTATTACATCTGGAGTAAAGGACTCCTTCCACAGGTCACTCAGAGTACTAAGTTATGTCCCTGCTCCAAATCTGTAGAAAAACAACAGGAAGAAGATAAACAATATACTTTTCTCACTAGAGAGAGTGAGAGAGACTAGTTTCCTAATCTAGAGGTGTGAAGTATATAGTGTGATGTCTCCCTTTAAGGCTGAGTATTTACCAAGAAAATCCAGCTTTTCCTTCAAGCTGTATAAATTCAGAAGAGTGTTTGAGATGCTCTGATTATGTATTTAGTACTAATAGGAGAGCTGCTTCTCCTAGTTTTGAACATGAGACTCCCTGTAGAAAATACAGAATCTATAGAATCTAAGAATGCCATTAGGCATAACTATAATTTAGTGGTGAGCATATTCACCTGGGATTTTGTTGCCTCCAAGAATTCTTATAAATTGAGCTTCAAATAGTCTTTGGATAAAAACAAAATTAAGTTAAATGAAATAAAAATCTTGAAAACATGAAGTAGAGCTATAATTTCCACATGTATACTAACAGCCATCTCCTTCTTGTGCTGCTGCTGACTTCATAACTCCCATAATGTGATGTTCATACCCATGTATTTAAGAAAGATGTCCTAACTGAGAACAACTGATACCCTTGAGATTATGTTTTCCTTATAGCTGGGGGAGGAATTCAGGTATTCTACTTACTGGGTAAATGCCTGGTTTGCTGCCTATAATATTAAAAATTATAAAAAAGAAAATTGAGAGCACTGTATCTGACCTGTCAAATGATTCAGGTTCCATTCTTCTTAGTTTCCAATTCTACCTTTTAGCTTTTCTGAGGAAATGCAAAAATGCAGGATTTATTACAGTGGGGAATTTTAAGTAGGTGTTCCTTTGGGCTTCAGTATTTAAAACCCAACTGTTTCAAGCACTTAGTCCAAAGAACTATGGCCAACCATAGTCTAAAATAACATCAGCTTTACAATTACAAGCTATTCTTCATCAATTTCAGCCTGCCAGAAAAAGGATAATCTAAATTTCTTGGGTAAAATTTTACATATTATACTCCTGACATTAAAATTCAGAAAGTGCCTTTGAAAAATCATCTAAGTTCAAATGCAGATTAGTTAACCAGACCTTGATCTGTGGGGTTGTGGACTCACAAACCTCCCAGTGGCTCCAGGTGTTTTGGAGTTTCATTTGTGTATGGACAAATGAACTTAGATTACTGTTTATACTGTGTGATATTTGTATGGCCCAAAAACATAGTCAAAAGAAAAATAACTAAACTAGATAAATAAGTCTCTTTAAAAGGCAGCGAACATTGCATGTCCATTACTGGTAACCAGAGAAACTTCTATGGTGAGAATACATCTTCAAGGCACAAACTTACTGCTTGATATTGAAGTGCTATTTACCATGAATAAAATGATCAGAATGTTTATTGTCAAACTGTTCCTCCATCGCTGCCTTTAAAAGAAGAACAGAATAACAGGGAAGTGAAAAATCAATTGACAATATAATCTCTGAGGACATCCACAGTCTTACTGGATTCTGTATAGGCAAGTAACACCAAACTACAGTAACTTCAAAGTGCTCTTTTTATTCCATGTGCATTGTAATCTAGATGGGCAGGAATTTCCATTGTTTGTACCTTGATAAAGTGATTCTAAAAAGTTGAAGGCATTGGGAAGTTACTAACAAATAGAAGATATGTTTTTCAATGTAGCTTTATGTCAGAAAGTTCTGTAATGGATAGGGAAAGGTAGAGTATGTTGGGAAAAATTAGTTTGCTTCTACCATGAAGCAGTAATTCCACTTCTGTATACTGCTCAGCAATTCAGTGGACTAGAAAGGCAGTGTCACAACCCTGTCAGATATGTGCATTTATTGCTATAAACAAAGAATAAAGGAATGGAAGAGACGATTCATTCCTCTTCTCAGGTACATTCAAGTATTAATTTAATTGCATTACTTAAGCATTTAGCAAACATAGTGCCTAAGCTCCTGGTCCTCCAAAACACAACTGCTGAGGGGTGATAGGTGGAGGAGTTTTCATACAGAGAGTGCTTAAAGAGTGTTTAATACCTTAGTGAAGTCTCATTTCCCCAGCTACTGCCATAGGCTAATAGTTTGTAACATTCCTCTCCACAAAATATCACACTAATAAAAAAAAGAAAACAACAAATGTGAAATACAGCCTTAGCAGTTTTGTTAGGCTTTGACCTCTCCTAATCTTCTACAGTTTTCCGTAAGAGGCAGGCTACTGCCATTTCTATTCATGCTGTTGCCAAGGCCTTTTTCTTTCTCCAGAAAGTCTCTTTCACCAGAGTATCAGGGAAAACTTTCAGCTTAAAACCCACAGCTATACCATTTCATGAGAGGGCAGCCTGCAAAAAAGAGAAAGAAATCTCCTATCCCCTTGAGTGCAGATGTGGGGAGCTGAATAAATTCAAGTTTCCTTTTCTTATTATTAATAATGTTTTAAGATTTGAAAATAACCCTGCTTTTATGGTAATAAAATAGTTTGCCCTTATTTTTCATAAATTTTATGGCTTTTAAAAAAATCTTTGTTATTTTGTAGGGTGTTAGGTTTTTTATTTCTTCTCTGAGCTATGACTTTCAATTAAACAGTTGCAGACTATGTTTCCTCAGCAAAGTCTATCTATATGTAGAGCTACTTTGTTCTGTGCATCATCAAAGTTGCACAGGAGTACCATCTTGAGAGCTTTCATTTGACTTGCTTATACAAAATGATCATGTGAAAATTAACTTCATGGGAAAAACTTCACTGTATTTGTAAATTTATATTGTCTGGTTTTAAAACTGCGATACTTTTTCAGACCAAAGTTGTTAGTCAAAGTTACCTTGCTGACAGCTTTTACTAATAGGAAAAACAAGGATAAAGTGTTTCTTTGGTATATTTGCCAAGCATATTCACACAATCCTGATTCTGTTAACACAGAATAAACTGAACTAGATGAGACAATTTCTTTTCTCCAGATCTAAGCTTCTCTGTTTGATATGTTTTTACAATATTAGTTTTTCTCATACTTTTCCTTAGAGTCAAGCTAGAAATGCCTTTCTCACTGTGTCTCGGCTTCCTTTCTGTTTTTACTACTCTACTTTGTTTCTTTCTTTTTTTTTTTCTTTCTCTCTTTCTTTTAATGTTGGCTTCATTACTTGTCTGAAAACCCAAAAAAATCTTCACATCCCAAATAATGCTCAGATTTAAAATTATTTCACCTAGCACAGGGAAATCTAAATGTTGCCTCATCGCTTTTACAAATGGACACTGATACACTCAATAATAGCCAGGAAAATAGCTCACAACCAAAAATCAGGTTGCTGATTTTTAGTGGATAATATGCAGACAGTGTTTTAAGTATTTGAATTTCTTGATTGAGGCTGCTTTGTAACCTCCACTACTTAAGTTTTAAGGATTGTACTGTTGAAACTACAGATTGGTACATGAGATTTTAGTGAGACAACTTTCTCTGTCACCAAGATACCTATTTCCATGTCAGGAAATGGCACAGTTTTTATTTATTGTTTTTCTGTTCTATGAACCCTCTTCACTTGTATAAATGAGAGTCACCAAAATAGTGTTCCTTTTTTTTTTTCCCCCCCACTTTTTGAGCTGCTTTGAGATTAATTATATAGCCTGGGTGCATATGTACACTTCTGTATCACTCGAGCTATTAAAAACAGTGCAATGCCAACTAATCTGAGTGAAGGCTTTTTTTGAACCTATTGAAGCTAATGGGAGTTTTATCATTCACTTTGGTGAATCCAGGATTTCATTGCAGTTGGAAAGTTATTTTCTATCTCTCTGTGGCTATGTTTCTTTCTGTCATGAGAGAGAAGATCTGACAAATAATAGCGGGAAACTCTTTTGCTTGATGAAGAGCTGTCATTTTGAAGTAAAGACTTTTATACTAAAATGTATTTCTGCAGCTAAGCAATTCTATTTGCTTTATTAACCCCAAAGGGTTGTGGTGAATGGTGTGGAATCCAGTTGGCGGTCGGTCACAAGTGGAGTCCCCCGGGGCTCAGTATTAGGGCCAGTTTTGTTTAACATCTTTATCAAAGATCTGGATAAGGGGATCGAGTGCACCCTCTGTAAGTTTGCAGATGACAGCAAGTTGGGCGGGTGTGCTGATCTGCTCGAGGGTAGGAATACTTTTCAGGGGGTCTGGAAAGGCTGATCGATCAATGAGCCAAGGCCAATTGTATGCAGTTCAACAAGGCCGAGTGCGAAGTCCTACACTTGGGTCACAACAACCCCAGGCAACGCTACAGGCTTGGGGACGAGTGGCTGGAAAGCTGCCCAGCAGAAAAGGACCTGGGGGTGTTGACTGACAGCCGGCTGAAGATGAGCCAGCAGTGTGCCCAGGAGGCCAAGAAGGCCAATGGTATCCTGCCCTGTATCAGTGTGACCAGCAGGAGTAGGGAAGTGATTGTGCCTCTGTACTCGGCACTGGTGAGGCCGCACCTCAAATCCTGTGTTCAGTTTTGGGCCCCTCACTACAAGAAGGACATTGAGGTGCTGGAACGTGTCCAGAGAAGGGCGACGAAGCTGTTGAGGGGTCTGGAACACAAGTCTTATGAGGAGCGGCTGAGGGAGCTGGGGTTGTTCAGCCTGGAGAAGAGGAGGCTGAGGGGAGACCTTATTGCTCTCTACAACTACCTGAAAGGGGGTTGCAGAGAGGTGGGTGTTGGTCTCTTCTCCCAAGTGACAAGTGACAGGACAAGAGGAAATGGCCTCAAGTTGCACCAGGGGAGGTTTAGATTGGATATTAGGAAAAAAATTCTGAAAGGGTTGTCAGACACTGGAATAAGCTGCCCAGGGAAGTGGTTGAGTCACCGTCCTGGCAGGTTTTTAAAAGACGTGTGGATGAGGTGCTTAGGGACATGGTTTAGTGGTGGACTTGGCAGGGTTAGGTTAACAATTGGACTTGATGATCTTAAACGTCTTTTCCAACATAAACAATTCTATGATTATAGGATTCAGAGATTAGATTATTTGAATTATATTAATAAAATTTTATTTTCTCCAAGAGCTTTAATGACTAAGGATTAATTCAGGGAAAAGGCTCTACAAAGCCAGTTTGCTGACCCATCACCAGTGCTGTCTCGTTATACAAATGTGTATTCAGGATGTATATGATTTCCTTTAGTGGGCTAATTATTATGCAACTTGGTAAAAATTTATTATTATTTCAGTTAGTATTAAAGGATATTCAGATATTCAGGAATCAAACAATCAGTCAATGAAATTGTATCATCAGTCTCATGTAAGTGATTGCTAAGTCCATCATTGGCCATAGGAAAAGTGTAAAATAGGAAAACATAAAGATTGGGGACATATTCCTGCTTGGAATGGAAAAATGAAAATGATCATTGAAAGCATAGGGGACAAACACTTTGAAATGGAAAGCAATTGCTACTATTCTCTTAAAAAGGACAATGTGAAGAACTCTGGTTTGGTTGCTGATAGAGAAGCCACTTTGAAAACATTGAGGCAACAAATGCAAGAAAGCACGAAATTAATCACTGACGTTGTCTTTATTACTTTTGAGTCAGCCACAGGTTGTTGCATATAATTTTTTGTCAGCTTTTAACACCATGCAGAAGGGAAATTTGGGAAAAGGCAGCCAATTTGGGAATGTTGCAGCCAGGTTGCAGTGTGGATGCCTAAATTGGCATGTATTCAAATATGCTACAAGTAGCTCAGCATCGTGGTGAACCTTTTACGTGTAACTCAAAAAATCCAGATTATATCTTTACCTTACCCATTAGGCTCATCTGTCCAAGAATAGGGAATTCCTAAACATAGCCAGTAGTTAACGAAATTTATTTTGTCTAGAATACCAGTGGTTATGGGTTAAATAATAAAAAAAAAAAGGTGCCAAGGAGATAGAATGTAACCTTGTGTTATGGTTTCAGCAAAAGAAATACACTGAAATGACACTTTTTGCTAAAGTCAAATTTATGCACATCTTCTACTGGCACCAATCTTGTGCTAGAAGCTGGTTTTAACAACTTGGCATCCCCAGGGGAAATGTAGGTATATGAGTCACCTGAATGACATAAAAATAGCAGATGTTCGGTGAATACCTAGTCTCCTTATTCTGTCCTATTCTACTCATTAATTTAAAATGAATTATTTTAAATCAAAGCACCTCTTTTTGCTGTTTGTACATCAGACGATAACATCTGCTCCTTCAGATGCAAAGATATAAGATGAAATTCTGTGCTGATTTCTACATACTAATCTGTTTCTAGGGTTTATTTATTTATGGAATTTTAGTTTCAGGGAACTGCAGAATAGAATTTGTTTCACATCACTGTGGCAGTACTTTTATGCATTCTTGACCCTTAAAATTAAATGGAAAATTCCATTGTGTGGTTTCTAACAAAAATATCTGTTTAAAACACATTCACTTAACAGATATATAGGGAATTTGCACAGCACTTACTTCTCTTTGTTCTGCCACACTATTGTAGGACAATTGCAAGCCCCAAAAATCAAAGTCTCTTAGATTTTTTTCCTCATTAATACACGCTATCTACTGTCTCCCTTTCCTAGGTGATGCAGTGGTTCGTACTATCTTCATAAAAAATACACACCTCCAGCCCAGGGCTCTGCATATTGTTCATTTGTTGTGGTTTATGCTGGGTAGCAGAACCTAGCTGCATATTGCAGCTTTAGTGAACACAAAGGATTATTTTCCTATTTCCCTGTATGCAATGTACACAAGTCTTTTCCCATCCATCTCAAACCTTAAAATACACCCCAGTTAACCTGCATTATTGGCTTTCAGTTCAGAGGTAGACTATCACAATGACAACATGCTTGCTGAATGTTTCAAAATATAAGTAGAATGAATGAAGGAACTTCATTCAGGAGAAGAAGATTAAGACTAGTGGTATATTATCTACCGTTAGCATGGAAGCTTCCATATTATTACCTTACAATTTAAGTAGATATTATATATTGTTTAAATAAGAAATTAGGTTGGAATAGGAGAGGGTCAGTGCACTGAAGTGTTTGGTGCTGAAACCCTATATTCATGGTTCAGGTTTTTACTTCTTATCAGTACCATCTGCTTCTCTGGACCAAACGTCCTCAGTACATTTGTGGTTCAAAGCTGTCCATAAGCATCTTTATGAGCCCATTAGGTGTTAGGACATACAATATGCCTTAGTAAGAGCTTGTACTTTAGTTTGCTCTCAAAAAATCTAGTCTGTGGAGATGAAAAGCTTCCAAAACCCAAAGGAAGATCAAGTAAATGGAGATGATATAGGAATTCAATTAAAAAATGACACTCTGAAACAAAATGCTAATGTCGACACAGCCATTAATAAGTGATTCACATATACACATATGAATACATTATTTTCATACATTCTTACTTACTCCATTATAGCAACTAAATACAGAGATAGAGATAGAGATAGAGATAGAGATAGAGATAGAGATAGAGATAGAGATAGAGATAGAGATAGAGATAGAGACATAGATCAGGGAATTACTCTGATGGGAGCATTTAAAAGACTGACAAATCAGGCTAGTTTCAAACCTTAAAACCACACTGTGCTACATTCATTAACAAGATATTTCTTGCAAATTCTCCATTCATACACAATATTCATCATCATCATGACATACACAAAACCATTAGTCTTAACACATACTCTAGATTGTCTGCAAGTATACTATACCATGTAGACAATAACCACATAATTTTGATGGCTATGGTCCTTGGTTGTTCCACATGAGATGAGTCAGGCTTGAGAGCTTTGAGGAAAGAAGCTGGAACCAAAACGGTCTTGTCTTCTTTCCCTGATATTTATGATATTGTCCCTCTCAAAAAAGGGGATTCCCCCCTGCTCCTGATACTGCTTTTCTTGGTTTGCTTTGTCTTGCTTGTCAGCCTTCTTAGGTTATAGCTAACAGTAATTAAATCCTGACTAGTACATTTAGGCATAGGTGTTAAAGGCCGCGGCTTTGGTTACATCACAATATTATGCTTTCTTCTGAAGTTAAAAAAAAGGAGAATTTTCAACATGGTACTCAAGTGTGCTAAGGTCTTTAAAACGAAAGACAATGTGCAAAAGAGTGCAAGTTTGGGAAGATAATTTATTTTATATGATCAGACAGAAAATATGACACAATGAACTTCCCTTCAAAAATATTGGAAACTCCAGAAATGTTCAAAGATGTGTATCTGCATTTCAGTACCCTTTCTGCCTAAAAAATAAAAAAGTGTTGTATCTAAAAGATATGTTTATTACACATCTTCCACTTGAGTTCCTGCCACTATATTGGATATTTTTATATTTGTTTTCTGAATTATCTTTTTTTATTTTAATCTTGCCACCTATAAAGTTTGTACAAATGTATTTCCTCTAAAAAAATCATGTTTTGAGGAGTTTTAAGATCAGGTGTCTTAAATGTTCGTAAAAGTGTGCTTGGAAAATAGTTATAATAAGAAAATACACTCAAGATCAAATGGTTAGGATTAAAGGCAATTAATGATCACAATGATTTTAATTTAATCTATCAAAAGAGAGATTTCTTATTGAGGACTTATTGCTTAATTTGATTCATCTGTTATGTGAAGTCAAGTGGATCTCTATTTTTAATATGTTGCTACTGACAAAAATAAAAATAAGATTTAAAGTAAGCACAGACTCAGATAGCTACATGTTATAATCTACTGATATTAAAACTCAAATAAGTTTTTCAGTCTGAAGTAATTTCTTAGAATTTTGACTTCAGATTAATGTAATTTAAATGTGTGTTTTGTGAATTTGAATATTCTTCCTTTTTCTATTTTCCAAATAGAAAAAAAGGTAAATACTGTTTTCTTTTTTTTAAGGAATGTTTCTCTGATCACCTTGGAACTATAATCTAGACTTCTTTAAGACATGTTCTCATACTTTTTTCCCAAGTGTATGTATTTGGGACTAGTTGCCAGAAAATAAAGAGCTCTCAGAAGTTTCTGTTTAAATTCCATGTTAGATTCTCTCATCCTTTATTTAACAACAGGAAGACATTATTATTCTGAAACTTTTGTTGCCTGTGGTGATGCCATGACCCATACTGAGAAGAGGCAGTATACTTATTAAAAAAGGAACAAACCTACAAACCCCTTTAATTACTGAAAGTATTAAATTGATCTGGAAAATAAATAAAAGGCAGTAGATACATTTAGGATTGTCTGTAACTTTACCAATTTTCTCTATTGTGCTATTTTTTAAATTGTTACAAAGAATTATAGGTATTTTCTATCGAGAATTGGAAACTCCCAGGTGTCCAGGAGAGGTTGGAAGCACACAAGAAATACCCTGCTGGGTCAAACCAATGCTTCCTTTAGCCCAGACTTGAGTCTCTGACAGTGGTAGTAAGATACGCTTCTTAGCTTGACCCCTTTCTGCAGTAGATGTTCCTCATGCTCCCAGTGCAAATTCTGTCTTAGGACTCTGACTAATCTTTTTATGATCTCTTTATGGACTTGTTGTCCATGACTTTGTCTGACCCATTTTTTGAAATTTCTGGTACTGTCTGCTTCCATTGTGCCCTGTGGCAGCAAGATACAGAGGTTCATCTCCCACTGTGTCAAGTACTCTGTCATATTTGTTGAAATCAAATTCTTGGTACTTTAACAGTATGCTTCCAATTCTGTTTGTGAACAGCTAATCAAGTCTCTTAGCGACTTGGTAAGCCTCTGTCATAATTCTCTTCAATTTTTTCCTCTCTGAATTGAAGAGTACCAGCCTTTATAGCACCTCCTTACAAGGCAACATCTTCACTTCTTATGTTGCTATTCTCTGTCCTTTCCCTAAATATCCTATGTCCTTCTTAGAATGTGGAGACCAGAACTACAAAAGATGGTGAAATGATTTTACCTTTATAAAACTTTGACATGCCCATACCTTGAGTACTACATCGCCTTTATGAGGAAAGCCTAAAAATGCAGGGATTCTTCATGAGCCTATGGTTTCAGGGCTGTAAATGTTACTTCTATGTTCAGCATCATGTAGGCATGGTATACTTTTCTTTACCTACACATATATTTTCATTTATCCAAATTGAAGCTCATCTTTTAGTTCACTCAGTTTTGTTATGTCCTTGTGAAGCTCCTTATCATCAGCATGCCATTTGACTATCCAGCAGAGCTTAGTATCATCTGCAGAGTTGGAGATCTATTTGCTCATTCCCCTTCCCACATCATTAATGACCATGTTTTCAATGTTTTATCATGTCTAATTACCCCGCTTTCAAGACCAGATTAGACAAACCATGGCTGTCACGCAGCCAGGCGGAATTTGAGCTGGATGACCTCCAGAAGTCCTCTTCAGACAACTCTTCTCTTGTTTTGTGAATACAGCCAGGCCCAGCATTAATTCATTGCATGCTAAACAGCATAATACTTTAAATTTGTAGGGGATAGCAATATACTCTAGCAAACAATATTTTCAATATTATTTTATTTTAACAATGCTATCACAAGACAGATATTTTCTCCAAATACTGCAATTTATTTTCTTAAAGGTCAATGTCAAGATTCTTCTTTCTTTTCAAGTTGCCAGCCGCCTTTTGCAAGGGAAAAAAAAACCCAAACAACAACAATATTAACATATAACACTGACATCAAATAAAGAGTCACTGTGCAAGGATCTCTAATTTTGTATACACTGTGTAACAGAAAATAAATTCCTAAGAATCCATAGGTCAATGCTTTTGAGTAGAAAGAGCAGAAAAATTAACGAGGCTCTCATTCTAATGCTGTAATTCAAATTTTTAAGGCAAGGTTTTGTTATAGACTTGATTAATGCTGATACAATTCTCATATATTTACTGTTTTTTCAGAAGACAACTGGAATAATTTTAAGACAACAAGGATCAGAGTCATCTGTTATTTGTTTATGAAATATAAATCATATATGGCAGTCACAAGTTGATGAAAAAGAACAAGTGCCCCTCACAACATGTCTTCTTTATTGAGAGGAATAAATATTTAGTCTATGAATATGAGAAATTTGTTCTGAGAGAGGGGCAAAAATAATTTCTGCTGCATGCATAAAAAATGCTATTCTTTCATCAGAAGATGCCTGTGCATGTTAGTGAAAGCTGATAGAAGCAGCTATAACTTTTAGTGAGTCATTAATCTACAGGTGTGTGATAATTGGGTCCATTATGGGTCACTTTTTTTTTTTTTTTAAGTATTTTTTGTGTTTCCTGCAAAGCTGCTACTTCAGAGTATACAAA
Source organism: Gavia stellata (assembly GCF_030936135.1). Taxonomy (NCBI): domain Eukaryota; kingdom Metazoa; phylum Chordata; class Aves; order Gaviiformes; family Gaviidae; genus Gavia; species Gavia stellata. The sequence continues at coordinate 43,689,110 of NC_082594.1, forward strand.
TATATTTCAGGGACCAAGTAGTTTCCCAAAGAGTTCATATATAATTTATTTTTTGAAGCTGAACACACATAAGATAATGCTGGTTATTTTTATGCAAAAAATGGAAGACTATTTAAGGAAGATTTAGTGAGTCGCCTTATTTACTTCAAAATAAAACAAAATACAAAACAAACAGTTCATCTGTTCCTAATTACATTTATAATTACGTGTCACTCCTCAATCTATTTCTACTATATCTTTGAATACCCTGAGATATATATACTTCCTTCAAGTAGCATAAATAAAATTGTCCAGTCAATCTGCTTTTAATATAAAATCAGAAAAATAAATATATACAAATTCTTTCAGTTTTAATAACTAGTCTCATTTTGTTGGATATTCATCATAACAAGCAAAACTCCAGATTACTTTCTGCATTGCTGACAAAATGATATGGTAATTTTGAAAGCTGCAGCTACCTCTGAATTGTCTGTGGCTTCTAGAAGGCATTCTAAGTATCTTCAGGTAAGAAAATACATGATTTTTTTCAACAATATGTGAAATAATTTCATACAAGTGTAAACTGAGAAAGGCTAAGTGATTTACTTTAGTTCAAACCATAATAACTAAACAAGGGATGCTTAAGAAGAACGGTTTTTAGAAAAATACACTTTATACATAATATTATCAACAGAAGAACAGGCAAACTAACATGGATTGGAATTCCAGAATACTTACCTATGTTCTGTAATATTATCTAAAGACATCTTACAGAGAAGATTTATTAAAGAAGCAAAGTCTATATTAAGAGAGCATTAAAACTGTGAAGCATGAGTTACAGTGGATTGATTTTATATCAAGTCTGAAATGCAAGAAAAAAGTCTGATGTGATATATCTTAGTACTTATGCAATCACTATATAAATGTCTGTGGATAGTTTCAGGGGACATATAGTCAGCTAGTCACTTTGAGGAATTTACAGTGTTTACATTATTCTTGAGAGTGTAGTCAAGCACTGGAACAAGATCCCCAGGGAAGTGGTCATGGCCTCAAGCCTGTTGGTGTTCAAGAAACGTTTGGACAATACTCTTAGATATTTGGTATAACTTTTAGGTCACCCTGTGTGGATTCAGGAGTTGGACTCAATGATCCTCGTGGGTCCCTTCCAACTCAGGACATTCTATGATTCTATGTTTCATTACTTCCATCTTTGGTACAGTCACCCATTCAAAGCCAGATGTGCATTTGAAGGGCTGAATAAAATGTTAAGTATTTAACTTAACTAGAATTCTATATATTGTCTGGTTAGACAGACTTTTTTTTCCTCAAAAAAAGAATATGGTGATCCCTACTGGTGAAAATTAATGGTGTCCCAAAGTTAGTTTCTAGAAGCATGAAAAGAATGGAAATTGCTGACTAGAACATGAAAAGTGGTCTAAAACGCCAACTTTGAAAAGTGGGACAAGAGTACAAAAGCTCAAAAGGATCTCACAGGTCATAAAGGAGACGGCAGCTGTGGTTTGAAACCCTGACTTTCAAAACTTCAGTATCAATGACAGCAGTCTTACAGCTGCAGTGTTATAAAAAGAATAGGAGGGAATACAACAAGGAGAAGAAATATCTCATTTACTCTGGATATGGAGACAACGACCTTTTACAGGGAACTGCATTCAATATGACGAACTCTGCAAAGTGATGATCTCACTGGCTTAAAGAGTGGAAGAGGATACACAATGTTCTCTCAAGGAAACCATTTTTCAAAGTGAGTCTGTACAGGATGACAGAAACCTTAGAGCTTGTAAGGAAAACAGGACAAGAATTCCAGGATGGGATTCAGCTCATCTGACTTTCTCTCTGTCCTGGCCTACTGAGTTGACATCACTTGAGTAATCAGGCTGATAATGGAGGCCTGTGGTATGTTGCTAAGTAGTTGTTAGGGGCACAGCTACTGTTAGGTGAAGCACAGTTAAGAAGGTGTTATGTAACAAAAACCGCTCACATGTAAATGGTAGAAACAGCAGAACTAAATTTATACAAGAGTGTTTGCACATTGACTTGCTACACCCATCAACAAACAACATCTTGAAGCAGTCTGCCAATGAGTAAAGACCAAACAATCTGGAAGATGCTCCCCACTTCTTAAAGCTTATCCATCCTCCATCATCCCAACATGGGGCAGCATGACTTTACCTTCGGGAGCACCTGGCCACAGAGGACCTACAGGGCTGCCTGAGACCAAGCTTATGCAGCCAGAGCCACCACGGTCATCTTCTGGCTCCTCCCAGTCTCTGAAGGCTAAAACACCTCTGAGCAAGAAAAGAGGAAGCAGAGATAGTCACTTTTCTGTAACTTGCTAGTATTTTCTGCATTATTAATCACTCTTCACAGAGACAATACATTTCAGAACTCATTGACACAGATCCAGTTATTGAGTAGTGGTTAATATATTTAGTTCATCCTCACCTAAACAATTATACTCTCTCACAAGAGGTATTTAAAAAAATATTATATATGTGCATATTCATAACCACACAGACACACATACACACACTAACACATGTAGATACATGTGAATTCCATAAATCATGATTTTTTCATAAATGACTTTTTAAATAAGTTGTTCTGAGCATTCACTCTGACTCCTGGAAATAATAGTGAAATACTGAAAATTGAGGTTCCCATACCTTCAAACATACGTATGCTTATCTCAAAGCAAATGCTCAAGTGCTTTCAAGATTTTGGTTTCAGTTACGGATTTACTTGGCTCTCATATTTTTTACCATTCTTAATTAAAAAAGGAGGTTCATTTGTTGTTGGGGTTTTTTTGTAGCAATCTCTTTGCCATCCCTATTGTGCAATGCTAGAAAACAACCAGACAATAAAAGTACTGCACCAGTACTAACAGCCCAATTCTGCTCTGATAATTCAAACTTGTCTTTACGCTAGCAATAAACAGATTCCTACAAATAATTCATCCCACTGTTAATTTAGAACTGACCTAGGTGTAAATTAAATTATATTACTTCTAGTAGTTTGGCACACTCTTTAATACCCTTATGCTAAGCACACAGCAGGTTTAACATTTCATTGCTTTTGGAAACCTATCAAAACAAAGTTTTAACTTAGATTTTTATTAAAGCAATTTAACAAATAGTAGCATTTCAGGGAAAGCATTTGGAATTTTAATTTAATATTATGAAACTATGTGTGTGTAGAAGTCTGGCTTAGTTCTAAAACCATATGCATAACCCTAAAAACAATGACCGTTTTGCTCCAAAAGCACTGAAACTTACGAAATCTGATGTTCTACATCCCTACATCTCTCCTGACTGCAATAAACTTGTCTTACTGAACACAGATATTACAATATTTCCTCCATGGTAATTCAAGTTGTCGCAGCTTTTTCTTTGACTTCCTTTTATAGCCCATAAATAACATCTGGGCAGGCAACATTACAGTTCTTTGGCTATTATGAATCAATCACATGATTTCTGGTCAGCTGAGATGCACAAGGACCAACAGAACTTTGAAATAAATATACGTTTAAAAATAACCTAACGGATTGCAGTGAAGTAGAGCTTTTATAACTACAAAATACAAGAATTTCTTAGAGCTTCGCAATTCCATACAAGGTACCATACAATGTTCTTTACAGGATGCATACCTCCATTTTCCTGTTATATTAGCATGACAGGTCTCATACATTAACTGTTTTTCCGAGCAATGAATTCTTCCATTGCTACATCAAATGTGATAAATTTAGACATTTTCCCTAAAATTAGTTTCTTTTCCTTAAATTTGCAGTTTATAATGCCATTTTCTACTGCTTATGTTTTTGGTTTTGTTTTTTTTCTTAATATTTTCAGAAAATTAACATTGAAGCTAGTATAATCTTATTTTGGTGAAGCTGCTTTAAAGTTTGCATAGCTCTGTTAAAGTGCTATTGATGCACAGAGAAATCGTTGGGTAGGTTATTTTACACTAAAAAACCATTGGTTTAGGATTCTCTTGTGCTATTTCGTGCTCTCTATAGACTTTCAAGTTTCTAAATAAACATAAGAAAAAGTAATGCAAAAGAATTCTTCCGGTATTTAGAAATATCAAACTTGAGGAAAAAGATGTATATTTCTGGGGAATTAATACAACTACAAGGAAAAAATCTTTAAGGTGATTGGGTTTTTTTTATCTCTGTCATTTATCTATCTACACATGCATATATATGCATATAATTATTTAAAATAATTTGCAAAAACAAGGTATTTTTAGCTGGTGACTCATATCACATAGCAGTGCTTTTGATACCTTTGGGCTGCTACGAATATCATGCAGCCAGACCATCTCTTTTAGCAGACCTCTTCTGGCTCTTTGAAGTAAACAGAATTTAGGACAGGGGCTTAATACAGTCTTATGTTGACATCCTGAATTCACTGAAGTCACTGCCAGAATTCACTTTTGAATTCTCATTTTCAGCTCTATCACAGTAAAAAGTTATAATTTACCCTATGCAGCCCTGGAATGGAGCAATTTAATGCTTCTACTTATTAAATAGAATACTAACAGTGCATAGTACCCACAGCACAAGAAAAGTACAATTGGGGAAAATATCCTTATGACCTCTACCAGTTTTGTTTCCCTTCCATCACCAGCTGAATGTGGTATGGTAAATCCTGGCAGTGTAAAATGCTAATGAGAATATATTTTCTGCTAGGTCTTAGTTGTTTTTTTTTTCTTTTATCACTATTTCCTCTCTGTTTTTCCCACACAATAAACTAATAGAAATTTTCTGTAGTTATCTGGTCTGGTAGATATCCAAAGAAAGCTGCACATAAGTATGGTTTACCAATATTGGCTAGTGAAACCAGAACATTAAAGTTAAAGAAATGTAAGACAAAGCCAAAAAAAGTAATAAGATTTTACTTTTGTGAAAATTCAGAATTTTTTTCTACTTCCCAGTTCTGAATTATTTTAGTTGATATTTTTCAAACTTTTTTCCAGAACTACTAGCACTGGAAAAGAAGTTGTCAGACTATTCTGGGTCTGGCTGGGATGGAGTTAATTTTTTTCGTGGCATCCTGTATGGTGCTGTATTTTGGATTTGTGGCTAAACCAGTGTTGATATACCAATGTTTTGGCTGTTGCTGGACAGTGCTTGCATAGTGTTGAGGCCTTCTTTGGTTCTGAGTCAGTCCCGACAGTGAGGTGGACAAGATGCTGGGAGGGGACACAGATGGGACAGCTAACCTGAATTGACCATGCCATATTATGTCACGCTTAGTAATAAAACCATGGGGTAGTCTTTCCTAGTTCCTTGGAGACTGACTGGGCATCAGTCTGCTGGTGGAAGGTGCCTCTGCATCACTTGGGTTTTTTGGTTTTAGGGTGAGGGTTTTTTTCTTCAGAAGTCTGCTGAATGAAAAATTTTCACCAAAATAATTGATGCAAATATTAAGCTGCCAAAAACATGGGTACAAAAGTCTGTCTCTCTGCTTCTTCAACTATAAAAATGTAGGATATCAGAAAATAATACTTGCAAGACGATGTTGAGTCAACAAACTAAAATATGAATGATACAAGAAAATGAGGAATGATACAAGAAACGAAGACATCAGGAATGTGAGCGAGATATTAGTGATACTAGATAGTGAAAAATTACAGATTTCATACATTCTTTTATTAATTAATGCAGAGATTATACGAAGAAAAATTATAATTTTCATTAAACCTACTGATACATTAAAAAACCCACCAAACAAATAAGGTTATGAATATGGGATAAGCCTAAGAATATGAGGTATAAATGCTGTGGACCTTAAGCTTGTGTTGAAATAGAGCAATGCGTTGTTACTGCTTCCTGGCTTACTTCTCCAGCAGAAAACAACAGAGAGCAATGAAACCAGGCAGGGGCTTGTGACAGTGTTTTAATGGAAAGTGAGACTTTCCACTAGAATATACCAGTTTGTTCGCTGTGGCACTTGCTAATTGATAAGTGATTTACGGCATTGCTGATCATTAGTCTAGTTTCATTATAAGTTTTAATAACAGCATGTTGTTAATTTGCCATAGTGTATTTTAGCCCAGCACACTTGTTTGCATGGGTGCTGTCATAAGTGATAATTATATAGGAAATAAAGACAGAAAGGGGGAAAATAATTTACAAAGTTGTATGTTCAGGGAACACATGGATACAGAAAAGAATGAAAGGCACTGGGTCTCTGCTGAGAGCAGTTCATTTTCATCTGCTAAACTAAGTGAGGTTAAGTCCACGTGGACATCCTGGCTTTATTTCACATGCTGTTACAGGTAACACGTAAACAATAATGAGACAGGAAGAAAGCTGTAATGGGAAGAGTGTTGACCCTTTATATACCACCCTACACCCTGCTTGCATTCTTACAGAAATGTAGCTTAATACAAATTAACTTACTTCACATGGTTATAATATCAATATCCCATTTATTAGGCAGTATGTGCCAGTACTATTTGTTAGTACAACAGCAGCAAATGTGCATATGAGGCGCAAGATCAATGATGGATTAGCACAATTTTTTAGAATACAGAGATATTTAATTGTCTATCAGGCAGGAATCTGAAAAACAATTTAAAATACTGATTCTTCACCCATCCCTCAGAGCAGTTTTGTTTTTTTGATGGCCAGTTATATCCATAAAGAAAATGGGAGTTCCTATCTGAATTCTTGGAAAATAAATACATGGTTGTTACTCTGATTCTTCCGATACAAACTTTCAAGTCAAAGATGGCACAGGGATATGTTGATGGGTGGAAAAGTCAAATAAACTTGTTACAAGCAGGGAAATACAACTTGCCACCAAGAACTTATGAAATTTATGGACAATTACACCTTTCAGAAAATTATAGTCATTATTTTCATACTAATGGTGAGTGTGAAAGGGCTATGTAAAATATAAAGCATTCTGAAACAAGATATTCTTTTTCTTTTTAATGGCAGAGAAGCAGAATGAGCAAATGCCACCAGAAAAGAGAAAAAAGAGAACACCTATTCTAAATGTCTCTAAGGAACACATCAAAAACAGTCATTTAACCTCTCAATAGAGAGAAACAGGCAATTCTAAGTAAAGATTTGCTTAATCCTATGGCAGATGTCTAAAATTGATCAGATAGGAATTCCCAAGAAGTACCATTTTTTCTCCATCCATTATAAAGAGATGCTAATCAATTGGCTCAGGTATTGACATATGAATGAATCTTGTCCCCAAATGTGGTGGTGATATAGATTTCCAATTTAGAAGGCAAAGCATAATTTTGATTCTGCTTTACTTACACATCTCAGACTGTGTACAGTCAATAAGATTTTTCCTATGTAAAAGATAAGTTAAAAATTATAGAATCATAGAATTATGGAATCATAGAATTGTTTAGGTTGGAAAAGATCTGTAAGATCATCAAGTCCAACCACAAGCCTAACACTGCCAAGCCCACCACTAAACCATGTCCCTAAGCACCTCATCCACACGTCTTTTAAAATCCTCCAGGGATGGTGACTCAACCAACTCCCTGGGCAGCTTATTCCAATGACTGATAACCCTTTCAGTGAAGGAATTTTTCCTAATATCCAATCTAAACCTCCCCTGGTGCAACTTGAGGCCATTTCCTCTTGTCCTATCACTTGTCACTTGGGAGAAGAGACCAGCACCCACCTCTCTACAGCCTCCTTTCAGGTAGTTGTAGAGAGCAATAAGGTCTCCCTGAACATCCTTTATTTCCCATCTCTCTCAGCCACTCATAAGACTTGTGCTCCAGATCCTTCACCAGCTTCGTCGCCCTTCTCTGGACACGCTCCAGCACCTCAATGTCCTTCTTGTAGTGAGGGGCCCAAAACGGAACACAGGATTCGAGGTGTCGCCTCACCAGCACTGAGTACAGGGGCACAAACACTTCCCTACTCCTGCTGGCCACACTGTTTCTGATCCAGGCCAGGATGCCATTGGCCTTCTTGGCCACCTGGGCACACTGCTGGCTCATCTTCAGCCGGCTGTCAACCAACACCCCCAGGTCCTTTTCCGCTGGGCAGCTCTCAAGCCACTCGTCCCCAGGCCTGTAGCACTGGATGGGGTTGTTGTGGCCAAACTGTAGGACTCGGCACTTGGCCTTGTTGAACTGTATACAGTTGGCCTCAGCCCATCGATCCAGCCTGTCCAGATCCCTCTGCAGAGCCTTCCTACCCTCCAGCAGATCAACACTCCCACCCAACTTGGTGTTGTCTGCAAACTGAATGAGGGTACACTCGATCCCCTCATCCAGATCATTGATAAAGATATTAAACAGAACTGGCCCCAATACTGAGCCCTGGGGAACAACACTTGTGACCGGCTGCCAACTGGATTTAACTCCACCCAACACAACTCTTCGGGCCAGGCCATCCAGCCAGCTTTTTACCCAGCAAAGAGTACACCTGTCTAAGCCATGAGCAGCCAGTTTCTCCAGAAGAATGGTGTGGGAAACGGTGTCAAAGGCTTTACTAAAGCCTAGGTAAACAACATCCACAGCCTTTCTCTCATCCACTAAGTGGGTCACCTTGCCATAGAAGGGGATCTTGTTAGGCAAATAGGACCTGCCTTTCATAAACCCATGCTGACTGGGCCTGATTGCCTGGTTGTTCCTGTACGTGCTGAATGATGACACTCAAGACGATCTGCTCCATAACCTTCCCCGGCACCAAGGTCACACTGACAGGCCTATAGTTTCCCGGATCCTCCTTCTGGCCCTTCTTGTAGATGGGAATCACATTTGTTAACCTCCAGTCCACTGGGACCTCCCTGGTTAGCCACGACTGCTGATAAATGATGGAAAGTGGCTTGGTGAGCACTTTCGACAGCTTCGTGAGTACCCTTGAGATCCCATCCAGCCCCATAGACTTATGTGTATCAAATAGATTTAGCAGAAGGAAAAATCTAGGTTCTATTGTCTTGTACAGTAAAATATTGCATTGGTACAGTGTACAGAAAACATATGCCTAGAATTATTCTTTAAGTGTAAGAGAGAATGCACTCAAGTAATGATTTGGTTGGGAGTTACATGAGAATAAACAATAAACCTTGTGTCAATATCTGGAATTTATGTATTCTACAGCACACATAACTGTTCTACTGGCATCTCATGATCCAAATTACAAAAATTACAAAAATATCGTATCTTTCTAATAAATATATATTATTATCCATAGCAAACCCTAGGCAAATTATTTGACCTCTAAGCCTAAGGCTTTCTGCAAAGGTAATTTGGAGACAGACAATAATATTGCTTAAATGCAAGATACATGGAAGCTTCATAGTAACATGATATAAACTAGCAGAAGGTCCTCATCTCTCTTTAAAGGAAAAGTATAAAAAATGACCTTTCATATGTTCTTTAACATTAACTGTAATGAGGTTGATTTAAAACTTTTGGTCTTCTTACTTTGTTTCACATGCTGGTTGCACAAACAACAGATTTTGTTAGGGCTGGAATAACTAAATGGCATAGTAACTTCTTCAGAGTTGGACAACCTTGACTGTAGAGGCACAGCTTTAACCTCCTCGCAAAGATTTTTCTTAATTAGTTATGCAGATATCTCTCAGCTGACTGTAGAGGAGCCTGGATGACCTTATATGTAGATAGAGAGTGTGAAGTGAGATGAACTCTGCTCTCGATAGCTTGTTTCATAATGATTGTAAAATAAGAGAAAAAGCCTTGTTTTAGAGGTGAGCAGTTTTACCCACCAAAAATTCTACTTTTTGCTGAGTTCTTATATCGAAAGGTTGAACCTTGTGTATGGAGACCAGAAAATTATTCCAGAGACAGTTTTCTCTCCTACTTTTCTACTGCAAACCAGCAACAGCTAAGCAGATAACTTAGAAAAGGTAACTATCCTTCAAAAAGAGGCGTCACAACGTAGTACTTTCAGGACTAGAGCAGACTAGAGTCTGACATAAGAAGAATTAAAAAATAAACCACTGAACTTCTAATACTTGGATAATTATTGTTTAGAACTTATGTGATATCCACACTAGCAAATAGAACAATCTAAGGACCTCTCTGTGCTCTGAGAGCAAGTGTCACAGCACACCTTGCATGCATATGACTAAGGTGTCTTTTCCTCAAGCAGAAGAATGGCCTTGCTCCTACTGTCTACTGGATTCACTAACTAGTTCAAGCTCCCTTCCAAGCTAGGCTTTTTCATTGTTCAAAGAGTACTAGCTGATAGGCATCACCACCATGTCAGAGACCATCTTAAAAATTTAAAAGAAAGGAAAATTCTTTGTACTTTCCCGAGTCTGTGTTCAGGTCTTGTTACTATTATAGGCGTAACCTAAAGGTGCCAATTTGGGTTGCTCAGTTTCTTGTAGACGAAAAAAAGAATTATCTTGTGTCTAGTCTTTTTAGTTATTTTCCTCTAAGTAAGAAACTTACATTTTCATGCTCTCAATGACTACAGTCTGTCCTAGAAAACATGTTCCATAGGGCATTTCAAACCTAGAAATAAGAACTTAACCTAGAGGAAGGGGTTTGAGCTACTCTTTTACAAATCTTGGAAGAGGATCCATAGGCACTATGGCAAAAACTGCACTTTCTAAAAGCAACTATCAAATGGCAAAACTTCTAAGCCATCTTGCATTATCCAACATGTAGGTGTAATAGTCCTAATACTTCAGCCTAAAAAAAGTGCTAATAAACTTTTGCTGTACGTCTGCTGAGTATGTCTAATATGCTCATTAAAATCACTATTCTAATTAGTTTGTTCTCCTGTTACCTGAAGACAGGGACAATATTTTGCATTTTATTAATCTTTGCCTCAGAAGTAATGGGTACTGGGATGCAATATTAAAACATACACTCCCATTCATAAATACTGTAAAGATCTTGCTTGTAGATATTCATTGCATAAATAGAGGCAAGCACAGATTTTAGAAAAAGCACATGACCAAGAATCAGAATTCTTATCCTGAAGTTACTTGCTTCGGGAAAGTGTGTTTGACATTTGTTTGAAGAACTAAGAATCTTAGTTTATAAGCAGTTTTAAGGAATTCTTAAACCCTGAGGGTACCTCTATACTTCGAAATAAAAAAAACCCAAACACCAGGACTGAATTCAGGTACTGAACCTTGTATGCTACTTATGGGACTTAGGCTAAGGAAATATTAAACTTTAAATACTCCCAAACCTGTTCATAGCAGCCTAGTCACAGTGGCTTAAAATGCTGTAGCAGTTTGGGGGTGTATTCAAAAGGCAGAGCAGGAAAGTCCTTGGCTAGGACTGGGAACTGAATTATGTGTCAATTTTTACTAAGTCAGTAAAAATTTGCAAGCCAGCAAAGTACTGCCGGATTTCATGTGGTATGCTGGTGACTTCGTAATGTAGATTTTGAAGCTCTCTTGTGGATTTGGACTACAAGTGTTGCATGTACTGCTTGAACTTTGTTGTCTCATAAGATTCATTCAAGGTTCTCATTAGTACAAACCACAAGTTACTTTATTCATATGTTAGATATGAGGCAAAAATAATTCTGTCAAATTGCTCTTCCAAGGACTGTCCTCCTGGTCTGGAGACCTGTCTGTGACTGTGGAAAAGACTACACAGTTAGCAAACTGCCTGAATGGCTGAAAGGAGGACTCTTGAGGAGGAGAGTACCTTCTCCCTGTTTGATGATATGACACTATCTCAGCAAGGTCAGGAGTGTGTTCTCAAATGTGGAAAGGAAAAGTACCAAAGGCTGAAGAAAACAGTCCTATGCCGGAGTTCATGCTCCATACAGCACAAATATTTTCCTGGACATCTTTTTTCAGGGAACATCCATTTGCACTAGTGGCATTCCACATTAATATTCTGAAAACATTTCTCCTTAAAATTAAATATATCAGCAAGATTTTATCCTTGATTTCTCATGCTTACATAGAGTACATAAATCCAGAGGAAAGATTATTATTAGCTATTTCAGTTCTTTAATCTGTAATATTTTTGGGGTCAGAAATACACAATCATTATGCTACTCTTCTTCATTCTAAGACATTAGCTCACCTTTGTTAATATATGATATATTATTGATTAGATTTTCTTTGGATGTACTAGAGAGATTTCTTTCATCATACTCTTTCCTTGGGACTATTGAAGGTATTATCCTGCAGGGTGTATGTGCTTCTTGTGATTTTTAGTGAGTATTGATTTTATTAAATGAAAGCATAGCTAGAAATTTACTGTATGTAAATGAACGTATAGAAGACACCTGCTTTCCAGAGAACAAATCTTTTCCCCTGATAAGGACATAACAAAAGAACAGAGGGATACCAAAATCTATTTATGACACTTCATCTTATTTGTCATGAATACCAAAATGGCTTTCCTTAATTAAAGCTAAAATAAATTTTTCTTGAAGTTTAAAATTACACATAATTTCATCTTCTTTTATTTCTTTATTTTGGAACTGTTTTTACAACTATTGGGTAGTTTCAGTCTCTATCATCAACCCCATTTTTTATCTCTAAATATAGTCCACTGGTCAGTGTGCACATCTGAATTTCTGTGATCAATCAGTGGAGGCTGTGAGGCTATTATAGGTTTAACTCAAGAAGTAATGACACATGCTTTTACCTCCTAAGGTGTGTAGTTCAGTCCAAGTGTTGACTAGCATCACTAAACATCAAAGTTTTGAGACTGTATCCATACACAGACAAATAGTAAAAGCTAGGTTGTGACATTTCATCTACAAGTGCTGTTCAAAAAAGAGTGGGAATATAGGAGTGTCCACTATATGTACATACATCAAAAAAAAATAGAGACATGTTTGTAGCAGATGAAGAAGAACATAGGCAAAATGAAATTTCTCAGAACACAGAATATAACTTTTTTGCCTTCTTTTGACTTCCCACACCCAGAGTTTAAAATCTGACTGAATGAGCTCGTCTAGAGGCCTGAAATAAGACGCTCATCTTCTCAGTTGCTTTATCAGTAGAGCAGGGGTAATGGTACCTATCCACCAAAGACACTTCTCGTAAGTACTGCAAAGATTTACATCTTGGTTAGCACTAGTAGGACATTTGAAATATGAAAGAAAGAAAGTTCTAGAAAAAACATTGGTTTTTTCCAGATTATTAGACTATGATTCACCTCACTGTACATGTGTCTAAGTATCTGTGAGAGAAATCTCACCATTGATGTATATGTTCCCAAGTCCTACAACATTCAAAGGAATGATTTTTTTTTTCATCAATGTATTTTGGTGTTTTCCTCAATGTATTTGCTATTTTGCTTAATTTCTGATTTTCCAAAAAATTCTTTAAGATGTTCTGTGTCTAGTACAGTCAGGTGAATGCAAAGAGTTTAATGATGGAAAAGATAGAAAAGGAAAAGGAAAATAAGGAAAAGGGGGATGTCAGTATCCTAGAAAAAATTTAAAGATACGATTTGCCTGTTTGTGTGTGTATGCATAGGCACATGGACACAGGCAAGTGTGTATGCATATCACTGCCAGTATATGAGACAGGAAACTAGTATATAATCTGAATTACTTAATAATGTCACTTGTAATTTAAAATCCTTCATTGCTGAGTATAGATGATACATCAAGACTTGGTTTTATTACTGTAAAAATTTTCCTTATTTGACGAGAACATGGCATTTACATATGAATAATGTCAATATAGGACATGAAAAATGTTTTACTAGCAATGATTATTGGGCATTGTGCACCCTCAGCAAGTCTGCAGGTGATACAGAAGTGGAAGGAGTGGTTGATACATCAGTTGGTTGTGCTGATGTTTCGAGGGACCTCCCTAAGAAGGAGAAATGGGCAGTGAGGAATCCCGTGGAGTTCAAGAAAGGGAAATGCCACGCCCTACCTGTGTGGAGGAATAATCCCATGTACCATTACAGGTTGAGGACCAAGCATTTGGAAAGCAGATGTGCAGAGAAGGAGCTGGGGGGCCCTGGCTGACAAAACTAAATGAGGCAGCAATATGTCTTTGCAGTAAAGAAAGCCAACAGCATCCTGGGTTGCATTAGAAAGAGCATTGCCAGCAGTTTGAAGGAGGTGAACCTTCCTCTCTACTCAGCCCTGGAGAGGCCACATCTGGAGTGCTGGGTACAGTGCTGTGTTTCCCAGTACAAGAGAGATACAGCGCAACTAGAGAGAGTCCAGTGAATGGCCACTGAGATGATTAATGGCTTTGGAGCACCTGTCATAGGAGGAGAGGCTGAGAGCTGGAACATTTCAGCCTGTGGAAGAGAAGGTTCAGGGGTTTCTTACTAATGTGTATAAATACTTGACGGGGAGGAGTAAAGAAGACAGCGCCAGACTCTTCTCAGTGGTATCCAGTGAAAGTACAAGAAACAATGGGCACAAAGTGAAATACAAGAAATTCCATCTGAACATAAGGAAAACCTCCTTTATGATGAGTGTGGCCAAACACTGGAACAGGTTGCCCAGAGAGGCTGTGGAGTCTTCGTCCTTGGAGATATTCAAATCCCAGCTGGAGACAGCCCTGAGCAAACTGCTCTAGCTGATGCTACTTAAGTAGGGGTTTGGACCAGAGGGTTTACAGAGATCCCTGCCATCCTCAACTACTGTATGACTCTGTAAAATAAACAATTCATAATATGCATGTATATACCTGTCAACAATTTTAATAAGGACAATAGAAAAGCCTTAAAATAAGAAAGGTAATATAAAATGGAAAAAATCCTGAATATACTATTCTTTAAGGCGTAGTGAAAATTACTTTTTTAGTAATTTATCAGGGTAGATGCTGCTGCACAGATAATTTCCTTTCCCTTCAGCAGGTAGAAGTGATAATACAGGTTTTATACTTCTTGAAACAATCTAGCAAATGTTTTTATGTTCGGGGTTTTTTTTCTTAAGATGCATCTTAGTTTGTGTAGACATTCATGTTTCTAGCCTTGAGATTTTCAGTGTCAGTTATTCCAGGCTTCTTGACTTGTGGAAATTAGGAAACCTTCTTTTATTGTATGCAATAAATTTAGATGTGGGGATAATTTCACATGATGGGTTCAGAGGAGTATAAATTACATATCCTTAGTTGTCAGGGCCACCTGTGTTACTCTGAAATTCATACATAAAAGAAACCTGACTCTGCTGGAACTCCATGGGATTCTTTCTGCTGGGGGCTATTTGAACAACATTGAACAGGAAATCTTTGGGAATATATTTATCTCCTTGTTAGTATTTCTTTTGTTCTAGTCTGCACTCAGCATCCCTGTTGGCTTAAGGATTTTGAAAGTCATGTATAATGCCATAATATCATTTTTGTTGTCTTTGCCAAAGTAGAGATGTCTACATATGTGGTCAGACAAGACCCAGCAGCACACTAACATGACATTAGCTTCCTCTAGCCCATACTTCTTGGTTTTCAAAGAAGGAAAATCCAGACTCATATACTGGTGGAAGATTTTGTGTTTTCCACACAAGAGTCCCATCAGGACTACTGAAATTATGGTAGGGCATTTAGGATGAGGGAAGAGATATTAGATACACTCATGAATCAGTCCACTGATTCATTTCAAATCTATAACTGAAAGACATAATTTGGCCTTCATCAGAGTGAATTGAAAGAGAGGAGCATCCAAAAAATGGAATTCAAGTTTTTGATATGTTCTATGGCATAACCTATATCTCTCCATTAACCTCAAAAGGGCCTAAGGCAAAAAGATTAACTTACATACTTCTAGTAAAGCCTATAATTAGGTGATATGATGTCCTCTGAAGAATGGTCTTTAGACCCCCAGACAGACTTCTTGTGGTAATTGGTTCATACTATTACGTTTTATGTAAATAATATTTGAGCTTAAAAAGATCAAAACCAGTTTATTTTTGTGAATTTTTTTAAAACATGTTTTGAAATTGTAACGTCAGCTCCACAATTCAGAACTGGTCCACCATGTAGTTCTGTAGCTATTTCAATTCGTAACTGCCCTTTAGCCCTTTTAGGTATCTTGACATTACTCATAATTCTTAAGGCTTCTTTATTTGCTTTCATTTAAATTTATTCTGTTCAAATAATTCAGGTAGTTTAACATTTATCTGTATTCCAACTGCTGTTTTCTTGACTACTGCTAGCAAAAAAAAAAATTGATTAAGGACATATGTCCACAAAGACTGCAGCTTTAGGTAAACTAACTATTTCATTCTCTCAAATGACATTTCTCACTGTTAATATGTTAAATATTGGAGGTGAGGTTTATCTGAACCAATTGGTTCTAAACTAGCTCTGAAAGCCCTATTCTAATTCTTTGAGTTGATGATAAAATTACAACTTTGAAAAAAAAAATGTTAGTTCAGTGCTGAATATTTTGAAAATTCCCATAATCTGTCTAAAATCCATAAATGGTGTTTACACATTCTCTTCGGCTGCAGCTGTATAGGGCTGAAGATGTTACCAACTCAGCCTAGCCACTGTACTTTCTCTCTCCCAATTATATATGATAGCCTTTCTTTGTTGCAGACTCGACAGGCAGGCATGTAACTGACTGAGCCTCGTGCAGTCAAAACAAACCAGGTTATCCTCAGCGGTTTAAATAGTAAAACCTTACCAACTCAACTCCTTTAGACTAAGAGAGGATAGCAAACAGTTGCAGGAGCAAATGAACAGACAGAGGCACAGGAATCTCTCGGAGGGCCAAAGTAACTGACACTCTGCCCCCTGACACATTGCCCCTTGATGAACATCATCGTGTAGGCAGGGTATTGCCCACATCACCCAAGGTGATGTGTAGGGCACACTACTGCCATGTAAGTCCTGATTCTCTCAAATTACACCACCATGGGTGGAGCCACGGGGCGGCACAACTCTTACCCACACCCAAAAAGCATTTGAGCAATTGGCTTTTACTGTCGGATGACCAGCATGCTAAGTATCCCTGATGGTCCACTGGAGCCATGGCATCACTTATGATCCTGTATTTGCTATCGGTGATCAGGTGAGTCACCGTATGGGAGTGTTATTGCTCATCTGTCTTACTGCCTCAATAAAGTTTGGTTTATAACGTGTTGTCAGACTTCATTACTGCTTGGATGACACTAACAATGACTGAGATGAGACACGCCTTCTCTAAGGGTGGTTACGAACACAGAAGGGGATGTGAACACACCACCAGACATACTTCAAACTGTATAGGTCATTTGCTGTGTTTTGTCTCTGATCTATGGACTACAATAGCCTAGATGTCCCGTGAAAGCAAACAAGACAGGTTATTTTCTACTCATATGGTACTTGGAAAACACCTATAACCTTCACAGTGGGCTGGATATACATGAATATATATGGACAGGACAAGCATCTAAATATACTTTCAGATATCTTCTCCTACCTAGCATTGGAGTCCAGCAATAGTTACTGGTCATTTTTATAGACTTTTTGTCACAGTTACAATGAATTTTACATTGAAGATATCCCCAGACCAAAAAGGCAGTTATGATACAAAACGGGAAATACCCAGACTTCTTTCTAGGCCCCGTACTACTCTTCCTGGCTCAGCTGTCCCACCAAATAGTTGATACTCTCTGAATTATATTTACTGTATATACAAGATTTTATTTCCAATCTTTAGCAATTTCCTTATGTTTTCCACTGGGATGAAGTGTTACACATTTCCCTATCTTTACTTTTCCGTTCCCTTGACAGTTTGTGGAAAGAGCAGGTAGTGTCTCTGAGCAGTGGTGAATACTGTGTGACACATACTGAACTCAGGAAAATGATCAAGGTTCCTCTACAACTGTTTTTGTTGGGTTTTAGTAATGTTTCATCTGTGCTACTGAATTATTAAATTCAGAAAAGACATTAAAGACTTAGTAAGGCAGCACCAAACACCCACATGGAACCTCACCATCAGTATAAACTGCATAGGATAGATTTAGTGCATTAATGGGTTTATTATTTCATGCCGGGTTTATATTTCTTTTTCAGTTCAAGACTCATATTATTTTGTGTATCTTGGCAAGCTAGTTACTGTACAATGAGGTCTATATTTCTTGAAATAAGATGGTTTCAGCACTTTAGCATTCAATGGTATGTAGAGGAAAACATGTTTTATGCTATCTCTTCAAAAAGCAATTGAAGTCTAGGAGAAAAATGTCAGTGTTGGAAACTCCTGGATGGAAAATAAAATTCAGAACTCCAAGAATATGATATTCAAGCTCTTCTGCTTGAAATGTCAGTGCTGGTGGTCCATGTCGAGCACCAGACTGATATAAACAGTCAGTGAAATAGAACTTAGATAGGAGAAAAATGATGTGTAATACCAAAAAAAAAAAAAAGAATAATGCACTATCTAAAGCCACTATTGTTTTATCAGAGAGAGAATATCACAGAAATGGTGATTCAAGTTTTAATAACATTCTGGACAATTTCTGCTTCTACTTATAATGAAATCATGTAATTATGTGCCAAGAAGTAGTGAATTATGACACAATCAGATACTGATATAAAAATAAAAGAAGCTGAAAAGTGTTCTGGCTTAGTAAACAACCTATTAATTCAAGATACTCTTTCAACAGGACAAGATAACTAGGAAAACACTCTTTGTAACTTAGCCCAAATTCAGTTAATCTTGTTTTTTCCTGCTATAAATGTTCTCTTTTTTTTTTTCTTCTTCTTTTTTTTGCTTATTTTGAGGACTTTGAGTATCAAGAGAGAAACCTTAGCCTTTGGATGCAACTGAAAATGAATACCTTGCCTCAGTGAGAAATAGCAATACGTAAGTCTTACATGACACAGAAGGAAATTTATCCATCCAATTACGTCCAGTGTTTCTTTTAACATCATGATATATAGATTTTTAAAAGAAATGTCCTTCATTTTGGTTCTCAGAAATGTGGTTTGTGAGCCAACACAGACATAAGCTTAATATGAATGAAAGGCATCTGAGAAGCATTATGTTATGATCTATTGCACTGTCATGTATGTAATGAAAATATGCAAAGGATGGCAAACCTGATATGTCTGTTACACTATCTGAATCCAAGATAATGAGAAAATTTATAAAAACCTATATGTCAAATATCAGTCTGTCAGGTGATCGTTTTCCCTATAAAACTTAGCAAAGCTGATATAATAATTTGTCACCTACAAGGAACTAATGGGGGGGATTTTTTTCCACTTTAGACTCAGAGTTGCTCAGTAAGATAAATATCTAAACCTGAACAATTATATTGATTTCCTAATTTATGAAAGTATAAATTAAAAGCTGCAGACTGTGTGTGTGGAGGGCATTATTTCTTCATAATTCACTAATCTGAAGCTCAGTTGTAATGCTGTGACCGTGACCACAGTAATTTGTGATCTTTCATTTTTCAGAAGACATTTCATATTAATTTCTGATTTTCTGAATACAGAAAAAAAACCCCAAAAAACCCAAAAACCCAAACCAGCAAAACAACCTATGGAACAAGGAACAGAAGAGTCACCCTGAATGATGCAGTGAGTAATACTCTCCCTCTAGCTATCAGCTGTTCACTGCTTTTTAACAGGTGAAAGGTAATACCCATATCTGCAAAATACTTTCAGATTAGATATGCTTATCTTGATTTATTTATATTAATTCTTCAAAGTTAAATTTTGCATAACAGAAAATGTGTTTATATTCTTGACAGACTTGATATTGTTATGACAATGCCCCCCTGACAAGAGACGGGGGGCATTAGGACCGCTCTGTCTTTCCCCACCCTTACCTTCCCACCTTTGCAGTGACTCTTGCGGACTGCCGCCTCGGTGGAGGGGCAGGAAAGGCAGGGTCCTTCGATTGACAGGCAAGGCCCTCAGCCAATGAAACACCTCGGTGAAGAGAAGTTTCTAGACTGCTGACCATATATGACCAGAGCTCAGCTTCATCTAGGGTATAAATGGAGCCCTGTTAGCAAGTGGAGTTAGGCCTTTGTGGTTTGAGTGTGTTGGTGAGTGTTCCCTTGGGTTGGGATGCTGCTTAGGGAAGCTCGTTGATGTTGAGAGCCCTCATCTTATCGGTGAGTGATAGTGTGCATTTTGAACCCTCATTTCTAAAGCTGCCTGTGCTCGTATGTGATTCTGAACCTGTGATTTACTGATGTTGTTGGAGTGTTGAATGATTTTTTGATAAGTGTCATTTCTAGTTACTTCTCTGCTAAACAATTTTCGTTTAAATAAAGTTTATTTTTTTAGTTTATTACCTGCAAAATTTGATTTTGTTAGCCTTTGTGACATTTGAATTGGTGTATTTGTGCACCATCACACTTTTATGTCCAGGGCTGATACAGCAATCATGTTAAACATACATTGGAAGCTGTTTACTATTTTGACATGAATAATACTTTATGAACAATATATAGTACAATATGGAAGTAGGATTTGATCTCTGTGAAGAAACTCAGTGCTTCCACCTAATTGAGGCAATTATGAAAGCTGATATAAACTATACATGAAATCAGAAAGAGCTGTAAGTATTGAATATTTAGTCCTTCTTGAAGAGTTTCTCAGCTCTTTTCTCCACAGATATGACACACCTAAACCTTCACTCAACACAGAATTTATCTGTTTCTCCCTTATGAATTGTCCTTAACTCTGGTTTTGATGTATGATGTTGGTTTATAGTCAGGAATACATATCTTACCTTGACAGGATACCATGAAGTTCCTTTTTAAAAACAATACACTTTCTTTTGAAACACAGTCATATTACATAGTAAAAAATCCAAGCTAATTTCATTTTCCTGGTGTAAAACTTCTGGTTACATAAAAATAAAATTTGACTTTAAATATGTAATGCCAAACATGACCTTTATTAGCCATGAGGTTATTGTCTTTATCACTTAAATATAGGTAAATAGCTTATCCTAAAATTTCAGTATAAGATTTCTTTAACATATTAGCAAAGCTTCTACCTAGCTAGAAGACTCCACATCTTCCTACAAAACTATTTTTTTATTCTTTGTAAAAGCTTGTATGTTTGAGCAGTGTATGGAATTGTCAAAATGAGCTAGTTGTGAGTTGTGACTCATTGTCTGTTATTAACTCATTTGGAAAACTTTAGTGAACAAAGTATGATATATACAGTATGGCATTGCTACTTGGTGTGTTCTGCAAAAACTTAATAGGAGGTCACTCTAAGAAGTAATCTCTATTTAATTCAAACACTTCTGCTACTAACCTTGGACTAGGGGTAATTAAGAACAATAGGAAGTTGAAATAGCTTTTTCAATTCTTCTTTAAAAGTAGTTGGAGTAATTACCTTAAATATTGTTTTTTCAGTAAAGCTCTTTGGCCAAAAATAGACATCCTATTTTTGGGCCTATGAGCCCCAAAACAGTCCTTTTTTATGTTGGAAGCTGAGCTGTTTGCTACATATGAACGCATAGTCTTAAAGTTTGATTTTTTAAATGCATTTTGGTTGAAAATACAAAAAACATAAGTAATGATGGGATTAGACTTTTTCCTGTGCCAAGTTCCTGTACTCACCTAAGAACACAGCTGGCCATGGGAGTTTAAATACTTCAGAAACCAAATTGAATTTGGGCTTATCTGGCTTGATAGTCAAAATGTTCTTTGTAGAAGGTTCTTCTATCATATTTATTGTAGCATTTTTGTAGACCCTATAGCTAGAGCAGAAGCCTGTTGTACCCCCAAAGTAGAAACAGACTGTGCAAGATACAGTGAATTTTTGCTTCCCTTGAGACCAGAAAGTAACTATACAAAAAAAGAGTATCAGGTCAGTGTGTATAAGCATTTTTATAACATTGTTACACTACTGATTGTATTCTGTAACAGTGCTGAGCTTAAATCTTTAAAGTCTTCAATTAATATGTAACTGTGAGGAGGCAAATAGAGACTTTTGGTGTAAATGCACAAGTGGGGTGCAGGAAAACACGTATACAGTAAGAGCGAAACATGTAGAACAAGCAGAGCAACATCCAATGGGATCTGGATAATCCTGCAGTGTAAGTGTACTGGTTCTGACTGGGATGGAGTTAACTTTCTTCATAGCAGCCTGTACAGTGCTGTGCTTCCCATTTGTGGCCAAAACAGTCTTTATAAGACACCAATGTTTTGCTTATTGCTGAACAGTGCTTTCACAGCATCAAGTGTTTCTTGTTCCCACCTCCACACAAAGTATGCTGGTGGTGGACAAGTGGTTGGGAGAGTATACAGCCAGGACAGCTGACTCAAACTGACTAAGGGGTATTCCATACCATATAACATCACGTTCAGTAATAAAAAAACTCGGGGTGTAAAAGAGGAGGAAGTGGGAGATGGTTGTAGTCATGGTGTTTGACTTCCCAAGCAAGTTATGTGTGCTGAGGCCCTGCTTCCCAGGAACTGGCTGGACATCTGCCTGCCTGTGGGAAGTAGTGACTGAATTCCTCTTTGCTTTGGCTATGCACAAGTCCTGATACCCAAAATAAAATGACTTATGTCATGAACAGATAAGATCACCTTCCTTTTGGGAAGGAGGCCAAGGAATATAATATGTCAATGATGAGAGGGAAGATAGGGAAGAAATAAGATGCCCACTTCCATTCCAGCTTCACTCTTCAAAAAGTCTCCAAAGCCTAATCACTTTGACTTTTGTGAGTAAAAACCATCAAGGACTAAAAATCAGTGCTAACTGTACAGGATTGCCTCTGGCATTTTACACTTTTGAATAATTTACAAGAAGCTTGTTAAGGGCAACTTGCTTTATGTATTTGGTAATAATGAATGATAACAATTAAGAACTAATGGTTAGCTAAGTGTACTGTTAATGAAAGTCCAATCCATTGAATTCTTATTTTGGCTTTTGAAACAGACCTGATTTGTCAGTCTTTACACATTTGCATCATAGCATTTAAGTGATCAATATGCATGCATATACATATATTCAGTTGCAACAACCCATTACAATTTACTATTCTGTGTAAACTGTGGCTGTATTCTACAGATGATTCAGTTATCACTTTCTTACCTAGGATATTTTATATCACAATGGTGATTTCATTATCATTTTCTACAGTCTTATATAGATCTTTGCACAGTTGTTGTTTTCTTCATACAATCTCAAGAATTTGCAAACTATTTCTACTAGTACTGGTTTGATTACAACACACTAAAAATTGCAAGCTTTCTTTTTTCTTTGGAGAATACTTGAAGTATGTATTCAACAGCAAGCTCTCATGTAATTATTCTGCAGAGGATATGCAAGGTCCAGCCCTTTAGTCCTGTCATCTGTGATCTGAAACCTTTTGATTGTCCAACAAACAAAATACTCCAACACAAATTATGAAGTTAAGGAGTTAGTTTTCTTAATTCACAAAGTGGGTTGTTCAGGTTTTTTCCAGGCTTGCAGTTTTCAGTCTACTCACTGGTGTAGAACATAAGAAGGTTATGTACTCTTGTGTTGTGTAATAGTCTTCAGATGTAGTTGATCACATGGTCATACAACTTTGAATATATGGCACTAACCTTGGATGAATGTCATCTCATGTAAGTTTAGCCTGTAGGAGTTAGATCTATGTCTGATCTACCCATGGTAGTCTGCATTTCTACTCAGTCAAAACTCAGGCTGTCTTCAGAGGGACATCACTGTTTCTATGACAACCATTTAAGGTAGGTCTGAACAGCCCTCTGGAATACCTACATCTGTCTGTTAAGAATCGTCAAAGTTAGGTGCTACCATTGACATAGATACCTGTTTTGTACTAGGAGGAGCTGGTCTATTATGATCCCAGTAAGAAAGGCACTCAGTTTCTGGAAAGTACTGTTTTAAATGCTATTTATTCGATAGAATACTATAAAGAAAGAGGATAGTACAAATACTATGACCTTTCAGATGCTGGGAACCTCAAATCGTGCAACACTGAACAGGTATCTGATCCACAAGCAGAACACTGTGCAGACCCCATCCGTAGAAAGAGTTGGTCATTTGAGCTGCTAAGGGATTTTTCTTCCATTAAACAACTCTCTTCATTTCTACTGCCAAATAGAAGGATGTTTGCACAAGAGCTGCTTGCTGTACTGTTAAATAAAGGCAAGGCCACTCTGGAGTAATCACCAGTACTGAATGGGAGCTGCCTGCAGTCTCCTCTGTTACGGTGAGGTGGCTGAGTTCATCCCGTGTCCAAGGGGTTTGTACATGGCCATGCAGTACCTGTAGCACAGTATAGACCCAGGCCTATTCAGGTTAAGTGTTAAACAGATCATAAACTCACTGATGTATAATGGCTGCCTAATCAGGATCACTGCAACATCCAACTTTAAAGTTTTATAGTAATCTGAATTAAATTCCACACTAAGTCTTCTAAACAACTGGATGCAGTATTGAATACATGCACACTAAATTTACATTGGATTACAGGCATTTGTAAACTACTAAATTCTTCCTGTTTCCCAAATGGGTGCCTTGTATATAGCTCTGTTAGTGCAGAATATAAAATTAAGAAGAATAAAAATGCTGAAATGGTTCTAGTTTGGGAATTCTACCTGTAGATTAAAGAACTTTTGATAATATTTTGGACTATATTGGGAAAGGTCAATAGCACAAAAGCAATTGGATTCTCCTGTAAGTACTTGAGAGAAGGAATATCAAATAAAACATCACTCAGTTAAGCTGAACACAAATAGATTATGACTGCAAGTCGGTTAAAAAAGAAGAGGAAAGAGATAGTCTGAAAGTTTGTTCTGCTTACTTTTCTTCTTTGATTTGTTTTGGGCTTTTAGGTACTGTTGGGAAAAACAATATCTGACAGGTTTGTAATTGGTAGACAAACAGTTATAGACTTTAAACTCAAACTTTAGTAGGTACTGTTGCAACCGCTTATGGAGAACAAAATCTAGTTTAGAAATGTCTTTAATTTTTACTCTAATATTGGCCATGTATTTTGGGTTTCTTTTTATAAAGGAAATCTCTGCCCTTTTAATGGAAAATAGTACAGCAAGAGTACCTGTTACTTGGTACAACTATCACATTCTCCTCTTTTCTACATGTCAGCTTTTACTTTTCCCTGAACCCCCCCCCAAGTTTAATTCTGTATTTTAAGAACTACTAAGCAGTTTAATGTCAAATCTTGATATATCTGCAAAATAGAAATAGATGTTAATAGACCCATTTTAAAACATAAAGTACAAGTTATTTTTATTTTGTTTTTTCCTTTTTTCCTGGGAGAACATTTAGTGTATGATAAATACTGCAGAATGTTGTTGTAATAATTGGGAAAAAAATGTTAGTAAAGCTGGTAAAAACAACCAAAACCTGTCAGATTCTGGGTTAATATTGTTACTGTTATTTCATTACTGTCATATAATATCTTAGCACAGTATCTACACTATAGTCGCACTTTTGCAAATATACATGTATAAGTAATACTTGCTTCTAATACGTATTCAGAGATGATTATCCCTCTGAGATAATTCCCCATTTGCAGACCTCAGGAACCTCCCCCACTCACCATGACCTCTCAAAGACAATTTTATGGGATCACCTGGCTAAACCAGTTTTGGCTAAACTGGGTTTCAGTGTAGGAAGGCGAGAGGCAGGGAGTTGTGATTCGACTCAGCTTTGTCTCACCTTGACAGATCCTTATCTATGCAGAGATGACTTGGGGGGAACTGTGGAAAAGGCTCAGCCCAGGGTTGCCTGAACAACTGAAACCTGAATGGAGCTGTGAAGGATCCCTTAACAAACAAAATACCCTGAGTACCATTCCACTGCTATTCAGTAACTTTGTGTGCTAGACATCACAAAATTAGCCATGCAGACTAAGGAGCCATCAAGGCACCAGAGATAAACATTCACATGTAATCCTGCCCCCAGCCATCAAATTGGGGATAAAAACTGTAGGGTTTGGGCAGAAAAGGGGGAGTATTTTTCCAACGATGCAGCTGGTCTGTAGGAGAGTCTTTCCCCCTTGTCCAGGATGCTGTACAAGGTCAATTCCCAGGGATTAAGAGGCCTTAACTGAGAGAGAGGGTATGTGATTAAGAAACATACATATCGTATTTGGCATGCTTTAAGATCGTGATTAGTGCAATCCTTTAAGGTATTAGTATCTAGTGTGCTTGTGGTTTGTGTTAGTTAATAGTGTATTTAATTGCACTATTGCATTCCTCCATTATATCCATAAAAACCTGCAATAGTGGTGTATTGGAGCTGTGAGTGAAGTTCAAATAAATTGTTGATTTGAACCTTACAGTGAAGTCTCTTTCTCTCTGTCTCAACAATAAAGACTGGTGTCACAATGACATCAACCAGGTTCCTCACCACCCATGACTATCTCTCCTGTTAGGTTCCATGGACTTGTTTATGTCTAATTTGTTTATATGTTCCCTAAGGTGAACTTCCTCCATCGAGGGTAAGCCTTCCTTGCTCTTAACCTTCCTGATTTCAGGGCCTGGGATTCCTGAAGCTGGTTTCACCACTGAGGACTGAGAGAAAGAAGACATTGAGTATCTTGGCCTTTTCTGTCTCCTATTTCACCAGTGCCCCTACCCCATTCAGCAGCTAGCCCACATTTTTCCCAGTTTTCCTTTTGCTGCACATGGACCTGAAGAAGCCTTTGTTGGTGCCCTTCATGTCTCACCACAGCTTCAGCTCCAGATGGTCTTTGGCTTACTTGATCCCATCTCTCCATGCTTGGAGAGTATTTCTATATTCCTCCTGGGTCATCTGTCCTTTTTTCTCCATTTTGTATGCTTCCTTTTTACATTCGAGTTTTCTGTTCATCCACACAGGCCTCCTGCCACCTTTGCTTGACTTTCAGCTCATCCAGATGGACCACTTTTGAGCTTGAGGGAGATGATCCTTGAAAATCAAACAGTTGTCCTGGATCTATCTTCTCTCCAGGGATATGTCCCATGGGATTCTTGCTGTCAGTGCTGTAGTGCATCCCCCTTCTAGGATTTTTAGTTGGCTAAATTAAAGAGTTTAGTTGACTGAGTACAAGGTCAGTTCCTTTGTTGGTAAATGCTATTGTGAAGAAAGCAAGATCCTGCCCTTCCATTCCCTTGGGAACCACTTTTAAGCTGAGGCTGTAGTGCTCATTCCTGCCAGTGCTACATCACAGCTGTGCAGCAGCTTCGTCTGTGCTCAGGCTCATACCTTCCCATACCTGACCCTGACTAAAACCAGCTGTCTTGGCTTCCTGGCTTGACCTTGGACTTGCTTCCTCACTACAACCTAGCTGGGCGATTACTAGACTATGTCTGACCCTGACTGCTGGCCCTGGCGTTGACCCTGACTTGCCATTCCACATCCTGGGTCCACATTGGTCAGGTCACTGCTTGCACCTGCCTTTTTATCACACAATACTCCTGACTCACCTTCCCTTGTGGGGCATCCAACCCTTGCCACTCCCTAACACTTGCAAGCAAATCTCTGAACTGGGGAAAATCTGCTCTCTTGAAATGCAGGGTTGTGATCTTGATTTTTGCCCTGCTCCCTTCTCTCAGAATGCTGAATTGTACCATCTCATGGTCACTGCAACCACAGTTGCCCCTGACCTATGATCCCAGGCATTCTCTTCAAGATTCAAAATGTGTAAATGCCTAAATTGGAGTAAGTGAATCAATATGCTTTCCTTCCATCCTTTAGTAGAAAAAAGCTGTTTAGAAAATAAAGAAGGGTTGTATTCTTTAATTCTGACATCTCTTCTTAGGCTAAAGAACACTTTAATTCATAAGTAGAGCTTCAGCGGTAAAGAAAGCTGAATGAGATTCCAAGTTGTTTCAATGAATAAGTAGCATGGATAAATGTCAGCAGCTGTTTACTTTCATGGACTGGCTAGCATGACAGCATACAAAATGTGATGTACTTGTGATATTCCTTTCTAAAGAAAAAAGTATCATATTTACTATTTTAACTAGTGGCCACGTAGAATATATATGCATTTACAAAGGTAAATGTGATGTTTAGTTGCTTTGGAAAATGCATAGCAATATTAAAATAGTATTTTCTATATTACTTTCCATTTGCTTTTTTAAGGTACCCAACCAGCTTATTTGTTTCCTTAACCAATGGCTGCCCAAAGTATGCATGAGCAATTAAAAAAGCATATAAGGATTCTGGGTGGTTTAAAATGATAGAGCATGCTACTAAAATAATCTAATGACTTTATTCAGCTGAATGTTATTTGGGAAAACTTTAACTGCCTTTCCCACACTCTGTGGGAACAACACAGTAACTCAGATTAGCCTACGCTTTCAAACCCTTTGGCAAATGAGGAATATGAATTATTTTTAGTTGATTGCAGATTTCATCTTTGAATTAAGGAGTACTCAGCTATTAGTGCATTGCTCAGATATGCTTTGGCAGAACTATTTACTTAACTCTCATTACACTCCCTTTTGCCTTTTTCTTTTACATGCACCCCGAAGACAAGACAGCAGCTGGCTGCAAGCCAGCTAAATTATTTGAGATCCTCTACCTTTTCCATTCTCTTCTCTGAAGATCCATTGTAAGTACTGTTAAGCAGGTCATATGGATCAGTTTCATATGTGCTTGGTCATATGACCTGTTGCTCCCCTCAGGTTACTATATGTCCTGTCACATAATATGTGCATGTTCTGTCTCCTGATGAGTATCTTTGTGAATATTGGATGTCATGATAGGTTGAGCACATATAGAGGCATATGATAAACTTGCATTCTGTTACATAATAGAACAAGGAGTTGAGTTAAATGAGTTCTTTCCTCATAGTACATGTGACTTTCATTGACAGAGTTTGTGCCCCACTGACTTAGCACATTGAACGTTTATTTCCAAAATCTGTGGGTTACTCTGAATTACAGATCTTGCTGGAAATGAAAACTCAAAGCATGGTCAACCATTACAAATTTCATGACACTGTGAAGGGTTGGGATGTCTTCTGTAAAACCATTTCTGACAAGAAAGCAGTGTGCCCAGGTGGCCAAGAAGGCCAACAGCATCCTGGCCTGTATCAGAAATAGTGCGGCCAGCAGGAGCAGGGAGGTGATCGTGCCCCTGTACTCAGCGCTGGTGAGGCCGCACCTCAAATCCTGTGTTCAGTTTTGGGCCCCTCACTATAAGAAGGACATTGAGGTGCTGGAGTGTGTCCAGAGAAGGGTGACAAAGCTGTTGAGGGGTCTGGAGCACAAGTCTTATGAGGAGCGGCTGAGGGACCTGGGGTTCTTCAGTCTGCAGAAGAGGAGGCTGAGGGGAGACCTCATCGCTCTCTACAATCACCTGAAAGGGGGTTGCAGAGAAGTGGGTGTTGGTCTCTTCTCCCAAGTGATGACTGACAGGACAAGAGGAGAAGGCCTCAGGTTTTGTCAGGGGAGGTTTAGACTGGATATTAGGAAAATTTATTTACTGAGAGAGTGGTGAGACACTGGAATAAGCTGCCCAGGGAGGTGGTAGAGTCACCATCCCTGGAGGTGTTCAAGGAACGTGTGGATGAGGAGCAGTGAGTTGAACATGAGCCAACAGTGCACCCTAGCAGCAGGGATGGCCAACAGTCTCCATGGCTGTATTAATAGGAGCAGAAACAACAGGTCAAGGGAAGGGGATTACTCAGCACCCATGAGATCATACAGAATCACAGAATGACAGGGGTTGGAAGGGACCTCTGGAAATTATCTAGTCCAATCCCCCACCAGAGCAGGTTCACCCAGAGCAGATTGCACAGGAATGCATCCAGGCCAGTTTTGAATACCTCCAAAGAAGGAGACTCCACAACCTCTCTGGTCAGCTTGTTCCAGTGCTCTGCCACCCGCAAAGTAAAGAAGTTCCTTCTCGTGTTTAGATGGAACTTCCTATGACCAAGTTTGTGCCCGTTACCTCTCATCCTGTCACTGGGCACCACTGAAAAAAGACTGGCCCCATCCTCCTGGCACCCAGCCCTTAAGTATTTAGAAGCATTAATAAGATGCCCCCTCAATCTTCTCCAGACTAAAAAGACCCAAGTCCCTCAACCTTTCCTCATAAGAAAGATGTTCCAGTCCCCTGATCATCTTCATAGCCCTTTGTTGTACCCTCTCCAGAAGCTCCCTGTCCTCCTTGAACCAGGGAGCCCAGAACTGGACACAGTACTCCAGAGGTGGCCTCAGCAGCGCAGAGTAGAGGGGGAGGATAACCTCCCTCGACCTGCTAGCCACACTTTTTGATGCACCCCAGGATGCCACTGGCCTTCTTGGCCCCAAGGGCACACTGCTGGCTCATGGCCGTCCTGGCCACCAGGACTCCCAGGTCCCTTTCCACAGAGCTGCTCTCCAGCAGGTCAGCCCCTAACCTGTGCTGATGCATGGGGTTATTCCTCCCCAGGTGCAGTACCCTACACTTGCTTTTGCTGAATTTCTTAAGGTTCCTCTCTGCTCAACTCTCCAGCTTGTCCAGGTCACGCTGAATGGCAGCGCAGCCTTCCGGTGTGTCTGCCATTCCTCCCAGTTTTGTGTCATCAGCAAACTTGCTGAAGGCGCACTCTATCCCTTCATCCAGGTCATTGATGAATATATTGAACAGGACTGGACCCAGTACTGACCCCTGGGGAATACCACTTGTTACAGACCTCCAACTAGACTCTGTGCCACTAATCACAACCCTCTGAGCTCTATCTATCAGCCAGTTTTCAATCTACCCCACTGTCCATTTGTCTAACCCATACTTCCTAAGCTTGCCTATGAGGATGATGTGGGAGATGGTGTCAAATGCCTTGCTGAAGTCAAGGTAGACAACATCCACTGCCCTCCCCTCATCTATCCATCCAGTCATGCCATCATAGAAGGCTCTCAGATTGGTCAAACTTGACTTCTGCTTGGTGAACCCATGTTGACTACTTCTGATAACCTTCTTTTCCTCCAGGTGCTTTGAGATGATGCCCAGAATGAGCTGTTCCATCATCTTTCCAGGGATGGAGGTGAGGCTGACTGGCCTGTAGTTTCCTGGGTCTTCCTTCTTGCCCTTTTTGAAGATTGGAGTGATACTGGCTTTCCCCCAGTCCTCAGGCACCTCGCCTGTTCTCCAGGACCTTTCAAAGATGATGGAGAGTGGCCCAGCAATGACTTCTGCCAGCTCCCTCAGCACTCGTGGGTGCCTTCCATCAGGACCCATGGACTTGTGCATGTCCGGTTTACTTAATTGGTCTCTAACTTGATCCTCCTCAGCCAAGGGAAAGTCTTCCTTCTTCCAGACTTTCTCTGTTACCTCCAAAGTCTGGGACTCCTGAGGGCTGGCCGGAGCAGTAAAGACTGAAGCAAAGAAGGCATTCAGTAACTCCACCTTTTCTGCATCATCTGTCACCATGGTACCTGTCTCGTTCAACATTGGGCCCACATTTTCTCTAGTTTTCCTTTTGCCTCTGATGTACTTGAAGAAACCCTTCCTGTTGACTTTGACCTCCCTTGCCAGGTTTAATTCCAAGGAGGCCTTGGCTTTCCTCATTTCATCCCTGAATACTCTGACACCATTACTGTAATCTTCCCAAGTAGTCAGTCCGTTCTTCCATATACTGTAAACTTCCTTCTTCCACTTGAGCTTTTTCAGAAGCTCCTTGCTCAACCATGCAGGTCTCCTGCTTCCCTTGTCTGATTTCCTGCTCTTAGGGATGTACCAATCCTGAGCTTGGAGGAAGTGGGACTTAAATATCACCCAGCTCTCTTGAGCCCCCCTACCCTCTAGAGCCCTAACCCATGGGATTTCTCCAGGCAGTTCCTTGAGGAGATCAAAGTTAGCCCTCCTGAAATCCAAGGCTGCAATCCTACTTGTTTTGTGCATACTGCACATGATCATAATGATACCTATGAGTTCAGTTTTGGGCACTGCTCTACAGGGGATTTATCAATAACCTGGAGCAGTTTTAAGTAAGTGCCACAAGAATGGTTGAGGGTGGAGCACTTCTCCTGTGAGAAGAGGCTGAGGTGCTGGGCTTGTTCAGCCTGGAGAAAAGACTGCTTCAGGGAGATGTAATGAAACCCATATAAAATATGTACCTAAAATTAGGTTATCAAAAAAGATGGAGCCAGGCTTTTCACAGCGGTACATGGCAGGAGAACCAGATCCATCTGCGGTTTGGATATAAGGGAAAACTTTTTTACAACAAAGACACTGAAGCAGTGGAACTGCTGGTATCCTGGGAGAGGATATGAAGTCTTTATCCTTAGAGATTTTCAAAGCCCAACTGGATGAAGCCCAGAGCTGTCTGTCTGACCTCAAAGCTGAGCCTGCTAGGGGTGAGAGGTTGGATTAGAGACCTCCTAAGGTCTTCCCAGCTGAATTGTTCTGTGGTTCTATGATTCTTACTTATTAATGCCTGAAATGTAGATAATATGATAAACTATTGAAACCAACTAGATTATAACTCAATTGAAATTAGCAAATGATGATTATCTCTGATGGGTATGCACAAAGTTTTTTGCAGATAGCAAAAGAGAACAAAGAATTTTCATCTTATTATTTGATTTCTTGGTAGAAGCAGTTAAATTTTTTTATACTACTTAGTACACTTGATCAGAATTATTTGTAAAAAGTGATGCAGAGTTCTTGGTACTGGAAAGACAAAAGTATATTATGAAAATGTGTTATTTTCAATGCTTGAGTTTTTCCCTATATGAGTTGAACTCTGCAGGGCAAAATGCAGATTAGATTAAAGGCTGTTATCCTAAGGACAATCAGAAAATTAAGCAAGAAGCACAGACTATCCCAGATGGAAATGTTGAATGGTTGGAATAACAGCAGGAAAAAATTGTTTTTTTCTTAGAGGTTATTATTTCATTTCTGACAAATTGAAGATTCCTGCAGGGGGATAAAAAGTGATAGCCAAAAATGGTAAATAGTTTTGTTGGTGGTTTGGTTTTTTTTAAGGAAGAACTAGAATTCATTTTCCTTTTTTGTCAATATCAGCTGTGATATCATGAAATTGGGGCCATCATCCCTATTATTGTTACCTGCAGAATAACAGTGGCAAAACCCACTGAAACCTGTTATAGTATAGCTAACTGGAGCAAGGGGAGTGTCAGCCTTTTAACACCTATAGGACTTGGTGAATGTACATGCACTGCAAGATCAAAGATTGCCTTATTTCTCTAATTTCCAACACTGGAAACACACAGAATATGGATTTCACTGTGTATGATGGGGTAAACAGAGCCAGCCACTTCAAATGATAAGATATTTAATATGGTAGTTAGCAGATTCTTTGAAAAATAAATAAAAAGCTTACTGTGTAAATACTGTAAGAAATCTTAAGTGTAATGAGAGAAAGCAAAGCTGTTTGTCTCAATGCCTCATTTTGTGTTTGACTCATGATTTGAAAAAATGTGACATAGAAACTAAGCAAGGTAAGGCTGTTAACTGCTAATTTCAAGCACTGAAGATAGTATGTTTTAATGAAGGAATAAATTTTTGAATGTGAGAGTCACTAGTATGATTCCAGTGTCAATTTCTACTTTTGTTTACCATTATCACAGAATAGTTTGGGTTAGAAGGCACCTTTAAAAGTCATCTTCTTCAACCCCTCCCTGCAATGAGCAGGAGCATCTTCAACTAGATCAGGTTGCTCAGAGCCCCATTCAGCCTGACCTTGAATGCTTCCAGGTATGGGACATCTACCACCTCTCTGGGCAACCTGTTCCAGTGTTTCACCACTCTCATTGTAAAAAATTTCTTCTTTTTATCTGGTCTAAATCTACCTTCTTTTAGTTTAAAACCATTACCCCTTGCCCTATTGCAACAGGCCCTACTAAAATGTCTCCATCTTTCTTATAAGCTACCTTAAGTATTGAAAGGCCTCAATAAGGTCTTCCCAGAGCCTTCTCCTCTCCAGGCTGAACAATCCCAATTCTCTCAGCCTTTCCTCATAGGAGAAATGTTCCATCCTTCTGATCATTTTTGTGGCCCTCCTCTGGACCCAGTCCAACAGGTCCCTGTCTTTCCTGTACTGAATGCAGTACTCCAGGTGGGGTCTCACCAGAGCAGAATAGAGGGGCAGAATCACCTCCCTCAACCTCCTGGCTATGCTTCTTTTGATGCAGCCCAGGATACAGTTGACTTTCTGGGCTCCAAGCACACATTGCTGGCTCATGTCCAGCTTTTCATCCACCAGTAGTTTCATGTCCTTCTCTGCAGGGTTGCTCTCAATCCCTTCGTCCTTGATGATGATATTAAACAGTACTTGTCCCAATACGATTCCACTTGTCACTGATCTCCATCTGGACATTGAGCCATTGACCACTACTCTCTGGATGTGACCATCCAACCAATTCCTCATCCATCAAACAGTCCTACACTCAATTCCATCTCTCCCCAATTTAGAGAGAAGGCTGTTGTGGTGGACTGTGTCAAAGGCCATACAGAAGTCCAGATAGATGACATCTGTGGCTCTTTCCTTGCCCACTGATGTACTCACTCTATCAAGGAAGGCCACTAGGTTGGTCAGACAGGACTTGCCCTTGGTGAAGCCATGCTGGCTGTCTCGAATCACCTCCCTGTCCTCTATGTGCCTTACCATAGCTGCTAGCAGGATCTGTTCCATGATCTTCCCAGGCACAGAGGTGAGGCTGACAGGTCAGTAATTCTCAGGGTCCTCTTTTCTACCCTTTTTTAAAAAGGGTGCAATGTTTCCCTTTTTCCAGCCACCAGGGATTTCACCTGACTGCCATGACTTTTCAAATATCATGGAGAGTGGCTTGGCAGCTACATCAGCCAATTCCCTCGGGACTCTGGGATGCATCTTGTCAGGTCCTATGGACTTATATATGTTCAGATTCTTCAGGTGGTCACGAACCTGATCTCCTATAGCGGGAGGGACTTTGCTGCCTCAGTCCCTGTCTTGAGGTCCATTCACTTGAGAGGTATGGGAAGAGAGCTTGCCAGTGAAGACTGTAGCAAAAAATCTGTTGAGTACCTCAGCCTTCTCTTCATCTGTTGTTACCAATTTGCTAGTCATGTTCATCGGGGGACTACTCTTTCTTTGGTTTTCCTCTTCTGGTTGACATACCTATAGAAGCCCTTCTTACTATTCTTTGCATCCTTTGCCAAGTTCAGCTCCAGCCGTGCCTTGGCCTTCCTGACCCCATCCCTACATAATTGGGCAGTGTCCTTATACTCTTCCCAGGATACCTGCCCCTGCTTCCGCTGCCTGTGCATTTCCTTCTTGCCTTTTAGTTTGACCAGCAGGTCTTGACTCAGCCATGCTGCTCTCTTGCCTTCCTTGCCTGATTTCTTACACCTGGGGATCAAAAGTTGTTGTGCTCTGTGGAAAGTGTCTTTAAAGATCTGCCAGCTCTGTTCTGCTCCCTTGGCCCTGAGGGCACTTTCCCAGGGGATCCTATTGACTAACTCCTTGAACAGCTGGAAGTTTGCTTTCCTAAAATTCAGAGTCCTGACTTTACTCTTTACCTGACCCATATTCCTCAAGACTGTGAATTCTACCAGTGCATGATCACTGCAGCCCAGGCTGCCTCTGATCTTGATGTCACTGGTTAGCTCACTTGCATTGGTGGCCATCAGGTCCAGTAATGCATCCTCTCTGGTAGGGCCATGTTGCAACCTGAGTCCTAAAGCCCTGGGTTAAAGGACCAGTTGCATTTAGATTTCGTGATCCCCTGTGGACAAATAAAGGTGAACTTAACACCAAGCGACCAGGAGATTCAATAGAAAATCCTTTATTGTTTGCAGACAAAAGTGATAGAACACTCCTGACTACCTCTATAGTTATATAATTCCCAAATGAGGGGTAAAAGGAAAAAGAAGAAAGAGTAAGAATAGACAAGAGAAAACGAGGAATAGAGAGAGAGTCATCACCACCCTAGGTTCCAGCGATGTCTTATCCTACGTAGTGTCTGGTTCGTGGTTCCTGGATGGTGGGGCACCATCGCCCGGTCTGTTCTTGTGTCTTTTATAGTCTCTTTCTTCCTGGGATCCTTCCTTCAGGCAGAGTCTCGACATGCAGGCGCACTGTTTACTTGGAGTACTGGGAACATCAGGGCCGTTGAAGTCCCCCAGCAGGACAAGAACCTGCGAGCACGATGCCTCCTGCAGCTGGAGTAAGAAGGCTTTGTCAATAGGCTCCCCTTGATCGGGCAGCCTGTAGTAAACACCAATCACAAGGTTCCCTTTGTTGCCTCAGTCTCTAATTGTTACCTATAAGCTTTCAGCCTGCTCATGGCTATTCTTCAGAGACAGCTCTTCACAATCTATCCACTTCTTGATGTAGAGGGCAACCCCCTCACCCCTCCTTCCTTGCCTGTCCCTTCTGAACAGCCTGTAGCCATCAATAGCTGCAGTCCAGTCATGGGATTCATCCCACCAAGTTTCAATAAAGGCAACTAGTTTGTAGCTTTCTAGCAGCACCGTGGCTTCCAGTTCCTGTTTGTAGCCCATGCTGTGTACATTGGTGTAGAGGCACTTCAGCTGGACTGTTGGCTGTGTCACCTCCTTAGAGGAACACACCTTAATTCCTTTGAGGTATTTCCCCAGTGTTTCCCTGTTGGTTCCTGTTACCTCAGGAGCACCTGGCTTATCTCCGTAAGACTTGAAGTGTGCTCCAGTGTCCCCATCATGTCTCAGAGCAACAGGCTGAAGGCCCTCGCTA
Source organism: Gavia stellata (assembly GCF_030936135.1). Lineage (NCBI taxonomy): Eukaryota > Metazoa > Chordata > Aves > Gaviiformes > Gaviidae > Gavia > Gavia stellata. Next base: position 43,725,596 of record NC_082594.1, read on the forward strand.
GCATGCCATCCGTCTAACCTCGGCATGTTGTCCCACAGCTTGTCATGAGTAAGCCTGATATTATCCCCCTCCCCCTTCAAATCCAGTTTAAACCTCTGGCAGTGAGTCCCACTAGCTCATGAGCAAAGACTGTCTTCCCTCTTTGACAAAGGTGAATCCCATTCTATGCCAGCAGGCCTGGTGCCATGTAAACCATCCCATTATCAAAAAACCCAAAACTGTATTGGTGACACCGCCCATGGAGCCATGTATTAATAGACTGGGTCTGTCTTTTACTTCCAATATCGCTACCCGCAACTGGAAGGATAGAGCTAAAAATAACCTGTGCTCCAGATTCCCTTACCAGCCATCCCAAGGCCCTGAAGTCTCTTTTGATTGCTCTTGGACTACATGTTGTGGCTTCATCACTGTCCACATGGAAGAGCAATAATGGGTAATTGTCTGAGGGCTGTACCCAGCTAGGAAGTTTCCTAGTGATGTCCTTAACCTGGGCCCCAGGGAGGCATCAACCTTAGTAATTTTCTTCTATAGCAATCAATTTTCAGTTGGTAATTAATCAGCTGGATTAACCATAGTGAGAATGTAGACAGTATGCCTATATGGATAACTATGTATTCAGAACTATAGACACACATTTTGAAGCTTTAGCTTACCTTAAGTACTGCAGAAATGTCATCATCACTTTGTGCACCCTGGATTTATTTCACTTATCCTTTTCACCTACCCACCTATATATGCGTTTCACCTATTCTATCACCTTTCACCTTTGATATCCTTTGGTAACTATCTAAAGCTACCAAAATTAGCAGCTCAGCTACCATAAGCTCTTACTATGGTCAGTAAAGAAAGATATGTATTTCCAGGGGATGGTAAAAATATATATATTTTTAAATTTTGCCTGAGTTATCCTGGTTTTCCACAGCTTGGATTCATATAGGACTTCCAATATTCTATCAGGCTTTTTATCATATCTATCCGTTCACTAGCTTTCTGTGTATACATAGACTATGCTTAACATTTGTTCTTTTGTCTATGCTTAGACATGAGTGATCGATCCAGTATTTGGAGAATGAAAAGGGTATCATTGACTTTGATCTAATACAAGATGATGAATGATGACACACCGTTGTCTATTCAGTAGAAAGAAGTGAAAGATGGTTTAGTAGCTACTTTATAATGGAAGGATGAAATGGATCCCCTTATCTGTATCTAGCATTAAAAAAAAATCATAATTTCCTGGTTCAAATACATGTTAAATTGAAAATTCTGGTTCAGAGTAATGTGAGATAGTTAGGATCGATGTAGAAATGTCCAAATATTTATTTTGGATAATGTTAAATTTCCATCAATAGTAAATGGTATACAGTATATTGTAAAGAGCAAATACTCAAAAAAATAAGCCCAGGTTTATACTAAAACTGTTTTACTGTAATACCTATGACACCCTTGTCTATAAATGAAGGGGCTCTGATAAAGAATGTAAAGGAAATAATTCATACAGAGAAAAAACTTTTGCTTGTTTGAATGGCTACTACATGTTGAATATGAAACAAATCCCAACTATCAACTAAAAAATTCTTTTGACATATGTGACATCCAGAGTAGAAAGCAAAATTTCTACAGTGAATAGAAGGTCTTAAGTGTGAAAACAGTTTATTTATGTGGAAGAAGAAATGACAGTCAGGACATAGATACATGTACTGACATTTGGTAGAGTCACATTTGAATGAATTCACTCCCATACTGTACCTGAGAAAAAAAACTGTAAACAAAGGGTGAATATAATTAAAGGGTGAATATAATTAAAGAAACAAGAGCTTTATTCTTATCACTGAGCAGGGTCAATTTAGGTGTTGCTCAGAAGCAACTCTTACTAATGCAGAATTTGGGTTTCTCTCTTGCTCATTTCTTTCTACATTTTACTGTTAGATACTAAACCTTGCACATGGAGCACCAACAATGTTATCCAAAATATTTTTGAGAAAGAAAATGCTAGTGTCAGGTTTCTCTTATTTCCACATCACAACGGAAGTTATTATAATGCTGTCAGTTAATTTCACTGCATTTTAGAACAGGACTTCTCAACTTGTAGGTGAAAATCCATAGGTGGCTGAAGTTAGGCACACAAATAAGTCTTAGTTTCAAAAGTGCTGCGATACTCCCACAGCTTGTATTAGGAGCAGTAGTAAATTTTACATGCCCTAGTAGATATTTCTGTGTTAAGGGAATTTTATTTCTAATGAGAAATAGCTAGCAGTTGATTAAACCCTGAAGCAAAAAGGCTTGGGGTTTTTTTTTTTTTTGAATGTTATATAACTGTAGAGTTTATTATCTGTAAATTATTATCTATTATAAAAATCTAGTCCTTTGAGTTCTGCTAGGCTTTTGGCATCTTTAGTATCACAGTATTAAATCGGAAGATGTATTTGTCAAAAGAATGAAACATGAAGAATCAAGAGATTCTCTGTATTAGAGTGCCTGTACACAATGCTAGAAGGATGAGAAACAAGCAAAGAGAACTGAAAAAAATGCCGCTAAATGATGGTCATTGTGATCTTGTGGGCATAATTGAGGCTTGGTGAGAAGATTCTTATAACTGGGATGTCAATAAAGATTAGTACAATCTATTTAAAAGAAGGGTAGAAAGGTATAGTTATGGAGCAAATAAAAAAAATTTACAATCCCAGCAAGCTACAGATTAGTAGTAATAAGTGCCAGGGTAAATATAAAGACTGGAAGGAAAAAGAAATGACGGTGTGTGATTGATATAGATGATAAGGTTGGGAAGAAAAAGAAAACAAGGTCAGTTCAAACTAACTTTTGCATGCTCAGAAACCCAGGATATTTTTCATACTTAAAAACAAATGCATATTTGTTGGGCAATAAATATGGAAAACCATGAAACATGAAAGGAATTATGATACTGGATTTTTATAAAATAAAAATAAAATAAATTTTGCATCTATTACTTCTAGCAGGAAACTGAATTCAATCATTCAAGCATCTGAAACTTCCCAGTGGAAGTGAAAATTAATGGTACCATTTAGAAATCAAGTTTTAATTAAGGCATATAAAACACAAAGGCTGTTAGAAAATAATATTAAAATCCACCATAGTGGAATATGATACAAATAAAATATAAAAAACAATAGAAGTTTTCAAAAAACAATATAAGGAACAGGGGTTGGTTAATGTCATTTCAAAAATGGATTCTCATTGGCTTTGATTAAACAGAAAAACAGGCATTTTGGAAACTGCAAAAAAAAAATACAGAGTTGTGCTGCTAGAAGAGATTTCAGCATAACATCTGAGGTTTGTTTGTTTGTTTTCTTCTTTTTTCTTTTATTTAAATAAAATGTTTACTACACTTCTGAATTCTAAATCTAAAGAATCACAGAATCATTAAGGTTGGGAAAGACCTGTAAGATCATCAAGTCCAACCATCAACTAACACCACCATGCCCACTAAACCATGTCCCCCAATGCCACGTCCACATGTTCCTTGAACACCTCCAGTGAGGGTGCCTCCACCACCTCCCTGGGCAGCTTATTCCAGTGTCTCACCACTCTCTCAGTAAAGAAGTTTTTCCTAATATCCAGTCTAAACCTCCCCTGGTGCAACTTGAGGCTATTTCCTCTTGTCCTGTCGCTAGTCGCTTGGGAGAAGAGACCAACACCCACCTCTCTGCAACCCCCTTTCAGGTAGTTGTAGAGAGCGATGAGGTCTCCCCTCAGCCTCCTCTTCTCCAGACTGAACAACCCCAGCTCCCTCAGCCGCTCCTCATAAGACTTGTGCTCCAGACCCCTCACCAGCTTCGTCGCCCTTCTCTGGACACACTCCAGCACCTCAATGTCCCTCTTGTAGTGAGGGGCCCAAAGAAAACGTAATGAACATTTTATTTAGCTTTTGTACAATCTACCTTCCCTGAATCGGTTTCTTTGACAAAGAATGTATCTTGGGTAAAAAAAGAAAAAGTCCAACCATGTTTTAAAAATTCCACAGCAGATCTTGACAAGTTATTCTGATAACTACCTACTATATATGGTTAAATATTATTCCTAGCCACTGCTTTCTAAGATAGAATTTTTTATTATACAAGTACAGTCTGCCTTCTTAGTTTAGAAATGTTGAAATTACCGTTTTCCTCCATATTGTTTCCTTGTGACCAATTTATGAAAAGGTCCAAAATCATTAAAATCATGGAGTTAGTCTATGAATAGTGACCTGTTTTTCATTTATCACTTCACAAAGCCTTAATATCAGTATACATTCTAAAGTACCAATTTCTTATTTCTTTCATGTTATTGAAAAGTATATGAATTACAAATGTTGAAACGCGGTGGTTTTCAATCACTTCTGGAGAAATGATGATTTTTTTTATGAAAACTTGGTCTGCTTTGTCATGAAAAAAGAATTAAACTGAAAAATATTTAGATCAATATATATTAGCATCCTAATTAAATCCGATAAGTACTTGAGTAAAGTGGGAAAAATATTGTAAGCATATATATGTATCAGAAAATTTTTCAGAGGAAAAGATCATTTATCTAATAAAAGATGAAAAAAAGGAAAATGGAAAAATTTATTTGTGAAAAAAATTACTTGCTTTTGTAAAAAAAAAAAAACAGAAAAAATCCCCTCAGCAGTGCCTCAACGTGTAGGCAACTATAAAATGAAATTGATTAATATTTGAGATTCTACTCAGTTAACTTTGTTAACACGTTTCTAGCGGTCATCCAGCTTGGCAATGCATTCTGAGCAGGCTGCTACAAAATGAAAGGCAAATCCCCCAAAGAACAGAAATGCCCCCAGTAACTTTGAAAAAAGGAAATCTTGTTAATTTTGATCATTTAACAGCTGGTTCATTTTTCTAAAATGCAATTGTTTTGTTCTTCAAAATGAAGTGCATTTGATGATGCAGAGAATGAGCAAATTTGCTGTTCCTCTGGCTAAACTTAGATACTCACATAAGCCAGCTAATAATATCAACAATAACAACAAAGAAAGCAAAATATGTTCATTTGTCCATCTATCCTTTTCTCAGAAATACTTTTTTTCTGGTGAGTCGTCTTTTTCAAAATGGATGGAAGACAATAGACTTTTGGTAATCTTAAAGTTTCTTCAGTAGGAAGATGATACATGACTTAAACTACAGTAAAAGAACTGTCCTTTGATGTACGACTAAGTATTTTTCCCCATGGTCTTCCATCAGAAAAAAGTGATCTTTGCACTTATTGTATTCTCTATATTTATGCAGGCTCATGTCTGCTGTCATATTCTGAACAATTGTGGGTATAGATTATATGGTCATAAACACTGTAACTTTGCTGAAGTAATTTAGATAAGACAGCCAAGAGCGTGCCATAAATAGATTCTGATTGAAACTGAAAAGCAATAAGAAATTATTAGGTGTTTCAGTAGACATAGCAACTAGTGATATTAGAAGTAAAAAGGTTTAAATTCAAAGCTATTAGAAATAATCGACGTATGCTGATATTGTCTGTAAACATTTGCAGGCAAAGAAACCCCCATTTCTTTAAAATAGAAACTTTTTTTTTAAAAGGGACATTTCAAAACAAAACAATGTAGCAATTTCCTTACGACTTTGCCCATATTGAGAATTACACAAATTCAATCAATTCTATGTCTGAAGTAAGAAGCTATTTCAGAACTCCTTTGAATATTATTTCAGTTATAGTACGTTTTTTGACAATATAGTTGAACTAAGTATGTTTATTAACCAAGAAATTAAAAATAATCTTAGAGTTGTCTAAAGAAAATTAGCTGTATTTAGTTGACAATATTTTGTAAGAAGAACATAAAATAAAACATAAACAATTTTGGATTATGCTGACCTTTTGAGAGGAATCACTAAGAGGCTACTGATTGAGATGACGGTGAAACATTATGGTAGCAGTTAGCAGCCAATCTTTCTGTAAGCTTTTCAAAATCTCATCTAATCTTTAAACAAAAGCTTTTCAGGCATCAGCATGGTTGCCTTTGGCAGGTTAAAATCTTGTTCTACCAGTCATTCTTGAGTACTTTGTCCTTTCTTTGAAAATCAGTGCATCTACCATCCATTTTTCCACTGACTTCACAGAATCACTAAGGTTGGAAAAAACCTGCAAGATCATCAAGTCCAACCATCAACCAACAAACACCACCATGCCCATTAAACCATGTCCCACAATGCCTCATTCACACGTTCCTTGAATACCTCCAGGGAGGGTGACTCCACCACTTCCCTGGGCAGCTTATTCCAGTGTCTCACCACTCTCTCAGTAAAGAAATTTTTCCTAATTTCCAGTCTAAACCTCCCCTGGTGCAACTTGAGGCCATTTCCTCTTAATTTTTTATTTTTTAATTTATTTGTTGATTACTATCTCCCATTCTATCTACAGTCCAGTCATAAATTAAACATAAAAAATAACAAAAAACCTCCTTTTTACTTTCTACTAGCTGACTGTAAGTGTGCTTTGACTTCACACCCTTTGCCTTTTTTTCTCCTGAATTTTTGCAAATAGTATGAATATACATTTCAAGACAAGAAAGACAAATCATTTATTTAAGGACTAGTATATATGAAGCATTTATATTTTTTAATGGTGAGTATGAAAAAGATTTCTTCTCACTGTAAAGACAAATGACTTCTGAACTGAACTCAGAATCAAAAGAGGAAGCTTGAAACATTTCACTGTACTTTTTTCAAGCCAGTTTGCCGGTTTGCTAACTGGAGAAACACAGACATTCAGAAGATCCAGAGAAATACTTTTAAACAGACGGACATTTGTAAATGTGGGTTTTAATGATAACAGGAATTTTTTTTAATAAGCCAGTCAACTATGGGACATGGTCCATTATGTCCTGTAGCTAGATGTCACTGACAGCAAGACTCCCTTTCTAATATCAGGCCTTTAAAATTGTCACAATTATTTGACAGCCACTGGAAGATGAAATCTATGCATACATCTGAAAAATTACTGAAGTTGATATATCCTAGTTCAATGCCACAAGCTTGAATTTAAAAAATGGTGTTTTCACTGGAATTCGTTTTTCATTTTTTCTGCTTTCCATTCAAGTCTACTGCTACAATAAAAGAATCAGATTTCTTTTCCTCAGTTTATGAAAATAAACCCTTCATCATGTTGAATCTCTCAATATTTGACCATGTCCATATCATTAGGTCTCTTTTGAGTTACATGAAGTTTGATTGGGTTTGATTATAATTTGAAAAAGTTCACTGCTAGTAGAATTAGTAGGGCTTTCAATGCTAAAAAAAGTCTAGAAAGGCTGATACTCAGTTGATTTTATTGCTGTTGGAGTATTTGAATGACAAGTGAAACTCTCCTACCCACTGAATGATAGAATAATTTCTACAGACATAAAATATTTTCTTAAGTATACTGCAACCAGGGGAAAAATGTCAAACAGTGTTTGTCATCCATCCTATGAATTATTAAATGCTATCTCCCTCAGTGCAAACAGATGGCAGGCAGCCATTGCGGATGGCAGGTGTCTCTAAAATGGCAGGTGAGAAGTGGTCTAGTGGAGGAAAATAATGCTTCATAATGGTCTGTTTTTAAAGGAAATTCTTGGCAGAAATATTAACAGCGTAACTGATGAGTGATTAGGTAAGTCAGAAAATTGGAATCATATTATCACAAATATTTAGGGGGAAAAAAGGGGAGCATTTTATGGGCTGTGGTAACTAAAGACAGGAAAAGGGTAGAAGCACAGAACTGAGTGCAGAGCCTGTATGGTCTGTAGCTTTTAGACTACATGGTACCTTCAGCCTGTCAGATAATCACCCTAGGCAATGCCTATAGTGGCTCAATAGAAACAGACCAGAAAATTGAAATTATTGTTTCTAAGGTCCTTACATCTACACAATTTTTAGTTTAGCATTTTTATGTCAAACTGGTTATAATCTGATTGGTAGGACTGAACATCCCTCAAACACCTCACCAAAGATGTTCAAAAGACCAGTCATTGATTCAAAAGTCCTTTTTCTCCATTAGGGTGATGAGCACATTTTGCATTTATTTGGAGATGAGCTTGCAGTTCCATTTCCTCCAAAAGGAATATAATTCATATGTACCAAAACTTTTCCATGAGTTGAATGTGGTAAGTGGGGACAATCAGTGGATTTATGACAAAACTGGGCCAAAATATTCAGACATATCCTTGGGCTGCTTCTAAAATTGATGGTGAAACGCAACAAAAAATAGTATAAAATAACCTGTAACTCTCCTGAGATGACCCTGTTTCATCCTGCTGTCTCCAAAGGGACTGTACAGAGACATTGCACCCTTCCTCCCTTACCACTTCTAGCTCCTTTCTTCTCTGTTATCTCCTTCACTATTAAATTTCAGCTATAGATGATAATGATTAAATAACCACCTGCAATGTTCTGTTATTGTTTATGATGTCATTAGAATTCCTGAACAGAACTGATTACTTAGTATTGCTAACCATTTTTTGAGGGTGATACATCTGAAAATAAATCAGGTTTATTTCAGCTGCTGCCACATGATATGTTCTGGTTTGTGAGTTTTAACGCATGCAATACCATGCTTTCGCATTATTCTATGAATTATTTTAGTTCCTATTTCTTTTCTGTTAAAGAATATATTGCAGTAACTCAACAAACCCTGAGCTACAAACTATTCCTGAAATCTGTGTGATTTAAAAACCTGAAGGTAGTTCTTTGTTCTGCTGATTAATAAAGATAACTTTATGATAAACTTAAGCATTGTCTTAGTGTCTTGCAAAGTAAGATTCCATTAAAAAAATTTGACATACCTGAGTTTAGAATCTGTTAATATGAATTTAAAGTAAAAACGTGTTACACAACCTGGCAAGTTAGTTTTAGGATGCAAGATGAGAGAAAAAGATTTAGTTTCAAAAGTGTTCTGGTAAGTTACACTTTTGTTAGCAAATTTATTTCATATAGCTGAAGTATACTTCTTGGAGCGTGAAAAGCGATGACCAGGAACGTAGGTATGGGGGTTATGTTGAATGAGTATATATAAAATTGAACTTCTGCCTCTTCAGGTTAATTCTCTCTGCTCTTATAAAACAGGTGGCATACTTGGAAATACTTGTTGGCTGTGTTTATGTTTTTAGACTTTTATTCTAACTTCTTACATTCCCACTTTTACATTTGTAAAACATATATTAATTAAGTTTCTGTCAGGGCCTGGAGCGCATTCCTTTTGTTGTGGGCTCATCCTGTATGGCAGCTCAGCCCCTTGCAGCGGCTCGCTCACTCCCTACAGCAGGATGGGGAGAATCAGAAGGGCAAGAGCAAAAAAGCTCATAGGTTGAGACAAAGACAGTTTGATAGGTAAAGCAAAAGCTGCGCAGGCAAGCAAAGCAAAATAAGGAATTCATTCACCACTTCCCATTGGCAGGCAGGAGTTCAGCCATTTCCGGGAAAGCAGGGCTCTGTCATGTATAATGGTTACTTGGGAAGACAAACGCCATCACTCTGAACTTCTGAACTTCTTCCCCCCAGCTTTTATGGCTGAGCATGACATCATATGGTATGGGATATCCCTTTGGTCAGTTGGGGTCAGCTGTCCCGGCTGTGTGCCCTCCCAACTTCTTGTACACCCCCAGCCTACTTGCTGGTGGGGCAGTGTGAGAAACAGAAAAGGCCTTGATGCTGTGTAAGCACTGCTCAGCAATAACTAAAATGCGGGTGTTAACTCCATCCCAGGAAGGCCCAGTATACCCTTGTAAGAAGTTCAACTGGCCAGCTTCAAGGCCAGCTTGCTGATGAGCTAGAGCTGTTTTAGATGTCACAGCTGGCCTTGGGAGAAAAAAAATAACTGGAAGAAGCTCTCATGACATGATACCAATCTGAGCCAGGTTGCAATGATGCTGCAGTCATACCCATGCCTGGCCATGTACCCTATTGGTCTGGATGCTGGTCTTGACCAGCGGATTGACCAGCTTGACCTCAGGTGTGCCTCAGCATTAAGGACCTGTCTGGTGACCACTGGACTATCTGATCCCAGTTGGTGTTTCTGGACCTGACCAGACTCCACTGGCTCCACTTCCTGGTTTGACCCCAAACCTGTCCCGTCAATAGGGACTTGCCTGGTGATCTGGACTCTCTGCTGAATCTGGCTACTGCCCTGCTGTCTTTGCTTGGGTGCTGTGGGATGGAGCCCTGCTCCTGCTGGCCATGTTATCGCCCACAGCTCCCTTGCCTTCACTGCTCTCTGAACTCCCATACTGACAGCAAATGATGAATGTGACATTCAGCAGACACAGTTGAAACTACCAAGACTCTGAAAAACTTGCTTTCATGAGATGACAGCTAACGGTCATAATAGAATGATTGCTGTAACATATTAGATGAACATACAGAATGAAAAAGAATTTTGCAGAACAAAAAGGGGTGCATGTAGGGCAGACGGATAGATAGATCAATTGATCGGTCAATCAAACTGAACTGAACATCTGAGGAATGGGAACCTCTCAACAGAACCTCTGTGCAGTGAATACAAGGTAGAACTAAGAAAGAAAAAAAAAAAGTGAAGTACCTGCTTTTATGATACAGTCTGATCTATTTTCTTTGAGAAGCAAAACAGTGATAGACAAAAAGAGATAGTAAAAACATGATACTAAATTAAGAACAGTAAATCTCCATGATAGTTAATATTCATTCAAAACATAATACGGGAACTCAGAAAATACATTGCTGTTTCAAAACAATAATTTTGTGGACATGAAAGAAACATGCAGAAAAATGACTCGGGTAACTACGTTGAAAAGATCCTGTGGTACATCCTGGACAGGTGCCCAGTCCAGACTAATGGGAGACCAAAATACTGGGTCAATGCTGTCATACAGACTCAGTGCTTGACATCAATGCATCCATGTATAAAAGGACATAAGGAGTAGTGTCAGGAGAACTGAAATTAGGATATTTAACATAGAAAGATTAAGTCTTTGAAATAAGAAAAGGACAAGCAGGAAATAGATTTTTTTATATTTATTAATTAGTTGTAAAGTATTACTTGAAAATGTCAGCAAATTTAAAGTTTCTGGATAAAGTTTCTGGATACAGGAAACAAACAAAGGGGAGGGGAATGTTATGTACTGTAGGAGGGGTATATTTTTGCTAATCAGGATACAGTCCCAAAACAAAATAAATCACTTTCTCAGTTTTGAATAAGATTAATGAGAACAAATATGCAAAGGCTTGCTATTAAAATGACTAAATGGGAGCATATCTCACTCTGTTTACTGCGGTCGTATTTGCGAATCAGTCAATCTCCATCTAATAGTTCTGAAATTTCAAATCCATTACCAGGTACTTTGAGCAGACCTGTTTAGTGTATAATTTAACAATTGAAAAATGGTTATTCAGGACTTATACGTAAGAAAAGAATGGTTAGGGTCAGGTCTGTCAGTGTGACCACCACCGATATGCACTAGAAGAAATAAGGCAGGAAAAGGAAGTAAGTGAAAAGGGTGGCACACTGCAAATTTGAGTGCATTAAAAATAGATTATGCTAAATTGAACAAAGGTATTTTATAACCTTTTTGGGAAATATAGGAAATAAAAAAGATATCTTCTATTTAGAAGTCAAATTTTAATTCAGTGTTACATGGGATATTTGTTAAGGTGTAAGCACTTCAATACAGTGCAGGTAAAGTAACTAAAGAGCGTATGACAAAAAGGAACTTCTAGTCATCAGGGAATTGAATAGTGGCATTTCCCAAGAAATAGCATGGGCTACTTTAATATGGTCCTTAATGATCATCATAAAAGTAACTTTATTTGCTGAAAACACTTTATGGGATATCATTGATATAAAAAAGACTATGATGTCATTAATGATGACATTGAATGAATATAATAATAAATTGAAAGGCAACAACATAAAATGCACTGTCCTGGAACAGAGACTGAAGATTTCTGCTATAAGCAGGGATCTAATCGTCTGGAAATGACTGAGAAAACAACAGCTGATTGTTGATATCAGTTACAGTAAAGTCATAGGACATATGAGATGAGGTGTATTATGCAAATATGTAAAGACAGGTACATGTAATTCCTGTTGCTCTTAAGAATTGTATTTGTGATACAGCTATGGTAATCCACATTTAGATAAATTAATTTAACTTACTACAAGTAGATAAAACCCCAATTAATATATACTACTTCTACATCTTAGTATGGGAAGAGCCTGGGATTGACTGGGAAAGTATGGAAAAACATACAGAAGCAGACTAAAAGAGGTTGAGTGTCCAAAATAAAGGCTAAGGGAGGATGTGATTATCATTATAAATACACCCATAGAGTACCCCACTAATCAGAGCTATTATTTCAACTAAGAGACAAGGCTGGCAGAAGCACAAATTAGTATCAACTATCCAAAACTAAAGTAATGCTGGAATTTGGATGATAGTCTCTAAATAACATAGAGGAAGATGAGACCTGCATTAGTGGAGCAAGAAATACATTAAGTGATGTAAAGATAGAGTTCAATTAGTTCATTTAAAGACTATATGATGGCCCTTGAATCTCATATTATGTAAGTGTGGTGATGCACACCAAGATAAGCAGTTTGACTTAATCACACTCCTTTATAGATTATATGATTTTTTAAAAGTGTTCTGAGTTTTCCATAAAACAGTCTGAAAAACAACATTGTATGCTAGTTATTCAGAGAAAATAAGCTGGACAGCAGGGAGAATAACAAGAAAGCTCCAGAGCCAAGGTTAAGACAGGCAGATCACTTACTAATTGCTGTAGCGGGCAAAACGGACTCGACGTGGGAAAATCAACATTATTTATTGCCAATTAAAATAAATATTTAATAACTGATTTGAGTAGTGGAAAAAAAACCCTCAAGAAAAAAGACAGACATTTACATCCTCCCTTCCCTTTTGTATTTAAAGTATATATCAGATTTATAAAACATGAGACTCAACTTCAAGCACCCGTCCTTCACACCCATGATTTACACTCAGTCCCTTCAGTGAATCAATGGATGGCACTGGGGTGGTGGGTGGGGGTTGCAGTCAGGATGTAGCAGCTCCTCTCAGCTGCTCCTTCTTTCCCATTCTTTTCCTATGCTCCAGTATGTGTTCTCCATGGGACTCACTTCCTTCGGAGTGTTCCAGCGTGGGCTTATCCCTGAGTTGTAGTCCCTTTGCAAGGTATGGCTGCCCTGCTATGCAGCACCTCCTGCTCCTCCGACCTTGGTGTTCCCCATGTTGTTTCTCATTCTTTTTGTTCCCTCTTCCTCTCTATCCAGTATTTTCTTCCCTTTCCTAAGTATCTTTTCACAGAAGCACCACCAGGTTCACTGATGGGCCTCAGCTTTGGCCTGTGATGAGTCCATTGCAGAGCCCACTGGAACTGGCAGTGTCTGGCAAAGGACAACTCTTGACCTCTTTCCAAAGAGGCCACCCCTGCTACCAAAGCCTTTCCTTATACACTCGATGTACCTTCCAACCTGATAACCTTCTACCATGAAATGACTACCTTGGTAGATGATGGGAGAGCAGTGGATACTATGCACTTTGACTTCAGTAAGGCTTTTGAAGCAGTCTTCTACAAGATGCTCATGGAGAAGCTGATGGAATATGGGCTGGATGAGCACACAGTGAGGTGGATTGAAAACTGGCTGAATGGCTGGGCCCAGAGGTTGATGATCAGTAGCAAGAAGTCTAGTTGGAGGCCAGTAACAAGTGATGTACCCCAAGGGTCAATGCTAGGTCCAGTTCTGTTCTAAATCTTCATTAATGGATGACGGAGCAAAGTGCATCCTCAACAAGATTGCTGATGACACAAAATTGGGGATAAGTACCTGATACACAAGAGGGAGGGACGTGCTGCCATCCAGAGGGACCTCAGCAGGCTGGAGAAATGGGCTGACAGGAAGCTTATGAAGTTCAACATGGGGAAGTGCAAAGTCTTGCACCCAGGAAAGAACAACCCCATGCACGAGTACATGCTGGGGACCAACTGGCTAGAAAGCAGATTTGCAGAAAAGGCCTTTGGAGACCTGGTGGACAGCAAGCTGAACAGGAGCCAGCACTGTGCCCTTGCCACAAAGAACACTAATGATATCCTGGACTGCATCGGGCAAAGTATTGCCAGCAGGTCATAGGAGGTGATCTTTCCCCTCTACTCTGCCCTGGTGAGGCCACACCTGGAGTGCTGTGTCCAGTTCTGGACTCCGCAGTACAAGAGAGACGAGGACATACTGCTGTGAGTCCAAGGAAGGGCCACAAAGGTTATGAAGGGACTGGAGCATCTCTCCTATGAGGAAAGGCTGCAAGCTCTAGGACGGTTCAACCTAGAGAAGAGAAGGCTCAGGGGGGAATCTCATCAATCTATATAAATACCTGAAGGGAGGGTGGAAAGAGGATGGAGCCAGGCTCTTTTCAGTGGTGTGCACTGACAGGACAATAGGCAATGGTCACAAACTGAAACACAGAGGTTTCCCTCTGAACATCAGGAAGCTTTTTTTTTTACTATGAGGGTGACTGAGCACTGGCGCATATTGCCCAGAGAGGTTGTGGAGTCTGCATCCTTGGAGATATCCACAGGTCATTGGGACATGGTCCTGGGCACCTGGCTTTAGGTGTCCATGCTTGAGCAGGGGGTTGGACCAGATGACCTCTAGAGGTCCCTTCCAACATCAACCATTATGTGATTCTGTGATTCTGTTATCAAGTGTGTTTTACAGATGGAAAAGTAGGCCAAGATTCATATTCAGGCTCAATCATTGGGGCAAAACTGTTTTCCAATAGCTGGAGTCTTCTAAGACCAAACACTTTATTTATTTAACATTTGGAATGGGAGGGGATTAGGTGTTAGGGTTTAATTAAAACGTAACCTGGTGTGACATAAATGAAAACTGACATGTGAAGCAGGTGATCTTTTGGAGTCCTGTGTAGAAGGCTAAACAGTCACTAGTTGACCTTTAGGTTTTTTACACAATCACGTGGCAGATGAAAAAGGCAACAGTTTTACCCACGGGAACCAGAATTCAGGATTACCTGACTGTTTCCATTTCATTCATTTGTTGACATTTTCCATGGTCACGTCAAAATCTCTGGATTATATTTGAGAAAGAGGCCTTTTGTTTAATACAATAGCATATAAGTAGAAACAGAGCTGGAAAATGTTTGTTTACAGGGTTCATGAACTACTGGTCACAGCAAATGACCTTGGAGTCTGAAAACATCATCCAGCCAAGCAAGCAATATTGGATATGTGTCAGGAGCATAAAATATTTAAAGACAAATAATACAGGATCACAGGCAATTCCAGCATAGTGTGTGTGGACAGTTTGGCAGCTCTTAAGATTTACAGCACCATGGTTCTATCTGTGTGGGCATAAACCAGTCAAGTTGTTCTACAGCAGGTATCATAATCGTTTTACAGGGCATTTAAAAAGGAATATGCAAAAAGGACACATTTTCCCTAAGGAAAGCCATAAATAAGAACAAAACAGTTTTTTGAAGAAAGAGTAAAGGGCATTTAGCCTGTCAAAACACATTCCCTTCTCTGTATTTCATTTTCTTCATTGTGCTATATAATCACTGTTTGTTGAATGATTTCAGTGTTTTTCCTTGAATACCCTTGCCTAATAGGCCATTAGATACATTTATTATTCTTCAGAAGCCAAACTGCTTCTCAAAGTCTCCATAATATGAATTTGTTTTGACTTCTGTGTATGCTAGCTTATAGTGTTACCATTCAGGTAGGTTTAAAATTTTATCGCTTCTTTGTGCTGTTTAAATTATGTAGTCATTATACTGGTTTGTTTTCATACTCACATGTGCACAAAAAAAACTAACCAAGCAACGAAAAAGGTACAGTCAAGGTACAGTAATGGTAAGTTTAAACACTGAAAAAGAGGACACTGCAAAGCTAAGGTGTTAAAAGAATTCAAGACACACACATTGGGCCTAATTTCTCATTGGCCAATAGCACAGTGGATGGATAACCCAAAATAAGTAAGTTCTGAAGTACTCGTCTGTATTAGGATTGCATACAGGTAACATTGATAGTAATAGAGAGCCAAGCAATGATACTGAAGTCATAACCTCCTGTACTAGGGAAGACAAAGAAAGGCTATTTGAGATTGGTATCTTTTCCTTTCATTGAGGTTCCGTCGTGTCAGGATTGAAGTAATGCACAGAAAGGGGAATTCTTTTATTAATTTAGTTAAAATAACCTAAACCATTATTCATTCATTTGGAAATACTTTAAAGATTTTTTTTTTTTAAAAGGCCCTTGTGCAGTTGTTTTCTTGTCTCTAAATCTTCATCTTTTTCTTTAATAACATTTTTTCAGTCATGTTACTCAGTCTCTCAGTTAGGAAAAAGTGTGCATTTCAGCCTTTCTGCCAGAATTTCCCAGAAGCACTAAGGTTGGAAAAGACCTGTAAGATCATTAAGTGCAACCATGCATCAAGTCCAACCTTGCATCTCTTTCAGAATGCACTCAGCCATGCACCTTGGGTGGCTAACTTGACTCATTCAGTCCTTATATGTCTTTCTTAGATAAAGGCTTTTGGGACTTACTGGACTTACTTTCCTTCCAGATCTGTGAGAGTAAAACCTTACTATTCTCCTTGGAGAAAAATGGGAGACATCAACCAGCAAAGAGACTCAGGTGCTGCTTTCTTTTTTGTTTGTTGTTTGCCCTCCATCTTCTCTACTTCCATGGATTTAACTTTTTAAAATAGAATACATAAAACAACTATGAAACATTTATTCAAGTAAGTGCATGAGTTGCTGGTTATTCACTGGGGTACTACTAAGGTACTATTGCTAAAGACATTAATAGACTAATAGTCCTCAGAAGAAAAGATTCCTCAGTTCCTGTTCCAAAGACAGTTATCATCCATGTGATTTTTAACTAGCCTGTCTGGTTTTTAGTGCACTGTTTCTGAATGAAGGTAGCGCACATATGTAAACAGATCTTGAATGGGTTAGCTGCCATTTGTTCTGAGTGCGTATTTCTTTTTTTTTATTCTGGCATCACTTATTTTTTCTAAGTGGCTTAAACATATACTGTGTATAAATTTTTTTAAGGTTAATGATAAAAGCCAGGTGTACCCCTTTACAGCTGAGTGCCCTCGGAGATCGTGTTCTTTGATTCAACACTCCTTTCTCACACCATGAAGCTTGTATTCTTCTTTTCAGTGGGAGGAGGGGAAACAAACTGTAGCCTCACATGAGAACTTGACTGGTGGAAGACAAAAGGTTGGCTACAGTGAGGCTTAAGTTCTCCTGCTTCTTGAATGACTGCTGAAACCTTTTTTTAGCTCTTACTGGAGATATCTTCTCCTCAAACTGTACTTAAAAATGAAGAGATAGACATGCATTCTGCTGTGAAGCTTTTGTATTGTCAGCTAGTTCTAAGAGCACTTTCAAAATGCCAACCACAATGGACTGGCAAATGGAAATAGAATGTCATCTAGTTTCTGTCATCTAGTTTCTATGTTATAATTAGTCTTGCCTGGGGAAAGGAGATTTGGTAACGCAGTGACAGGTCTAGGAATGTTCAAAAGCAGATGCTTAAAAGCCTTTTCTAGTCATACGAGGTGTTTAGATTCTGGATCATAACTTTTTCAAAACACAGTTCAAATGTCTACTGTCTACTTAATTGCTGTTTTATGTCTGACCCTCATCTTTTGGGTAGTTTATGTCCCCTTCTCTCTGGTGTGTGTAAAGACACAATGTACCTCGATGTTTCAAAACAGTTTGGATTTAACAGTTACAGGTCTCAATTGAAATTTCTTACAAGAATTCTTCATTTATCACCAAAAAGAAAATGCATACTATTTAGAGCCAGAATCCGAAAGCTATATCGCATAATCAACACACAGACATTGGTATTAGGCTTCTGTACAAAATACAGAAATCTAATGTAAAATTCTGCAGACAGAGAAAGAAATGTATACCTGGGTGTTTGGTTTTTTTTTTCTTTTTTCCTTTTTTTTTAAAGAAAATTACAGAGTAAGGGCAGGCCCCATTTTCATGCATGGAGTTGAAAAAGTAGAGGCACAGAAAAGTTTCTGAGAATATATCACACTAGGCTATTGCATAGCATTAAATAAAGGCAAAGCTATGAGCAAATGAGCAAAAAATAGCCTGCACGGTGTCACAGAGGTCCAACTGCGTATGCGATAGGCAATTTGTTTTACTATTACTCACACCTGATATACAAATGTGAACACTCTTGATGATTCAGCAGCCCTTAATAGAAGTCCTGTATATTGTGTCACTCCAAAGGGAACTGCACGATCAATGAAAAAAAAAATGGCAAAGGACTGGGTCATTTGACTGTTAAACACAAGCAAATAACTTTTTGCTTTGCACACTTAGACCCTTGCTGCAGGAGAAGTATGTCATATGCAGTGGAAAACAACAGACAATTTGCCACCAGACAAGTTGTGCTCACTCGGTGTTGGAATATACATAGAAAATAATTTCTCATAATCTTTTCTCTCCTGTTTCAGAGAAGAATCCCAGTTTTCTGGAGGCTTATCAAGAAAATACACTAACTGTATTTTTCATCCCCCTGTCCAAACCAAAGCACATGAGTGCAAGCTGATAACTGAGCCTGGCAATCTCTTCTCAAATATTTAATGTGATTTGTTGAAATGGAGTCAAGTCATAACATCTGAAAGAAGTAATGAGAAGACAACTTCCTATGTCAGTCAGTCTGAAACATCAGACTTAATGCTGATGGAAGTTTTCAGTGTTCCTCAGTTCCCCGTATAAAAAAGTGGGACAAGTCTGTGAAAATAGGCAACTGAGTTGAATGCCAAATGCATAAATACAGTAAAAATGCAGTAATTTGTCCTTTAGACTGTCTGTCCGATACTGGTTAAAAAATGAAATCCATTTTCTTGATTATTTTTACAGAGTTGTTAGAAATTAAAAGATCCATCATAATTGAATATCTGTTTGCTGGTTTGTTTTTCTGTCTGGTGCTAGTGGAGGCATTGCTATGACAAGTTCACAAAAGTATGATGGGATACATTTATACATATTGGAAAATACTGTCTTTCAACATCCATATCACAAAGAAGTATCAAACAAATGAAGCAAATAAAATATGACAGAATATAAGATTGTCTTATAAATTTTCCAGCATCCCCATCTGAAACCAAAACTGAAGGAATCTCACATTTATATTAGCATTTAGAAACAACTTCTTTGCACTGTTTCAGCTTCTTAGAATGCACTACAAAGGAATCTGGCAAAATTCAATTTAGAGTGATAACAATTAAAAATAAAAAGAACAAAACGTGATCTAACATAACTAATTTTGTTTTGCATTTGATGCCAGCTTGCAGGTCAGGTACACAGTGTTTGCAAGAGATGAAGCAAAGCAAATGAGAAAGCACTCCTGTGACATTCCACATTTCACTGATTCCCAGTTATCACTGAGCAGTTTGATATCTTACAGCTAAAGACCCAAATCCTGCAACCCATTCTAAGTTACATTCATTAAGAAAGTTTGTACTTCACATGGGATCAAGATGAAAAGTAGATATTTAAATCCAAGGTATATCCTTTTCAACTGTAAGTTTATGTTTATAGGTTTTTACCTATTGATATCAGAGGACCTGTACATCTAAAATGCTCTTACTGAGCATACCCAGAAGTCATCAAGTGTTCGTATGAGAAAGGGTCACTGAATCAACGTTATTAAATTACTTCTATATTTAATATTTTGCCCAGGTAGCTTTAATGTATAATGTTAAATAAAGATACCATAAACCAGAAAACTTATAAATACAAATATAAACATATACAAATATATATAATACTAAGATTCTATGGCTTTATTTTGAAACAGTCTATTTTCATTCAAAAAACTTGTACTGTCTTCGACATTTAAAAAAAAAAAAAAACAGGTAATTTGTAAAAGTAACTAGGAATACAAGATACTTATCCTGAAACAATCAAAGTGATCCCTTTAAAAAGGCTGAACATCTCTTCCCCTATGAATAAAATTCCTTGAGGATATCTCAGACGAAGCAATAAAAAATTGTGACATGCCCAAAATGAATAATCGCATGAAAATACTGATTTATAGATTAAAATTATTTTTACCTGGTCTCTGCTAATTGCTGGTTTTGCCAACGTCTCTGTACTGTCATAAACAACTCTTTGGGCATGTTACAGTATACTGCCTCTAAAGTATACAACATTCAATTAAATTCTGCAAGGGTGCATGCATACACATGTGTGTTCATGCATGTTTTTATTGAAAATAATTTGTTTTGCTTTTTTATACATCTGAATAGTGACTTAATTTCTGGTTTCTCCATAAGAGTCTCATCATCTTACATCTTCAGCACATTTCCACATACAGTCTCTCTGCTTGCTTTTAAGTGAAGAAGACATACCAGGTTTCTCTAAGCAACTAAAACTCTACTTGCAGGTGAGGATAACTGAAATGTATCTCCCACATTTGAATTGACACTGAATTTGTGTTCAACACTCTAGCTTGGAAAAAAGCTAGTAAGTAGATTTATGAGATTGTTTATTATTTCACAGAATCACAGAATCACAGAATCACTAAGATTGGAAAAGACCTGTAAGATCATCAAGCCCAACCATCAACCAAAAAACCCCACCACCATGCCCATTAAGCCATGTCCCACAATGCCATGTCCCACAATGCCATGTCCACACGCTCCTTGAATACCTCCAGGGAGGGTGACTCCTGGGCAGCTTATTCCAGTGTCTCACCACTCTCTCAGTAAAGAATTTTTTCCTGAACCTCCCCTGGTGCAACTTAAGGCCATTTCCTCTTGTCCTGTCACTTGTCACTTGGGAGAAGAGACCAACACCCACCTCTCTGCAACCCCCTTTCAGGTAGTTGTAGAGAGCGATAAGGTCTCCCCTCAGCCTCCTCTTCTCCAGGCTAAACAACCCCAGTTCCCTCAGCCGCTCCTCATAAGACTTGTGCTCCAGACCCCTCACCAGCTTCGTCGCCCTTCTCTGGACACGCTCCAGCACCTCAATGTCTTTCTTGTAGTGAGGGGCCCAAAACTGAACACAGTATTTGAGATGCGGCCTCACCAGAGCCGAGTACAGAGGCATGATCACCTCTCTACTCCTGCTGGCCACACTGTTTCTGATCCAGGCCAGGATGCCGTTGGCCTTCTTGGCCACCTGGGCACACTGCTGGCTCATATTCAGCCGGCTGTCAATCAACACCCCCAGGTCCTTTTCTGCAGGGGAGCTTTCCAGCCACTCGTCCCCAAGCCTGTAACATTGGATGGGGTTGTTGTGGCCAAAGTGCAGGACTCAGCACTCGGCCTTATTGAACTTCATCCAATTGGCCTCGGCCCATCGATCCAGCCTGTCCAGATCCCTCTGCAGAGCCTTCCTACACTCGAGCAGATCAACACTCCCGCCCAACTTGGTGTCATCTGCAAACTTGCTGACGGTGCACTCTATCCCCTCATCCAGATCATCAATGAAGACATTAAACAAGACCGGTCCCAAAACTGAGCCCTGGGGGACTCCACTTGTGACCGGCCGCCAACTGGATTTTACTCCATTCACTACAACTCTCTGGGCTCAGCCATCCAGCCAGTTTTTTACCCAGCGAAGAGTACACCTGTCTAAGCCACGAGCCTCCAGCTTCTCCAGGAGATTACTGTGGGAGGTAGCGTCGAAGGCTTTACTGAAGTCCAGGTAGACAACATCCACAGCCTTCCCCTCATCCACTGGGCGGGTCACCTGGTCATAGAAGGCGATCAGGTTGGTCAAGCAGGACCTGCCTTTCATGAACCCGTGCTGGCTGGGCCTGATCCCTTGGTTGTCCTGTACGTGCTCTGTGAGTGCCCTCAAGAAGAACCTCTCCATAATCTTCCCCGGCGCAGAGGTCAGGCTGACAGGCCTGTAGTTCCCCGGATCCTCCTTCCGGCCTTTCTTGTAGATGGGTGTCACGTTGGCAAGCCTCCAGTCATCCGGGACCTCCCCTGTTAACCAGGACTGTTGGTAAATGATGGGAGAGCGGCTTGGCAAGCTCCTCCACCAGCAGAGTGTTTAGAATTTGTTAGAATTCTTTTATTGTTATTCTACTATTGTTTTGCTTGCCTACTCTTAAATATTTGTATACACTAGTCTCATAATTTTCTGGACATTCCTTATTGATTTCTCCTTTTATTTATGCGTCAGAAAGTGATAAGCAAATCCAAATTATTAATTAACAGAGTTTCAACTCATGCAACACTAGTATACTAATAGCAAACTGTTAATACATTTTTTTAATATATAGGATGATGTGTTATTTAGAACTGACATCTGTAGTCAGACTACATATAGTCTCTAATCTCACAGAGATATTCATAATCCTGACTACTTGGCGTGATTTATGTTCTGTAGTTTGATTGTGTGATAATGCATTTTTTTTCCCCTCTACATTCATCTCATTGTATTCTATGAAATCAAGAAATTGAGTTATGTTTATAAGAATTATACTGCTACCGAGCTCCATGCTTGACCAAAAAGTCTGCCTTCATGAATATCTCTTCTATTAACAGTTCACTTCTTTTTATGCAGAAGAGAAAATCTTCCTAATTATGACATAGATTAATCTAAATAGTGATTGAGTTAAGTTGTTTTTTCACCCAAACTGCTATTTCAAATGATCATTTTTCATTTCTTCCATGAAACAATAATTGTGTTAATAATTCTGTAAGTGATATTTCCTTTTTGCATGGTTCTGTGGAAGGAATCTGCTTGACTAAAAGCTCAAATCTTGTTTTGGTTGATTAAGGCAGCATGATATTAATAGTTCAGAGAGTAAGAAATGAAAAGTTATGGCAACCTGCTGTAGTTACTGAATTTCTTATGGCAGGTTTGTATGTGATCTCTCATTGTAATAATACTCTAGGTTTCCTGAAACATGGAGACTTTGTGATAGGAGAATCACTACCCAGATTTCCTTCGTTTTCTATAAGAAATTCATTTCATATCCCTGACATTGCCTACAAGAAACTAAATTAAGGTATTTTAAAAACTGATTTCAATAGGTTACAGAAGATCTGATTCCAAAATATTGCTGTACTGCTGATAGTTGCCCCTGATCTTCAGACTCATGACCATGAGGACCATGTCTACATCAGCAAGTGGTGAAAGACAATTTTATCAGACTTATAAAGCAAACAGATGAAGATGAGAAAATGGCAACCACCATGTGTGTTTCAGGGGCATTTACTTTGGGCCAGCTCTACTTTGGTCCTATGATGTGAACTCAATGGAAATCGGAGTGCATTACATGAGCCCCTGGAATGTATCCAGTGGTTTAGGTTTTGGCCAAAAGGAATTCAATAACTGCCTGTCTGAAACCACACCACCATGTGAATCATAGGAGAAAATCAAGAGGTGCACTTCAAAACTATTCTCCTGATCTGAACTAAAATACTAAAGTAGAATGATCCAGTAGTGTTAAAACAGCTCATATAAACCTTTCCTACCCAATTTGCTGATAGTATCAAAAATTATAATGATGGACTGAATACACTAGTACAGCACTCATCCTTCTCTATCTCTTGTTCCAGCACTTACCTTCCAATTGTTTGTGCTATCTAGTAAAGGAGATAACTTCACTAAGTACAAGCAACTGCCTCTTCAGACACGGATTTGTAATACTGCGCTGTTTAGAATATATAATGCGAAACATAGCAGAGTTTAATTCTGTTTTCTCTCTTGACTTCTCAGAAGGGAGGGGAGGGGAGGGGAGGGGAGGAGAGAGGAGAGGAGGGGAGGGGAGGGGAGGGGAGGGGAGGGGAGGGGAGCTGTGCCAGACACTTATTATAACTATAATGTTTTTTCCTCATTATCATCATTATCAGGATTTAATTTATTTAAAAGAGAAGTGCAAGAAGCTTCTCTGTTTTTCTGTTTGAACGAATTTGCCAGTTCCTGTGGTCAGCTAAACCCAAGCATATACTCATGCTGGTCCCTGTTACTACCCTATTCTACACCTTCCTACCACGGTTGTTGCAGGGTTTCATATACCAAGGCTGTAGTTCTGCAGGTGGGATTCATCTCACCATTGCTCTGAGTGTCTACATGACAGGTGCCTATATGTGGTTTTGATATCCTAGCTCCCATTATTTGAGGTAGGAATCTAATCTAGTCAATACAGTTCTTGGTTTCTAGAGGGATATTCAATAGGTCAGTTAGGTAGGATGAAGCTTCATTGACTGTGCTGATTACATCACCAGTTACAATAATTTAAATTCAGACATCTAATCTTATGTTCAGACATCTAGTCTTCTGTAGACACCTAAATTTAGATGAACTGGATACCTACCCTGTCTGTCTACACAAACATTTTTCTGAACTTATTGGTACACTGTGCATCAATACAACAGTTGCAACAACAGGAGCACTTGTATGAACAAGATAAAGGCAAAGATTTAGCTCAGCTAAGTTTTATGTTTCTGATGAAGGTGCACAGATTAGGAATATAGTTGGCCTATGGGTTCTATAAAGTCAATAGAGATAGTTGAAGAACTCAAAAGGACAAATCCACTTTCCCAGTTTTCCAGACTTTGCCATAGTACTTATGGATATATTATGAACATAGAAAGATGACATAATTCTGTTGCTACAAATATTTGTACAGACATTTTTCCTGTTGCTACCATTGATGGGGTAACACAGTAGTTTTGTAAGAGGGACATTAAAAAACCCAACATAGTTATCAAATATAGTCTTGTGCACTATAATATCTGTGCACTGCAAATACCAAGCAGGCAAGAGCAAAAAAAATATCCCATGTCCAAATGCAAACATTCTCACATTATCACACACACTTTCATGACATTGTAGCCCTTTTACAGACTTTGCTACCACTATAAAGTGATTTGCTGTGTATTGCTGGTGCAGCCTTACAATATGCTTATCCAACTGTATCTGTTTTGAGCAATGTCTTCGTTAGCAAATCACACCACTTATTTGTCCTTCAAAGTGGGGCAGAAGCAAAATCAATCAATAAGCTATTGGGCATCAGCAGAGACTGTGACCCTCCATTATGCTATCTGGAAGGACAAAGTATAAAAGAACAAAGCACAAGTTGTTTCTTCATACATGCTCTTAGCCTTAATACTGCAGTTTTTTATTATAATATCTATACTGGAACCTAGAAGTTTAAAAATGTTATAATGAATTCATAACCTCAATACAAATACATAAAACACCATATAATTATTTACTTGTGCTAAAAAAAGTTTTTTTCTTTTGGAAAAAAAAAAAATTACAATGTCTTTCAAGTATGCTATCATTTAATATTATTGGAGTTGTAATGGAATTAAAATCTTTCTTTTAATTAGCATTTTGCCTCATTGATTAGATTGTACCAGATGAACATGAAAGTTATAGTTTGGAGTCTTCATATATTCAATTCAGCTACCACTTAGCACATGATTACACTCACTCTGGGTAGTTTAATAAACACTTTCTGTCACTCAGGATCATGGACTCAGACACAATATTCACTGCATCACTGGGTTTTTCACAGAACATTTTTTTTATCCCTTCCTTGCCAGCACTTCGAAGGATTTTGTATAAAGAATTTGTCAGGTTCTCTATTTTAAAGGGAATTTGTTATAACGAGGACCAGAAGTAATTAGAAGTTGAAATGAAACATTTATTGATTTCACATCAAGTTAAGCCATTTATATGTTTAAATGTAGTGAAGAAAAAGGGTTCTAATTTAAACAAATCTCCTATAATAACCTCTATGATATGAAGACATTTGATCAATGCTGGAGAACAAAGTGGACTCTGAAGGTTGTTTTGTGGTGGTTTTTTTCTCAGAAATGTATCATCCTTGAATTGGAAAACTTCAAAAACATATTTTAGAATGGTTTATAGTATAATAAACTGAAATTGGGTCAAATTCTTTTCTTTGCTGTAAGGCATCAAAATACATATTGGATAGAATAACTTCAAAAGTCTGAATAAAACGAGTGTAGATGAGGCAGTTATAGTTGCTTCTATTAAACTGTAAAGGACTACTTAATTATTATTTTTCGTTGAACATTGAATTAACAAGAGAAATGCTGCAGTTTGTATTGTGACTTGCCTACTGTTGCAGAGGCATATTTCTTCTAGATTTGAAAATATCTGACTGCTGTCTTTGTAAGTCTTGCCATAACTTTTATTCAGGTAGTGTTAATAGGTTGGTGGGTAGTGATAGTAGGTTAGCGGATAGTGTTAGAAGAAAGTTTGAGTCAGGATTTTTTCAGACTTGTTTAAGGTCAAGGAACATAGAACCGGAGGAAAATATTCATTTCATTGCCTTTTCCATATTTTGGGAGTTAGTTTTTTTCCTAATCATCTCAGACAAGCTTTATTAGGCAATTTACAATATGAGGCAGATTGTGGACTCCCAGGTATTTACTTGTCCTGGAACCCTTCAAAGGAGTTTTGAGTCATAAGGATTACGCTAAATTGGCTTTGAGGAGCTCCTTGATTCTATATGGATGGCTGACATTTAATACTGTACTTGTCAAATGTCATGTGTGAGCTGGCTCCCACACACACTCATCTAGGTCAGTTCACTCTCAGTTAAACAAATCTCAAAGTAGCTTTTATCTCATTGACTTTTCAACTGAATCATTGAAGGAAAAGAACAAATAAAAGAAGCTGACTAGGTATTGCAGCAGCAAATAGGCTGTTTCCAGCCTTTTCGTTCAGCAGCTTTGCCATTCTCCTTTAACACATTTACTTCCACTCAGGTGACCCTACATTTCTCCGGCATAGATCATATTTTTTTTTAAATTCCTTGCCAAAATCTAAATATTCCCTCACTTTCTTTATGGTTTCTCCCTTGAAAATCTCATGTGGTCTTCATTATTGTAGTATTTTGATTCATGTTCTTTGCCTGCTATCATGGTCTGAGAGAAGAGTGAAGAAACTTGCAAGGATTAGCGGTAGGCTACACTCTGCTCTTTGAACCCCTTATCTTTAGATAAATAAGTAATGTTCTGGCCTTAACTGGGCAAGCAATATACTTAAAGTTGATAGTTTCCATGTTCACAAGCAATTGGAACAGGCACCTTACACTAATATATAATACTAATAGTATTATGCAATTCTAAAATTCTGACTTCATTCCTTGAGGGGAAAAAATAATTACCTTTCCTATTCAGACTGAGATTATCATTTGGTCCTCAAGCAAGTTTGTGCTTGCATTCTGTCTGTGAAATCTCTTCAGTCTATCTTTCACTCCCAAGTAGTAATCATAACATTGAGATTATAAAGTTTCCCATTGCAAATGCAAGTAGGCTACTGAACAAAAAATAGAAAAACAAATTCTAATCAACTAAAACCATTCCAACAGCCAGGCCAAAATAAAAATGATAAAAAATTAAACAAATTATAAAATAAATAATTAAATAGTGCATGTAACAAAATAATTATATGATCTTGAGAAATAAAAGTCTTCTGGAACCATGAACTCAAAAGAATCTACTCTGAAAGGATCGCAGTCATAATCAAATTGAAACGGTAAAAAGTCTATGTAGAATTGAGACTCAGATATGAGTCCCTGAAATTCAAAGGGTTAGTATTTGAAGTACTAATTTCATTAATCACAGAATTCTTTAAAGGGCACTAGGAAGGGCTCAACAATATGGAACAATGGAAGACTAAACTAGTGCCTGTGTCAAATTAAATGTCTAGTGTCTCTGTTCACTGAATATTTAAAATGCAGTATAACTGACTTTTTATTTTCATATCCATATTGAACTCAATACATAAATCTCCTAGCAGCTCAGTTGTTAGTGAAATTTCATGTTCCTTACAGTAATATTGCAAGGTGATCCTCATAAAATTCTACGGGATGCATTTATGAATCTGAATGAACAAGTCCTGTGAATAGCAACACAGACAGATGCAATACAGTCAGTTTAACATATCTCTATTTGTTATATATACTAGAACTGTTATACACTACAAATTTGTTCATACTGTTATGAAAATTTAAGAGGTGGTATAACTAGAAAAGCATTAACTTCTTAGCCCTCAAGGTTTTGTTGCATTTCAATGCATTGCCAAGAAAGAGTAACAAATTATTCTTTAACATTTGTAAATGATTATGCCAATTTTGTCTCTCATTCTTTTGTGAGAAAGTTGATATACTACAGAAAAATCAACTTCCACATCCTAAAACCTAATGAGGCTGCAATTTTATGTCTTTGTCTTACAGTGAAACAAATGGTACAATTACTTTCCAGGAACACTCGAGGGGAATACAGGTACTCGGCAGACTTTTATGAATGCCTTCCAGATAATCAGTTTGTCTTTTATTATTACATTTCCATAAAATATAAAGATGAAATACTTCTTCGAGAAAGTAGTAAAGTTACATACAAATACAGACTCTGTTTCATTACAAGTGTTTGTATACTGTTATCTTCCCTAGGAAACAATCTTTTAAAAATACCTATACTGATCTATGACAGTATTAATTTCTTAGATCTCCTACTTTACCTTAAATTTTAAAGAACTTAACAGCTCTTATTCATACCTAGGAAGCCTTTATTAATCAAATTCTTTGTGTAAGCGTATTCATGGTAACAAGAAGTTTATGTGTCCTTTAAATGTATCGATTTGTTTGCGGTTTCAGTTTACCAAAAATACACTTGTTTATGTTAAATTGGAGATGGGCTAAAATCTTATCATCTGAGTAGGGGATTTCCTTTACTTAAAGTTCACTCATTTTTTATGAATACTAGTCTGTTATGTTCACAGCACAAGTTACAATAACTCCTGCAGAAACAAACAAACAAAATTGTGTATAGATTTAAGCTTTTTCATGTTCCTGGGTACCAGACATCTTATTTGCAAATGTTGGAGGGCTCTAAACCCCCCCAGAGGTTCTTTAGAAAACCACAAGGCAATTTCCCTTTTTTCTCCGACTTACTACATATATATATATATATATATGTATAACTACTTTTCAGATGACTCCACCTGAATAACTGAAAAGTGCAGGAAAAGAGGGAGTTGTTCAGTTGTGAAAACACAAATAATTTCAGGTATATTTCAGGCACTACGGGATATCCTGGTTGCCTTTCACTTGCTGGTCTGGAAGGGTTCAAAGGCCAGTCCTGCAAGCCCTGTAAGCGTATCAGTGTCTGAGCACTACTGGCTACCTAAGCTTAGGCAACTGAATCTGTCCCAGAAGTGAAGAAAGGAAAAGAAAACATGGAGAACTTTTACACTCAGTTCTTGTTGCTTTTACTTCCTTAGTTGCTGGACCTGTCATATGCTTCTATCAGACCAGTCTGTCACAAGCATGCTGCAGAAATGCACACTGTAAAAGCACAGATAGATGAGATCGGTCTGAACAGCTTAATGCTAGTTGCCAAAAATTTCAAGAATTGCTTTGCCAACTTTTATGGTTTTTCTCTGAGATTTTTAAATCTTTATTAAACTTGAATGTATAATTAAATGGCCAAATCTGTTGGTAGAGTGCAGATGAAAAAAACCTGAAATTAGTATTTTCATTTTGGGTACAGTGTTGAAACAAACAACAGAAGCCATGGGGCCAGCATATACAGGTGAAAGCAGATTTGCAGAAAAGGACCTGGGGTCCTTGTGGACAACAAGTTGAACATGAGTCAGTGTGGTGGGTTGACCTTGTCTGGATGCCAGGTGACCACCAAGCCACTCTATCACTCCCCTCCTCGGCAGGACTGCGGGGGGAAGAAAATAAGATGGAAAAAAACTCATGGGTCAAGATAAAGGAAGTTTAATAAGGCAAAAGCAAAGGCTGCGCGCAAAAGCAAAGGAAAACAAGAGATTTATTCTCTACTTCCCATCAGCAGGTGACGTACAGCTACTTCCTGGGAAGTAGGGCTTCAGTAGATGTAGTGGTTGCTCCAGAAGACAAACATCGTAATAACGAATAACACCCCTCCTCCTCCTTTCTCTTAGCTTTATTGATGAGCAGGTGTCAATATGGTATGGAATATCCCTTTGGTCAGTTTGGGTCAGCTGTCCTGGCTATGTCCCCTCCCAAGATCTTGCCTACCCCCAACCTGCTGGGTCAAGTGGGGGAATGTTGGAGAGACAGCCTTGATACTGTGCGAGAACTGCTCAGCAGTTGCTAAAACACTGGTGTGTTATGAACACCTTTCTAGCTACCAATACAAAACACATCACTATGGGGGCTGCTATGGGAAAAACTAACTCCATCTCAGCCAAACCCAATACAGTCAGCAATGTGCTCTTGCCACAAAGAAGGCAAAGATGCTGCATTAGGAGTAGTGTTACCCGCAGGTCAAAGGAAGTTACCCTTCCCTTCTACTCAGCACAGGTGAGGCCACATCTGGAGTGCTGTGTCCAGTTCTGGACTCCGCAGTACAAGAGAGGCAAGGACGTACTACAGAGAGTCCAATGAAGGGTCACAAGGATGATGAAGGGACTGGAGCATCTGTCCTATGAGGAAAGGCTGCAAGCTCTAGGACGGTTCAACCTAGAGAAGAGAAGGCTCAGGGGGGATCTCATCAATCTATATAAATACCTGAAGGGAGGGTGGAAAGAGGATGGAGCCAGGCTCTTTTCAGTGGTGCGCACTGACAGGACAATAGGCAATGGTCACAAACTGAAACACAGAGGTTTCCCTCTGATCACCAGGAAACTTTTTTCCTGGTGCTGAGCACTGGCACAGGTTGCCCAGAGAGGCTGTGGAATCTCCCTGCTTTGAGATATTCTAAAGCCATCTGGACATGGTCCTGATCAGCCTGCTCTAAGTGGCCCTTTTTGAGCAGGGTGGTTGGACAGGATGACCTCCAGTCATCCCTTCCAACCCCAACTATTCTGTGATTCTGTGAAGTCACTAAAATTAATTTGAATAGGACTACTCTAGTCATTAAGTTAGATATAAATGGATGTATTTTGAGTACTGCCCTTGTTGTTTGAGTAGATAGAAGTTTTAATTTGAGTTACATTTTTTAATACTTTTACTTGCTCTACAAGTTAAACTATTTTAAGTCTGACTTGGTTGCTCATACTGGAACTTGTTACTAGACAATGTACTTAGTTATTTCTCCTTTGGAATGTATTGAATGCATCCCAAGCTTTGGATACATCCAGAATCATTCAAAACAATATGTGTACTACATCATGGCACCTTCTCAATAGGACTGAAATCCTGTTAGGTTCCAACTCTGGACAAGTAAAATAACTTTTGTGCATACTAAAATAAATGCCCAACTTCTGCATTCAGTCAGTGGAAAGAATTAGTCATATCTGAAAATCTCCAAAAAGTGACCTTGTCTGATTATGCCCGTTTTCCAATTTCTCCTGAGATAGTGTAGGAAATAGTACAGTATCTTCACGCACTGAAAAACAGTGTTCCCAGATATTTCCTTGGGAATGGGTGCCTCAGAACACAGTGTTCATGGTCTCCTTTTGTGTGTTTATAGCCTAGCAGCTGTACCTCACATTCTGTAAGAGGGAGACTTGCTTCATCTTGAAAGGAGTGGCACCCAGAGGTCCAACAACAGGAGTCAGCTGCAGCCACATGCCTCAGGAGTACCCCAGAAATTGAAATAAAAAAAAAGGAAAAAAATTTCCAGAAGTTCTAGGAGCAGGCTAGAAGGACTTTTACTACCACTTTCACAGAAAAAAAATGAATGAAAATGAAAGAGGAGGTTGAGTATTAGAATAATATAGTAATAGCCATAAAATCCTCCTTGAGCTAACAAGCAAGAACTTTTCACTTCAATAAAATAAAAGATCATATGTGAAGAAACAGTGACATAGAGCGATCATTTTCAGTTTGCCCATTGGAATGCTCAGTCCCTTAACATCCAGTCAATAGCTTCATATTCTTCTTAATTAGCATCTATGGAAATATGTTGTGTGAATGATCACTCTGTTGAAATGCTTTGGTCCTAACGATGCTGACTTGAAAAGAATGGCCAGGCTGGATGACATGGCTTTTGGAGTGATTGTTGTACCTGCTATTAATAAACCTACATAAATGGTAATTTTAAGGATCTTTAAAAAGCTGTGGGGATTATGTTATGTGCCAGGGGGTAATCGATGAAGGAATCCATCCAGCTGATATATTGTACTATCTATTTCTTTGAACATTTGAGCAACTTTACCCATCAAATGAATAGTAAATTGAGAATTATATGCCTTATTATAAAATGTGGGCAGATAGGTCTTAGGAATTTTTTTACAAGAATTATTCATGATTTACAAGAAGAAATGGCTTCATGTCTCTTCAGCAAAATGTTACAGTGGAGGAAATGAGACCACTATGAGTGGTTTCTTTCATTTTACATTTAATTTGCAGTCTAATATTATACTGAATTTTAATTCTTTTTTGAGTGCAGATTCAAATCCTCTGTGCAAATACTCCAGATTGAAGTAGGTATACAATCTATGCTCAACTGCAGTATCTATAGTTGCTTAGACATGCTATTTATAGTTGAACACAGCTTTGCAAGTTGAGCAACTTTTTTTAACACCTCTCTATACCAGGAATATTCAACGCAGGAGAATAGGTTAGAATAGGACCGTACTGATGTCTCAACAACCTTTCTGCTATTTAAATGCTGTTGCTTGACCAATTTGTTATGTATTAGAATGGAAGAATGGTTGAAACCTAAAGAAAATGGCTTGACATTTAGGTACTTTGACATTTTCCATCAATATTAACACGGCTATAAAACAGTCATCCTTGATGCCATTTAACAATGAAGTAATGCTTATTAATTACAAATGTTGTTTAATCTGTTTTAGATACTAAAGGTTATACATTCTTTTATTCTTTACTGTGATTAATTGTAAATCTGCAGAGAAGCAAAACCTTTCAGAAATAAAATGAAATTTAAATAAGATTTTAACCCTCATAGACCTGTGGACCCCTGGGAATACCATTCAAAGAATGAAAAAAATGTTTTCTGCATTAAACAGTCTGCATTTGTTGCTCTGAATTCTATAAAACCTTATTTCTAAATCATGTTAAGATGAAAATGTTCAATTCAATGGTATAAAAAAGGTAACATATATGATTAATTAAATGTATCTGGAAGGAGAATCCATGCTGGGCAAGGATGTAAGTCTTTTTCCAGCAAGAATCTTTGTAAATTACTGCATGGTTTGGAGATAGAATGAATGCGCTTTTTGGTTGTAAAAATAATATAATTTGATAGTGAACAACTAAAATGTTAAAAGAGATTGTGTTTGTGTAATACAAACACAGCTTAAAAAACTTAAAATGAGGAATTCCAAATAAAACACATCATATACTTTTTTTTCTACAGACTATATATATATGATTAACAAAACATATCTATAGCAACTTGGAATGCAATGTGATTAAATTAAAAGTGGTTCTAATATCCTGCAGTGTGAATCTTGACTTCAGTATAGTATATGCCATGTGCATATTATACGAACCAATGATTAATTTTCCTTTTCCTCCAATATCTGCCTCTTAGTATTTTAAATTCAAAACATACAAAGAAAGATTTAGGATAACCAGGACTAAAAGCAAATACACTATTTTAAAACCATTGCTTTAACTTATGACTTTGTCAATGAAGAACACTTACACTAGTAATTTCCAACACAGTACCTCAAAAAAGAATCTATATATCTACCTATATAGATATAACATAGTTCTTCCAAAATGATTTAACACAGCAATAAGTGACATATAGTTTATTCTGTTAAACAGGTTTTGACTGTCATAACCTATTCTGCTAACTTTGTATATAAAATTATTAATGTCACAGAATAATCAAAATAGTTTCAAATAATGAGAACAAACAATAAGCATTTACTCTAGATGCTTTTTCTTTCCCTGATGAGCCGACTTTTCATTTTGGTGATAATTTTCATCTGCCTTTGAGCAAAGGACAAAAGCAAAAAGAAAAAAAAAAGGAAAAAAGTGAAGGGAAATAACTAATTCTAGCAATCCAGAAAACATTACTTGTCTTCTGTGTTTTTATTTAATGACTCAAAATCAGTCAATTTGGACCCTGATTGAGAGAGTCCTCTGAAGTCAAAGCCAATCATCCTATTAATATTATCAGATTTGGATAGGGCCCCTTCTGTCTGGAAAACAGCATAAAACATGATTTATCCTTTTGTTTTGTCGTTTAGTAAGTGCTTTAGTAAATGTAAATTTCAATTTTGCACTGGAATGTACCTTAGATGAGAATACGTCAACAAGATAATTTCACCATACTAGTGATAACATTATGCAGTGTTATACCCTTGGGATTATGCTGTTATTTCAGATTTAATTACTAAATTAACACACATTTCCCAAGCTTACATTTCTATATTAAATCTATTGTCAATCATTGTACCTCACCTGAATAACAGAAAAACATCCATTGTTTACTACTGGCCTTATTCTTCACTGCTGGCACTGCTTTTGCAAAGTGTATGTTCTGACTCTCCTTAGTGTTAAGAAATATGCTGTTGTTGCTTGATATCACTAAACAGACACAGCTGAAAAATGCTTTGCTTGATAGTTTATTGTGTGAAATAGTTTCTTGCAATGATGCAGGGAAATTTGATTTATGGAAGAAATAGTTTTATGCAGTGTTTGTAGTGTTTCACTCATACCCTAGTGTACACATTCTGCAATTAAATTATACAATTTAAAAACTAGTCGTGACTTAAGCTCAGATGAGTACTTTTAGTCTTAAATAGAGCTAGATAATCTTTCACTAGAGACTATATTGTTCTCTACAGTTTCAGAAGCTTGATTAAAAGGAGTGAAATACTAAAAAGTCCTTTTTAGATGTCTCTATGCCCATAATACTTGAGGGAACATAATGAAAATGTGGCTACAGGTCATATCTGAACATTGAGCTTCTACTTATTTATATACAACAGAAGAGTTTCTGTACATTACTGCTAACTTCTGGAGCCTGTATGAGGTTCTGTTGGCCACATTCAGAAGTTACACATTTACACGTTTGGGTTTCATCAAAGTCTAATGCCAATATCAATAATAAGGCCTCTTAGTAGGTTTTCCCAGGAGTCTGCAGTGTTTTCAGGTAGTTCCCCCAGGTTTCCCTGTTTAATAACTCGCTACTGGGGAAGAAGATCTTGTCAGTGGAATTGTAAGGGTATAAAGCATCTGGTCATTTCATTAGCAGAATATTAACACTGAAATTTTATAGAAAATTCAATAACAATTTTAGTTACTGTTATGCATTGTGCTCTTAGATTATATTTATAAAGTAACTGTAATTTCTCTTATCTTATTGTTAGCCTCTGCTAACTCTGAGTGTTAGCTAGACTTATAGCTGCTTAATTTAAAACTGATATTTTTTATTACAATGTGATACAATCTAATCTCTTAAGTAACTACCTAATTCTAGTTATCTTCCTGAAGTTAGAAATTAAGAGGATAGCATCTGACATTAAACTGGACTCATAAATGAGCACAGAGCCTGTGATTTATCTCTTCGTGCTCACATAGCACAGCGGAGCTGCAGGAAGTCAAGATTTAGCAGAAAGAAATGTTGTGCTTTTGCTTCAGATCGAACATCCTACAGTTTGACCTTGAAGCAAAATTATAGGTACTTGACCAGACTAAAGGCGAAGAAAGTCTGTATCTAATGAGATCTCTTTGAATGTATTTATTTCAGGATATCACTAAAGTAAACTTATAGCTTTATATTTTGGGAGGTTTTGTAGAGGACCGCAACCTTTCATTTAGCTTACATCAGACTTCAAATACTTTTTTTTTAAAGAAGCCCTGAGCCAAGAGGGCAGAATTTTTCCATCTAAACTTTGCATGCTATTACCAGTGATACAAGCTATGGGAAGGTTTCAAACCTTTGCCAGTATTTTTATCCACTCATTGAATTTAAACTGACTCTAATGTAAGTGCCAATTTGTAAGTAGAAAATAAGGAATGAAAGGTAACACTTCTTAAGATAGTCTAACAAGAACTGGAATTGTGCATCCAAATTTCACAGAAGTACTTGAAAAATAGCCTTGTTCTATTTTATGAGAATGACACTAGATGTCTCATTCCTGGCGCTTTTGTTAAAAACTATGTATTCAGCATTGATTGATTAGTGAGAATGGCGAGCAGTCAGATTCTGCTCTTACCCTACATAGGTTGTCTGTTTAAGTTAACAGTCTAACTGCATTTAATAAGCTTCTCAAGTAAAGCTTTTTCCAAAGGTGCTTTTGCGTGACCTGCCTTATTGCCAGAACTAGCTAACAAAGATATTTTTGTTCATGAAATATGGGAGAAAACAGACACTTTGTTTTTCTGAATGTAAAAATGTAGAACATGAATACAGGTTGAGTGTCCTCTTGATTTGACTAATCATCATTAGAATCTCTCTTTGAAGATACTTTGTTTTTTGAATAGTTTCATTCAGGGTACAGCGGTATATGTAGTTGAGATGCAGAAGTAATTATTAAGTAATTATTGATGAATATTGTAGGAAATTCGAAGGAATCGAACAAAGGTATCTACACTTGGGACTGAACTCAATGCTAAGATTGTGCTCAAGCCCATACCAGATGAATATAAACCTCAGTATCTTAATGATATTTCTAGAAGGCTTTTCAGTTGATGGAAAATCTGTTGAAGTTCAGGGGCTCAGATTTAGTCGCCTTGCAAAGTCCTGCCTGAATTATGTTTACAGTTCTCTTATATAACGTGATTCTTGTCTTCAGGCAGTTTTGTGGCACAAGTCCCTAACTCTCTTTCAGTCAGTTTTGGATAAAGAGGAACATTTGCTTTTGTTTGAAATTCAGAGCAATATCCGACTGGCCAAGGGTTAGAAACCTAATTTACATCTGGTACTCTACGCAGAGTTCACCTTCATAAAAATATAATCGATTTGTCTCCTGGAAACAATTGTGAATTTGTCACTCAACATTTCTCTCACTAGTTTTGGTAAGGCATATTGCCCATGTCATCTCAGGAGGCAAGACGTAAAATGCCTATTCTATGCTAACACGGGTCCCTCACTGCTCACAATTGCATCCTATTTGGATTTGCCTTAACAGATGCATTGAGAAAGGGACAACATCCTTTTCCTACCTAGTAGCTTAGATTCTGTAATTAATTCTTCTATTACTGTAATTCAGCACTAATAAGTCTGTTCTGTTTTGTTTGGGTTTTTTCCATATGAAGGTAATATAAACATTCTCAATCCGTGATACCTCTTGTGCTTTATAGTCTGCTTTCTTAAAATAAGAAATTTAATTACATATTTCCAGGTAATGTCTGAAAGAGTCTCTCCATTTTATTTTTTGGGGGAACACACTCTAAATTTGTTAGCTCACTACTTATTCTCTCTCTTCCTTGTGTTTATCATTTGCAGTATTTTACAGATTAGAATCATTTGTAGCTATTAATTGGCAACTTATTGCCTGTTCCAGACTTGAATCAAATTATTAATTTTACACTGCATAGCCAGATTTTACATACTGCTGTTCATTCTTCTCCTTCATTTACTGTTCCTCAGACAGGTTTCAATCTATGAACCAGTTTTCATATATAAGGTAATTACAAATAATTTTCAAGTAATATTTCTTATGATATATGTATCATTCTTTTTTAAGAGTGTATTTCATCAGCTGCATTCCCTACTTCTTGCTTTTATCTGAACACAGATCAAGCATGTTTTGGAAGATTTGCTGCTTATTAATCTGTATTGTGCATCAGTCATGAAAATATGTTCATCCTTTACAAGTTCACCTTTCTTTATGTGTATGTCCCATCATTTTAGTAGGAATTAAAATTCTCTAAGAGGATAACAAGTTTTGAGGTTGCAATTTTAACGTGAACCTTTTGGACTTTCATTTTTTGAAACTTTGAAAACTGACTTTATCAAAACTGAAACTCATAATTCTAACTGGCATAGAAAATTCATTAGCTCATTAATAATTTCTATTCCTACAAGATGCACATGGAAAATAAACTTTTTTTTGTACTTCTGTTTAGTTTTCTAATCTATGAGCCACATTTGTAATTTCGCATGGTAAAAATAATGACATTTAATCAAAAACTTACATAGTTTAATTTTTGTGCATTTTATTTTTAGCTCACAGAAATTACTTTTTTTTAGAATATGTATTACATAGCAAATATTGAATCTGTACGAGTAGACCAAGGAATGGCTTAAGTACTTAAACATTTTGATTGATGTTCATCCACCAGAGATAGAGGCTTAAGGTACAGACATCTGAACTGTATGCCTTTGCCTCTCTTTATAATCAGTAAAGAGAAAGGAACACTTTCAGTATACAGATCATCTCCTCATGTAAACATTTAAAACAGATCAAAGAAATCACTCTCTAAGATATGTTTATTTCTCTCTGTTGACTTTAAGAAGCAAACTGAACCTAGCTTTGGGAGGTGTCTAAAACTGACTGAGGTGAATCTAATTGTGAAATTCTAGACTCAGAAAAGCAATGCAAGAACTCTTACCTGGTGCCTGATGAGCTATAGTTACGTGAGTTTTCTCATAGGGGAAAATGAAACCAAACCAAATCAACAACATTCTTTTCATTCTTAGCGTTCAATGACAAGCTAGCGCCAGTGCATTAATGAAGATTTTGAGCAGGATTGGACCCAATATTGACCACTAGAGTATGCTGCTAGTTACTGGCCTCAAATTAGACTTCATGCCACTGATCACCACTCTCTGGGCCTGGTCATTCAGCCATTTTTCAATCCACCTCAGTGTCTGCTCATCCAGCCATTATTTCGTCAACTTCTCCATGAGGATCTTATGGATGAACATGTCAAATATTTTACTGAAGTTGTAGACAATATTCACTGCTCTCCCCTCATCTACCAGGTCAGTCATTGTCTCATAGAAGTGTCACAGGTTGGTCAAGCATGACTTCCCCTTGGTCCATGCTGACTGCTCCCAATCACCTTCTTGTCCTTCTTCTGCCTGGAAACTGTTTCCAGGTTGGTTGCTCCATCACCTTTCCAAGGATCAAAGTGAGGCTGACTGCCCTGTAATGCCCTGGTTCCTCTTTCTTGCCCTCCTTAAAGATAGGAGTGACATTTGCTTTCCTTCATTCTTTGGGCACCTCTCCTAATCACCATGACCATTTAAAAATTACTGAGTGGCCTTGAAATGACATCAGTACTTGTAGGTGCATCCCATCAGGACCCATGGACTTACGTATGTCCTGTTTCCCAAAGTATTCTCTGACTTGACCTTTTTCCACCTAGGATAAGTGCAGATGTGATAAATTTGCGATATGGAAACAATTCCATGCAAATTAACACTTTGTTCAAAAAGATTTTGACCAGGGTAATTCTGTGATTCTGTCATTTTGTGATTTATGCTGGTTGTGTTGCTCTATATATGTATTTAGTCTACCATGCCTTTTATCAGATAGAGTGACCGGAAGGACATGCAATAGTCAAACTGCAGGTGCAACATAAAGTTGTCCATGCTAATGTGTTCCGTTCTGTTCTTAACCCATTTTCTAATAATTCTTACATTTATTTGGTATATTTCAGAATATTTTTGCGTATTGCAGAATTTTCCCTAAAGGCACTTTTTTTCCTGAGGATGATGTCCACTTTTACTATTGGATGAAAAGCCTTTGTAAGGAACTTACCTTACTCTTATCTCCCTATAGAGTAGAGACAAAGGCACCTTAACATATTGATTCAGATTTTAGAATATTAGATAACTACAACTATCTTGGCTGACTAAAGGTAGTCAGATCAAATCTGAAACTAAAATTATTACACCTTGTATCTACTGCTAAGGTTATTTTTTCAAAGTGTCCCTGATTTTTCCAAATTTGAGTATGCAATTTATTTTCCTGGTTTTTTTCCAACCAGTTACTATGAGATCCTTACACAGTTTTTCATTTTTACCTAAATTGGACACCCTTGAATAATTTTATGCTGTGTACGAACTCTGCTAATTTCTGCCTAATTCTCCATATATTATTTATTAACATGTTGAGAGTGCAGACATGTAGACTATATTTATATGTAAAAATAAAGAGGACCTGGCTTGACCTTTAGCCCATGGCTGACTGACTGACCTCTACACTGTTGAAAGTTAAGTTTTCCAATAACAAATTTGGCTTTCACAGAGCCAGTTGGAGCGATATGGTTCAAAACAGTCAAGGAGTGAATTCATAATTAAGCAATATATGGTTGGCCAAGGGCCAAGTATAATATTTTTCTGTGGTCCCCATCTACCTAGCAGACTACATGGAAATAGAAAAACTTGTAGTATCCAATTGGCAGCTTTCCTCTGTTTTGAAAATTGAGCTTTTTTTTTCTCTATCTTTTGTTCTGCATTTTTAAATCTGTTAATAATCCCAAGAGATTCCTTTGCACTCTTTTCAAAATAGCAATAATAATGAGGTAAAGAAAATGCTGAAGCTGTCAAAATGCCACCTTAAATAACATGTTTAAAAACTGTTACTGTATGATAAGCAGCATATGCACATAAACTGTGCCTGATTAATTTTGGACCTTTGGAGATTTTACTTACTCTGATAAGGTGTCTATCAGCCTGAAAATCCTTGATGTAAATTGCAAATGGAAGAGATGGATAAGAACAGATTCCAGGAAATTTTGACCAAATGAACATAACTTTTTTAAATACAAGTCAAGATTATTTCTAATTCTGAAACATAAAACACAAAAGAACAGATAATAGATCAGGTAAATCAAATCAAATTAAATAAACTCTTTTCTATGCAAACTTCATTTTTCTAAACTGATATTTAGGGCCTTATTTCAA
Source organism: Gavia stellata (assembly GCF_030936135.1). Taxonomy (NCBI): domain Eukaryota; kingdom Metazoa; phylum Chordata; class Aves; order Gaviiformes; family Gaviidae; genus Gavia; species Gavia stellata. Next base: position 43,766,381 of record NC_082594.1, read on the forward strand.
TACTTTTGAAATGCCATCAGAAAAGATTTTCAGGAAACAATTTTAGGTCAAAACCAAAGAGTTAGCAAACATTGGAAGAAGTCATCACATATCATAGTATATAATCAGGATATGGAGGTTTCTACTTTACGTCTTCATTTTCTCTGCCCATGTTGATGAGCACAAATGTTTGCTGTGGATTTACTTTTTTTTTTTCTTTTTCTTTTCTCCTTTTCATTTTTCCAGAATAAGCATTGCTTTGACTTTATTTTTGTTTTTAAGTATGAACACACTTTTGTGGTCCATTATTAATTAAAGAATAAGAGACAATTTTGCACAACTATCTGGAGACTTACAACCCCTGTTCCATTTGATAAACTTGCCCCAGTCTTACTACTGCTTTAAGCACTCAAGTCTCAGAAAGTTTTGGTAAAATGGTGGAGTTCTATCAATATATTTAAAAATACAGAAGTATAGGCTTTATTATTTTTTTTAACTATCCTGTTAGTTTCCATTGGAGAAGAACTGGCTGTTAATTAAAAAAATCATAAAATCTTTAAGATCTGAAGAAGATACTGCTTATATTGATTAAGGAAGTTAAGGCATGAACCAAACTGTCCTGAGAAACATCAGCCAATCTAGGCATGATCCTACCTATTTAGGTAGGATATATCTTGAATTTTTATAAAAAGGCTATAAAAAATGAGGCTTTTGACTAGAGTCTTTACCAGAGTAAATTTACTCATTGGAGCTGTGCATGTTGTAAACATTTACCTTTTTTTTTTTTAATTCTTCAGTTAACAGGTCACAGATAAAATCATCCTTTCCCAACTTAGGGGACAGTATTAGCATTATTTTTTAAGATTCAAAAGAAAAGTGAACACAGTATCTGAAGAATCTGTCTTTAATCTACTAGTCGACAAAGTAAGGTTTTGTATAATAGAGGGTATATTAGAAAATTGATATTCATATGATAGGACTCCAGGTAAGTACCACATTTGCTCCCACCAGTCTCTTCTGTGCTTCATTTGTACATTTCTACTAAAAGTTTATTTTTTGGGCATTTTCTTGGGGTAGTTCATGGCTTTATTTCACCAGTAATGAAGTCTCTTGTTACACTTCCAGTATCATCTGGAGAGGAGGATTTCTGAAGAGTGAGCCGAGCAGCTGTTGCTCAGTAGGGAGGAAAATCAATGACTTGACACTTGGCAGCTGCAAATTTGTACGCAGTTTAATAGTTGAAAGGCACTGTACAAGAAAACTGCAGGTTGCTCACCTCCTGGGTCTAGCACACCTAGGTTTTGTACATTATTGTGGCTTAGTCAAAAAGGGGTTTTTCATTTTCATAATACTAAATTTTAAAAGATGCCTTTTTTTTCCTTAGTCCAGACACAAGTTCCAGTTTTTAACATTCTGAAGTTTTACTGAATGTCAGTTATATAAACAGTATGTAAATATATGTATACATATATACTTTCAGTTTTGACTTCATTGAGAAAACACAATTCCTGTTAAAATAAATAAGACCTGAAGAGGATGCATAAACTAGTGTTTAATAATTGTAGGAAAAGAAACCTTGAAGGAAACATTGATGAAACCATGATATCTACTGTGGTTTTGACAAAGCTGGAGAGGGGATAAATTGCTAGAATAGGAAATGTGTAAAAACAAAACCACTGAACAAACATTTTCATTTATATGAAGCATGCCGCTTCTAGTTGTTGTTGATAAACTGTGTGTTCACACTTGGATTAACTTTGTTTTGTTACCAGGGTTGATAAACAGCAGAACAAAGTCTGAATGTGAAGTCAAACTTAATTGTTCAATACTGTAATTTTCCCTGATACCAGTAAGTGGTAAATTTTAATAATAGTGCAGAAAATGTATTACCTACAGTCTCATACCATCATAGGAAAATTCAGGGGGTCTTACTCAAATTAAAGCATACTTTTGTTACTATTAAATGACCAGAGAATTAGAGGTGTTGAGTTTTAAAAGTATAACATTAAAAGTGGAAGGAGTGATGCCTTTGTTACTGTCATAATTTTTCACTTAAGCTGTAAAACTTTATTGAAATTAGTGGACTTTCACAAAGGAGATGAAATTGACACAGGATCTGAAAAAGGGCCATAAAGTAATATGCAATATTAAAACCAGTGAATTCTTTAATACATGGTAAATGCTACTACATTGTACTTATTTTGATTACTTTATCCTCAAAAGTGACTAGTGTGATATCTACCAATGACCTAATCTAGCTTACTAATGAAAAATGGTTATGAATACTATTAAGAGTGACTTTTGAAAATTGTTCTTATTAAAATTTTTAAAATCTTTATTGTTATTATACTTTTTATATGACTCATTTGTAAATTGAAATAGCAAACATCTGTAATGACAACAATTTTATGCCTTCTAACTATCCACTTAAGAGTTTTCTTCTGCTGCCGGAAGTTGCAGTGAATAGCCTCAGCCTAGTGAACATTGCACTAATATTTTTCTGTAAGAGCATCTTAGTATCGTAATGGGAACTGGTTGTGAGAAAATGCAGGAGAAACATTGATGGCTTATAACTTTTGAAATGAACTTGATGATAGAAACTAATTGCAACCAAAGGTTGTCACAGAGACTTCCTGCAAGGGGTTCTAAATGGTCTACATAAAGTAGATAAATGACGTGTTGTATAAATGAAGGAAAAGGAAACTACATTCATGTACTGAAATGATGACAGCTATGTAACTACCTAGAGAGATGAGAGATAGAAGGATCATTCTTCTGTCATGAAGTAATGACGTGCTACACAACAGGAACAGTCAAAATAGCCACATCACTTCCAGTCAATGCGAATTCTTCTCTGAGTTCTGCATACACTTTAGCATTTGCACACCCTGATTTGGGAGCTTTTTGTCATTTGTATTTCTCATGTACTGATTTTTCAAACATTGCTCTTACTTTCTCATTCACTGCAAACTTTCTTATCATGATGTTTAGACGTTAAGAAGGTCAATATATTGCTACTCTTACACATCTCACCCAGTCACTTTCTGGGGATGTTTTAGTTGTCCATCATTTATAGTTAGCTTTGATATTTATATCATATATCTGCAAAATGACACTTTTCTGCTGAAAAAATACCTTTCTGTAGTTGTATACAAACGTCACACTTTTTAATTGTAGATTAATACTTTTACTGTCTTACCTGAAGTGTCAGCTCCAACACAAAATTACTATAAAACACTCTCTGCATCCATTTAAAAGGAAGGAAAAATACCAACCTTTAAAAATATGAAAACAGTGAATCTTAAAAGGTTAAGACCCTTTATTCAAATACAGAGCTTTCAATTAGTTAAGGCAGAGAAGAATTTGGAGTCTGATATGTGAATATTTGAAGTCAGCAATTTTCCACCTGCTGCTTTTATTCTTTCCCACTTTTCAATTCCACGCCTCCTCAAATGTGTTTTGCAAGGTGTCCCACCTGCACTTACTACCTTTCAGACAAATCTAAAGAGGAGAAAGCATACAGCATGTATTTAAAATATTACAATGGAAAGTTCATCTGGGTAACATACAGAAATATTTCCAATTGGATCTCAACAACAATAGATTTTTAGGTTTATCAGGCATCACCTACTTCACAGGGACATTTTTATTACTGTAATGCTAAAAACAAGCTTTAAAGTGAGGTAATCTTCCAAAAATCACAGTTTTCTGAAAAAGACTGAAATAGTATTGGCTTTTTATTTTTTAATATATTGGGTGGAGGGTGCCTAGGTGTTGGTAGTGGGGGGCTACAGGGGCGGCCTCTGTGAGGAGAAGCCAGGGCTGCCCAGTTCCAGCCGGCTCCAACGGATTCACTGCAGGGTATGGCTGAGCCCTGCAGCCGAGATGGTGCTGCCTTGGGAAAAACATATTTTAAAAACATTTAAAAAATGCTGCACACTAGCTTTGAGAGAGAGGAGTGAGGAAAATGTGAGAGAAACAGCCCTGCAGACAGCAAGGTGAGAGAAGAAGGAGGAGGTACTCCAGGTGCCAGAGCAGATTCCCCTGCAGCCAGTGGGGTAGGAACACACTCGAGCAGACACACACACTACAACTACAGCCTGTGGAGGACCCGCACTGGAGCAGGGGAAAAGTGTGAGGAGGAAGGAGGAGCAGAGGGGAACTCTTATGGACTGACTGCATCTCCCATTCCCCACGACCCAGTGCTGCTTTGGTCGGGGAAGGTAGAAAAGTCAGGAGTGACAAAATGAAGTTGAGCCTGGGAAAAAAGGGGGGAGATATTTTACTTTTTGTCTTTGCTTCTTACTGTTCACCTCTATTTTAATTGGCAAGAAATTAAATTAATTTTCTGCGAGCCAAGTTTGTATGGCCCATGATGGTAATTGGTAGGTGATCTCCCCGTCTTTATATCGACTCACAAGCTTTTTAATCTTATTTTCTCCCCTTGTCCTGTTGAGGAGGGGGAGTGAGAGAGCGGCTGGGTGGGTGTCTGGCAGCCAGCCAAAGTCAACCTAACCACATTTAGTTATTTAGCATATATTTGAAATGAATTTGCATGCTTTTCCTGAAATTTTGAAAACGTGTTTTTATGAGATTTCCATTTAAAAAAAAAAAGACTGAAGGTGAAGTTTCTGAGAACATAAATTCTTGAATAGTGTCAAAGATTACGGTGACTTCTTTCTAACTAATGCCTCAGAAAACTTGATATCCCATTGTCCAGGCCATATCTGTCAGCCTTGTGGAAATAAGCTGGAAAACTTAAAGCATCTAAAAGTTCTCTAGATGCTTATGTTTACGCATCTGACTACAGACCTTGGGTTGGAATTCAGGTCCAGATTGTCTACAGATAGTGGTAGGTTTTTAGACTCCTTCACAGTCAGTGAAGATCTGGTCAATGCAATCTGAGCTAGTCAACTGAGTAACTAGGTGACTCCATGAGCCGTGTTCATAAGCACTTAGACATGATATTTAAGACTCAAATCAGTTACCTACATCTAGGTACCTAATGTCATCTGAGCTTTATTACGGTGTTTAAGACACCTCTAAAGGGCTGAAGATGTGGCACAGGAACTACAGGTGACACACTTCTTCCTGGACCAGCGCCTTGAAAACAAGAAGGGTACATTTGGGCAACTTAAATGGCAATTCTTATTTATCTTTAGGCAAGTGAAGCTCACAAGCAGATATCTACATTAAGATGTTTACAGTTGTAGTTCTGGCCAACATTGGAATCACTACAAATCCCATTTCTCCCCAAACTTCCTCCTGAAAATAGAGGGGGAAGAATAAAGCTCTAAGCCTAATTTTAATCTTGGCAGTATCAGAAATTGAACTGAAAAACCCCATTAATATACACAGAAATTATTTATTAGTGAATCAATAGACAGTGAAGATGGAATATTACCATTGATATTATTCTGAGGTTATGCTAATTTCTTAAAATGACTTACTGACATTTAGGATACAATACATTTTGATGAGCTTAGGAAGTATGACAGATGTATGTACCTCAAATAGATACCCAAGGCTCATTTTACAGTTAATGAGGAAAAAGAATCACTTATCATTTAGTTTATTCTTATACAGACATTTAACACGGTGGATAAATCATACCCTAAAAATGTCTATTTCCATCCAGCAGCTCTAACAGGAGCCTAAGGATATCACCTAAGGTATACACATTTACATGACAAATGATTAAAACTGGGTGAGAGGGATTTCCCTCAAAAATTACCATTATTGTAGATTGATGGTAGTGTGTATAGCTTAACCCTGAAATCTGAAATCTCATCAGTGCATCAGATTCTAGATCTTCATTTTTAGTTCAGATAATACTAAATCGAAAACCTCTGGAAAGTAACATTCATGTTATGTGTTATTACTGCTTCAGCAGAAATACACTGCTGCTACTGAGAGGCAAGAAAAGTAAACAAAGCAATAAAGTACAAAGGTTAAATGCAAATGATATTAGAATTTGTAGCAAATTGACACAGATACATAATAAGCTATTTTAATTAAAAAATACTATTATTTCGAGTGCATTCATCAGCAAGAAGCGGATGTCATGGGCAAAATAATGAATATAGGAAGAAATTAGTTCTGTGATCATACCAGTAATGCTGATCCATAGTTAAATGCATATACTTTCAGTCAGAACAAGAAATGTTACATTTTGACATTTTTAAGTCAATAATTTAGCACATACAATCAAAACAGATGTTTAAGCTTCTGTGTTTGCTAGGAAAAAACTACCATTTCTAGAAGCCTATTTTTACCATATGTGATTGTTTCCTCTTCAGTTAAGATATAATTTAAAAAATATGAAATAAATCATGATTAAGGATGCAGTGATCTTTCGCAAACTTAGAACGATAGCTTACAATGTGTTTTGCCATGTTCAACTAAAGTGAAAAGAATAAAAAACACTATAAATAAAAAAAAGACTTACATCAGTTACAAATTTTGTTTTCATATAATGCAATATCTACTAAACTGCAAAAATGAGTTTAAGATCTTTTAACATCTGAAGAATCACAACAGTTGAAATGTACAAGCAGGGGCTTTAACTGTCAAGTGTTAACTAAATCAGTTCAGAAATGCAACTTAAAGAAGATCGGATTGCAAGAAATTACTTTGGAAAACTGAATTTATTTAAACCTGAATATGAGATAATTGGCTTTTTGCTTTAGAATAAGCTAAGTATAAATATTTAAAGTTAAAGTGTTTCTAACTTTTGTATTAAACATCATAATTAACAGTGTGTGTAACAATAATTCAGACTTATTTTTTCTTGGGCTATTTTCACTGGTTTTAATGACACTTCATGAAAGTGAGTATACAGGTGACTGACTGCATCTCAAGCACAGCAGTTACTATTCATTCTGAAAAAAAAATTTAAAACATCCTTGTGACTTTAGAAGGTCCATAAAAGAAGAAGATAAATATTGTTTTGTACATGGAGCAAGATGTCCTTGTCTATGCTGAATACACTTTAGGCAATAAACAGATATTTCTCAAATCAGAAAACTTATTCTGAAACACTAAATCTGCAAAATGCCTTACCTTTGTGATTTAATGAAGGCTGCAATTCATTACATCTAATTTCGTGCTGCTTTGCTGAAAAGTAGGAATGTGAAACTAGTGTGATCTAGTTTGCCTTGCAGAACTACTTAATTTTTCGAAATACTTAATGGAGGGATTCAGTTACTCGTGCAAGTTCTAATTGTCTGGATTAAAAAATGTTTGCCATTCCTTGCCTTTCCATTGGCTTGAGAATGGCACATTCTCAAAAGTTAAGTGGCCAATGCGGCAAAAAGCACTAGTGCTTATGGCAACTATCCAAACATACAAGGCTATGAGTTTTAGGTTCTCTTGATCCTTATGGGAACAATTTACCTTTGGGGGGCGTTTAAGATATGCTACCAATACATTGCTGCATTCCAGGAAATTTTCTGGGTTACCAATGGAAGAGGTTCTTCTTACTTTGACCCTGTGAAGCAAATTTCAGAACAATCTGTGCCAACTTGAGCATTCTATAGATGTGTTAAAATGGTAAAGCATTTGCTGTAGTGTCCTGTTCCGTAAAATTATTAGTGCTTTGGTAAGCAAAGACTTACAGTTGGTCCTCTTTCTTTCAGATCACTGCTAACTCCAGATGAGCTAAAACAGATCAGAAATACTGGTGTTTCCCACGTTCAGAATAGATCAAAATGATTATATTTATAGTAAAACTTTTGCTTATTAAAAAAATAGAAGAAAGTGAAGAGTAAGATTACTTAAGCTATTTATAACAAGATTAAATTGGAACTTTCTTTCTGTCCAACCATCTGTCTTATTAACCCTGACCAGAAAGAAACAGTCCTTGTTCTGTGAGAGTAAATATTACTTTATGAAATCAGATATGAACCTTTTGTTGGTAAATTAACATGTTCTTGATGCAATGAAATATAAAATTCTACTTTTTCTCTTTAGTGACCATACAGTTACTGCTTTTTTATTAGGTAGATTTCTACCAAATTGAACTAGTTTAATATGTAGCCTAACAAGCATTAGAGCTGATTCAAAGGGGAGGCAGGGGATGTCTGTCCACACAGTCAGGTGTGGAGGACCATAAGAAAGACTTCCGTGTTTTGTCAATAGGAAAACATGCAGATTCTACCTTCTTATGCGACTGAATCTTCATTTTGCATTTTCCTGTTTGAAGTATTTCCAACCACCAGACATTACATTGTCTTTCTCCTATGCATTGATAGGTATATGTGGCACAAGCACCTAAAACTTGCTTGCTGTGTAACTGGCAAAGCATATGAATTCATCTCCTCAGAAAATGTGTTCATGATTATGGATAGATGCCTACTAAATCATCCATTGGAAGTCATTGTTCATTGTAGATCTAATGGGCTAGTAACTCACAGCCCGCTTTTGTTAGGATGTTCATGATGAAGTCCAATTTAAAATAAAATAAAGTACTATGAATTTTAAATTGTGTGAATAATGATATGATTAGAATATTAGTGGCATTTGTATCAAACAGTGTAAATGTGTGACAATAAACTGCTTGCCTCCTGAAACCTAGCCTTCTTGTCTTCCTTGCCAACTGTCATAGCCTTCACCCTTTCTGTCACTGGGCTGGTGACAGGAGAAATTTACTCCCCAACTTGGAATTGTCTGATTAATCCTTGCATGCTGCTAGCTGCTGAGGCAGCTGCAGATTCTTAGCCGATTTGTATGAAATTCTACTGCATAATGCCAATCAGATGATAGTATTTCATTAAATAATATGGAAATATGAATAACTAATAAGTTTGCAAAAGAAAAATACACACACTTATACAAATACTATGTTTAGCTAATATATCTTCTCCTATCTCATGGACATTTTCAGAAACAGGTAAGAGGCAATCTTACAACACCTGACTATCCGCTCTCACTTTTGAGTCCCCTAACTCAGAAGTCTTTTCTTCAGTGGCTAAAGGAAAGAAGGAGTTGGAAGAAAAGGCTGACCTCTTAAGAGTGAAGGAAAAAGAATTATGTAACAACAATGCATATCTTCCTGTTTTCCTGTTAATTCCCCCCTCCACCCTGCCTGTTCTTTTTTTTTTTTTTGGTGGAGAACTGCAGGTCTGACTGCACATCAACGTTTGAAAATTATTTTTATCTGATGGTCTTTTTCTCCTGCTTTTCTGTTACAGAAATTCTAACTATGCTCAGGAAAAGGCAAATCAAATCCTTACATGTTATATGAAGGGTAGCACAGGGTAAGTATAAATGGGTACAAAGCTAGGGGAAATCTGGTGTTAATGGCTTGCACCACTGTTCTAGAAGGTTTTAGAGGGTCTAAAGTAACTGATGTAATATATTTCAATAATTTTTTTTTAATTATTATTTTCTTATTCTTTTAAAGTAGTGACGTAGATGTAGAGTTCTGACTCTTTTTTATTATTACAATTATTATTTTTACCTTTATTATTATTTTGATTTTTAAGGAGCTTTGATTAGCCTTAGTGATGATTTATGTATAAGTCATGTTACATTAGAGTAGTCAGAAACAAATCAGAGGAGTAAACCAGTTTTTACTGAGGACCTGATACCCACACTGTAAACCTTTTTTGGTTTAATATCAGGCTAACTTGATACAGTCACTCAGAGACTGAATGTCCATATACAGCTGGAGCACATTCTGTGAACTTCTGGGTTGTCTTTTCCAGGTTAGTTTCATGTAAAATAAATCCAGCATATGCTTCAAACACTATGCAAACACATTATGTCGGGATGGCCATGATATATATTTAAAAACAGTAGTTCTGATCCAAAGTAAAGCATTAGCACAAAGCTAATGCACCCTAACTTCTACTCATTGAAAGAGAATCCAAAATTTTATTCAATGTATCTCTTTAACTAACTAATGCAGATTTCAGTCCCTGATTTTACAACATGACACTTCAGAAATGCCAAGTGCTCTGTGGAATGACAATGCATAGCCAATAATTCAAATTTTCATAAGAGCTGTCCAGCAACAGTCACACAAAACAGAATTCATGGGCCCAGAAACCCGGCGCCACCAGTACTCTGTTGACTGATGAAAGGAGACTTCTGGAAGACTGTATGCCTCATTTTTTTTCCAGTCACAATGTTATGCCCAGGGGACTGTGCAAGACCAGTCCTTCAAGTGATGCAGTTGTCTATAAAGGTTACTCTGGGAATCTTTGTAAGCCATACTAACAACCAGATACCCATAATAGAAAAAAAATTAAGACCTTTTTGTAGCTTTTTAATATCCAACATATGTATGAATAGCTTTTGTTTCTGTTGAAAGAGCTAACACACTACTATATGTGTATTTGCAAGTGTGGCAATAAGATAATATATTTTTGATTTTTCATTCTATTTTTATTGCAAGGTGTCTGTAAGCTACAAAGGTGCTGATTTCTCTGCATTATACCAGTCCTGACATTCTTTTTCCTGGTATTGGCCTTTTCTAGTGTAGCTAAATTACCTGATGGGAACACTAATTTCTGAAAAAAGTGAGTAAAGAACTATGCCTATTACCCAAATCTCCTCCTGTCATCCCAAGTCCTCTATCTGTAATTTCCACAGTCCTTTTCTCCAAGACAAAGTAAATACAAAATATTTCAAAATCCAGTGAACAGAACTTTATATCCATTGTTGATTCATTTAACAAAAAATTAAAATGTCCAATTTTTAATAAATTAAACAAAATTATTATTGTTCAAATTGCATAACAATGATATGCACATAGACTAAGTCCATAGGTCCAAGAAGTTTCTGTAAAAAAGTTAAAATGTGAAACTCTCCAGTTTAATGTGAAAATTAGAAAAAAAAAATCAAGGCAAGTTTTACAGAATTTTTTTCAGAGTTGGCAAAGCCGTTATTGCAGTTTTAAGGCTTTTGCTGCCCTTCTGTAGCCACAGGCTTTCTAAGACTGACTTTGTACTTTAGAACTATTTTTGGCTTGGAAATGAAACAGGTAATAGGTGGTGGTTTGTTGAAGTAATAAGCACTGGTGACCTCATAAGCAACCTATAAAGCTTATTAATTGAGTTCCATTTTGTGTTTCTCCTTCTTCATAACAGTTTTCAAGGAACCAGATTTACTAAATCAAAACTCAAGGGATCTGAAACTATTCAAAATTAAACCAGTGGAAGAGGTTTTTGAAACTCTAGGGAGGCAAAAAAGTAAGCGGGGGTTTTTTTCTGTGTAAGTAATCTGGACAGGACTCCATACTGTTTCTAACTCAGAATTAAAAGCATTATGGAAAAGGTGAAAACTTGCCTTCTGAACTGTAGAAGTGATGAGTATTTAAACTCCATATATATCTTTCTGCCTTCAGGCCATAAAAATGAGGATATCTTTTTATTATAACCACATCTTATATGAAGAACTTGCAGGAAAAAAAGAATTTGGCATCTCTAATTGTTATTCAAAAATTGCACAATGGAATTGAAAATACAATGAAAGAAAACTCAGGGGCTTTCTAACCATTCTGGTCAAATGTACTATTTGTTCCCAGTCTCCTGCTAATGCTTTAATAAAACTTTAAATCAAGCTGCTTAAAAGGAATGAAAGATTTTCAGAGGTGCTTGAGAAGTTTAATAGATTTTCATGCCAAATAACACTTGAAACTTGCAGAAAGAATTCCCAGATTGTGAAACATGTCTGCTCCAAAAATATTGCAGCATGGCTTCACATTTTTAAAAGAGAACTCTGAACTGAACAGAGAATCTCTGAAGACATCATCTCTCTTAAGGAATAGCCTGATTCGTTTTTTAAACATAAAATATAAAAATGACATTTTTGCCTAAACTGGAAAACAGAATATGTCCTTGAAAATTATTTCTAAATTCTAAAAAGGAGAAAAAGTAGGAAAAAACATATTGCAACCTAAAAATGAATCATGGTTTTATCCTTAATATTCTTCAGTACTTGGGAAGTGAGTTTGGAGCTCTGGAGACAAGGGTTCAGTGTCTCTCATTGATGGATTTCTTGCTATATTAGCTTCATCATGCAACTTCACAAATGCATGTAACTTCCAGTCTTTTCAATTGAGAGATGTTGTGAATCCTACACGAGAATACCCAAGAGGATAGCTCTAAGAGTCACGGCTAGACTACACAAAGCAGTAGAGACATTTCCATGCAATGTTCTAGTCAGTGATTTCACTCTCTCAGCGTGCAATTCATGTGTTTGCAGGTTATTCACATTTAGGGTTTTGTTCTTCTGCCCCTAAATTTCTTAAATGTATATCTGCATGTTGAATACTAGAGATCTCTAGATATTTTTTAGACTAGCTTGTTAGCCTTCTGAGAGTCTCACTGCATTGAGCCACACTGACATAATTTTAGGGAAAGGTTTAGATTTTTCAGTTGAGTAAGTAGTATATATTTGGGGATAAAATTCCTTCATTTCCTTATATTCTCTGTTCCAAACCCTCTTTTATTCATTTCCTTTTGTGAAACAGGAGCACATATCTGCAAAGCATCCTGCCAGGAGGTTGACATGAAATTTGAATCTCAAAATGGGACAGCTTCAGCTGAGAGTGCCCCTGTTCTAGCCTATCTGGAGGATGAGAGCTTAGTGATGGACTACATATTGTCATGCTGTGGAGGATTCAGAATCCATGTCCCCTACCTGCTGGGTAACTAATGTCAACAATAGACTATTACATAAAAGCTGGCTGGTGGTGACAGTGCCAATAGATGTACTTTGTAAAGTGATTGTGACTGCTGTGTGTCTTGCTGAACTCAGGGCTGTCACTATACATTAGGAATGCTCTGAACACAGGAGCGATAGGTTCCGCTGTGGACCTAGGCAATACCTTGTGCTGTCTCTGTATGGCTCTGATATTTAAGCAAGAGTTGAGTTTCTAGCAATTCAGTTTGGAGCACTAGCACAAATACCTAAGTTCAGGTGTCTTGAGATCTGTGCTGTCCAAAAAGGAGCTGCCAGTTAATTTAGAATTCCCTTGAGGTTAGCCTGAACTTGTCAGCAGGCTGGCTGAGTCATTGTTTTGAATTCGAGAAATTTAATAGTGTCTAACTCCCATGTTAGGGAATTTCTGGTGGCTTAATCTATCCATTTATGCTAGGAATATAGCACATTTCTTTCTCACAGTTTTCCGACATTATATGCTTAAATGTTTCTAAAATGCATTTGGTGACAGGAAGGTCTTTACAAATTCCAACAGGTAAATACGACTAGAACTACATCTATACTAGTAAATTAAGAGAGCAATGAGAAGTTAAATACTTCTGGCCTGGGCAAACCAGCAGTTTTTAATAATAAATAAATAATTCCCATATATGTATGAGAATTAGAATATTTCAGGTCTCTTTCTTATTACAGGTTTGCTCATGGTTACTCCCTTTTGCAGGCTAAAAGAAATTATCACCAGAGATACTGTTAGTTCTGTATTAGTTGACCTCAGTGATGGGGAATGTTCCTGGCTGCATTTAATTTATTGATCTAGGCAAAATTTAGATCTATACACTAGCCTTCCATTGTGGGCAACATAGACTTTTAGGCCTTCTTCACTGTCAGTCTGACAGCAAGCAGGAAGTTTACTTTCTTTTTATTTTGCCACAGTACACTCACATGTATATAACTAGAACAGATTATAAGTGTTAAAACAATACTCTCTTATAGTTGTGTTCCTTTATAATATCTGGAAGTCTACTTTTTAACCGTTTTACTATTTCTTTATTTTATCTGTTATGAATAGAAAGACACCAGACTGCAGGAAGATTTGGAAGAATTTAGCTATCCTTCAGATTAAAGTCACCCCTATAAATCTTTTTGTAAGTCACAAAGTCCCTTTGCTGGATTCTGTGGAATCTCTGTGGGAAGCTGGAAGGCTACGTGCTACTCAAGTGGTAATACAAAAATGGTTTCATATAGTAATGAAAATTGAGTTCACAGCTTTCTGCCTCTATAACTTGGGCTTTCTGGTCCTAATTTTACTCAGCTGAAGTAATATAAAAATATTGTAAGTAATGGATGTGCTTGAGTACAAGTAGCACTTAAAATTGGGAGGAAGTGGAAGGAACAAAGGGATTAGCACTCTGTGGCACAGAAGACAGTAATCTGTGAAATGAGAAACATAAGCAGCGAGAAGAAAGGTTTTGTGGATTTCCTTTATTAAAGGATGAAAACAGGCTGTTATAAGTTTTCACAATAACAGATTTTACATTGATATATGACGTGTAACTCAAAATCTCAAATATTAAGTTTTCACGTAATGTTAATAGCTCAATTTTACTGATTGTTGTTCAGGTGGTGAATTTTTTTCCAGATATTCTATGTAGCATCCAACACATTTTAGACCTCTGCATTATACAAATCTTTACCGATATCCTATTTATATATTAGACTCATAATAATTTGATGTTTAAAGTAATGCCCATCATACATTTTCAAATGCGTTTACTAATTTCATTTAATAACTTTTTGAGGTGTTTGGGTTTTGAGATATTTATAACCTATTTTTCAATTAAATGTGCCTTTGAAATACACTGAGATTTATATTTTAGTGGAATGCTCAAGGTCACATCCAGTGGTGGAGAATACAGGTGCCAATTTCACAGCCCACTACTCAGATCACCAGACCACACTCCTAATATTTTTGGTGGACAAATAACAACAAAGTTTATTAGATGGTAACAGGATACCATAATGTGCAATTTATTTTGGTATGGATTTCCTGTTGTAATAACAAGATTATCTGGCAAAGCTGTATTCCAGTTGTTAGGGCTAAATAAATATTACTGTAAATACAGTGAATAGTTTTTCACTTTAATAAAAAAATGTGTTTGTGCTTCATAGATAAAATTTACATACATATTCTTTCATAATAGTAAGACCAACATTTATCAGTTCTTAGGGTTTTCAATTTTTCCTCTAAATCTTGTTTGGTTTGTCCAAATTGTGACTTAAAGACTTTAAGTTCTCTATGAACCTGAGCATTCTTTTTCATTAAATCCGAATTTTATATTTTAGATCTGATCAATAGGCAGCATATTTTTGTAGTTTGATCTCACTTTTTACATTAGAAGAAAAGACATTTGTTTTTTATAACTCTTTCTTTAAGTTACTACAGCTAACATATAGAGCAAATATTTCACTGAAAGTTTTTATGCTTAATGTTGAATAACTGGGGACATTTCACTATGCTGATTTGTGGTCTGACAACTCCAGATTGAGGGTGACTTCATTGCATTGTGTCTGAAAATGTCATAGAAGAATTTAATATGTTAGTAAACGTATTAATTAAATCAAGATATTAAATTAACTGTTCTTAAATAAAATAAAAGAGTAGCATCTAGTATATAATGAATCCATGCATTTTGTCTTCAAATGCGAATTTACTTAGAATGCTTAATAAGCTTCTGAAATATGTACTTCATAATGAGTTTGTAACTCTGATTAGCAAATCCTTGCTAATTGTTTCTTTGAGATAATTTGATTTATAAAGCAGTAAACATTTTATGGCTATCTTTAGTAATAGTTTCTACTAATGAGGATCAACTACTAAGAGCTAAGAATATCAGTAAAACCAGAGTCAGTACGGTCATTATGTCACACTGCCAGGACAGAAACATTGGAACAGGCTGCCCAGGGAAGTGGTTGAGTTACCACCCCTGGAGGTATTTAGAAGGCATGTAGATGTGGTGCTTAGGGACACGTATTAGTGGTGGACTTGGTAGTGCTAGGTTAGTGCTTGGACTCAATGATATTAAGGGTCCTCTCCAACCTAAATGATTCTATAATTCTATGATTCTAGAACTCCCATTCTCCAAGAAATGTAATCTAACTGGGTCTGAAGGCAACCATAGCCTTCTCCTTCCTTTGTTCATCTCCCCATGTACATGAATTTGTTGCTTTTTGCTGATACAGCAATGCTTTCCGTCATGGTGATCATCGAATCACAGAATGGTTTGGGTTGGAAGGGACCTTAGAAGATCATCTAGTCCAACCCCCTTGCCATGGGCAGGGTTATCTTTCACTAGAACAGGTTGCTCAAAACCCCCTCACGCTTGACTTTGAAAACTTCCAGTAATGCGGCATCCACAACTTCTCTGGGCAACCTGTTCCAGCATCTCACCACCCTGATAGGAAAGAATTTCTTCCTTACGTCCAATCTAAACCTACCCTCTTTCAGTTTAAAACCATTGCCCCCTCTCCTGTCACTACAAGCCCTTGTAAAAAGTCTATCTCCATCTTTCTTACAGGCCCCCTTTATATATCGAAAGGTCGCAATCATGTCTCCCCAAAGCCTTCTCTTTTCCAGGCTGAACAACCCCAACTCTCTCAGCCTTTCTTCATAGAAGGGGCGTTGCAGCCCTCTGATCATTTTTGTGGCCCTCCTCTAGACCCACTCTAACAAGTCCATGTCTTGGGCTGGGAGGCCCAGAACTGGATGTAGTACTCCAGTTTGGGTCTCACAAGAGCGGAGCAGAGGGGGAGAATCACATCCCTCGACCTGCTGGCCACATGTCTTTATACATGTAAACGAACACAAATGTTTTAACTATTTCCCACATTAGATTTGGATATTAGCAGTCTTACCAATCTTATAGAAGTATAGCTTTTACTATTTAAACATATGTCATTAAGAAATTGTTGCATTTATGGAAGAATTCTTCTAAGATTGTCAAAATTGTTTCTTCACTTCATCTCAAGCTCTCTTAACCTTCAGCTAGGTTTATACTCATGAATTAATGAGATGTTGTAGAAAAATCCACCCATAAACCAAGTTTTGAGATTATTCAGAAATCCCATCTGTGTTTGGGTTTTTTGCCAGCAAGAATTATTCCTAAGCAGAGTTCCAAAACCATTAAAACATGATTCTCACCAGCTCTCTCTGAATAGTATTAAGGAGGTCCCAGTAAAATGGAGGGAAGATTCATTTATATGTGCTTGCTAATTGACCCAAGTTTCTTGTATTCTTGTAAGCTATAGTGCATTCTCATAACATTTGCAGTTTTACAGAACAGGCATGTTCTTTCTCCCAAATGTGTGGCTATGTTCAGATTGGCTTAACAATTTAAAGCCACTGAAGTAGTTGGAAGTGAAAATTGTTTCAGTGGAAATAGATTGTTTCTTTTAAAAAGTGTATTTACCTGTGCAGTAGTTCAGCATAAGGTTTTCATACAATAAAATTACCACTTAAATATGGGCCTTAACTGATGCTCAGCTAGACACTCAGCGTAAAGGAGATTTCTACCCAAGACATGGAACACTTCAAGTATTGTCTGGGTATGCAAATTACTTATATTCTCTTGAAATCTTTTGTGTAGAAATCAGTTCAGAACTTTACATGTCTTTATACTTAAGAATTGCTTAATTAGGAAATTACAACATTCTTTTTGTTGATATTCTTTTCAGTTATTTCTATCTGCCATATCTAAAAAGTGGGATAACATGAAGAATACATTACATCATATAAAGAATATCAGCAAGATAAGCTTAAAACTTAATTTTGATATCCTATTTCAATGAATAAACTTAGTTTGATAATCATTAACATAAAATAGAAATGACTGGCACACATTAACAACTACAAATCGCATCCCTAGAACTATGCTAGTTAAAGAAAGTACTGGAATGATGTATTAAAGTTAATCAATGTAAGCACTGAAAAGAAGACCCTAAATTTGCTGATCTGTGCATTCTAACTTAAGCTGAAAGTTTTTTCTAATTTATTCATTGAATTTCACCTCTCCCTGTTCCTGAATTCTCTGCGGGTGAATTAAAGTACTTTAAAATGTATTAATCATTTCACAGTGTCCAGAAAATATTTTTTGTGAATTATTTTTGTCTGTATACAATTTAAAAGTAGTGTGTAAAAAAATGAATATTTAAGAATCAATCAGTCTTGTCTGATTAATTGATATGAGAATCTAAAACCTAAATCAGGTTCTCAGATGTTTTCTTGTACCTGTCTGAAATGGTCTAGGCCGAATTTAGGTGCTTAATTTTGCATAAGTAGTAGCCTATTTAATTTATCATTAATGAGTTTTAGGATAAGTGAATATATTAACTCATTTTCGTATTATGTTTTCTGCAGGATAATAAAATAGTAAGTAAAATTTAAAATATTACATTGTTAACATTGCTAAGGGCATGTAGGAACATTTAACTGTACTATATGTATCAAATGAAAACTAAATATCAAATTAGTCAAGCTAAATTTTTTCCCTATAATCTACCTATTCCTTGTTTTAAATTGAACTCACAGAAATATATATCATGTCTACTATGTTCTAGGAAACATACATTTGGATTTTACTTTTCTGTTGGGCATTGTTAACTATGTGAGCAAGACATTAACTAGCTAATAGTGAAGGGTTAGTAAAGATTTGTCCGTTGTCTTTTAGTTTCTCTTTTTGACTGCTATCAGTCTACAATTTCCCTGAAGTGTGTTCTCATTCAAGATTGGTGGGCACTATATGGTGAATTCAGCATTACAACTGTTGCATACAGATTTGTGTTCCGATTACACCTGCAAAGACTATCTTTTTGTTAGACTTCTGTTTGTCTACATATTGTGTTACTGTCTGTTGTTCCCTGGGAGGAAATTGTTCCCTGTGAGGAAAAACGAAAAAGCTAATTTATTGTCTGAGTTGTGCAATGCATCTGCTCTTTTCAAGTTCTCATGAGTGACTGGGAAAACAGCATTTTTAAGGATGTTCTACTCAGAAATTTTCTGAACATTTTTTAATCCTTCAAAAAAATCATTAGCAATGAAAAATAAAATCTAAAAAGTTTTGAAACTTTGTTAACAGGTACATATGTTGAAGTTCATCTCATTATCTAAGAGGTATCCTTTCATTTGAGTACAGGTCTGGAAATAACAAACACACACACATACACACACACAGAGAAATAAAATTTAAAAACAGGTCATTCCACATATCTATTTCTAAAAGGCCTTTAAAATTTCAGAAAGGGTGGTGCTTTATATGTTTTTAGGTCCTGCTCATTTTTACGACTGGACCAGTTCTCTCATACATAGTTAACAAAACTGATGCAGCAAAAAATTCATAAAAAATAAGTGTTGAGAATTTTTTTCTATTGTATAATGAAATAACAGAATAATGGCCACTCTAAAAGGTTGAAAAGAATGTCAAAACCAAATTTATGGTCAGTAGAAACACAGGACTGTAAAAAGCATAAAATATAGAAGCATACACTAAGGAAAATAAAAAGCTATAATTTCTTTAAATATAATAAAAGTAATCCAAAACATGTTGTGGCAATTGACACCAGCAAATTGTCTGCTTAGTCTGAAAAAATTTTACATATGCTATACTGATAAAAGTTTTAATACAATTAAGATATGACTGAAAAAAGATAAGACATTTTGATTCACTATCTTTACCTACCAATGAATGCATCAAGATTGTTTTTTAAATGCACTCAACTTTTTGGTGTCAAGTATCTGGAAATAATTTTGCTTTTGGCTCTGTTTTATTGGAAAAATTACTGGACACAAACAAAACCTATTGAAGCAGTTCTTATCCTCTGACATTGAACTAAGAACAGCAACTCATTATGTGGCACTAAAAGATTTAGAATTACAACAACAGGCAAAACATACTTTATTACTTCTTAGTGAAATACTCCTGCTCACAGGAACTGTTCAAAGCCAGAATTGCAGCAAATAGAAAAGTATACTTTGGGATAACAGAAGTAATACCGCTGTTTTGTGCTAGACTATAACCTTTACCTATTTAAGAACAAACACAAACATCTTCATTCTGGAGGATGAGTTTTAAATAAGTTAATGCTTAACATCATGTTCCCTAAGTATTTTTCCAATGGCCTTTGAATTTAAATTTGATTTAAGATACACCTGCAAGAGGTGATATGAAGGATGGAGATGCAGTACAAAATCAGTAAAATTTTGCTTTTTTATACCATCCAGTAATCCATCCATAGCACTGAAGAAATTTTTGAGAAATATCGGAACTACTTAAAGCAACAATTTTTCTATTTGTAACATGCAAACAAGGACTTATTCTAGTTTTCAGAATGCAGTAATTCTTCATGCATAATACTTGTTGGAAATTGCAAAACAGAATACACCTCTGAATCAGTTAACTATTCTGGATTCTACTGTAATGCAAATATTTTTTTTTCTCCTTGTAAATTAAACTGTAAGGATTTCCCTGTAACTTGTGCATGTAACATATGCAAAATCAGCAGATGGAACTGTGAGGGAAGTTGGTAACTGTGATGCTGGCACTATACCGTTCACACAAACCCTGGAAATCTTGTAATTAGGTTATGATTGATCATCTCAGTAATGGTCTATTCCAATTCTAGGAAACATGAAAGGTGCCCTAACCCAGTCCTTAAAAGGTTCAGTAGTGTTTGGACTGGCAACGGAATATATTTTTTCCTTTTAAAAGTTTTGGGAAGAAAGATTTTGAAATAAAATGTAATGATATTCCATTATGTTTCAGTTTAAGTTAAAAAATTCATTATAACTCATCAATGTAACTGCTATTATAAATCTCTCCCCTTATTTTTCATATTTGCCATTTTGTGCATTTTCCTTTTCTCATATTTCCTGCATTTTTCCCTAGTTTTGCAAAATTTTGCTGAGTTTCTGAATTTGTTTTTTTTTCTTTTGCCATCTATAAATCTTTTTAAAATAAACCTGAAAATATTTTGAAAAAATTGAGTGAAAAAGAAGGCATAGAGAAAACCTGGGTGACTGTTCACTTATTTCAAGAAAGTAAGACAATCCCTCCATTAGAAATAAACTATGATGAACAGAAAAAAACCCCAAATTTTGAACAGTCAGAATTCTTTGAGGGTTTTTAATTAGTCACTGAAATTAATTCAAAATCTAAATCTGTATTGGGTGTTTGGGGCCATGTGCTGGCAGCGGGTGGCTGAAGGGGCGCCCTCTGTGAGGAGAGGCGGGGGCTGTCCCGCGCCGGACACAGCCGGTTCCAGCCGGCTCCAACGGACCCACCGCAGGGCACGGCTGAGCCCCGCAGCCAAGATGGTGGTGCCTCGGGGAAAAGAGGTTTAAGAAAGGGCAAAAACACCACACAGGCAGTGAGGAATGAGGATTAAAAGTGTGAGAAACAGCCTTGCAGACACCCAGGTGAAAGAAGAAGGAACAGGAGGAGGTGCTCCAGGCACTGGAGCAGAGATTCCCCTGCACCCTGTGGAAGAGACCACACTGGATCAGGTTTTGTTTTCCCTGAAGGACTGCAGTCCATGGAGAACCCACGCTTGCACAAGGGAAAAGTGTGAAGAGGAAGGAGTACCAGAGGGACCACTGACTCTGTGGTATGTGTTTGTACTGACCCTAATCACCCATCCTCCATCCCTCTGCACGGCACGGGGACAGGGAGAGGAGTTGGGAGTGAAAAAACGAAGTTGACCATGGGAAAGGGAGGAAGAAAAGTGTTGTTTTAATAGTTGTTTTTGTTTCTCACTACATGAATCTATATTAATTGGCAAGAAATTAAATTAATTTTGCTCGAGTCTGTTTTGCCCCTAACAGTAATTGGTAAAAAAACTCCCTGTCTTTATCTTGACCCATGAGCTTTCTCAGCCTATTTTCTTCTCCATCCTGTTGAGAAGTGAGAGAGCAGCTGGGTGGGTGTCTGGCTGTTAACCAAGGCTAATCCATCACAAAAGCTAACAATTATTTTTTGTCAAACTACATTTTATTTTACTTACTACAGTTCATATTGTTGTTGTTATTGATGTTTATAGTAACAGGAGAAAATTTCATTATTTCTTTAATTCTGTTGTTAAGCAGCACACTTTTTTAATTAGATTGAGAGGTTGGAGTATTCTGACATGTTCCTTTGATTTCAGAGCAAAATTCAAGCCCTGATTGGTAGCAGAGTACAGATAGGGCTCTCTGGTAACTCTTCACAGTTAATTTGGAGGTTTAGACACTAAGAAACAAGAATTTTCTCACTTTTAATGTTTTCTGAGGCCCTAACATGCTACACTGCCAGAGGCAAGTGACAAACTTTTCATCTGTGCAGAAAGCCTTCAAGCTGAACTTCTATTTAATCAAATTCAGTTTAACTGAAGCAGAGGTGTCAGAGTGGACCAACAAACTGCATTCAGTTAATAAGATTCATTCTAATACGCCCCTCTGAGTACTAGGAAAGAAGACCAAACTCATTCCTTTTTGTCAGTCCTCAAAAAATTGCATTATCTTTCTTCATTTTCCACCGCTATATACGCTGCTTATACAGAACCTAGTCTGCCTGTCAAGATTAAGCCTGGACCCTACTGAAGTCAAGCGTTTTATGTGGAGCAAATGTTGACACAGTTTTAACTGCTTATCAGGATATTCCATTTTATCTACGTTGTAAAGTAAAATATTTGATAAGACAATGTAAAAACTAATACACTGTAAAGATAGTAGTAAGTGTATCATAGATAGTAAGTGTATCATAGAGACTAAAAATATAATAATAATTCTTGTATTATGTAGTTCGTTATTAATCAGTCTTCCTTTTTTTTTATTTGTTGTGGTAGTATAAATGGGTCCCAGACAGAAGGGCCTCATTGTACCAGCAGTTGACATGTATGTCAATAGAAACACATAACTTCTGATGAAATAATAAATGGCTTCCTATCTGTCATACTAGTCACACTCCAAAACAATGGTTTTGTAGTGAAGGTAAGTGGCACTTACCTTCAAAAAATGAAATAATGATGTGATAAAGGAGAAAAGACAAAAATTACAGCTGTATATTTTAATTAAATGGAATGTGATTCCAGAGAAGCAGTTGGTATCTAGGATGTTAAAGTGTTCTTGCTATATGAAAGGGTGTTAAGAATTTCCAACTGTAGTCTTTTCTAGGAAAATACTTTAATTTTCAATTACCTTCATCATACATGATTTTCTACTTAATTGTTTTTACTGAAATTTGATCTTTTTGTCTTTTTGTCTTTACCCTGGAACCTCAAAAAAGGATGTTAGATTCTTTTGTAAATTACTTCAATTTAAGCCTGGGGAAATTACAGTTCAAAGTAGGTGGTAGTTAAAATGATTGTATGAAAGAATACTAAACACACATAGCTGAATGTTCAGAACACATCCTTTTTTCTATGGTTTTCACTCATGACATCTACAGCAAGGCAGAAAATTAATACACACTTCCTGGCATAGGGCCCAAGGGATCTGAAAGGAGAAGAGACATGTGTGCATGTAGAGGCCAACAGTTAGATCAGCTGAGATCCAGTCTGAACCCATATTAAACTGAAGCAACAGCTAGTCATGTTTAGGATCACTGCAGTGCAGAGCAGTTAAGCTACAGAGGGTCACAAGGAAGACAGTAGGGAGACATCTCTTTCCAACTGTTTTTCAAGGGATGAGCCTTATGACCTCTGTGAATTATCAAAATTCAGAGTAGCCAAGTTATCTCTGACATTTTCTAACCTTTTGTCCTAGGAGGAAGTGTAGAAGCATGTGTTTAAAATATGAAGTACCTAAAACAAATAACAAAATTTAGTCTGTTTTGGTTAACGTGTCCCATTTGTCTTCAGATGTTCACTAACTTCAGCCTTCAATGAATAAATGCACTGCAGTATAAACTGATTTTTAAGCCTGAAGCAGTTTATAGAATACCAGCTGGTTCAACATGAACCTTGCAAATCCTAGTACCATATGTATGTTTTGAAGTTATGGCTCAGGCAGAAGTTGATCTTTCTGGAAAAAAACATTCTTAATAAAAGTGTAGTTCAAAGATTAGCCAAAATATACCTTGTTGCATTCTGTAATACTCTGTCACTACTGTAATCTTCAATTGCTAAGAGAACATAGAGATTTTACATAGAACTGACTATTTTTTTTCTCTCACAGTTATGAATAACCATTTTAATGTCAGCCCCAAGTACATTGAGCTGTCTCAGAGAGTAAAACTGCTCTGTGGGTATACCAGTCAGGGAGTATTAAATAGAAGGTGGGCAGCTGATATTCTAGCCATTTACATAATTAATAAAACAGTTATTGGAATACTATGTCCAGTTTTAGCACTTCTGTTTTAAGAAGATGTTTACAATAACGAAATTATTTGCAATGTTTCAATATGTAGAAAGCCCCACTGAGAGACAGATAAGGCTTGATCTCTTTAATTTATCTAGGAGGAGTGACACCTTCATGACATGCATGAATTTATAAATAGATAATATTTCCACTAACATTGTGTCCATAGCCTTAAGGAGATTCAAAGTTAGAAGACACAGATAGAAAAATGCAGAAAGGACTTAAAAATAAAACATAGGGGTAATTAACTAATGGAACTAGTTAACTAACTTGTAAATGAAGTAGCTTCTTTATCAGTTCAAGGCTTAATTAAATAAGAGTGAGTGTCTTCCTCAAATAAACATGATGTAGCTCTGCCAGATCTCACAGATTTCATGTAAGAACCAGTTAGCAAGATCCTAGGAGATCTGAGGGATTGTGCTACTACAAATTCAGATTACATGACCTCAAAAATTCAGTCTTAAAACCATGAGACATACACCCCTCTCTTGTTGAAGCTGCTTTAACATGCAAGATCAAATTAAAATTTCACCAATGAAAACACACACTTCCTCAACATAGCACAGGCCTCAGAAAGTATAGTAATCAAAACATGGAGCAAATCCTGAACTCCATTCCCTGTCCAACTACTGGTTTTGCGTTTTATGTCATTCCCTGTTTTTATGTCTCCTCCTGTCTTCTCTATTTCTATTTTGGCTTGCTACACCTTGATTTACTGCTTAAATTTCCTGAAAAGTACATCTTCAAATGGGGAAGTCAAGAATTTTGCTCCTTTCTAACATGACTTCTGGATAGCTAAAATAATAAAGCAACATTTTCATGAAAACTGTTGTAGGTTCCAGTTTCCTGAGGTAGAGAAAAGAGAGCAAAGATTTCTCTCACCCTTCTTTAGCGCACTAACAGGTACTATGCAGACAGTACTATAATTAAATGTTGCTTCTCTGTATTTTATGCAAAATTGAGTCTGTTATATATTCTCCATAAGCATCCACTAAATCAGTCCCCTCGGGATGTTACGTGGAATGCCTCCATTCTAGTTTGCAATAAATATCATTAGGTGTCAGACTGCAGAGCCTCCTAAAGACTAGACAATTTACATGGCGACCAGGAAGTAGAAGTTTGAGTCCCATGAACACTTTTAGGGGAAAAAACCTGCAGTGCAAGAGTTTCTGTAGGAAGCTTAGTGGCAGCTGAATAGGATATTATAGGACATTGTTTTAGATCTGAGCACCTAAATTGCACTTACATTCTTTCTGCATACAGGGCTTTAATGAGATAATTAGTGATCTTAAGTGAGCGGTAAAACACTATGTTGACAATGTGGTAAAGAGTCTACAAATGTGGAAAAATATATATGCCATGAAAATTCATAAAATAACTGATTTTCATTAGGTTATGCTTCAGAACTGTGAGAAGTAGACAGCAAAAATGGAAGGATCACAAGAGCTTAACCTCTCCTTGTTCTGTCTGCTGGACTATGTCTACAACACATAGAATCATAGAATCGTTTAGGATAGAAAAGACCTTTAAGATCATCAAGTCCAACTGTAAACCTAACACTGCTAAGTCCACCACTAAACCAAGTCCCTAAGCGCCTCATCCACGCGTCATTTAAAGATCTCCAGGGATAGTGACTCAACCACCTCCCTGGGCAGCCTGTTCCAATGCCTGACAACCGTTTCAGTTAAGTTTTTCCTAATATCCAGTCTACATCTCCCCTGGCACAACTTGAGGCCATTTCCTCTCATTCTATCTCTTGTTACATGGGAGAAGAGACCAACATTCACCTCTCTACAACCTCCTTTCAGGTAGTTGTAGAGAGCGATAAGGTCTCACCTGAGCATCCTCTTCACCAGGCTAAACAACCTCAGCTCTCTCAACTGCTCCTCATAAGGCTTGTGCTCCAGACCCCTCAACAGCTTCGTTGCCCTTCTCTGGACACGCTCCAGGACCTCAATGTCCTTCTTGTAGTGAGGGGCCCAAAACTGAACACAGGATTCAAGGTGCAGTATCACCAGTGCTGAGTACAGGAGAACAATCACTTCCCTACTCCTGCTGGCCACACTGTTTCTGATACAAGCCAGGATGCCATTGGCCGCCTTGGCCACCTGGGCACACTGCTGGCTCATCTTCAGCTGGCTGTCAGTCAACACCCCCAGGTCATTTTCCGCTGGGCAGCTTTCCAGCCACTCGTCCCCAAGCCTGTAACATTGGATGGGGTTGTTTTGACCCAAGTGTAGGACTCGGCACTTGGCCTTGTTGAACCTCATACAATTGGCCTGGGCCCATCAATTCAGCCTGTCCAGTCCCCTCTGAAGAGCCTTCCTATGCTCAAGCAGATCAACACTCCCACCCAACTTGGTGTCATCTGCAAACTTACTGAGGGTACACTCGATCCCCTGGTACAGATTATTGATAAACATATTAGACAAAACTGGCCCTAATACTGAGCCCTGGGGAACACCACTTGTGACCGGCTGCCAACTGGGTTTAACTCCATTCACCACAACCCTTTGGGCCCATCCATCCAGCCAGTGTTTTACCCTGTGAAGAATGAACCCATCCAAGCCATGAGCAGTCAGTTTCTCCAGGAGAATGCTGTGGGAAACGGTGTCAAAGTCTAGGTAGACTATATCCACAGCCTTTCCCTCATCCAATGAGCAGGTCACTTTGTTGTAGAGGAGATGAGGTTAGTCAGGCAGGACTTGCCTTTCATAAACCCATGCTGACTGGGCCTAATCGCCTCGTCCCGTACGTGCCGCGTGATGGCACTCAAGATGCTCCATAATCTTCCCTGGCACCAAGGTCAGGCTGACAGGCCTGTAGTTCCCTGGATCCTCCTTCTGGCCCTTCTCGAAGATGGGTGTCATATTTGCTAACCTCCATTCCACTGGGACCTCCCCGGTTAGCCAGGAATGCTGGTAGATGGTGGAAAGTGGCTTGGTGAACACTTCCACCAGCTCCCTCAGTACCCTTGGGTGGATCCCATCTGGTCCCATAAACTTGTGGGTGTCTAAGTGGTGTAGGAAGTTGCCAACCATTTCCCCCTGGATTGTGGGGGCCTCATTCTGCTCCCTGTCCCTATCTTCCAGCTTGTTACAAAACTTGATATGCACATGTTGAAAAAGTTGACAGCAAATGTTCAAGTGGAAAATGCATGGGGGAATTTGTTCTATTTTAGTCCTTTTTTCAAAGAGAAACACACAAGGTAGCATTAGTCTTTTCCGTATCTGCTTCTTTTCATTTTCAAGGAGATCCATCATGGTCTTGAACCACAAAGTAATTTGGATCTAGCTAAGAGATTTCTTTACCCTGAAAAGTAATGAGTCATGTTCTGTATTTCCATTAATGTAAAATGAGATTAATATTAAAATAGTATTAACAACATCTTAAACTCTTTTATTCTGCATTAATATTGGATTTAGAACATGAAATTTTCTTCCATTTCTTTCTCTTGCTACAGAATGCTGATTTTTTACACTAGCTATTTTTGTGGTTTAACCCCAGCCAGCAACTAAGCACAACACAGCTGCTCGCTCACTCCCCCTCAGCCCCAGTAGGATGGGGGAGAGAATCAGAAAAGTAAAAGGGAGAAAGCTCATGGGTTGAGGTAAGAACAGTTTAATAATTGAAATATAATAACAACAACAAGAACAACAACAATAATAACAGTAATAATAATGAAAAGGATAATAACCAAATAAATAAATAAATAAATAAACCCCAAGAAAGACAAGTGATGCAAATGAAAACAATTGCTCACCACCCACTGATCGATGCCCAACCTGTCCCCAAGCAACGGTCTCTCAGCCAGCTTTCCCCCTGGTTTTATATGCTCAGCATGACATCATATGGTATGGAACATCCCTTTGGTCAGCTTCTGTCTAAATCTAGTTGCTCCGAAAATATGGGCATTTTAAAGGCATAACCAAGGTAAGACATCCTCCTTCTGTAAGGCGTAGTATGATCAGAGGATCACAGGATAATTCAGGTTAGAAGAAACTTTAGGAGGTCACCTAGTGCAACCTCCTCCTCATATCAGATTCAGCTGAGAAACTACCAAAATAATGCTCAAAAACTTACAGGAAGCATGCTTGACTTAAAATCTTAACAATTTTGTTGTGTATAATTTACATTCAAGTAAGCTAAAGATCTGTTTTTGCATGATTCATCATCAGTTAAATTCACAGTTGGGCCATTTTCTTATCATAGTTGCTATCAGTACATTTCAATTCAAAACTAATTTGCGCAATACCACTTCTCATATTAAAACATGCTTTTTAGGAAGTAATACTTCACATTAAGCAAATGCAGTTCAAAAGTTCTTTTTTATGGGTAACTATGTAAGAAATAGAAAATGAAATGTGTGGTGTAATATTTAAAGTTAATATGCAGTTCCAAGCTGCATCAAATTGTACACTGATCTATGAATCTATACCTATGTATAGCACATGAAAATACATTGCTTTGTATTTGTCTCCATAATAACCATTGGCTTATCCTTTATAGAATGGAATATTCCAATGTATGATGGAACTGCAAATTTCTACATAAAAGTAATAGTATATGCATACAAACACACATTCGCACACACATGCGCGCACACCGGTCTCTCACTCTCTCAACATTCGGTGAGACCTAGGAACTCAAATGTGTTTTCCTGTTCCAACATTGAAATTATTAACATCACTATGTACAGATAAACCTTTCACAAATCCACACAAATTTCTAAGGAAAAAAACAGCTTTAGATTTCCATAACTCAAAATAAAACCTAACCGCTAAACTGTCTTTCTTTACCAGTTGCACTACACTTCTATTTCTTTTCTGCAGCTCTACTATAGACCAGTTATTAGAAGTCATTTAAATATTTTTGTACAGAGATAACAACAATTTCAAATTTATAATCAAATATATTTGACCTTAAAACTTGATTGAAAGACTTTTTCTCACTGTTCTAAGCCCGCATTTAATCAAAAGAGCAGGAATCTCTAAATTCGAAAATAGAATATGCCTACTGATTGCTGCTTTGGAGAAGCATTGGAAGATAACAGAAATTAACATAAATTAGTCAACTAGTACTTTTTTATAGTAACATATGTTTGAGTTAAATTCAATGTGGTTATGGGTAAATGACAAATAGAAAAAGAAAACATTTCACTAAACATTACTTTTTTATAAATTATTCTCTCAAATGTATATGTGATGTTAATGATGAAGGTAGAAGTGAAATTTTTTTGAATTTTCACAGCTCATTATTCTAATGTTCTAATATTTTCAGCGTGGGCACTGAGGATGGTTTTGAGGAGAAGTTGAGCAGATCTATTGGGGGGGGTAATTTAACCAGAAACCTAAAAGGATGGTTCTGTTAGGTTCAGTAGTTTTTTATTTGGGGAAAAAAATAAAATAATAATTAAAAAATCAGAAAGAGTAAACTGAAGACAGAGTCCATTTATTTTAAAAAGAAAAATTATGTTATTGATAATGTTTATCCTCAGCTGCTTTCCCAGAAATGCCATGATTCATTTCTATTGCCTAGGCTTTCATTCTCTTATCAGGTTCAAATCTCTGTTAAGTATTTCAAATTTTGCAAGAAAAATTAGACCTATGCATTTAAGCCGATCTAGTCTAATTATCTCCCCCACCCCCCAAAAAAAGATAACAACAACAATAAACGGCTAAGAAGACCATTTCCAATTGTGCGTATAGAAGGTTTTCATATGAAAAGTGCTCTCTGGATCACTTGAGAGAGTAAATCTGTCTTTTTCTCTTATTTTCCTGCCTTTAGACACAGTAACAATTCAGAAAGTCAGTTTTCCACAGAAAACAAAACAACACACAGCCTGTTTCTTAAAACAGAATCAATGTTTTTAGTATCTCTGTGAAGCTAGTTAGACCTTGAGATATAAAGCAAAATCATTCATAGCAGAACTCTAATGTGGTAAAATAAAATGGAAGACAGTAAACAGATTGGCATCCCATTGATAAGAAGGAATTCAGTGCATTTAAAGAGAAGTCTAAATTCTAATTTTTTTTCTTTTTTTTAAACAAGCAAAACAGTACTTAGCAATACATTTTTACTGGATATAACTTTTCCTCATAGATATTTTCAATCCTCTTCAATCTGGCAAACAGAATACCGGTCTCAAACTCCAGGTTTTGCCATTCTGGTCTCTACTGATTCATTTTGTAACCGGTGCCAATAAATTATTCTTTCCCTAGCTTTAAGGAATAATACCTGTGTGTCACAGAAGTGCTGTGAAATTATGGTAAAAGACATTTGTAACACATTTTACAGTCATAAAATGAAAGGTATGATGGATATTTTTGGAAGCTGAAATGCCAGTTATGCTTTGAAGGACTTGTAGATTTTGTTAACTCTTGATTTTTTTATGCTTGATGGGCTTGGTAATTGTTAGATTTACCCACAAATAGTTCTTGTTGGGTTTCTAGCCAGAGCAGATGAAGCAACTGCTTGCTGCCTACCATCAGCTAAGGAAAAATCATGCCCAGGCAAAGAACGTAAAAGGGACCAGCTCTGGACCTCTGGACTGGAAGACATAAGACTTCTCCTTTAACAGAAGCCCATTCCCTACTCTGCCCTTCCAGAGCAACTAACTTGCCTTTTAAGTTCTGTAGGCTACATGTGATTCGCAGACCAACATATCTAAATTTATGTCTGAGCTCCCTTTATCGTCCGCAGAGCTCTAGATATTTTTATCAGTGGAGACTGGAGAGCAAATCCAGCCACAGTTGTTGCCTGAATATAGGAGCATAGCAACTTTTGAGGTACCCTAGGGCGTCTAGGAGCCTATTCTAGCTCTTGAATATTATGTGTGATTCATAAAAAGCATAAAAACCAGAGCCAGCTGGTGTTGTTTGCAATAAAATGTTTTTGTTTTTCTTGCTTTTTCTTTCAGAAATAGTGAATCATAAAACCTGAAGTACATATATCTGACAAATTTCTTCCTACATATACTTATCAGAAAATTAGGGATCCCTATGCAGGCTGTATCTCCCAAGTTTTGCAGCTTCCAGTTTTAAGGTAGCCTGCTACTTGCCATTACCAGGGTTTCTAGGACATCCTCTTTTGCTCCGGGGCAGCCTCCCTCCCAAGATGATTGCCTTGGGTTAAGAGCTTTATGTAGTTGAAGATGTTCAGTTCCACAACTTACAGAATATCAAATATCTAGGCAGTTTGTGAGGCTGCTGAACATATGAAAGGAAGAAAAAGAAAGGATTGTGTTCCCCTGTAAGAAACTGAAAATGCTTCTTGAATAAAAAAAAGCAGTACAGAAAAACATAGCTTAATGTAATCATAATGAAGCCAGTCTCCTGGCACCTAAAATCAATAACATAGAAAGTTAGCTTTTAAAATGAGAACTGGGGGAAGATTGGTAGGTACAGAAGAGCATGCAGTTTGGGTAACTCTACTGCTTACTTATATAAAGATACAAACTCTTTATTAGTAAGACATGAACTGAACTGGAGTGGTGTCATTTAAACAGAGACAATAAATTGAGAAAAGAACAGAAAATGTGACACACATGCATGTACATGAATTTTAGAAGAAATATGGTAGGAGTACAGGAATATCTAGTCTTAAATGAAGATATCACTTGCTTGACTAGCATGATGGAGCTGACAAATATCGTGGTAGAGATCAGACACATAGCAAGGACAGGACATGCAAAATACCTCAGCTACAGAACCATTTATTTGAGTGAATTTCACCTTTGCATGCAATGCAGAGATCAATATTTTTTTTTTTAGTTACTATCACTAACTTTCATGGAGCTGCTGGTTGCAGACATATAGAAAAGGAAAAACAACCTCTCTTAAAAAGTTATATTGTAATACATAGATTCAGCATCTTTATATGAGCAACAAAGGTTGAAATATCCACCAGTACAGCTCTGATCAACTTGAGAAGGGGTAACTATGCAAAAATGAAGAAGCTGCCTAAAAAAGCTAATGGACAACCAAGACAATTAAATCCTTACAGGAAATACAGGCATTACTGAAGGATAACAGTGGGAAACGTAGGTCCAATTAAGATTATCTGCTAACAGAAGACTAAGGAAGAAAAGGAACTTGAAAGCCCAAATAATAATATAAGGGAGGTTTCTAGAAACAATAAGGCATCCTTCAAAAAGCTGAAGTCATATCCTTGCATTCAAAAGAAAATAGAAGGGATTATAAAATGTGAACGCATAAAACGGTAATTAAAAAGAAGGAACAAGTGGCAAAAGGAAACAAAACTAATATTCTTTTTTTTACACACATCAGAATCAAGAAGTCTGTACAGCTAGTTGATGATCAGAATATAAAAGGAGTACTAAAAACAAACAAGCAGAAAAAGGTCATTGTTGAGAGGCTGCAGTGGTGATCCTTGCAGAAGGAAAAGAGGAGAGGAGAATCCCATTAGGGAGTCCTCAGTGGGACACTTATCAAGGATCTGTCTGAAACTGAGTTATTGTAGGAGAATTTATGGAAAAAAATGACAAATGGACAATAATGAATTTTCAGGACCAGGTGTTATTCATGTTTAAGATCTAGAGGAACTCAAGGATGAAATATCTGAATTACTAAGTTTCACGTAGCTTTTCACTTTAAAGAGACTTAGATCCTGAAGATCAGAAAGTGGAAAATTTGACTTCAGTTTTTTTAACAGATTCCAAAAGAGGAGGGAGAAACTATTTAGTTTACATAGATTGCAAAAGGCCTTTGGACAAAGTCTCTCACATGAAGCTTTTCAGCAAATTAGGTGGTGTGAGCAAAGCTATTTGTTACATAGATAAATGACTGGTTAAGAGAAAGAAAACACAAATAGGAGTAAATTGTTAGTTCTTGAAGTGGAGGCAGGTCATCAGTACTGGTAAGCAGAGGCCTGTACTATGAAAGGTATTCATCACTGACCTGGAAAGCAGGACATCACTGGAAAGAAAAAGGCTGCTGACAATACTGTATTATTCAAGATAGTAAGGATGAAAGCTGACTGTGAGGAATTTAAAAAAGACTGTGTAAGACTGAGTGAGCAATGAAATGACAAATGAAATTCAGTGTAAATAAATGTAAAGTCATGTACATGGGAAAATAACAATCCTAATTTCACATATAAAATTATAGGCTCTAAACCATTACCTCCCAAGAGTGATATCTTGGGGTTGTAAAAAGCCATTCTCTGAAACACCAGTTTAATAATACCAGTGGTCAGAAAAACAAACAAAATGTTAGGGACTATTAGGAGAAAAAGACAGAACAAAACACAAGCCTCCATAATGCTGTTAGCTGACTTTTTCACACCCTGAATAATGTAAGCAGTTCTGATTCTAAAAAAGTATGCAGTAGATTTGGAAAAAGTCCAGAAAAAGGCAGCAAAATGCATTATGGTTTCTGTACAAGGAATGACTGAACAGGCTAACATCTAATCTAAAAAATATTACTTAGAGGAGGTATGATACAGAGGTCTTTAAAATCAGGATTAGCAAGGTATGACAACAGTTTATTCTCTGTTCACATTAGCAAGACCCTGGCCTTGAGACAATCATGTCAAGGTTACAAGTCAGCTTATCTAGGTAGAGATGTGATGAAGGTAATACTGTGTTCAGGGTGGAAGTGGAACAAGGATTTTACTGAGTCTAGAGGTCTCAGGTAAGGGACATTCTTCTCAGCACAGCAGGAACAATGTACTAAACCATGCAGTTCATTCTTCCTTTTTTACTCATGGGAGATTTTCCAGTTTATGTTCATGGCAGACATGCAAGTAGCACAGGTTTCCCTGGCTCACTGAGGTTTCTTATCTTTTGAGGGCATCACTCCTCAACATCTGTTTGAAATGATGGGGACAAGAAAATGAAGTGGAGCATGAACTCAGAAATGTGTTTCCAAGGTGAGATTTGGAGGTAAACTAGCTGGGTGTTACACAGCCTGCAGAACTGTTTCATGGGGACATGCAGGGAAGCTCATAGGGCAGAGACACTTCAAAGGTACAAAGTAGGCAGAGGCTACCCTTTCTTCTGAGTTACCCAAGAGAGTAGAAAGTTGCAGGATCGAATGTGGCCCTCCAACCCTGAGAGAAAAGGTGCAGGATGTGCAAGCAGGATACCCAGTGAACTGTGCAAGCAGCATGTGACCCATCCAGTCCTGCTGAGTAGAAGGTCTTCCATTTTAGTGATGCTGACCTGGACTATTGTCTAGCATGTCCTGCTGTGGGGGACAGTTTCTGCTGCCTGACACCCGAGTGTTGTGGAAAAGCAGCTCTGCTAGGGATGTCCTCACATTTGTGGCTATGGGGAGCTGACAATATTAGAGAATTTACATGCTCTGACAACGTGGTCAGCCCTTGGTCAGGGTAACTTCTTGTGCTAAGCGGTTACTGATCATATTCAAGATCTTATAGGTGGCAGAAGAAGGCACAAGTTAGCATTCTTCTCGCTGTAGTACCTGTACCACAGAGGAATCTGAAAGGTGTGGAATTGGAAGATTTTGACCAGGCTATATACGTCCTAGGCCTTGTCCCTGCTCTTCCAAGAGGAGACTCAATACCCTTGAGAAGACATAGTACAGACCTTATTAGGGTAAGTCCAGCCTTTTCTTCTGGAAATGGATCTGATTCACAGAGGATGGACATCTGTACAGAGAGAGCATGAAAGCATGGAAAGGATTAGCTGGCTAATGAGCAGTACTCTTTGCAGAAGAAAGACACCACATCTGTCCTGCCTACCGCCCACAGCTGGTTTGTCTCAAGCAGTTGCTTGAGAAGGATCAGTAGCAGGGCAGATGTAGGCGCTCTGGCAAACAGACCAGAGCTGCAGAGTCCAACTGACTAGAGCCAAAGAGGCTATAGTATCACTGAACTGACAGGCCTTTTTGTATGCCAGGGCTTCTGGCTCACGAGATTCACATTACCAGCAACACCAATAAGGCTACCTCCTACATGGTTTTCTGAGTACCAAACCCAGCACATCCTATCAGAGGAGTCAGAGGGAAGGCTTTATGACAATGGAGTAGAGCTGGACTTACATGAGACTGGCCTGGACCAAAACTGGCTGTATTAGTCAGGTCCCAACTGGGCTTGACCCAGCTCTCTGCAAGAGTGTGCAGCATGAAGATAGCTGTTGCTGTCAAACATCTGGCTGCAAAACCTTTCTGAGGCTTTTAGACCTCCTTTTTTGAGTCTTTTCCCACCTTTATCATGTAGAAGCATTATGGGCATAGCATTTAGATATACCTTTGCAGCAAAACACTGTGAGAGATTGAATTTGAACCATTAGCTTCATGTTCCTAAAGTTATAAATAAATAAATAAATGTTTTTAAAGGTAATGGCCATTTAGCTACTAAAAAAATCAGAATCCTTCTTCCTGAAGAAATTTGATCTTTGCTTGCTATTTTTTTCTTTTTTTTTTTTCCACAGGAATTTCCCAATTCCAGGCTGTTTTTCAACTTGTTTCTAAGGAGTGGAATTAGCATAGCATCTCAAGTTATAAAATCATCGCAATTTCAAGTTATTTGCATTTCAAGTTATACAATCCAGAGTCTGAAAATAAACTTTATATTTATTTTCCTATTTTTCTGTAGAAAAATAAAGTAATATTACCATTCTACTCTGTGATGTTGCCCAACAAACAGGAGGATGCACTAGAATTATTACTAAAAATGAGGAATTTAATGTTTTGTAAGGTATAGGAACTACAGTTTTACTTGCTCATTTTACAATTGATGCTAGAGAAAAAGGGTTATTTGAGTCCTCTAGACCTTGAACAACCTGACTTAGAATAAACAGATGGGTATCAAACTTTACTAGTTGATTCAGATTACCAGGGGTATGACCAGTTCAAATTTTTTTTGTATATTCAATTTGTTCTCTTGAATGAGAGTTGGAAGTTCTATAAAACTCCATAATACTAGTTCTGATTTATAAATGAACAATCAGAGGTTTTGAAAATGCTTTTTGCTGTTGAAGTATCTTAAGATAGCATTGTTGAAGACATTTTTATTTGTGGGTTAGATGCAGAAGAAATGTATTTGAAGAATAAGCCATAAACATGCATGCTGGTTTTTTGGGTTTTGTTCTGTTTGGGTTTTTTTTAATTACGATAGATGTTAAAGCTGAAGCTTTATTTTTAGTAGTCTTTGATACAATTGCGTAGCTGAGGCTGCTCTGTACCTGTGCCCTGTCCTGCAGTGCAAATAGCAGCATGTCAAAAGCAAATCGCCTGCCAAATAATCTAAGCAATGTTGAACACAGGGAATTTGCTAACCCACCGGCAGCTGAGGTATAGTTTACTTTCTGTGACATCTGGTACTTGTTATTTAAACAAAAGGATAGTTTGTGAATTTCTCATGTGCTCAGAGAGGTCTGATGGTGCAGCCATTTCAGGTTTGAGAACTGAAAAAAGTGTAAACAATACTGGAATGTCAGGTTTTGTCATATACAAAATATTCTGAATGTGGTTTTGTTTCAGGTTTTAAAGAGAGGATAAATGGAAACTCTCCATCATGAGCAACAGCAGTGTTTCATTCTACAGCACTTTGCATCAAATCAGATTTCCAAATGGAAGTTAGAGTTCACTGCATATAACACTGGGGAAGTTTGACAACCTCTTCTTGCAGCACCAAAGAGGTATTGGATAATTACGCCTCTTAGTAGATACAACACATTTAAATACTCTCACAGTAAGAACATTAAGGGGGAGTGGGAATATCAGAATATAAGCCATTTTGTTTTCATTATGTATCTTGAATAAAAAGTAGAAATTATGCATTGGTGGTATATATTAAACAGGAGAGGAACTGGGAACAGCCCGTCATTGCCATCCATCCTGTGTGCCAAATAGGGAAGTAGGGCACTGGAAGAAAATGGAATGCAGTTAAAGACATACACCTAATATACATCTTATTGAACAGGGACATTTAAGGGAAAAAGAAACCTTAATTTTGTTGTTTCCTAGCTCTTGCATGCTTGAATTTGCATTCTCATTGTTTAGCACTAGTTTTTATACATAAGGTTATACATGTTAAGGGTTTGAAGCTATGTTCCGAAATAGGGAATTTACATTCTCATTGTTTTTTATACATAAGGTTATACATGTTATGGATTTGAAGCTATGTATAATGTTTTTGAAAGATGAAGCACTTTTTTTTTATTTATTATTTCCATCTATCTTAAAAAATACAGCAGACAGGGACTGGAGTGGCACTGACAGTGCTGTACCTATATGGACTCTAGAGACTGATGAAATAAAAAACACGTATTCTTTTAAGAAACACACCATTTATGATATCAATCTGCAGACACTCATTGTCATTGTTTAAAAATGTGCAGCAAAGCTGACAGTATTTTCTACAACACGTCCCTTGCAGTCGGACGTATCAGGAAACTCCCAGCTGAGATAAACTGTGAAAAGATTGAGATTCCCTATGACTAACTATCACTGTAAAAAGCGATGCTTCTTTTGCAGAAACAGAAATGAACCTTTAAACCGCACCAGTAAGCAGTTCCTTACATACAGTGTGACATTGACTGCTCACC
Source organism: Gavia stellata (assembly GCF_030936135.1). Taxonomy (NCBI): domain Eukaryota; kingdom Metazoa; phylum Chordata; class Aves; order Gaviiformes; family Gaviidae; genus Gavia; species Gavia stellata. The sequence goes on from NC_082594.1 coordinate 43,803,946, forward strand.
CAAGTGGGGAATCCACACATTTTGTGATAAATAAGAAAGGCTAAACAGCATGTATTCATGCAAATGATACATAGGTAAACTGTGGTGATCATATTTGAAATATATGAACTGTCTTTATGGCTGATTACACTGATGCTGGCATCTAAAAAGAAAGATGTATTCACACCAGACTTCCCTACTAGAGCATGAATGTTTTAAAAATATAGACTGGAAATGTTGTGAGATTATTTTTGTGACTTTACAAAGGGATTTAAATACTGCTAATCTTAAAATCTTTTTCAGATGCTATTCAAAAGACAGCTTTGGCATTAAGGTCTGTATTCTGATTTCTGCTACTCCAGTATGAATTCTGAGTGCAATTTACAGATTTCCCTCAGTTTAGTGAAATTATCTGCAATTCACAGTGTAATAATCAGATTAGTAGCTAACCAGGTTTCATTCTGAAATATTTTTCCATAATTGTAGACATCAGAAAAAAGAATTAATATCACAGAATTACTGTTGCTGACATATGATGCAGTCACTAAAAATAAGAAAAGAACAATGTCAGAATACTAAGGCCTTGTACTGAGCCAGTCATGATGTGGTGTCCATTTCAAGATAGCAAACTAACATGTGACTAGATTAAATTTTAAAAGTTGTAATTTGTCTGAGAATATGTTCTCAAGCTCTCCTGAAATTGAATTAAGGCATGTCTGTAACTTTCTCATGCAGCACCTCTGCAGTCAGGAGATTGTCACATGTGAACAGGTTAGAGGATTGGGCCCAATGCTTTTTTACTTAATGCAGCATTTAAATTGTACTTGAACTGACTAGAAATACACTGTCAGTTCGGCTTATTCCAACTTCAAGGAGAATAGAATGGTTGCTATATAATAACTTACATTTACTCTTTGCACAATAAATCATACTATTCACCAGATTGTATCTCGTGAGCATTCAAGACTTGCTTTTGTATTTTGCCCTGTGATTTTTTCTAAGAGAAGGATAAATTATCTCATTCAGCATGCAGGCCTTACCAGAATCTATTTCTAATTTACTATATGCTTCTCTTTATTTTTGGCAGCTGTGACAAATAATATTATCTACATAATATTAGCATTTGCAGTGTGCTGTGACATAAGGTTTAAAATTACCTTAGCTTGTTTTCAGTATGAAATTACTGTTTTCTCTCCTTCTTAGACTCTTTTGTTTCATAAATTTAAAGCATATTTTTATTGTGTATGTAAACTGTATCTTTTCTAAGAAGAAAGAACATGCATCTGAGTTCTGAAGTAAATCAGATTATTTTTGCGACTAAATTACCTTGGTTTTACAAAGGTAAAGAATTTTTCCTTTGTAAAAGCTGAATTTTTCTGTGGTTCTTACAGTTCTATCCTCTTGAAGATTTTAAAAGGCTCCTTTTAAAAATCCCTACTAATGGACAAATAAGTCTTAAAGGCCTTATTTCAATTTGCAAATAACTTATTTTTATGTGCAAGATTCCCAGAGGAGGGTAATAGAAACAGTCATTATACACTTTCTATTACTACAGAAACTAAAACTTTCCTTAAGATTTAGTAAAATAAAGTAGAAACTAAACAAATTATCATCAGCTCTAAGTTCATCAGTAGTGATCACACTATCAACTTTTTCCCATTTAGAGAGAAACCCATTTAAAGTGATGTTAACCACTATTAAACTTTTAAGACCTAACTACTAAGTCTTCAACTTAGTAGTTTTAAACTACTAAGACCTTTTAAAATGATGACACTTTGGGCTGTTTAATAAAACATTACTCTATCTTTAAAAACATATCAAGCAGTGAACTCAAATCATGTTACTGAAGAAATGATATTCCTTGGGAATTATCCTGCTTTTTTAAATCATGACTGAGGTATTTTTAGAAAAATATGTACTTTTAAGTTTAAGTATTGGACTAATATGCAACAAAATACCTATTTGAATAAAACTGAGGTGAGTACTACCTTTATTCTTTATAAAAACTGTGTGTCATTTCAATGTGTTTGGCAGGTGCAGATTTCTAGGTTTGTGCCATACACATTACATTTCTGCCACTTTGGAGGAAGAGATGCAGAGGAAACACAAAAACGTCAGTGTGTGTGGCCATGCACAGGACTAAACTTTATTCAAGCTTCTGGTGCCATCTTGTGGATGGATAAAGAATAGTCTGTTGTATGAAAGAATAAAGAAATGTAGCATGAAAATTGTGTATTTTGCATAGCTGAGTTCCAACAGAAAAATAACTTTCATAATGTTTTTTCTCTAGCTGTTTTCTAAACTGCATCCTCAGAATTTACAGCGATCATAATTAGGGAGTAAAAATTGTTTATAAAACACAGATTTCCTGAGAACTGTCTTAATCAGTATATCTTTCTGTCCTCTGAAACAAATGTAGGTCTCCCAGCAATGGTACATAGCAGGATTCTGGGAAAAGTGGACCTCAAATCCAGTACAGCAATTTTCATGCTTTAAGACTAAGTAGCTCCTTTACAAGACCTTCAGCTTCAGACATTCAGTAAAATCCCCTAATCTGCTATTCCCTAATTATTTCCCTTATTTACCAACAAGTAAAATCTAACAGTAAGCTGCTGCCAAATCGATTTAAGTGTTGCTATGCTTTTTACAGTCTCATACCTTGGTTAGCATAGTGTCCTTGTCAGTGACCTTCTTGTCTCAGTTCATTTCCTATTCACCTCTCCTCCACATTATTTACCTGTGCCCAAATTCACAGCTAGAGTTCAAGATGTTCTGGAGGAGTGGAACTCATAGGCCCAAGTTAAATACTCAGATTCCTTGGATAATATATGGATAAAACTGGGTATTTTAGGACTAGCTTCACAAAAAACAAATTAAAAACCCCACCAAAAAAACCCTAAAAAACTCACCAAAAAAACCCCACCAAAAAAAACCCAAACCCAAAATCAATCCAAACCATCCAAACAAACAAACAAAAAAAAGCCAACAACAAACTAAACCAAAACAACAGAAACCAGCCAACCAAATAAAACCTAAACCAGTATGCTATACAAAACAGCAGTTCGTCATTCAACTAACTGGTAATGCTAAAGAAACTTGCCTGAAATTTTGCCTCTCATTTTTCCTGTTGAAGCTGTGCCACTGTGTGGCCAGCTGTAATAAGAATTGTAAGAACAGGAAAAGACAAAAAAAAAAAAAAAGTTCCCTACTTCTGTAGCCTTGCTGACAACATGATTGTGTAACTGAAGGGTCTCATGTTTTAATCCCCATTTGTACATTTTTGCATGTATTCATACACTTCATGTTAAAAACACATTGTGTAAAATGTTTGTAGAGCTCTGGCAGTTGTTCAGGAGCCTGAATAACACCCTTCACTGGCAATTTTCCTGATTACCACACTACAGAGTCATATTCCAGTTTTCTTGTCCTCTCACTAACTTGATGAATCTTACATTTTTTTCCACACTGCCCTAATGACACAACTTCAGTAAATGGGAGATGAGATCTATTGATTTGGAAAGCGTTATGAAGAGCAATGGACTGAATTCAGATTTTTCACTTTCTGGAGAAGTGTTCCAGAACCATATGTCAACTATTTGACATCTCATGAAAAATGACTGACATTCTTGGCTGTGATTTTTAATAAAAATGTCTGTGACTGCTGGCCTATGTATTGAACACATCTGTCTGTGCATGTGTCAGGAAGCCTATTCAATCTGTTAGCTCCAGGATCAGCAGCCAGTGCATTTATGTATGGGACTGTTTAATCTATGGGTTCCAGAGATGCTTAGATTATAATAAAAGGCATCACTTCGCTTAGGTGAATGTTCATCACCTCTAACTGCAATATACAGAAGCACAGCCTAACTTTAGCTTCATTAACTACTGATTGTAGTTAAGTAAAACAAGGAAATGACTGAAATCAGACTCTGAGATCAATTGTATAGACTGGCTCACATTCACCTTACTTAAGCATAGCAATCTCAAGGACAGCCCACCTACCCAGCATTTTAGTTGTCTTCGGAGTTTTTTGTGAACTATTACAGAACCATTCTTCTAGGTGCACTTGGGTTTGGTTTTGGTTTTTTTCGCATTCCAAGTGTTTATCTGCTGTGCTGCAGCCATAAAATGGCATTTTTATGGTAAGACTCTGAAGGTGTATGTCGTATGCTCTATGCGGAGACATGAGGTCATGTCGATGTATTTGAGTGTACAAAGCTGCTGGGACAGTATCAGAAGACTGTAAAAGGAAGGAAGCCCAACCTGATACAGTCATGGCATGTCATAGTTCAGTTTCTAGAGCTGTATTGGGCAGAAATATCTCACTCCAAAAGAGACTCTAGCGGCAAACTACTATTGAAGCAATGTGGACAATAGAAGACTATCAGTGGAAGGGAACTGCAGAGCTGAAATATTTGATAATGTACACCTGGGAACACATCCTTCTTTGTCTCAGATGAATACTTATTCCACTCAAATGGGTATGTGCATTGCTGCATGACTGTGTTTTAATGGACAATTGTGATAAAACTGTACTTTTGCATTTTCCAGCAATCAAACAAAAATCTTGCTGACCTTACATAGGCTATATTGCCTTGCAGGAGTATTGTCCTGGAACTGTGTGTGAACATTATTTGGAAGGAGCTGTAGTAAGTGGTCTAATACCATCAGTGAGTAAGACAGCCAAGCAATGTGGATAATCAAAGGCCCAATTCTCCAGTTCATTCCTTGTCTTCTTTTATTTAGACTCAAACACATATATCTACATTGTGCTTTATGAGCTGCCCAGGCTCAGAAACAGTAGCTCTTTGTTCAGACTTTACTGTTCTCTGAGGAAGACTTTTATTCAGTAGCTCTTTATGTTTTTCAGAGTAAATAAATACAAACATTCACAGTGTGAACTGCAGAGTCCCTGCCTTGAGCAAGGCAACTTTGGTGCTAAGACCTGAATGTGATTTTTGGCTGTGAGTCCTAGCTTCATAGAAACCTTTGTTTAGACAAGAAATAATATAGCAGATACATGCCTCTGTTTGCACAGGTGTTCTAAGGCGGACATAATCTGTGATAATTTATGTCAAATATCTAAAAGTTAAGCATCTAAAGTTTCATAAACACCCTGAAAGGTGACGTGTCCTACCCACCAGACTACTAATGAAGGAGGTGACCAGTGACACAAACTGTGTCCCTTTTTTCCAGTAAACAACATGGCTATGATATTCTACTAGGGGATGTCTGTGGCCATGTCCTCAGCAGTCATCTACCTATCCATTTACTTCTACTCAGAGGTTGGTGATGTTAAGCTAGTTACCTCTGATGACCAGCAGTTTTTCTAGAGCCTTTATATGCAGAAGGACAGAATTGAACTGGTACTTGGTTTGACATTATTGTGTTATTAACTTGCAACGTCCTTGAAGATCAAACATCTAGTTCAGTTCAATGTAACATTCACAGATATATTAAGATTCATTAGATTTCATTTTAGCACACATGGGTACATATATATGAGTAAATTAAACAATACTGGGGCATGTTCTCAGGATCTGGAACTCAATCAATTAGATTGTTGACTTGTCAGAACGGTGTTTGGCATGTCTTCAACTGGTACAAGTACTTTTTTCCCATATGATTTATCTCTACAAGTAGCACAGGACAGGGACCAGGCCTAATAAGTCATGTGGGAGCAGCAACGCTTGAATGAGACTTGAATGAGACAGACACAGGTTGCTCTGGGCCGGTGTACTTCAATGCTTTAGACAACCAAAAGAACTACGTGTAGCCTTATAATCGGCATTTAAAAAAGCCGAAAACAAAAAGACTAATTCAAGGCAATCTGACAGTTTAGATCTATCAAACCTTTGTCTCAGAGCTTGAAACTGCACAGGTTTCAGCGGGAAGTCACACATTCAACCCAGGCTGGACATAATTAATTCAGAACATAGAGCAAATAAAGCTCTTCAGAGATGCTTAGGCCCAATAATGAATCTTGATTAAGTTGAAGAATAAGCACATAGCCAATCACATAGGCAACTAGTGCTGCAGATCAGTACTGCAGTATCAGAGCTATGGTTAAGAAATTTTAACCAGATTTCTTATGCTGATAAGAATTTACTTGTTCCTTGTAAATTAGGTGACCATTTTTGGCTAATTCTAATGACTTGCTACCTCCATTTTGCCCAGGCTACAACTGTGAAACTTTGGGTACTATACCACATGCCTGATGGTGGCAACATGAAAAGGCAGGTACCAAAGTTATTAAATACAGCCAAAAAAAAAAACCCTGTAAAATCTTAATTGTTTTCATGCACAGTGAAAGGCAGTGGCTGACAAGCTGAAAATCAGACAGTAACTTAAGTGTTAGCTTTTTAAAAATAGGTATTTTGTGGAGTGAAGTCACCCTTAATATTACTTTGCTGGATTATGAGTAGCAGCAGAATATTCTAACGCAGTGGATTTGTGTGGCAAAGTTTTTGTAGCGAGGGGGCTACAGGGGTAGCTTCTGTGAGAAGATGCCAGAAGCTTCCCCCATGTCCCATAGAACTAAAGCCAGCTAGCTCCAAGACAGACCAGCTGCTGGCCAAGGATGAGCCAATCAGCAACGGTGGTAGCACCTCTGGGATAACATATTTAAGAAGGGGAAAAAAACTGCTACGAAACAGCAGCAGGAGGAGAGGAGTGAGAATGTGTGAGAGAAACAACTCTGCAGACACCAAGGTCACTGAAGAAGGAGGGGGAGCAGGTGCTCCAGGCACCAGAGCAGAGATTCCCCTGCAGTCCATGGTGAAGACCATCATGAGGCAGGCTGTCCCCCTGCAGCCCATGGAGATTAATGATGGAGCAGATATCCACCTGCAGCCTATGGAGGACCCCATGCCGGAGCAGGTGGATGCACCCAAAGGAGGCTGTGACCCCATGGAGAGCCTGTGCTGCAGCAGGCTCCTAGCAGGACCTGTGACCTGTGGAGAGAGGATCCCGTGCTGGAGCAGGTTTGCTGGCAGGACTTGTGACCCTGTGGGGGACCCACAACAGAGCAGTCTGTTCCTGAAGGACTGCACCCTGTGGAAAGGACCCATGCTGGAGCAAATTGTGAAGAACTGTATCCCGTGGGAAGGACCTACATTGGAGAAGTTCATGGAGGACTGTCTCCCAAAGGAGGGACCCCATGCTGGAGCAGGGGAAGAGAGTGAGGAGAAAGGAGCAGCAGAAACAATGTATGATGAACTGACCACAACCCCCATTCCCCATCTCCCTGCACCACTCGGGGGGAGGAAGTAGAGAAAATAATGAGTGAAGCTGAGCATGGTAAGAAGGGAAGGGTGGGGGGAATGTGTTTTTGAGATTTGGTTTTATTTCTCATTATCCTACTCTGATTTTGATTGGTAATAAATTAAACTAATTTCCCCAAGTTGAGTCTGTTTTGCCTATGATGGTAATTGGTGATCTCCCTGTCCTTCTCTTGACTCATGAGCCTTTCATCATATTTTTCTCCCCCTGTCCAGTTGAGGAGGGGGAGTGATAGAATGGCTTGGTGGGCACCTGGCATCCAGCCAAGGTCAACCTACTACAGTCAGTTTTGTCATTCTGGGACCTTGATATATAGACGGCAAATCATGTTAACTAAAAATACAGTATTTTTTTCATCCCTGAGTACCACTGGATTTACTGGCAGTTAGTTGATGGTGTTCATGTAGATTCAGGCAAAATACGATAACAAAGGGTCAGTGACAATGCATAAATCAAAGCTATGAGGTGATTGATTTTATTTGATTTCTTGTGCTTTTCTGGTTTTGGTGGTAGGCTGGCTTTGTGCTTTTTAATCTGTTTATTCATTTTCACATTATTGATTGTGGTAACAGAACACTTAATATTCCAGCCTTTTTTTAACAATATTAATGACTTCAATTTATATATGGATTTCATTCTTAATAATTAAACTGTGACAAAGTAACACTAATATAAATAAATCTTTCACTCCAGTATTACTGATGTTTAAGTTAATGTCTAATTTCACAATGGTTTCATTTGAATTCAGGATCAATATTCCTATGCTGCACACCACAACAAAAGAGTTCAGAGGACTGTGTTTTGCTTATTCTGTTCACCTTTGGTGAAATATTGTCCATTGGCTTAATAACAGGACTTATTCTTCTCTTCCACCTGTACTCATCAGGTTTCATGTATTTCAGCAGTACACACAATCCAAATGGTGGAAGTTCCACAGGTATGTTCTTCCATATTTTCCAAACTTTCTTATGTCGTCGTGCCAGACATAGTCCTATCTGCCAGCATGCTGGTTTTGGTGTCTCTATAGCACTGACCCTTTGTAAGTTTTTGTGGGCTTCCTGAGAAATTTTGTTACCCTCTCAACAGAAACTGTATGCTTTCTGACCTAGTATACGATAGCAGTTCCTGCATAGTAAAAACCCACTCAAAACTTTCTGCGACTGCTTCCATAACCATTGCGATTTGCTTTCCTCTGCCACCAGAGATTTTTCTGATTTTCAGTGAAGTTTGTTCCCATAGGGACAGTGATTTGCACCACACTGGAACTGCAAAGTTTAAAAGAATGAAAATAGTTTCCCACCAAAAATATCAGTAGCAAGTGTTAGGATAAAAAAAGATCATGAAGTAGATCACAGATATCAGCAAGAATCTGTTTCCTTTTCTCTGCACTAATTCTCCTCTTTATAGCCTTTTTGAGGATCTAGCAATTAGTTTTTGTCTTTCTCTGCTGATGGCTGTTTCAGGTACAGGCATCTCTGTGCAATTTTGAGTAGACATAAACCGAGACTGAATTGTAACTAAGTGATTATTACTAATGATCAGCACTGTATGCCTTCTCAGTAGAAAAGTACGGGACCCAATTTTCTAGGCGGATAAAAAGACCAACTCAGTTATGCAAGGAAAGACTCCTAGCTGAATAAAGCCCAAGGAGATTAACATTAATATCATATGGGAGAACTGCCACTGTTTATGCTGTAAATACTGAACTGAGTTTATCCTATACAGATATCAGCTTTACATGAGCAATCAGCCTTATTTCATCTTTCAGATATCCTCTTTCAGAAGAAAGATAAAAGACAGGGGACAGACAATACAGCCAAGCTCTTCAGTAAAAGTTGATAGACTAAGCGCTTTTGAAAATTAGATAATTTAAGATGGTATTTATATTAGAAGATGGTATTTATACATTATGTTTATAAATACCATATTTACAATTACATTCTTAAAGCATGAAAACAATGAAGTATGTATAAGCAGATAAGAGACAATTTTATTGTTTAAAGCACATCACTTCAATTTCAGCCTAAGAAATTAATTTTGGTAGCAGAGCCAATCTTCATGTCCAATCCTTATGACCAATTTTAAGCATTATCCATAGGTTGGAAATTCAGCTAGTGCATTTTTCTCTTTCATTCATGCTTTCTGTTACATTTCTTTCCTACCTAGATACAATATTTGTTTATGAATCTTTTTCTTCCGCTTTTCTTCTGCTTCCTTATGTATCACACAAAACACTTATGGGTCTAACGGCTTTGGAAAATAGTAATTCCTAAAATTACATGCTTAATAGTTTATATATCTCTTATTTTTCCAGAGGCTTTTCACAAAGTCTGAGGAGGTACGAGACGATTGTAAATTTTATTTTTTCATATATGACTGTGTATTTTTGAGATTCAGAGGGAAAAAATCTTAATAAAAATAAGCAACAGGTATTCTGCTATGAATATTTAAAGTTGTAGTGTTAAATTTCACTTACTAAAATCTATTTGCAAATGCATGCTCCTTGCATGGGGATACACTGGTTACCCATTTCAGTAAAATGCCAAAAATAGCAAGACTATCCTTTATTTCTTAGTCAAACTGGGTGTATGAAATAACTGTTGCTTCAAATAGTTGTTTTCTACAATATTTCTTTTGCAAGATGATTTATCTTTCATATGGAGATTGCCACGTGATCATATTGCCGTAATGCCTGTTTTTTCAGAATATTTCAGAACACCAAGAGTGGTTGTCTCATCTCATAAAAATTAATAACTAAAGTAAAACCGAAATAACAAGAGAAAGTAAAATAATTGAGAGGAGTAACAATGTGGCAAGTCAACAGCAATAATCTAGGAATGAATGTGTATATTTATTCTACTGATTCATATGATACTTGTTAAAGTTTATCATAATGTGTAAGAAAGTTGCTAGCGTGCAGTGCAAACAGATTGTATTACACCTAATGTATAAATTTCTTTTTCTAATATTGCTATAATGTTGCAAAGTCTATTGTATTTCATAAAACTATGGTAAGAGATAGTGCTTACACTAAAGAGTTTACATTTATTATCACAAATATATCTTCAAACCAAACATTCACAATCATCTTTTGATAAATAGTTAACTAGAAAAATGCAATTTCTACAAAAGCTCATATTTCTAATCAGAAAATTTTATATTTTTATCTAAGATCTTTCTCCTACTACAGAACTTACAAATGCAATACTTCAGCTCAGGTAAACTAATCCAAGTTGAAATATTTTTGTTAGATTTACTATCAACATGTTTTTTTGCTGTTCTTTCTTTTAAACAGCAGTTCAGCATTAGTAGGTCTGACACCTGCATATATTACCACAATGATTCCTGATTTTTATTTAAGTTCTGATTCTCAGTTGCTTCACACAGCTAAATCGCCTATAACCTTGTGTGATTCACCTCTAATCCTGTGGTTTAAAATGTTATGGGAAGAAACTTACATTTCAGCTGGATGGGTCTGATTTGGAACATGATGTTGACAAGTGGAATTTCCAGTAGGATAAACACACAGCCTTACTTGGAAACCTGACTCTGAATTGCCTTCTTTTTCCCTGTGAGTTTAACAGTTGTGTACTTTTGACCACTCAGGATCAAGCCAATGACTATAAATTAGGGATTAGAGCTCAAGGAACACATGCTGCATTACTTTCTTGGATCTCTTTCTCCTGGTAAGTTGTGACTGGTCTATGTCTTCTCATGTTACTTTTGTGTAATATTGAACCACATAGTCATAAACTCAATGCATATATACAAGGTAAAATCTTGACCTCCAAAGTTTCATAGAATTAGGATTTTGCCTAAGTTTCAGAATATGAAACAACCGCATCTGTGACATTAGACAAAAATCTTCTGTGCAACTTACTCCTTAAGTGTCCTCTATCAGTTTTTGGTTTTGTTTAAAATATTTCTCAGAACCATGTAGTTTTCACTACTAGCACTGATAAGTTACTGGAAAATCTTTGTGTCCTTTCCTGTGATGTCAATTCCATATGAAGTTATAAGCCAGCATTTCCGGGGCATCTAGATCTCAATGGGTGGAATTCTCGACACAATTTTTGCTGATGAAGACAGTTAACTGTCTTTATCTAACAAAGGTCAGATTAAATACATCATCCTTACTTTCATTTCCTCATTAAATCCAGCATATGGTTTAGATCCTGGGAATAAATTAATTTTTAAGCTTTCCATTTAACATTCCACCAGTGTTTTTCCTGAGTTGTATCTAGGAGCTTTTCATAAAATAGAGAATTTTTATGGAAACATGATGAGCTATTATTCATTGTGGCAGCCAGAGTTTCATCCCTAATGTTGTTAGCAGGTTACTGGATTTCAAGATCAAATATTTTACAAGCTGGTTCCTATATACCAACCTCTGGCTTTGAGAAAGGAATTACAGGTGTACTTGAAGGAAAGGCTTTTGACTGAGAATCCAGAGTGGAGGGAGGTGCTTCTAACAGCACTCAGAAAAATGCCCAGATTACAAAGTAGAATGGTCTTCAAGACTCTCCTTTACCTTCTTCATTTTTAATTTATTTTTTGAGACTAATTACGGATTTCTATGTTTCACCTTCCAAGGTGAACATTCACCACAATTTTTATGATTAAGGTGTCTTAAATGACTTCCTGAGTCCTGCTAAGGTAGAGGAACTTACGATTAGTTGCTCTTACTTCAAACAATTTAGGTCCTGAGTAACTTTCGCATTTGTACCTAAGTGTTAAATTAAGTGCTTAACACAAAGAACAAGAAAGAGCTCACAACCCCTTCCCTCATAGCTGCTGCTTAATCCTGTGTGTGCCTAAATCCCTAGTTATCTATATTTCTGCCGACTACGTGTAAATTATCAACTTTATACTTACTGCTTCTTTTTTGTATTTGTACTTTTAAAATATCTTTTGTATTTGTCTCCTTGTATTTATCTACAGGGAGTGGCAATTCTTAGAACATGCCTGTGCTGAAAAGAAGACATCCACAGTGTGTTCTGTACACTTTTCTATTCAGGTCCCTGCTATTTTGTAAAGCAATCAAATATGCATCAGAGCATAAACCTGCGTTGAGCCATTCTCATGTCTCTCTACCCAATGACTGTGATTTATGGAGGGGAATGACTTTGGATAAGATTATGAGAACAGTACCTTAAAACAGAGTGGAGCTTAGGAGATCTGTCTTTAAATCCATTCTCCAAAAGCAAGAAGATTTTAATTTGGATCTTGCAGGTGCATTTTGTGAGAAATGACTGACACAGCTAAGTGCCTTTTCCAAGGAGAGTTCATGGCTGACAATAAGTAATAGCTCTTGCCCTACTCTTAGGCAATAATACCCTGCTCAGCCTCCTGATTTGTGTGAATCCTATTCCTGATGGTTAACTCTCACCATGCAATGTGAACAAAGACAGGAATCTAACCTGAGTCTTTGGATTCCACTTGTGTCCTTACACAATCAACAGAAAGAAATGGGACTTTCCAGAGGGCAACATTAGTCCCTAAGTAGACAAAATTGCTGGTGATGCTTCACTTTCTTGGTTATGCCTTTAAAATGTATAGGAAAAATCTGAGATTTTGTGGATCTGATCGAAGTGTCATTTTCAGAAGAGACAGCAGGATCTTCTCAGGATTATATTAGCAAATACTTCTGGTAGCAGTGTGCATCCGTCCCTTACAAAATGAACATGATGCAGAATGACTGGGCGAGGCTCTGGTGTTTCAGACCACTTGACCAGGGAGGCGTGGTATACTTGTGGTATACTTGTAGACCTAAGACATAATTATTATTTTTATTGTATCCTTATTTTTTCAGATGAACGTATCTGTGAAGCTCTGAAGAACTATCTGAAGTATCTGAAGAAGCTGTGAAGCTGGCATCGCACCCTACCACCGAGATGTTTCAAAGTGTATATGTTGCACACGTTGTGGTGACAGAGAGAGGATCTAAAGACACAACATCTTTTAGGTAGTGTTGAAAGATTTAAAGGGAAGATAGCCAAATCTGAAGCAATATTTTTCATACTGTCCTTTGAGAGCAACCTTTTGCAGTGAACTATTACTAAATCTCCACCCGGTTTTTATTCCAGAAGCAACTAATTGCTTCACTTGAAAACGGAGTGAAAGAGTGAATTAATGTCTACATAGCATGGGTAATTGATGAATATTTATTTAACTAAGTGGCTCAACATTGTACAAATTAACTAGGAAGCTAAATCATTTCACCATGTACAGTTACCGAATGAGTCAAGAAATTCCTTGAGGATAACTGTTACTCCGCTATTGTCACTGAGTTGAACTCTAACTGGATTATTACAAGTAACTTTTTTCATTGCTATCAGGGTTTATGAAATCCAATGCATCAAATTCCCAACCTTATGGTCCGTGCAAACAAGAAACTTAGAAAGCACTCTGAGACACACCGTTCCTCCCCTGAGCCTGCTCCTCAACACCTACAGGCCTGTTTTCGGATGTAGCAAGCTGGGATTTGTAGCTCCAGAATTCTGCAGGGTAAAGGGATTTAACATCTGTTAAATTTTGAGTTTGGGTGTCTGTCTTTTTGTTTAAATTAGGAGAGTATTTTAATTGAAGTATTACCAACCCTTTAGGCCTTTAGAGTCTCTTCCAGTGGGAAATGGCTGTCATACGTTCCACGCTGTTATCCCAGATGGTAGTACGCTGCCCACGTTCAAACATTTTTCTTTTGGGATCTAAGCAATACTTGACTAATATGTATAATTAAATACATGCACACATGTGCGTAGTGCCTGCACAACCAACTATTATCAGCAATTATGCTGGAAAGAATGACAAAGTTTATGTAGAATCATTACAGTCAAAAAGCTGTTGGCAGAGCAAGCTCCAGGCTTTCCTGTGATGTAGGCAGTGGTGGCAGAACAGGTGGTGGATGAGGAAGGCTGGAAGGAGTTTACTGGGTCTGAGGTAATGATGCTGAGGTGGAGAGAAAAGCTAAGAAGGAAAAGGAGGCGGGTTTTACTGAGAGAGAAGAATTCACCTGCCACTACAATGAGAGGAGGTGACTGGGGTGGAAGGGAAGGTTTACAACAAGCAAAGGGAAACTTCAGGGGGATTTGAGTGAACAGAAAGTATATTACTCCCTTTCTGTCCTTTTCCCCAACTCTAGTTTTCAGCCCTTTTGCGTAACCTGCGTGTGCACAGACTAGTTAAAAAATGCAAACATGCTGACAAAAGTATTGCAAACTACTGTCCCAGTATAAAACATTGTATAGGTAAAGGTCACAGTCTGCTTCAGGCTAAATGCGGAGTAAAAATGGCTGGCTGGAAGATCATCAGGAAAATACAAATCTGGTCAAACAATCTTTATTGGAAATAGTCCACTTTACATCCAAAATGTGCATATCCAGGGACCTGGAATCATATTACCTGGACTGATCTCTATTGTTCTATTAATACAAAGGGAAAGAAAGAGTCTTCCAAGTAGCTAAGCCCTAAAGTATGCAGTATGTTAAGGTGTAATTAAATATTAACACCTTGAATTGTACCCAGAAACTTATATGGAGATAGTGCAATCTCAGAAGCCCTGCAGTAATGTGCTGGTTTTGACTACAACTTCTAAGCAAGACAACAGCTGCTTTACCAGATGTAGCTTCCCCATCTTTTTCAATGTAGCAAAGGTTGTGTAGTCATACAGTGTGAAAGCCAGAAAAATATCAATTGTTGTGTACATCTTTATATAATGAGTAGTTATTAGAATTTGTATCAAATCCACATAAATCCAAATCTAAATAAAATTGTCAGGCAGACAGTAGAACCTTCATGCTGCAGACTTTTCTCACAAAATACAAATTTATCTCACCAACAGTTTCAGTGAGTGAAAATATGACCAAGATACAAACTACTTTTTTTTTTTTTTCAGCAAACCAGCATCATTGTAACTATGTGCCACAAAGAGCTGAGGTTAAACTAGCAAAGTGTTCTATTTTATGCTCCTGCTTTCTGACTCAAAAGATGACAAACTAGTTGGATTTTAAAAAGGTAAAAAGGTAAAACCCTACCTAGAATAGCTTGCAGTTTGGAAATCTTACAAGGAAAAAGAAATAGGATATTAATACTGTTTAGACAGGTTACAGCAGTGCAGCCTGAAGACAGTCTTTCACTGTCTTGTCAAGTAAGCTAAATATTAGTCTACTATATAATAAGGAGGCATAAGCTAAAGCAGAGTTGCCTGCCTTCAAGGAAAGGTTCTAGATTTTTACAGAACAGCATCACATCGCAGAATAAGAAAAACATCTCTGGCTTGAAAATGTAAGTGAAACTTGTCTCTAACTCTCGATGTTTCTCCACTGACTAATTCCAGGCAGCAGTATGCCATTAGGAAGCAGTGTTCAGATTATCAGCTGCTCTGGGTCCCATTTTGAGGCTTGGTGCTTTGCCTGGCACTGTATATATTCCTAACACCTATCTCAAGGGTTTGGACTTCATTTGATACACTTAAAGAATATGTTTCACAGCACATGTCTTTTAGATCCCTGAGTTCTTTGCCCTTAAGGTCAGATAAACAATTAAGTAACAACATCTTTTTAGTACTATAAGTTCTGTGAAACATAGTAATAATGCCTGTACCATGCAAAAAAAGAAGGGAAAAGGTGGAGCCAATTAAAAAAAGTGCATGGGAAGAGGAAAGTTAATACAGAAAAAGAATGCTGAAAGCTCTGCTTCTGACGTGTGCCTCTGCAGAAATCAAGGTTGCCATTGTATAGCCAGTGTAAATACCTGCACTACATTAGTATACTAGTATAAAAGAGAATGTCTTACTCTAGTGGCTAAACACAACAGTCATGACACATGCAATTTCACTTTGGCCGAGTAAATGATCTGAACAAGCACCCTGATGTCTTACTGTGCAAACCAACTTGACAGCTTATAAAGGGGTCTTATAAGAAAGATGGAGAGAAACTTTTTACCAAGGACTGTATATTAGGAAGAATGTTTTTATGATGATGTTGCTGAGACACTGGAACAGATTGCCCGGAGAAGTTGTGGATGCCCCATCAAGGCCAGGTTGGACAGGGCTTTGAGCAACCTCACCTAGTGAAAGATGTCCCTGCCCATGGAAGGGGATATGGAACTAGATGATCTTTAAAGATTTAACAGCCACAGATTCTACGTAAGTAGGTTTCAATAACAGAAATAATTGAGACTCCTTCTTAAACCTACGTATGAATGCCTTGTTTTGCGTTGCTTTGGCTTGCATCTCCTTTCCTTGCCTCACCTCTTAAAGAATACAAAGAAAGAGAGAGGAAAAAGAATGTTTTCAGAACATAAGTAAATATAAGGTTCAGGAAACACTATTGGCCCAAAATTTCTAATCTGAAATAGTTATCAAGGAAAGGGGACAGCATATGGAAAGAATCCAGTTAATTTCTTTTTTCTTTTTTTCTTTTAAACTACTAGAAAATCTAATATTTTATAATCCTGGTTCCTCTTTAAGTACAAGAATTTTACAAGAATTCCTAATCATGCTATTAATTGCTATATTATTATACCTTCTTAGACAACACAATACTGCTGTTTGGGGTGGCCAAAACCTTACATATTCGATAGAAAAAATATTACAAATGTGTAAGGCTACACTGTGTACAGGGAAAGAAGAATTTAGCCTTTTGTCATTTTCTGTTGTTGTACCAACAGTAACTAAGAGATTTAAAGGCCTCAGCTAAAAGTAGTTATGAAAGTAATATATCTGAAACAGTTTGGAAAAAAATAAAGCAGACAGTTGCATGTATAAAACTGGGTTATTACCAAAGGGATTGTTAAATTTGCAAACTTGAGTACATATAGAGAGGAGAGAAATACTGAATCAGGGGAATTAAGTTTCATTAACTACTGCTGCTTGAATGCTTTTTTTTTTTTAAACTGGAATATCTTCACCGTGTTCTTATCACTAAGCTTGAAATAAAAGTTGCTGCCACTAGAGATCGCTGTTGGTCTGTGCAGAAGAAACCAGTGTTAAGCGTTTATTTCGGTACATATTAGTAGGTGCAGTCCTGTTCTTCATGTAATGCACTTCATAATATCAAAACAGAAACACAAGCAGAAATTAATTGCAGCTCCAACATTTCTTCTGTAAAATTTAATGGCACAATAATAGAAAACGGAGTTCTAGATGTTTCTGTGCCAACACCAACATATCACTGATGACTTGAAGTAACTATAGGCAGGACCGTGTCAGTCTCAGACTTAGTTTTTACAACTAATATCAGCTGTTTCCTTTCAATCACATAATTTTTAATGTAAATTACTCCTTTCAAAAGCTTCTTCAACACTATCTGTTTATAACTATGATGAAACAATAAAATTCAAGAACATTACTAAAGCGTCATATAAAATGTTTTTGAAAACATAATTTCTCTTTCTACAGTCTCTTTATTATTAAGCCTGTATCTGCACCAACATTTTTTATGCATTGTCAGTTGTGCTGTAGATTTTTGTTCTTCTGAATATCTATGCAATTTCAGTATTGAATCTTCATACAGACAGTGAAGTTAATGCAAAACCTCCCATGGAAATTTTATTAGTCTCAAAGTATTTTGGATACTATGCTCTCCATTGCAGAAACATCAAGAGTATAGTAAAAACATATCAGGTGGGAATAAAATAGAAAATGCTTCCTTCTTTTTTCCCCAGTTTCTGCTCAAGTGAAAAAAAAAATAATTCACAGAAACAGTGCCTGTAATGGAGACACTGAAATTAAATCCTCAGTCCACTAACCAACATTCCCTTAGAGTTTAGCAAAGCCAGGACTGAATGACATTCATATTTCTATGATTGGTGCTCAAAGATCCTGGAGTACAATGCTGGATCAAGCTTGTTTTCTTCTGTACCCTGGCTGGTTAAAGTGTAGCCACCAATCTAAGCATCTTCAGATAAGTGTCCTCACCACTTAAAAGTTGGACAATATAAAATATTAAAAACTGCCTCTTCCTCTTTCTAAAAAAATGAACAACAAAGTAATTCTCTCTTTCTAAGAGCTAGAACTATTTTGTGTAATAAATAATTATTTCTCCATCAAAATAGGGGACTGAAGATAAATCTTAGGAAACATTATCTGCAAAATAAAAAAAAGGGAAATTCCAAATGATAACTGATCAAAGGGGTAACTATGCATATCAACCAAACAGCTAAATCCTATAGTACATTAAAATAATCCCAAGTGTACAATTGGCAACACTAACTATACTGACTTCTGAAGTATGAAGGGTTTTTAATTTAGGGCTCCCTATGGTGATATGTTGTTTGTTTTAATGATTGTTGATTGTTTCAGTGATGTATTTCCAAATATGTCCCTAATCTTTTGTGATTTTTTTGTCCTCTTGGGATACATTTCCGATTGTTTTAACATGACACATGTACCATTTATTTGTACCATGTTTTATTTTTGAGATTTTGATGTGCCCAAGCTTTTCCTAAGTGTTTTTAAAACTATTTACATTGGTTTTCAAATTCAAAATTGCAATCTGAAATAAATAGAAAATAAGCTCACCGCTTCATATGACCATGTACAAGCTCATTGCACCATGCTTAGGTCTGTTCCAAACTGAGTGACCTAATTTGGTTTGTGTAATACTTCAATAGGACAAAAGACCCTTGTAAGTGTTATATATTTCATGTCCATGATTGTACCCATAAAGCACTGAGGTTCAAGCCACAAAACCATACTTTCTTCAAAAAGTTAAAAGACTTCCACGATCATTAGAGAAAATGAGAAGAACAAATATATGAGAAACAGAAAGTAGTGTGAAAAAAGAGCAGGTTTTGCTTTCCTACCTTGCCATTTATTAGCATGTCCCAGAGTTAACAATAAATATGCACAGAATGATCCAGTCAACAAAGAAATAAAAGACAATGAAAAGGAGACTCAGAGCTTTAAAAAAAGAGATTAGTCTATTAATACTAAGCTAATATTTATATTTTCATGCCTTCAGTGTGGTTTTAAAAAAACAATGTTTGCTGGATGCCAAAATGATAGTTGCCATATGGTAGTCGACATCTTTGGCATTCTTTGATCCTCTCTTTCACCTCTTCTTGGCTTTCTGCATCTTTTACCTACAGTCAAGATTCAACAGCAAGGCCTAGTAGAATTTAAGATCCTTCTTCACCTTCACACTAACAAGCAGGGTTTTAATTTCTTATGAATCACAATGAAAATCGACCAAAGTCTGCATAATATATTTCATGATAATAACACTATTCATAATAGATGAATAAAGCCCACATGCTTGCTTTATTACTTTGTTTTTGTATTGCCCATAAAAGCAGTTAAAACCTACTTCTTTTTCTAAATTAACATTACTGCACTTCTGATGTTAACTAAAAACAAAAATATAGTGGAACACTTTTTTCTGCCATATAAGCCTACTATATATCTCCCAAATTGTTGAGACACCTATTTTGGGGGGCAATAAATACAAAGGAAGTAAGATACAGTATATCTTTTGATATGGATTCTTGATGTGAGTGATTATAATTTTAACAGATGCTGCATTGTTTGATGCAACATTTCAGATTCTGAATGAAGAGTCCTTGAAGACCAAGAATGAAAATAATGTCTTACATGTGCAAAATAAATCTGACTTCTCAAGTACAATAGTCATTTACTGCTATCCAGAGTGCTGTGCAATGCAGTCATCACAGAGTTCATCAACAGACAATAGATGATAATTCTTCTTCCTTGTGAAAGAATTATCTCCTCATATTTTATAGGTGTTGGGCCAAATCCTTCAGTCCTTACTCCAGGATTGGCTTCTCAGACCTTATTCATGGTAGATAAGAGTACTTCAGTCCATGCCAATGAAATACTGTTAACTCCTTCATTGAGATGAATAAATATACCAGTTCTCAGGCAAAGGAGACAATTGAGGGGTGAGTAATGAATGAACATTTTGGCTGGTAAGGAACGAAACCTTTAATATATGTTTAAACTATTCACTTCATACAGGAACAAATATAATTTAAGTATATTATATTTGACCTCATCTTTGAAGCATTTCTTGAAGAGTCTGTAAGAATTTGTGTTAATAATCTGAAAAGAGTACCAGAGCCTGGACATTAATTACTGCATATTTGTAAAATATTTATTGCCTATGAAAATAATATTGGTTTTGTTGTTTCCATCAAAGTAAAAAGTTCAGACCCTCTTTGTACACATTATTCATTCTCAATTAGCAATTCATTTGACTTCAAAATGACAACATCAAAATATGTAGTATATGTGTTTATGAAAGTATACAGCAATTAGCCCTTATAATTTCTATCAGCCTTTAATAAATCTTAGAGAGAATAAATAGCAAATGGTATCATTTTGGGGAAAAAAAAAACAAAACTGAAGGATAAATTTATGGAAATGTAGCAAAGTTTTATTTCACAGTTAACATTTTAAAATCTAGAAATGATCTGGAAAATGCTGTCTTGCCCTATTAACTCTTTGGTGTCATTTGTTTCTACTTCAAGAGTGCATATTTTTTCATGTTCTTTGAGTACAGGATTAAGCAGAAAACAATAGTACAAGACTTATGTTTCTAAAAGCCTGATGTGTCAAATCTATTATTTCTGGTTTTGGACATTTTTTTCTTATATTTTCCTACTAAAAATGAAGGTTATTTCTAAATAGGAAAAATGTTATTTGAAACAAAAATCACCAAATGGAAATACTGAAGTAATGACAGATAAAATTCACATCTATGAGTAAATTTAACCAAGAAACTAGTATTTCAGCTGTGTTTACAAATGAGCCTTTCTTCAGCAAAATGCCTATTAAAATCTGTATATGAAATATCTCTTATGTTAAATTGCAATGACTGGTAGAAGGCAAGAGGAAGGTCACTGCACCTGATAAACATAGTTATGCAAATGTGTTATTGTGAGAAGGCACTGAACAGGGTTAAAAATTGTGCTAAGCAGGAGGTCAATCAGAAATTTTGTGGGTCTTTCTGGCCTTGAAAACTGTAGAAGTGAAGAGGTGAGCAAGGAAGAAAATGAAGATGAAAGTATCTTTTTTAATTTGGGTCTGTTGAATAAAAAAAATTTGGTCTAGTAGGAAAAAGATGTCACTAACAATTATATTTTCATCAGGAAATAAACCCCTAAGTTATTGAAATATTTGTGAATTCACTGTATTTTCAGGTCTCTCTATACCTGTCAAGCACAGAGACACCTAGTAGCCTCTCTAAGATTCTTTAGTTCTGGATTCCTCAGAAGCTCCCTGATCCAGCATCACAGTGACTAGACAGATTTCATTTGTAGTGCTTATTTTAAGCAGTATGCTTGTATTTAAGGGGCTTGTTCTTTAGTTTGTGAACAGATTTTGTTTCAAAGACAACAGAGAAAAGAACAAGCCATAGCTGGGATCTACTGAGTTAGTAGGGACCTCACCAGGGATTTCGTGTACTTTCAACTTTTTTGCTCCTGGGCAGTAGATGGTCTATCATGCTGATGGGGGCCAGACAGAGTAAATGACAACCATAGTAGATACATATACCTGGGTTTATTTAAGAAACAGCAAGATTACAGCTTTCACCCCACTCATTTATTGCACACGCTTGCTCAGTTTCCCCAGTGTAACACTCTCTAGGTTTCGGTTTCCCCTCCCCATAGCAGGGTTCCTGCTGGTCTGGAAAATCAGGCAAAAAGTCATGTCTCTTCACACTGTGCTGCTGCTGGCAGTTACCAGTCTTGAGCATCACCAGGCAAGATCCTGGGCATTCCTAGGCCGCCTTCTCTATGCATCTGTCTGATATCTGGGATCTTCACCTGCTTCTCAGATCTTTCCTCCAGCAGGGATTTTCACCTTCTTTCCAGGCCACCTCCTGTTCCCTGAAGCCACTGCTTCTTTTAGATAACTCCTTTTTATTTTGTCTCCTTTTCTTTCCAGACTCTCCAGTCACTGGTTTTCCTGATCTAAATAATCTACATGCAGAAAGACGTCTGTTTAGTGTCTTAGCTGGTGGCTCTGTCTCATGCCTCTTTATTAAACTGAGGATTCAGGAAGTGCCACTTTTGTTTAGTCCAAATGATATCAAAATGTGCAACTAGTCTGTACCAGTTGCAACTAGCATGTAGCAGGCTTCCGCTTGAGAATTCAAAATTCTGTTTTGGACACTCACCCTCCACCGCTCCCACAACACCCATACAAAATTACCTGTTGCCTGTCAGCATTCACAGTCTAAGCTTTTTTTTTTTCCTTACAAAAGAGTTTACCACAGGTTGTGTTGCAGCTATTTTACTACAATATGCTATGGTCTGAATGAGTATCAGAAGCTTGTTTCTGCCACTGGGACAAATGAGACCCCATAAACGGAACAGGTGAGGAAGAGTCATTTTGATCTCAAGCCTCTGTGGATGGGGGATCACCATGTTTGAGTAAATGGCAATATACTGAGTTTTCCTCATTTTTACACCTTTTTTAACACTTCATTGTGCTGTACAATTTCTTAGCAGAGGTTCCTTTCACAGTACCCACAGAGGTTCAGCAGAGTGAGGCAAAGGTTGATATTCCTTCTGACACACATCTGTGCAGTGCCTGCTGTGGGATTTACAGCTCCAAGAGGCCTATGTACTAATCCTTCACCCTAGCAGAATTTCATCTGTACTGTGTGTTACAAATGAGAGAAGAAAACCACCGTTCTGAATTTTCCTTCCAGGCTGATACAGCAAAAGAACGATGAGCATGAAGGACATACAGAAGGGTATTTCACCAGCTTGGAGTGAGATGCAAGAAAACCCTATCACTAAGTGCTGCATTGAATACAAGAGGCATTACAAACAATAGATCAAACACAGAAAGGAACTGACATACACAGTTAAATGAAGGAACTCATTTCACTTTGGGAGGGGGAATAAATGGCCTATAATGACTATAACATGTTCATCCTACAGAGAGGAGTTTTTGAGTACAAGTAAACAATGAGAACGGTTTTGCCCAATTCTTCAGTTCCCCTTATAGTCTCTCTACATGGCTTTCTCCGAGATATTTTATAGACTAAATGATGCTGATACATAAAACTGGAGAAAAGTCTCTGAAACTACATAATAAAGGCATGCCACTGTCATTAATGTTACATGAAAGGCACACCATCCAGCAATGCTTTATCTTGTCTATAGGTGGCAGCAGAAGACTAAGTCTCATGAACAAATACTCTAAATGGAACAGTGTTTAAAGAAAGTTATTTGTACACTAAAGATGAATATTCTCCTAATAATACATGAACATTATTTAACAGGAACTATAGAGTCAATAGAATATGAACAATGACTCTCCCTCTCCAAAAAAAAGCCATTGCAGCCAGAACTAGTCCTTTTCTTCAATGAAGTGAAAAGCTCGTTCAATTTGCTCAGCGTGGGAGTCTTTGTCATTTTAACTGGATGGCACAATGGATATTGATAAAAATAAAAGTCTTTTAACATAATAGCAGTGCAAGACAATACCAACAAAGTGTCTTGTCTGTCAGCAATGGCCATTAACAATGTATTAAAACATGCATTCAGCTCTTTTATTTCCTAAAAATAAAAAAAAGGTTGGTAAGTGCTTACATGCAAAAACCTTCTCATAAGGAAAGAAAGAAAGAGAGACAGGGAGCTCAGGAAGGAGGCCACCAGATCTACGTACAGAAAACAAAAGCAAAGTAAAGGAAAACAGCCCATGAGAAAAAAAAAAGGCAGCTCAATGACTAGATTAAGCCAGAGAGAAACATACTAACTCTGAACAATGCAATAGACTTCATATATGTCTTAGCAAAATATCATTTAAAGCTTCTGTCTGTCTATAAAAATCCCTTTTTTTTTTTTACTCCACTAAAATGTTTGTTACTTTCTGGAATTAAGAGGTATTGTTCACTAGAAGGAATTACCAGTATTTCAAATAAAAGATGCATTTGTGCAAAACTGTGAGCCTTTTAACTGCATAGTAGTAAACAAAAGGGAAAAAAAAAATCCTCCATGAAAGCATTGCCTTGCTTTCACTTACTGACCCTGCTAAACTGTTTTGTACATAAGTGAAGTATAGATAGCGGATTGTCTAGTAAACAAAAAAGATAGCTTTCATTGTGGGAGAATGGTGGGGAGAGAAGATGAAAGGACCCAGTACAATCCATGGCAAGATTTTCCGATGAAACAGCTAGTGAGGAAGGAACTGTTGTTTTACAGTGCCTCACAAGGTTCAAAGCATACATATTAAAACAACTTGCAGATGTAGGTTGTGCAAAATATTAGGGACAGTACTTGCTAAACTCAGTTTGCTCAGCTATTTCTTCTCTTTCAAAAATTCATAAGTCCTGTAAATCCTCAGAGCCCGCTGTCTAATTATACTGGGCATCTTGTATACCTTCTCATTAAAAACTAACCTCCTATTTTAATGACTTGGTTGCAATCCTTTGAAGATCAGACTGTTAGTGACTGAATGTTGTACTCTGAACACCCCTTCCTGCTGCCCTCCTCCCTTTATTCCTTTCTGAGCTTTGGTCATTTCTTTTCTTTTTTTTCTTTAAACCAATTTTAAATGCCTTACCTGACTCCAAGTGAAAAATACTGAGATGCTTCATTTGAAGGCCACTTCTGCACTCTGACAGAATGGGTCGGTCTGAGTTAAGTGTTTAGGTTGCTTTTAGCTAATGGGAAAGACCGTCTTATCTCCTTAGCTGAGGCAGTTGCTGAACAGCTGTACCTCTGACACAGTGCAGTATTTACAGTACCATATCTTTAACAAACTGGACTATATTCATTTCTGGGATGATTCCAACTGACTTTGTTCAAATTACACAAATGATAAATTTGTGCTCTGCATTTCAGATGACAAACCCTCTCCCGGTTTCGTATTTAGAGGGTGTATTTTCTTTATCATCTGTTTCTGGCTAGGATCACTATGGTTTGGACAATCATCTTACCTTGCCATTTGAGTCTTTGGGTTATATCACACGCCCAAAGATCTTGGACAGTCTCAGCCTTAATAAGGGGTTTAGAAACCAGGAAATAGATATTTTTTTCTTTAATTTGCTTCTTTCAAAACTTTACTTTTTCAGATCCTTTACAAGCACTTTTAATGCCCTTCTGTATATTTTCCACAAGCCTTTTAGTCATAACTGTTACTCACTTCAATTACAAGTGTTCTCTTTCTGTACTTTGGGGTTTTTTTAATGTCAAGAGAATGAAGACATTCTTCATTCCACATGGACACCTCTGGGGTCTCTCCCAAACAAGGAAGTAGAACTCTAGAACTGAAATAAAGAATAAAATGCTGTTTCTGTTGGAGGTAAACTTATCATTCTTTTTCTGCTTTTTGTCATCATAAATCAAAATATAGGTTTTACATTGAGTTTCCCTTACAAAACCAAATATCTTGACAGTAGCATTTGAAGAAGTGGGGAAGTGTAATTAATATGCAAGATGTTTCATTTGCAAAATGTATACAGGTAATAATTTCTGCGTTATTTAGTAGATCTTATATACCTCACTGTAGCAAAATTCAGACAGGGCCATACTGTGATACTTTGACTTGCAACAGATGGTACTTTACTCCATAAGCTTTCTCATTTATTGCAGTCAGTGACATGCTTTATATCCAAAGAAAAACTTATACGAATCTTCCTTATTTCCATATTGAAAAGATGAAAATATATCTTGCTAAGAAAAACTCAAAGTTTAAAATTCATTACAAATTATCTTGGAAATTATATTTTGTTTATTTTGACACGTGCAGAGAAAAATTCATAAAATATTTCATCTCCACATTGAACATAATGGGAAATAGGGACATTATTTTGATACATGGTTTTACTAACAAGTTTCAAGATGAAATATTGCCTATCATAGAAAATACACCTATTCACAAGCAAAAAAATAATAATAATACAAAAATTGCTAGCTTTAATAAAAGCCAGGACTTACTGATTAAATAACATTTTATATTCAAGAGATTCTCTAACATAAAGGCCTTTATTGAAAAGGTCTGATGGGCTGAGAGAGAAGTTTTATTTATTTTATAGGTGCTTTTCTTAAGTACAATTCCCTCATGCCTAGAATAAACCTGGAGTTAGGAAAGCATGAGTGGAGCTCTTATTGAAACAACTCTGCATCAAAACACAAATAACTTTCTATTAGCCATGTCACTAGGTTAAAGAATAGGTAGGCGGAATCCAAGCAATTATCAGGGAAACATTGGAATATTCTTCAAAACAACCCTGACCTTAATAACTTGTTTAAAGATCTTCTCCTGATGGCTTATGGAAGAAGCCCAACTTAAAAGACAAAAGTGTACTCTTAAAGTGCATTGTTCATCACTGTAGACCTTCAGTGGCACAGCTACCCGATGGCAATTACTTTTGTGATGACTGTGACCATGTAATTCAACCCCCAAATATAAGTGGTTTATATTATCACCCTATTAGAAGAAAAAAAAATATCCTCTCCTATTCAATGAATAATAACATGCACTAAAAAGAATGTTTCAGTAGTGTATCCAACCAAATGTCCTTGCACTCCAGTTAGTGTGTGGATCAGACCACAAAAATTATGACGGAACAAATGTGTAAGGAATCTGCTTTTCATTAGTGGAAATGATGAAGCCTCTCGGCAAGCTGAATACACTAACACTGGGAGAGATTCTAATCTGAGCTACACAGTACACAAAGCTTCTTAGTTCAACAGCAAATGTATTTGTGAGCTTCTGAAGCCACCTATTCAACACCTCTCAGGTGCAAGGACTCATCCTTCTAAAATGATGAAGTTTGTAAAGGAACAAAGAGCATCTTCAATCACAGTTTCTTTCCACTTTCCAGAGGACAAGCAGAAGCAGAAACACAATCAACAACAAAAGTTAAGTTTATATATTTAATTTATAAAACAGATAATTTTTGTCATTTAAATATTATTAATGAAGTTCAAATTCTTTCTTACTTCTTTCAGCAGTGCAATACAATGAGAGAGTGCTACAAATGTTACATGTGATATTCATCTGTGCAAATACACAGCCAACGCAGAAATATTTAAAATAGTGACAGATCTTTCTTTTTTCTTCTTTTTTTCCTCTACTATGGAGAGAAATACTCTGATTTCCGGGCCCCCAGAGGAAGGAGAAGCTTCAGTCTTTGTATAGATGTCTCATTCTCCCACAGTGGGAGGAATTTTTGCTTTCCTCTGGACTGCTGTAAGATCCCAGCATTTTTGTGACTCACTTGATGGTTGTATTGACTATCCTGCACCTAAATTTTAATGTAGAGTACTGTTATAGATGGGAACATTCATGTGAGAGGTATTAAACTGTCTTCATCTCAGCAACAAAGACATGCTGTTTAGTTCTGAATGTTTCTCTCTAAATCTCCTCCTATCTCTATAGCCACATAGATTTAGTTATAGATTAGATTTACATATTAAATAACAGCATTTTAGATAAATAGTGACCATTTTGGTCACCTCACAAAGTATAGATGGAAAAATATCACATCTGCTGTGAAGCTATAACTTTTGTTTAATTTTTCTGATATAGCTTACAGAAATAGCTATTTAAACTTAAAGTGCAAAGCAAATTGTTTACTGCTTCATTATTCAGACTGCTAAAATTTGGCTTATACTTCGAAAAATAATTTAGCTTGCTTAAGCTTTTAACCTCTGAATTTTGTGTAACTGGTGAGTTAATAAATTGTTCATTATTAGACATTTCTTCTCAGATAGGTGTCTACAAATTATATCACTTTAATTTTTTGTGGGTATGCTGAATAAATCCAGCTTCATAGTAAAGCAGGTTTCCAGTTCTTCAGTCACAGAACCACAGAATGGCTGAGGTCAGATGGGACCTCTTGAGATCAGCCAGTCCAAGCCCCCTGCTCAAGCAGGTCAGCTAGAGTCAGTTGTCCACAGCAACATCCAGTTGGGTTTTGATCACCTCCACAGATGGAGACTTCATAACCTCTCTGGGCAATCTGTTACAGCATTTAACCACTCTCAGAGTAAAAGAAATGTTTTGATGTGTTCAGGTAGAATTTTGTGTGTTTTAATATGTGCCTCTTGTCCTGTCATTGGACAATACTGAGACGATCCTGCTTCTCTCTTCATTTCCTCCCATTAGGCTTATATACATTGAAAAGATGCCCCTGAGCCTTCTCTTTTTCGGGCTGAAGAGTCTCAGCTGTCTTAGCCTTCCTCATGAGAGAGCTGCTCCAGCCCCTTCATCATCATCTTTGTGACCTTTTGCTGGACTGTCTGCAGTATGTCCGTGTCTCTTGTGTACTGAGGAGCCCAGAACTGGACACAGTACTCAAGGTGTTGCCTCACCAGTGTAGAGTAGAGGGGAAGGCTCACCTCTCAACCTGCTGACAATGTTCTTGTTAATGCAGCCCAGAACCTTGTTGGTCTTTTTCACTGTGAGGTTGAAATGGTAGTTCATGATCAGCTTGTTGTCAGCCAGGACCCTGAGGTCCTTCTCAATAGAGCTGCTTATCAGCGGGTTGGCCCCCAGCATGTATTAGTGCATGGGATTGTGACTCCCTAGGTGCACAACTATGCATTTCCCTTCATTGAACTGTGTGAGATTCCTGTCAGCCCAATTCTCCAACCTGTTAAGGTCCCTCTGAATGGCACCACACCCACCTTGTTCTTCAGCCACTTCTCCCAGTTGTGTATCATCTGCAACCTTGCTACGGGTGCACTCTATCCCAGTATCCAGGTTATTGATGAAGATGTTGGAACAGTATTGGCCCTGGTATTGCCACCTGGGTACACCACTAGTGACTGACCTCCAGCTGGACTTTGTGCCACTGATCTCAGCTCTCTGGGTCCGATTGTTCATCCAGTTTTCCACCTGTCCACTCTTCTAACCTGTATTTTCTCAGTCTGTCTATGAAAATGTTACAGGAGAGTGTCAAAAGCTTTACTAAAGTTGAGGTAAGTAACACGCATTGCTCTCCCTTCATCCACCAAGCTAGTCACTTCATCGGAGAAGCCTATCAGCTTGGTTGAACATGATTACCCTTTCATAAATCCATGCTGACTGCTTCCTTCTTGTCCTTAATGTATTTGGATGTTTTCCAGGAGGATTTTCTCCATCACCTTCCCAGGGACAGAGGTGAGACCAACCCACCTGTAGTTGCCCTGAGCTTTCTTTTCATCCTTCTTGGAGACAGGAGTAATGTTTTCTTTCTTCCAGTCCTCACGAATAGCTCCCAGTCTCCATGACTATTCAAAGATAATTGAGAGGGGCCTCACAATGACATCAGCCTGTTCCCTCAGGACTCATGGGTATAACCCATTAGTGCTCATGGACTTGTGTGTGTCTAGTTTGTTCAAGTGCTCCTTAACTAGCAATACCGCTACCATGGACTTCCGGAGGGCAGACTTTGCCCTGTTCAGGACACTGGTCGGGAGGGTCCCTTGGGAGACGGTCCTGAAGGGCAAAGGGGCCCAGGAAGGCTGGACCTTCTTCAAGAAGGAAATCTTGAAGGCGCAGGAGCAGGCAGTGCCTGTGTGCCATAAGAAGAGCCGGCGGGGAAGACGGCCGGCCTGGCTGAACAAGGAGCTTATGCTGAGGCTCGGGGAAAAAAAGAGAACTTACCACCTCTGGAAAAAGGGGCAGGCAAGTGAAGAAGAATACAAGGACCTCGTTAGGTCATGCAGAGAGGGAATTAGGAAGGCGAAAGCCCAGCTAGAGCTCAACCTGGCCACGGTCGTGAGGGACAACAAAAAAAGCTTCTATAAATACATTAACAACAAAAACAGAGCCAAGGAGGATCTCCATCCTCTACTGGATGCGGCGGGGAACATTGTCAGGAAGGATGAGGAAAAGGCTGAGGTACTTAATGCCTTCTTTGCCTCAGTCTTTAACAGCCACACCAAGTATCCTCAGGGTATCCGTCCCCCTGAGCTGGATGACAGGGATGGAGAGCAAAATAGGCTCCCCATGATCCAGGAGGAAGCAGTTAACAACCTGCTATGCCACCTGGACACTCATAAGTCTATGGGGCCTGATGGCATCCACCCAAGGGTGCTGAGGGAGCTGGCGGAGGAGCTTGCCAAGCCGCTCTCCATCATTTATCAACAGTCCTGGTCAACGGGGGAGGTCCCGGACGACTGGAGGCTTGCCAACGTGACGCCCATCTACAAGAAGGGTCGGAAGGAGGATCCGGGGAACTACAGGCCTGTCAGCCTGACCTCGGTGCCGGGGAAGGTTATGGAGAGGCTCATCTTGAGGGCGCTCACGGGACATGTGCAGGACAACCAAGGGATCAGGCCAAGCCAGCACGGGTTCATTAAAGGCAGGTCCTGCTTGACCAACCTGATCTCCTTCTATGACCAGGTGACCCGCCCAGTGGATGAGGGAAAGGCTGTTGATGTTGTCTACCTGGACTTCAGCAAAGCCTTTGACACTGTTCCCCACAGTATTCTCCTGGAGAAGCTGGCGGCCCGTGGTTTAGACAGGTACACTCTTCGCTGGGTAAAAAACTGGCTGGATGGCCGAGCCCAGAGAGTTGTGGTGAATGGGGTGAAATCCAGCTGGCGGCCAGTCACAAGCGGAGTCCCCCAGGGCTCAGTTTTGGGACCGGTCTTGTTTAATGTCTTTATTGATGATCTGGATGAGGGGATAGAGTGCTCCCTCAGCAAGTTTGCAGATGACACCAAGTTGGGAGGGAGTGTTGATCTGCTTGAGGGTAGGAAGGCTCTGCAGAGGCATCTGGACAGGCTGGATCGATGGGCTGAGGCCAACTGGATGAAGTTCAATAAGGCCAAGTGCTGGGTTCTACACTTCGGCCACTACAACCCCAGGCAACGCTACAGGCTTGGGGACGAGTGGCTGGAAAGCTGCCCCGCAGAAAATGACCTGGGGGTGTTGATCGACAGTCGGCTGAATATGAGCCAGCAGTGTGCCCAGGTGGCCAAGAAGGCCAATGGCATCCTGGCTTGTATCAGAAATGGTGTGGCCAGCAGGAGCAGGGAGGTGATCATGCCCCTGTACTCAGCACTGGTGAGGCCGCACCTCGAATACTGTGTTCAGTTTTGGGCCCCTCACTACAAGAAAGACATTGAGGTGCTGGAGCCTGTCCAGAGAAGGGCGACGAAGCTGGTGAGGGGTCTGGAACACAAGTCTTATGAGGAGCGGCTGAGGGAGCTGGGGTTGTTTAGCCTGGAGAAGAGGAGGCTGAGGGGAGACCTCATCGCTCTCTACAACTACCTGAAAGGGGGTTGCAGAGAGGTGGGTGTTGGTCTCTTCTCCCAAGTGACTAGTGACAGGACTAGGGGAAATGGCCTCAAGTTGCGCCAGGGGAGGTTCAGGCTAGATATTAGGAAAAAGTTCTTTACTGAGAGAGTAGTGAAACATTGGAATAGGCTGCCCAGGGAGGTGGTAGAGTCACCCTCCCTGGAGATATTCAAGGAGCGTGTGGATGTGGCATTGTGGGATGTAGCTTGATGGACATGGTGCTGTGTGGTGTTGGGTGGGTTGTGGCTTGTTGTTGTTGTGTGGTGGGTTTTGGGGTTTTTTTTGTGTTTTTTTTCGTTTTTTTTTTTTTTTTTTTTTTCCATGTTGGACTTGATGATCTTACAGGTCTTTTCCAACCGTAGTGTTTCTGTGATTCTGTGAACTAGTTAGGGAGGGTAAGTCTACCCACAGAGGGCAACTCCGCCCTCTTGCAAACTTCTGTCTGGTCTGAGGGGCCTTGCATGAATACAGATTTTTTTTGTTTGTTTGGTTTGGGGTTTTTGCTTGTTTTTCCTGGCCTATGTGTGTTGGTGTGCCTTTCTGCACATCCCCAGTGCCTTGCTGTGTCTCTCTGTGCAGCCCTCATGCTTTAGCATGCCTTTCTGCATGGCCAAACTGTCTCAGTATGCTGCACTCCTTTCTGTTGCGTCTTTCTTTCTGAAAATTCCCAATCTTTCTAAATGTCCTTTTCTAAATTTTAAACAGTAGAAATCTCCAGAGTTTTCTGGTAGTGTTTTCATTAATACAATGTACAGGTGTAAAGCTTCTGATATCCTATTTCTGTTTAGGATTATGTTTGTTCCCTTGGCTACAGCTTTGCATGGGGACCTCTTGTAGTTAGCTGCTGTGGTTCTGTGCTCTGATTTTGAAATCCTCCTCAGCCTCACTAAATTTCGGAACTGAATGTTGAATGTGACTGCATTCTTTGCTTCTGTGTTTATGGCCTGCTAAACCACACTAAAATACGTATGATTCATATGATCCTCTTTGTCAAACAATCCAAGCCTTGTCTATGCAGCTGGCCAGTTCTTTTTACTGTTTTATATTTGTAGATTTTTAACCTCCTGGAAATTTTTACCAGTAATCATTGTATTCATTTCTTCATCTTTCTGGACCATGAAAAGAGGATCTGCATGTACTGCACTAAGAACAGATCTTTATGGCACTCCGGAAGGAACATCACTCAATAATGATTTTCCATTTACTTTTCTCTTTGTGTGATTGCATGTAATGAGACAATGAGTTTGCATCATGCTTATTCTTTAACAGCTTGAAACAGGGAATTCAGTCATATGACTTAATGTTCTGTAGCAACAGTCACCTTTGTCAACTAAACCTCTACTTGCATAAAAATTATCAAGTTTGTAAATGAAGTTATTGTATGATGATGGATCACTCCTTCGTAATAATTTCAATGAAAAAATAAAAAAAGTGCCTTTGCTCTGAACACTGCCTTTGTAATAATTGCATTGTTATATTTATTGTTGCTGATTCTCATAACATATTTCTTCTATTTGGAAAGAAATGCATGTTTTTGTCTTAGGATGTAGAAGTAAAGTTTAGTTATTTCTGGTATAATCATTGTCATCAGGAATAAAGATTTTGTCACAGAAATTTAGCAGCTCTTTCTTACCTGCATGAAGTCAGCAATACTTAAAAGAGCAAAGTGGAGTAAGTAATTAGTTTATCCTGAGATACACAGTAACATATATCTCAATATGCAAAGGAGCTTTTACTGCTCAATCTACAGACAGATATATGCCATGAAGTTGGATGGAGCTTGGCCCTAGCTTTGATGAAATTTGAATCTAGCACTCAGTTTTACAGCAACCAAATTCTTTACTGGGTTTTAACAAGAATTCAAATCTTAACAGATGTAAAGTTTACAAACATTCTAACTTAGATTAAATCTCTTACAGGAACTCAAGAATAGATCTTATATAGTGATCTTGCTCCTTGAGGTATTTTTTTCTAGAGGAATGAAAATTTAATTAAAGCAAAAAGACAACAACAAAAAAACCCTTCCCTCTTTTCAGAGTTAGGTCACATTAAATCCAAGATTTTGGAGAGATCTTACTTGCTTGTTTGATTGCTTGTTTTCAAAAAAAAAAAGTGTAAGATTTAGAAATTGTTTCATATCGCTTTTACCTATGAATGCAGTGACTGTTTAGCTGTCTATGTCTATAATACATACCAAACACTGACAAACACAGATATATATTAGGAGGAAAGATTTTTGTGCTGGGATTCCTTTAAGACTGTATTTTTTGCTTTTTCAACAGAATAATCTACTAGAATTACTGAGAAAATTTTTCTTTCACAATTTGGAGTGAAATAAAGTATTTTAGTTCACATGTTTATGTATTTTTTATCAAACCAGTGTTAAAACAACACCAGGCTGGGCAGGAGTGTTGATCTGCTTGAGGGTAGGAAGGCTCTACAGACGGACCTGGACAGGCTGGATCGATGGGCCGAGGCCAATTGTATACAGTTCAACAAGGCCAAGTGCTGAGTCCTGCACTTAGGTCACAACAACCCCATTCAGTGCTACAGGCTTGGGGACGAGTGGCTGGAAAGCTGCCCTGCAGAAAAGGACCTGGGGGTGTTGATCGACAGCTGTCTGAATATGAGCCAGCAGTGTGCCCAGGTGGCCAAGAAGGCCAATGGCATCCTGGCCTGGATCAGAAATAGTGTGGCCAGCAGGAGTAGGGAGGTGATCATGCCCCTGTACTCGGCACTGGTGAGGCCGCACCTCAAATCCTGTGTTCAGTTTTGGGCCCCTCACTACAAGAAGGACATTGAGGTGCTGGAGCGTGTCCAGAGAAGGGCGACGAAGCTGGTGAGGGGTCTGGAGCACAAGTCTTATGAGGAGTGGCTGAGGAAGCTGGGGTCGTTCAGTCTGGAGAAGAGAAGGCTGAGGGGAGACCTTATTGCTCTCTACAACTACCTGAAAGGGGGTTGTAGAGAGGTGGGTGCTGGTCTCTTTTCCCACGTGTCTAGTGATAGGACAAGAGGAAATGGCCTCAAGTTGAGCCAGGGGAGGTTTAGACTGGATATTAGGAAAAGTTTCTTTACTGAAAGGGTTGTCAGACATAGGAACAGGCTGCCCAGGGAGGTAGTGGAGTCACCCTCCCTGGAGGTATTTAAAAGACATGTGGATGAGGCTCTTAGGGGCATGGTTTAGTGGTAGACTTAACTGTGTTAGGTTAACGGTTGGACTTGATGATCGTTTTCCAACCTAAATGATTCTATGATTCTATGAAATGAAAAAAATGTAATTCAAATCCATTTAAAGGAAAACAAAATTTAATTTGATGGTATTTTTTTTATTTTAATTTCTTATTTTTTTTCTCTATCCCTCCACCACTGAAAAAAAGAGCAAAATACTGAATATGAAAATCTCAATTCCCTCATTCATATCTAACACCGACTGAAAGGAATTCTAAAAATGTTCTCTCATTTCCAGCCTATACTACTACATAAAAGATAGCTAGGGAGTAAGCTTGAAAACTAAAATTCTTGATTGTTCACCCTGTTGAATTGTCAGCTCTGAATTGCTTCAGCCAGCTCTCTCCAAAATAAATCTGCAACAGAGATGCTATCCTTAATCAGGTGGAATGTGACCCATCAGTGCCACTGGGCCTCAGGGGCAGGGATTGGTCTCTTGTTCTCTTCTATTACCAGTATAGTCATAACCTTTGAATTGAAGCATTTATTTCTTTTCAAACTATTTTACCAAAGCCTGAAACATTTCAAACAATAGCAAAAGCTTTACTGAAATGTTTCACTGGATAAAAGAATAAATTAAAATCACAACCCTGTTAGCATTTTTGAGCAACTTGTATTACTGTTGCTGAGTGATATGAGTCAGTCCCTCCTTCGGGTACGGACATGCTGACTCCACGCGATTTCTAATTAAATTTGAAAAAAAGAGAATCGTAATTTATCTCCTTTGTTTCAAGTCACATTCTGATTAAGTGCATAGGAAAAGTACTCATTTATACTAAAATGTTCACATCTAACCAATAACTAACCCCTGAAGAAGAGTATGAGGAGTATGATAACTGAATTCTGGTACAGACCAAATTATTCTTTGTATCATCAGTATATAAAAAATACTTGAACTATAGGGAGCTGCTTTTAAGGGAGTTCTTACACAAATTTTCTAGAATTAATTTTTAAGTTTATTTTGTACAGTTTCGGTGAGTTTGAATAAATACACAGAAGCTGGATTTTACCTACAAATCTTAAGTGGTGTGATTCAGCTTCCAAAGCATACATATTGAGATCTATCTGAGATGCCACAAGACATCTGAGTTGTTCTGCATGCAACTGGTATATATGATGCAGGAACTATGGGAAACCCATGTGCTTCTGGTGAGGAGCTGCAGGTCAGGTTAGATACCCTCAGATATCTCACACATCACTGGATACCTATGTTTAACCAATTGATTGCAGTGCTGAATTTTTAGAAATATAAATCTTATCCCAGTTGACTTTTGTGAGGCCAGAATGTTACTCCCAGTTTGTGAGAGCTTCTTATTGTTTATAACTACATTGGAAGAACATTGGTTCAATATCTGCAGTTAGGCAGCAACTAAGAATAGGCAGCAACTAAGAATCAACCGTAAAATAAAAAAATCAAGAAGTGATACTAGAAACTGAGTCCAGCCTTTAGTCAGTATAGCCAAATAACCTGACCAAAAGGTAGATGCCAATTTGGGGCAGGTGTTTGGACTACAATCTTTATAAAGCAGCCTAAAAATATTTGTCTAGTGCCATTGGAAAAATGTCTGAGACTTTTGCACCGGACTGAAAATATGACACAAAAGCTGTGTGAACAGCATGGGACTACACAGGGTACTTTCTGGTGTTTTCAAATGGCAATTCATGCTGAAGTGTGAGCAATTGTGTCAAGCCTTGTCTGTGCAGAAAATAAAAAGAAGCCTTTTCAAGAGGATATTTATCTCACCTACCTCAAACATATTTTGTGAGAAAATGAACTGTTCTTAGGAAGACCCACAGCCAGACGTTTGTAAGAGTACCTGGCTTTGAGTAACTGTTGACACACTGTACCTGGAATACTTTGAACTAAGAAAATTACCTTGAGATGTATGAAGCAGTTACCTCATAAAGAGAGTAGAAAACACTTCACTCTTCATAAAAAAACAATAGGTTCCAGACAAAGAGAAGATAAAAAAAAATATTTTTTAAAATCTTTCATTCTAAACATAGAGTATTTTAATAGTTTTTTGTTAAATGAGACAAAAGAAGCTAATGAAAACTGTATTCCTAAAATAAGAGGAGGGGGACAAGTATTTTGCAAGGAAAAATATGGTAATATTAGTAGAGTAATATGGTTTTAATTAAAGAGTGAAGAAAACATAGAAACATTGAAATAGTATAGCATGTTCAAGGCCAAAGGATGCTGAAATTTTGAGAGGCTATTTGAGAAAAATTTATAGGGATCTGAAATAAAGATCAGAACAGAAACAGTAGATCAAATTAATTCTTTAAGATTACCACCAAATATACCCGGATAGACAGTTCAGAATTAATTTGAAGTTGGCATTAGATGCAGCATTAGAAAGCCAGATAATCATGCTGAAAATATTGGGTAAAATTCTTTAGTTTCTGTGTCTATGCAGTATTTGTGACACCTCTCAAAAGTATACTGGTTATCTGTTTCTTTATAGTCATGTGAATTTTACAAAATTCTGTTAAAATGAGTTAATCTTCTGGAAAAAGAAACAGAAAAACAATCACTATTACAGTGATTGAAATATGGCATTGCTAAGGTACATTTCTAAATTTTTCATTTGCTTTTTCGGCAACACAAAATTCTATTTTAAATTTTAAGTGTCTTTTAAAAAGAAATACAATGAACATTAGAGGGTTAAAAACTCAAGAATGAAATAGGTAATAATTGATCCAAAGTAATTCTTCCAGCTGCTGTTTTGTAAAAATTATAATCAAAAACATTCCTGTTTGATTTGAGCTGAACAAATATTTTTTCTCTTCTGAATTCCCATTAAGGGAATAATTTAAATGTCTGGGTAAATAACCAAATGACAAGCCTACAATTTGTAACTGTGTTAAAGAAATAAATCTCGTACTGGATTAAAAGATTGTTTTAGCTCTATTCCCAGAAAAAAAGTGTAGTGGCTGAAGACATTGGGAACAAAATACTTAGGAAAACTTTGAAGTACCAGAACACAAAAGAGAGTTGAAAGTACCCAGTTTGTCCCATAATTCCCACTTCTTTCAATTTTTTTTTTTAAATAAAATATATGCTGGATAAGCTTGTAACTATCAATAGATTGAGAAGAAGACTTACAGTACAAACTAGTGAAACGCTTCCATATGAAAGCTTCTGAGTAACTAAGTATGTGAAAAAAATAGTGCATGAGCAGGATTCAGTTATCTAAATAACATCTAGCACCACATCACATCTGAGGAGGAGCGGAGAGAAAATAGAACAAGATTATCTAGGCTCTGGTAAGTAGTCTTTCTTATAAAGTAAGAAATAGGGGCTTCATTTGCTACTTGGCCTGTGGGATTTTAAACCAATAGTTCTAACAGCACAAAAGAGTGTCCTACCTACCATCACACGGTGCAGGAATTACGGAGGAGAAGACGCGAAGCATGGTGACCGCTTCATTTCTGATGAAGCTGTGTTGCTCTGGTGGGAAAAGTGAAAGTCTCACAGAAGTTAGGGCATGATTCTTAATTTAGTAGTTAAGGCACATGCCTCCGAGAAGTATAAAAGGGTTTTGTTAGGGATATTTCTTTGAATATGTAGGTAGATTCAGATATTTTAAAGCAAGTTGTCTGTGATAAATTAACCTAATCTCTTTTACTTATTACAAGACACCTAATTTAACCAGGTCAAATCACATGTGTATCCAGCACAAAACATTCTTCATTTTCCTTATATGATCTGTGTAAGACTAGAAAATTTATTTGTTTCTTTTTATTTTCCCTTTTATTCTGTTGAACCAGATTTTGTCTTAAAGTCTTTTGAGTCCTAAACTGTGAAATTATCCTGAGTCACTATAGACCAGCCTTGTCTCTTAAACTCTTAGCCTCTTTATTTTAGTAACACAGGAATAAGACCTGCATACCGTCCCCTTCTTAGCTCAGCTTTGTCTCCTTGCGCAGCTGATTAAACATGAGTAGGTCTGCTAATTTGTTAGAGGATGTAGTTCACAACAGAGTTAGAAAGTGGTTAAGAACCACTTCCACTTACAGTCTGGACCAATACACGGTGAACATCTCTCCCATATCCTTTGTGAAAACCCGTTTTGTGGACTTGCATGCTCAGGAGAGCATTTCCATTGATCTCAAAAGCACTATGGATATAAAAAAAAAATAATTCAGCAATTATGTTTAGAAGGATGGATGTATCGAAAGTCATGTGTGTGTGCCTTTTGCAGGATCAGGACCCATGAATGAGTTATTAGAACTGAAGTATATGTTTATAATATTTTACCAAAGTCTTGCAAATTTAAGGGAACTCTATCTTTCTTGAAAGATAAACTCTAAGTGTACACACAGAAACTAATCAGATTTGTCAGCTAACGAATTCTACTTTAAATAAATATGACTAAATAAAACACAGATTCACACAGAACCAGTAGGAGTTAGATGGCAAACCACTCCATTGAAATAAATAGGCTTCAATAACTATGCCGATAGCTATGTTAGTTATCACATCCTATTCATTTTGCCATTGCCATTGCAATTGCAATTGCTTTGGAACAGGAGTCACTGTAATATGGGGAGGCCAGCCATCAAGTCCCATTCATTTCAAAAAAGATGTGGTTAGCTATCAAATCCCATCTCATTCATTTCAGCTTATACTGTATTAGCATTTTAACTTATACTGTTAATGGCATTATTCCCATTGACTTCAAGGGATACTTAAAGAAAAAGAAAAAGAAGAAAAAGAAAAAGAGAAAAAGAAAAAGAAAAAGAGCAAAAAATAAGTAAAAGAAAAAGAAGTAAAAGAGAAAGAAAAAGAAAAAAGAAAAAGAAAAAGAAAAAGAAAAAAGAAAAAGAAAATGAAAGAGAAAGAGAAAACGAAAGAGAAATAGAAAGAAAAAAGATAAATAATTTGACAAGCTACATTTAAATAGGTTCAAATATAAAAAAATGCTAACTGAAGAATCTTTATATCACAATTATTTTACATAACATGTCCATGCTCACATATTCACACACATGTATATCTTATAAGCACATAAAGCTACTACTATTCACCACCACAGATTTTGTGACATGTTGATTTAAACTGATTCTAATAATACATTGAAAAGTAAATCTGAGCTTACAGATTAACTTGGGTCCCAACTTAATATGGACTGTTTCACATAATTTTCAATTTCCTGGTTGGAAAACAGGTGCTTAGTTTGAGGAACAATCCAAGTTTGGCTAACCCGCTTAGGTTTAGTAGGTTTAGTATTTGGATTTGAATTGTTCACGCTAAACAAAGGTAAGTACACAAAAAACCTCCAAACTTTTAAGTTGAATTGCAAAAAAAAAGTAATTAAAAAAATAGTTTGGAAAGCTCTAGAATGTGAATCTTGTGGTGCTTCACACAGCAATTCTACAATGTTAACTTGCTTACTCTTATTCTGTGTTATACTGCTTCCTGTTCTCTCAGGCTGCACTTAACATTTCTAAATAAAATATGTCAGAGATTGTTCTTTGGCTCTGAAGCCAAGACCATGACATGGCTCAGAGATGAATTTTCTTCCATGCAAAGCAGGGTATCTATACCAAAACTGCCTACTGTGACTGGTGACTGGCACATGTTTTCTTCTGAGATGCATCTTAGCAATGACTGGGAGAGTGCTAGCTGCCATGGCCTGAAACTGTGCTTAGGAACATGTTAAGAATTAAGCAGCCTGGACAGTCATGCACCTGTACCCATGCTCTAGCCTTGTTTTACTTAGTGTAATTGTAGCCCGAATATCTTTTGCTTAAATATTTTTATCACGATTTAGTTGATCTCACATATCAAAATCTGCCTACCAACATGGTAAAGATAAGTGACTCTTGCATTGCTGACAATAAAATGTTCTCCTATCCACAGCAAAATAATGACACCTGACGCTTAAACCACTTTGAGAAACACACTTGTCTTTCCTCCTATTCTGAACAAAATCTACAATAATGTCTACAGCCATTCTGAAAATTCACAAAGAGGGAGATAAGGCCGAGTTCATCAGTTTGCCTCTCTGTTTTGCCATTTTGTCTGCATAACACTTCCTGAGAGTATGAATAGCAATAACTGCAAAGTAGTCACGCCCATATCCCCCAGACAGCAGACCTGATTTCCATAAACTACTAGCATCCCGAGACGATCTGTTCTGCCTCTTTGATCCTCAGTAAAATCAAGAGGCCTTCAGCTGGCAGACGATACCTGTACCAACTAAGCTACCTCATGCAACATTAGGCATGTAGTCCGTATGCCGACAGTCACCCATTAACATGACCAACCATTTCAAAGAAAAACTATTATTGTAGAATGAGCCCAAGACAGTTTCAAACTAGCCAACATTTACTGCAGTAACAAGAAGAATCTACCAGCAGGAAAATACCAGTAAAAGTGGTAATGAGGCAAAGCAGTTGGAAAAAAGCTGGTTTAGAAAAACTGTGCACATAATTTCATGGACCTGGGGAAGAAAAAGAATTATTTTTGGAGGGGATAATCTTTCATAAATTGTATGTTTTCTTGGTGAAATTAAAACAATAATTTGAGGACTTTTTTATTATTATTTTGTAGTTGAAGAAAATGTCCTGCTCAACCTAAAAACAATTTATCATCTCAGCTTTCCTTTTTTTCCATTTATTTTTTTAACCACTTAAAAGGATGAAGGAAAGGAAAGGAATAATGAAAGCAGATACAATGCTTGGTAAGGGCAAGTCCCTGGGGAGAGAATAATTTATTGAGAATCAAAATAAAGGATGTGAAAACTAGAGAAAAAAATATTTTGAACTGTAAGGAAAGTGGGATATTATCTATAGGAAATAATCTATTTTTAGAAGGAGATGCATGACATTGGGTGCAGGTGGCCAGGTGCTGGTAGCAGGGGACTGCAGGGGTGGCCTCTGTGAGGAAAGGCCAGGGTGGCCCTGTGTGGGACACAGCCAGATCCAGCTGGCTCCAACAGACCCACCACAGGGCACAGCTGAGCCCAGCAGCCAAGATGTGGTGCCTCAAGGAAAATGTATTTAAGAAAGTTTTTGTTTCTCACCATTGTATTCTATTTTTTATTGGCAATAAATTAAATTCATTTTTCCCAAGTCAAGTCTGTTTTGCCTGTGATGCTAACTGGTAAGTGATCTCGACCCATGAGCAATTCCACCTTATTGTCTCCCCTGTCCTGTTCAGGAGGGGGAGTGAGACAGCGGCTGAGTGGGCTTCTGGCACCTGGCCAAGGTCAACCCACCACAGTGTACAAACTTGTCTTCACTCAAAAATGATGTTAAAAACATTATTTTCCCAATACCTCCAGCTGACCAACTACAGAAAGAAATAAAAAAATCCCAACTACTAACCAACAACAAAAAAACAAAACCCTGAAAACCCAAACCCACACACACTTCTGGAGGTTGCAAAAAGCTAACTAACAAAAAATAGTTTTGGAGACAGCTTGCTAGGTGTTAATATAACACTGATAAAAACACTGATCAATGAACTAAACTAGGAAGTAATGAAGTTGTTTTATGGCAAGCAACTGTTACCCCACTGATTTAATATTTGAAGATGTTTCCAGGAGGTGGTTCAGTTAATCCTGAAATAAGTTTCTAACAAGAGGAAAGACCTGACAGAGGATCTTGTCTAATTTAACCTACCTTTTTATACAGGAGAAATAGGAAATAATCCATTCTACTGTACTACCTCAAATAGATTTTTTTACTTCAATATGTATCTTCATATTCAAGTTCTCTATGGTATGCTTCCTTATAGACTTGTCTCATTCTTGTTTGTATCAATATTTTTCTCCTTTTTTATACATTATGTCATTATGTTTAGGTTTTGGCTTACTGTTTGTGGGGTGTTCTTTAACAACATTTAAGTTTTATTCTGGATAGGTCAGTTACATTAATCTGAAATTTGTTAGGGATTCCAGCGTAGATTCAAAAAACCTAAATTTAGTGTTTACAATATAGCTGTTTACATGTGATCTACAGGTCCAGACTCCATTATACTCAGGAGAGATAGGATACTTAGCATCCTGTGTAATTTGATATGTTCAAAAATATCTAGAATTCTGGGACAGGCAGACATGGCACAGGACGTGCTAGAAGTAAATACCCTTCTGAAGTTAAAGATCAAGTGTGCTACCCTGACTCTGCTATGTCAGTTGGTATTATATACATATGTTTATGCAAATAGATTGGGTTTTCTGCTGATAAGTAGATATCCACTATGTAAACCCCTAAATTTAGCTGCTGAAATGTGATGCTTTAAAAAGAAAAAAAAAGTATCTTGCTCACAGACGTCACACAGCCCATTGTTCTCCAAAATATTCTAGAGGAAAATGTAACAGCTGGAGTGTTTAATTATGCTGCAGCGGATACTGCTGCATTTATATAGAGTAGCCTTACTCACAATTCCTTGTAATAATAAGATTCTGAGCCATATAAGAACATCTCTTTACAGCCATAATGTAAATAAAACAACTGGGCCAAAATCCAGACACATACTAAATCATCATATCATTAATGTGATAAGAAAAAATCTGCATATTTATGTTGAAACAACATAGTATTTCTCCTTTTCCAAGACAGTCGGCTTTGTGAGAAGTAAAAAGCAGCGAATGCCACAAATTTTGAGCTGTTGACATGATCCCGTGTTATGTTTTCCTATGGCAAAAGTGGTCTAGCTACTTATCTAGTTGGAAAACTACTGACAAAGTGTTAATCAGAGGTTCATAATCATACTGGAAAAATGAAGGAGATGATAGAAAAATGAGAAGAGAGTGACCTAGGTCTATCTCATATTCCCATTACCGATTTTGACAGTTAAAGAGCACGTATTCTTAATGGGTCTATAAATGATATCAAGCTGCAGAGGAAAGGGTTGTAAGGAGCTTTTGGGATTAGAATTAAAAAACCCGCAAACCTGTCTTAAGGAAAAAGCATGCAATTCAGTAGGTACAAATGCAAAGTACTCTTCTTAGACAAAAATTACTATACAAACACAAGATAAGTGAAAGTGCTACTAGGTATTACTTCAGTTCAAAAAATCTGGAAGTAACATGAATTAAAAGCTAAATGAGGCAGCACAGGATTCCATGACAACGTGATACCCAGGTCTGTTTGAGAATAAAACAGTTACCCATCCACATTGCCTGTTTGCATATGTTCTTCACAAAGTTCTGGGGGCATATCAGGAGGTGCCTAAGGGCTTATTGTCTTTCCAGCATGGATTTACTTGCAGTATGGACTGGGAGGGGGTGAATCGTATGCTTCTAGCTATCTCATTTGTTCTTGTGGAAGGCAATAGGAACTGCAAGAAGAGAGAAGTTGATGCCCCTCTGCAGACACTTTAGTTTTTCACAGAAAACTCAGACATGATCTGCCACAGGACAGATAAGATGTGCAAACACCTTGCATTTGAGTTGTGTATTTGGCCAG
Organism: Gavia stellata; assembly: GCF_030936135.1. NCBI lineage: Eukaryota > Metazoa > Chordata > Aves > Gaviiformes > Gaviidae > Gavia > Gavia stellata. Next base: position 43,848,071 of record NC_082594.1, read on the forward strand.
GACTGTGTATTGGAAGCAACCAGGGATTCAGACTGCTCTCAGGTGCAGTCTTAGCTATGATGAAGATTCAGCCAGTTAGATTAATTTTATGGTCCTGACAGGAATTTGGTTTTGTAGTTAATTTTGTGACCATGACAACTTTTTTACTTATGTGGCTATTGTGTCAAGATAAACATATTTCAGAAATTCTCAATAATGACTCTGGTTACATTTCTGGAAACATAAAATAAATAAAAATAAAATACTAATGTAATGCAGGAGTAGATACAATTCCAAACCTATTGGCTTCCTGATTTATAGTTTCCTGGGACTTCTTCATTTCTGAAAATTCAGTCTATTCAAACTTTTCTCACATTTAATTTTAGTGTAGCTGAGCAGCTGTCATCCTGGGTGATTATTTTATAACCAACATTTGCTGTCTACACCTATGTATGTTTAACTGGTAAATATCTGCTATGTTTCAACTTCAGTTTTCTGCTTTTTTTATACAAGGACATTTTCATTATCAAAGAAATACAAACCGACACAATCTTGTTATGTACATGTACAGCAGACGTGTAATTTTCCATAACCATAAATGAGAGCTTGAATAACCTTGATATTCTATTCTGTCATATTGTTTTTAAGCTGATGTAACACCATTGACATCAATGGACTTACCCCAGTATGAAATTGGTGTAATGGGGTGGAAAATCATTGCCGAAATCTCTAAGGGTATATTCAAAGTTCCCTTTACTGTAAGCTGTGTATTAGACTGGAAGATCCATAGTTTGTATTTCCATTCTTTGATGTGTATATCAAATGATGAAGAACTGTAAAACATTCCAAATGGGAAGCTATTCATAACCTTTTTTAATTAAGCATGAAATATTACATTTTAAAATTGTCATTTTTGTTATATGTTTAAGTATCTACTCAATGTCACAATTAATTTTGACTTTGGAGAAAAATACAGTGTGTAGCAATTTAATTTGATAACTATACACTACCAGAGTCAACATAATTTGTTGAAATTTACATTTGTTGAAATGAGTTGGTTTGTCTTTTTCAACTACATGATATACGGAAAAGGAGCTCCATTTGTGACCACCTTTTATAAAGCTACTTAGCAGATGAGATCAAGATTTCATAAACCTGGGTGTTCATGCATTGGTCATAGTTAACTCCTAAATTAGTAACTGTATGCAGGTCTTTGTATTTTTCAAGTAATTTTCCTGAGAGAAGCCAGATTAAACTGTCTTGATTTTTTTTTCCCTAATTACCAGATCAACATGTGAGTATCAAGTTGAAGATAAGGATATTATGTATCTCTTCAGTTTCATACTTCATTTCCTATGAATTTCTGTTACAAGATGATGAAAATATGAACCACAAACCACTTTTTTTTTTTTTAAGCAAAGAGTGACACACATGGCTTCATTTTCCTTTCACCTCTGCAAAAAGTGAACCTAGCTTTCAAAGCAAAAATGATAATTGAGCAGAATTGTATTGGTGGGAAGTGTTGATAACAATGTGGTTTTTGACCACCTTGTGCAATTTTATTACGGTTAGGAAGAGCTTTGTCAAATCACTTGTATATAATTTATTTTATTCTTCCATTACTTCATATTGAAAAGAGGTAAGATCCTGTTTTTTTGGCTATCAGTGAATAAAACATTTCCTGAATACTTTAACTTCCTTAAGAAAGCAAACTTTTTTTCCTATCTTTTTTTTTCTGTTAGCATTCATTCTTACACAGAAAGTACTGTTCATAGTCTTGATCACTTTCATTTAAAAATTTTTCTCATAAAGAAATCTAGGAAAAACTTATTCTCTCTACTTTTTTCTTATACACTGTTTTTTTGAACTGTTGGTGAGAAAATTGTCTCTTAAGCAAAAGAAAGGAAACAGTGCCAAAACAAAAATCCTGTGTGATTTCCTTTTGTAAAATGTCATATAAAAAGATGAATCTGAAAGGGTTCCACAGACAGTAGTAGTGGTTTTGTGGATATTTTTCACTTGACATGGGGTACTTTGCATGTCCTAAATATGGAAGGTTTAATTCCCAGTCTCCTGTGCTTTGTCATTTCATTTTCCCCTGGGAAATGTGCTATCACATCAGAATTATCCATTCATTTGTAGTCACACTTTTATCTTTGTTTCATGGAGGGGAGTGAGGACATAATGGGCAAGGCAGCAGAGACTGGTGTTAACAAGGTCCTAATTTGCTTTCTCAGCATCAGAAATTACTCTGAGGAAAAGTTTCTGGTACAGCTCTGCAGAGAATTATGACAAATTATTTACCTTTTCCAACCATTCACGCTGATGTATCTCTTTTTTTACTTTGGTTTTAGATAGTATTTATGGCTGATATTCAAACTGGGTGTTTTCTATTCTTCCAGCTTGCTTCCAAAGCAAGACAAAGTCAGATTTCAATAGAGATTGTGGTTGTCTGTATGAATTGTACTGATCTGGGATCATCCTATTCCTAATCATCTGTGCCTCTGAAAACCTCGGTAATTTCAGCTGGTATTTTGGTTGCCTAGAGATTTAGGCCTGGGTCCTAATTAACTATTTCAATTTAGGTTTTGTGGCTGATTTTGATTAAGAATATCCGGAAGAGAAAGGTTTGTTTTCTCCAGATACATTTTTTATTTTACCTTCACAATCTTGAATTTAATTCATTTCCTCATTAATCTTTATTTAATGAACATTTTCTTTTGTCAACAGCTAGAGAATATCTTTATTAAGTTAAAATTACATTTGTAGTTGTTTCTCACTTCTCACTTTTCATCACTCTTGTGACTGTAAATACCGGTCATAAAAATGTATATATTCATAATTCCTTAAATAGAGTCACATTTGAAAGACAGTTGTCTACTCTGTACTTATAAAATTATGGTAACTATTGTCGATTACTTCTTGAAAAAATAGGTGGGATGAAGATCTTGAAGTGATGTTGGAATAATTGCTAATACTATGTGTGTCTAGCTCTCTCTCAGAACATTAGTGTTTATTTACTCTGCTAGCAGGATTCTCTCTTTATTTTTTGGTTTCAACTTGTTGTGATTAATCTGACAAAACTATTCTAAACACTGCTCTACTGTTTGGTTAAGACAAACTAGTACTGTTCTGAATTGTTCCAGCAGTAAAGAGCAGTGAAAGAATGTCTCTGGATATTTCCCAATGAATTTCAGTCTGCATGTGCTAGCCTAACCCTACATACCTTTGAGACTTAAATACACAATCCCTTCTCATTTGGGCTGTGCTAAGGGAGAAACTTTTATTGCTCAGTTTCTTCTCACTACCCACTAGCTGGCAGTCATCCTGTAGCTTTTCAGTAACTGGCATTGTTCATGTGAGTGTTCCCTAGTATAACGTGGGCAAAATCAGTTGTATTGGTGCAAATTTCTGAAGTAAATTGTTCAAGCTAGCCTGCAACAGACCACAGAGTGCTCTGACACAGTGCTGCTAGCAAAAGTGTGTGTGGAAGTACCCCTAGCAAGGGACTGGTGATGTGCAGCTAGGGATGCAATTATTTTTCCATTATTCTACTCAGTTTCACACTGGCCAAAACTTGTTTTGATATTACTAACCTTTCTGAGTTAGTCTAATCTTAATTAGGACAATTCTAGAATTCTCTATCAACTGTATTGTACTGTACGAGGACTAATTCATTTCAGCTGGACTATTTATAAACAAAGACATCTACTTATGCAGCTGAGTAAGAGCTGGCATAACTGAGCTTTAACAAACAGATGTCCAAATTTCAAGATGTTAGGCCTAGTTTTTGCCTTGCACTGGAATGTCACTGAAATAAAAACTGGTACAATTGGAGATAAATCTGACCTTCTTATGACAGGGTATTTAGCAAAATGTTCTTTTTTACTTCGCTATGATTCTAATAATTTAGTTTCTTTTAATAGAATGAGCAACCCTATTTTACAGATGTATGAATATGAAGGTGTAAGGAAAGTGTTTATTAAAAAAAAGAAATATTGCTAAATTTTGAGCTGTCATTAGCTGATCATAAATGAATACTTTTCTAAAGGATTTGATTCAATTGTATTTTTAGAGGACTCTGTGATATTAAAAAAGTATCATAAGGAGGAAAAAACCTAATAACTGACAGAGGTCACAGTTACATAAGAAGAATTGAAAAATGGAAGAATATAAGAAAGAAAGAGCCACATGCAATCATGGAGGAGACAGATACATCAGTGCAAAGTTGTCACAGTTCAGCTCAGGATCAAGCTGGCTGCAGGAATCATCATAAATATCTGACATGTTGAGGTTAAAGTATCTGAGCGTTACAATGACTTAGTAATAGAACCCAGTTTGAGTGTACAGGTTTACTAAACTCCTGTGCTTTTTCAATTAATTGATAATTTTTTCTTTAATAAAATATTTAATTTATATTTTTTTATTTACTTTCTTGTTTTCTAATTTACTCTAGAGAGGATAGGGCTTTAAAATTATTTCATTCTTAATTTAATTTTGTTAGTGGAATTTGGAAAGGATGGATAATTTAAAGGATGAGTTTGATTCAATATTGTGACTTAATTTTATAATACAACATCTAACATTTAGAGATCAACATGATCTTGGAAAATTTCAAGTTAATAAATTTTGCTTATGGAAATTCTTAATCTAGAAATCTATGACTGTTTTTGTAGTATGATAGTAATATGAAAATACATTAAAAAATGAATAAAGCAATTGAAAATATTTCCTCTGCAAATATAAGTCAGTGTAAGGTCAGCACAAGATACTGTCTAATGTACATTACAGCTCTGTAAATCTTAGTTTCTCTGAAATTTGAAGTTCTCACAATGGCAAGCAATACATAAACTTATATATTGAAAGGGATTTTCTTATTGCTTCTGCTGATCTGTAAACTCAAAAAAATTGTTTAAGGTTATAAATGTCTTTATAAAATTATGATTTTGGCCTAATTTATTTTAGCAAGAATTGTAATGTATTCTGCCCTTTGATCTCTTAGCTTGAAACGCTGCCTGTTGTTCCATTATTCCACCATCCATTTGCAGATAACAATACATCAGAACCTTTTTCTTGCTGCAGAAACAATGCCCTTTATTTGAGAAAGGACATTGTTTTGACAGATAAAGTAGGCATTTGATAAATTGGAACAGGTTCTGAATTATTTTGAGGGGAATGTGTGCTACATCTGTCTGCTGATTTTTCACTGAAGCAGTGCTTAACTTTCTTGTCTGTTTGTGATTTATTGAGCTGCAGAAAAGGTTAGGAAAATTTCATGGCTCTTCTCTTATAATTTGTAAGTGAATCAAAAAGCATTTGTTACTGTTTATGATGCTCAAAAGACAGAATTACCCAAAACATTTATCCACAGCAGACTGTAGTGACAATGACAACAAAGGTAAACAAAATAATGATCTTCTAAATTATTAATAGTACAAATACAACACAGAAAACAAATTCAGCTGTTGAAATGCATGGAATGTTAATAAACTTTTGAGTGTCTATTTAGACACATTTTTAAAGGGTGTATTACTGTAAAAATGGCCACTATTAAGGAGGTAATTACAAAGAGTCTTATTACATATACATTTCCAAAATACTTTTATAGTTTAGTAAGATTTGTGAAGAACTTCTCACAAACTAAAGTAAAATCCTGGTCACAAAGTCAAAAGTTTTATATTACTCAGCATTCAGGTCTGAATTTAATTGCTGAAACAGAGTCTGTTTTTTGTTGAGACATTCTAGGGGATCCTATCTGACCTCTAAAGGCCATTACATATGGGTGCCTTCAATAGCCTATGGCATTTCAAGTAATATGCTCATACTTATGTAACCAAATCGAGCTCTAAGGATGAAATCCAGCTTCAGACTGTTGATCCTAAAATATAGGTGTTTCAATGTATGTGTTCCCCTATGAGCCAAGTTTTACTCTCCATTACAGTTAATGGAGAGTTTATTAATATGTCCAGGGCTCCATACAGTCATGTGAATATTGCTGTCTAGTGTTATCTGAAACTTTTTAGGATGTCGGAAATATCTGTATTAGACAAGGGAAGAAAAAAAAAAAAAGAAAATCCACTCCGTTCTGAACCAGCAGCCTCAGGCCAGGTGGAATAACGTAGGGTATTTCAGATGACAGTGTATGCTTGCCCTGTCAGCCCTGTGCATATGCCTTTAACAACTCCAATGGCATGAGACACCTCTGCAGAGTGTGCAGCTGAATGAAGCACCATTAACTGCTCTGAAAAAAACATCCAGGTGAGTGTCAGTTGACTAAACATAGGTGTCTGGTAATATCTGAGATACCCATTATCCTGTCTGGCATCCAGCTCCTGCTTCAGAGGAACATGCATCTCCCATAGGTCCTTTTTCATCTCTAACCTTCTTACATAGATGTCTTACTTCCTTAGGGCACTAGGTACCTAAGCGAGCAACCAAATTCAACTCCTAGATTTCTCCCTGTGGAGAAAAAATTGCCTCTCCTTGAGGGACAACTCATCCCACATAGCTAAGCACTTATTTTAGGATGGGATTAGTAAAGCTTTGGAGTACAGAGGAAACCTACATGAGTATTACGCTAATTATCTACCTTGCTGATGATTGAAGCTGAAGGAAACCACTACTCTTATCATTTTATTTGTATGAAAATAATTTTTATGTTTTCTATTTTTCTTTCCTTTTCTCTTTTTTCTTCACTCTCCTTATATTAGATGATACACAAACGCATCATAATGAATATCAGACATTAGACAAAAATACAGAATAATAGGTGAGATTTCTTTGCAGTGTTCACAAAAAATATCCCCTTCATTCACTGAAACACAGATACTGCATATGGCCTTTCTTTTGACACTTAACCCTCAAAAGTTAAACTTGCTTGTTTGCTTTCTTCTTCTTCTATAAAATTTCTGCTGTTGATGTAACTCCCATGTTGTATATATTTAAAAATTCTTCACATCATTATCTTGATGACACCAGGTTTACTTTGATGAAACTATAAATTCAATTTGTTGAATTATTCATTATTCAGATTTTCCAGAATTTTCCTCCTACATCAGACAAATGGCTCTTCTAAGTTCTATGTCGAAAGCTGGGACAGACATTTGTTTAGGTTAATGTTCATTTTACTAACTTTATCTAAAACAGTCAAATTAAGCTAATTGTACTTGCTATCTCTACAAGTCAGTGGAAACAGACTAGTACCTCTAAAGAATGATACATACCAGACTGAGACTTGTTTAAGACACTGAAGATATGTCAGTCCCTGCAAATGCCTACATCTATTGACGAATAGGACAGTCTCAAAATTACTAGTTGCTTATTTTAGCACGGACAAAGAACTTCGAGGCATCTCACAAAACTTAGAAATATGGGGAATTTTATTAATTTCCAACTCAATCTTTTTGTCTTAGGCTTTGTATTCAGTCAGGTTTTTATCTCAGGCTTTTAGAAAGAACTTGGAAAAAGGAAAAAGATAGCATCAGCTAATCTTTACTATTGCTCACTGGTAGTGCTCCGGGTTTTCTAAGGAAGCTACACATTTTAATATTTTTCAAAATGTATATCGGCATTGTGTCCTCATCTTGTACCATAAGATGTACCATAAGTACATAAGACAGTGCAACTTTTGAGCAAACGTTTGGGTGGGTGTGTAAGTTGATGAAGTTTGTGTGATGAAGTTAGGCCTTCTAAGTTCAATGGGAATGAACCAACTACTAAGATTTCCATTCCCATTCTGGTCACAAGTGTAATTTTTTCTTCCAGAAGGAATCATACATGAGGCACACTGTTGTATTAAACTTCCCACTGAGTGTTTTTGTTTGCTTGTTTGTTTTCCTGCAGAAAGGGCCAATATGACCATATCTTATACAGGGAAAGCATATGTGGAATTGTGTTAACTGGTGGATGTAAATTCAGTAGTTATTATCCATCTGAGATTTGGTTTTGCTACCAGTTTGTTTTCCCATTTGAGAATGATTGCAAACAATTGGCAAAGTGACATGATGCACCTCACAGGTTTAAGATATACAGTTACATTGTAAATGCCTTCTCTCATTTTCATTATAAATTATTTATTTATTGCTTGACATCAAAAATTGAGTGTATTCAGTTGTTCCCAATGATGATAGCTGCTATGGAACAGATTAGATATGTTGGCAAACCATACTCCACAGAAACAGGAAAATATTTCTAAAGTTTCATGACACCCAGCTCTCCCCAAGAAACCAAAATTGCACGCTCAATAATAAGAAGGTGCAATGCAATAAAATCTCCTGCAATGTTTTTAAATTCTTTTTTGTCCAATTTTATAATTCAAAATTGTCCATTTTCTTTTTTTCTTTTTCCTTTTTTTTTTTTTTTTGAGGGGGTACCCAATGGCATTTGCTTTATAACATATTGGCCAATATGTGTAATATGAGAATGAAAGTTGTATTGACAATGATAAAAAAGGAAATAAGTAATCGGTGAGTCAGAGAAACATACAGATATTGTTACCAATGACAGAAATGTGAGAAAGGAAACTTTTCTTTTTAAATTACAGGAGAATAATACAATTTGATATTAATCAAGGTAAAAGAAATAATAGAAATGAACAGCAGCAAAGGACTTTGTATTAGGTTTACACGGCAAGGTTTTGGTAGCAGGAGGGCTGCAAGGGTGGCTTCTGTGAGAAGAGATCAGGAGCTGCCCCCATCTCAGACAGAGCCAGTTTCAGCTGACTCCAAAATGGTCCCACCACTGCCCAAAACTGAGCCATTCAGCAACACTGGTGGCGCCTCTATAATAACATATTTATGAAAGGGTAAAAAATGCTGCGCAGCAGCTGTGAGTGAGAGGAGTGAAACAGCCCTGCAGACACCAAGGTGAGAGAAGGAGGGGGAGGAGCTGCTCCAGGCACCGGAGCACAGATTCCCCTGTAGCCCATGGAAGACCATGTCAGAGTAAGTATCCCCATTGCAGCCCATAGAGGACCCCATGCTGGAACAAGTTGATGTGCCCTGAAGGAAGCTGCAGCCCGGGGAGTAACAGAGTGGCTTGGTGGGCATCTGGCAGCCAACCAAGGTTAACTCACCAGAGAATTTTAGATCAGAAGGAAAGTTCTCTGTCTTAAATAATCATCCAAACAGGTTGTCAAGTTTTTCTGCAGGTGTGGGTACAATGATCAAGAGCAGCATTTACTGTGTGTTCCGAAGCTCAGAAAGATAAATTAGAGGAAAAAAAAATTAAACTGCATTGCACTCCAGGAATATATTCTAAACAAATACTTACATTAGCTACAGTAATATGTCGTGTACAAATTTATTTAAAGTATATTCTGGGTGGTAGGCTTCCAATTCATTATATTTTTAAGGTTTTGAGGTGACAACCACAAAAAAGGTAAAAGATAAGAGAAAGAGCAATGCATTCTCAAGCAAATGTAGCCCTTACTGTGGGTCAAGTTCTGTGCATGGGTGTGGTTAAGAAGCATTCCTTACTCAGACTTTATGGGAAATATTTCTCCCACAATTGCTGTTTGACTGACAACAAAGTTACTGAAGCTTTTGAAGAGTACTGGGTTACGGGATTCCCAAATAATCACATGCCATTGAAAGTCAACAAAAAGTTCATGGCAGTGAACTACAAACGTATAAATAAATTCATTAAATTCTTGATATCTAAAACTAGAAACTAGGGGGAAAAAACCCACTATGTTAAATGCAAGGTATTTGCTACTTGTTCAACAACCTTCTATCTCCTAATTAAGGAGTAGTGATTCTGAAAGATAATTTAATTGAAGACTTCAAATATTTCTTTCAAAAAGTTAAAGACAAACATTTCAGCTTTGCAGTTTCATTTTCCTTTTTTTTAATTCCCCCTAATTGCAGCTATTAGCTGAATTTTTCTTGAATTTGCAAACAGTTTTGGTTGATACAATTTTTATTTGGGGGGCATGGAGGAACAAACTGTCTGCAGGTAAGACAGTAACATTTCAAACTTGTCAAAACTATTTGTAATATTTGTGTCCTTAACTCTCTGTGAGTAGGCACAGAGATACAGTGGTAGGGAAAAAAACCCCAAAAAGCTACCCCAAGACAACAACAACAAAAAAAAAACCACCAGAAAAACCCATACCTTACTTCCATTCTTCAGTTATCCCAATTCACAGTCTCATACACCAATATAATGCATGAAGCATAATAGTAAAATTAATTTTGAAAGTATACATGCTACTCCACTATAGCAGAGTTGTGGATGGCTAAGGCACAGGTGCCTTTTTCTGCTGTTTGCAAGTTGTCATCCTAACACCTGCTCAGACTGCCTGCTCACATTGCCCTGGGCTACCGTCTTCTGAACGTGTACTGAAATAGCGAAGGTCAAATCTTGTTTTTACTTTCAGTGACCACTGTGCTTAATCTACAACCAAGTGGTATTGAGGTGACTTATTTATTGTTTAAAATCCTTATTCCTCCTTATATTTTAGCGAACATCCTGGGAAGGCTGCTGAATGAATAATAAAAGACTTAGGTTCAAAGGCAGAGGGATATTCAGAAGGAAGCAAATGACTGTACAGCTGGTAATGTGATGTTATGGTTAGGGGTGGAATAGCATTTTCATTCTAAGCAGCATTTTTCAAACACTTTTCATTTCACTACCTGTCAGGAGGATGTTTCTCATGCTTGTTCTCCTCATCAACACAGTATTTTGGGGAGGTTGGTAAAATTCCATTGAGCTATATTGGAGAATTTAATATTGAAAATGTATCTTCAGTAGCTAAGGAATTAATAAGAGTCCTCTTTCATTCTCAGATAGTTCAATATGTTTTATTTAGAATACTGTAAGGATTGGTTCTATAGAACCAGTCAACTTTTAATGAGGTTGATATTAGTAGAAGTACACACAGTCTTTCAGACTAAGTTTGTCAAGAGCTCAGAACAACTTCCCATGCCTTATTTGCTAACTTTGGAAATACATATTTTTATTAAAAAAAAAGATATTTCACATGCTTAAGGATGTCTTGTCTTCCTGCATATCACTGTGCAGTTTATATAGGAGAATGAAGAACATCTAACAATTGGCATCAAATAGGGATGCTAAACTGAAAATGAACCACATTTTACAGACTCATCAAATACTAAACTTTTATATAGGTCTAGTCATGGCAGTGGAATACATCCTTCCATTATCAACTTCTCCATTAACAGAATGCTAATACCTTTTCAGTATCAATATGTTTTGTTGGCTTGGTTTTTTTATTTCTCAGTTTGCTTTCTAAGACAGATTCTTTTATGGGTAAAAGGGAAAGGACAGGTGAACAATGCAGACCAGTGAGGAAGAGTAACCTTCTATCCCTATCAACTGCAAGTAGGTTTTCTCCTAAAACAGACTTTCTGTCAGAAAGAAAAAATTGCAGCATGTTAAGCTGGTTGCATGTTAAGCATGCATTGCATGCAACTGTCAGTTGAATCTGTCTCCACCCCCTAGCTGCCTATCCCACTTGTGGAAGATGCCACCATAGGAAAAGGAAGAGCCGAATTGCTTTTCAGCATTTTCTTGAACCTACAGCCAGTCACATTAAGATGAGCTAATGCTGAATTCCAGCTTCTTAAACACATTAGCCATGATTAAGAAATAGGTTTTAATTCATCAGCCCTTGCTATAGGGACAGCAGCAGGGTGGATATATGAGATGAAAAATGCTTTATTTTAATCCACAGTGAAATATGTGTCAACACTGTTAGTGTAAATTGGCATAACTCCATTCAGGCCACCAGCAGAGGGTCTAAGTACACAGATTTAAAAAAAAAAAAAAAGAAGAAACAAAAGCCAAAAAACCAAACCAAATTGAAAAGCTAGGAACATTTGTGTCATCCATAAGCTTAAAGGTCTTTAAAACCGGACCACTCCGCTATAGTCAATGATGCTGAAAGAAAAAAGAAAAAAAAAAGAGTTTGAGACCTATCTGATTTATAGAATCTTTTTATTATTATTATTTTCACCACTTGTAAACTGTCATCTGATAAAAATCTATTGTCTATTTGTCTATTACAAGAAAAAATAATTCTCTTGCAAACTGTTGCCATCAGACACTGTGGAAAACTCATGAGACTTTAACTGCTCAAAAGAAAATAATTTTAAATCATCTCACTGTGAAGACTGATAGTGAAGCTATGATTGTGATTATAAATTACTGATAATGATTAGATTTTCAGCACTTATCTCATAGTTACTTTAAACCAGATAGTCATTTAGAAAAGAAAGATTTGGGTTTAGCCATATATCTCTGCAACATTATCTTGACTTTCTTTTTCTAGACTTTATCTCTGTTCAAAAACAACTTTCATATGCACACAAAAATGAAAGGGCATACTGCATGGCAACAGAAAGCTTAAGGCTTAATTTTCACTAGAGGTATACTGAGAATACCCTAACCAAAACTTGATTGCCTAATGGTAAATGAATTTTGGGGGAAAATGTGATGAGAGCAAAGGGAAGAGAACAAAATAGTATAAAGATACAAAGCAAAGAATCCCAGTCTCTCAAATAAAATTGTTCAGCCTTTACAACCTTGTTGAGTTTGTTATTTGAGAAAGAATTGTTGCCATTAAATAAATGTATACATATATATGTACCAGGAAATTAGAAATTGATAATGATGTCATAAGATTGATAGGTCAGGACAGCTCAAAACTTTAAACATTACTAAATTCACTCATTAACAGTGCACTTCTTATTAATGGTTACTTCTCATACCTTATTAATCAACACCATTATGAACACAAAACCTTTAGTCTTTAAGACTTACTTCTTAAATTAGATCCAACTATACAGTGCTGTGGAGCTGATATTATTTACATTTATTTAGCACTGATGGCTATGGTCCTTGGTGATTCGCTGAGCTGAATGTGATCAGGCTTCAGAGCTCTTTAAGGCAAGTTGCAGCTGAAGTTGTCTTACCTTCTTTCTTCTCCAGTTTTCTTCACTCATGCCCAATGTTTGTATGCAATTGCCCCTGCTCCCCTCAAAAAGGAGGGCGTGTCCCTTGCTCCCATTACTGCTTAAATTGGTTTTGGTTTGTTTTGCAGGATGTTCTGCCTACTTGCAGTCCTTTGGGCTTATCTTGCTCTGTCTGGCAGGATTTTTTACTTAGCTGTTTGCTACATCATGATCACATTGATCATACACTTCTGTAAAATGTCCTATACGTTGTAGCTGAGGATGCTACAACATTATGACAATATTATATAGTTATATACTATTGTTAGTTGCACTATTTTAGTATGCTTTTATTTGGGTTCAAGGCAAAATAATATTAATTATATCCTTATAAATACACTTTTAATGTATAGGTTTCACAGGGTTCTATTTTGGCTACAGAGGCCAAAACCCCTCTCCGTGATGCAGGGATCCACCAAAGTTGTGTAAAGGAGAATAAATGGCTACAAACTCAAAACTAGAACCTTTGATTTTAGTCTCCTTAAATGGAACATGAAGGCATGGTCTCCTGATGTGACTGCTCACTTGCTTATTCTTGCAAGTGGAGTTGCTCTGCATGTATGACAGCAAAAACTCAATATGCATTTTGCAAAACTATCAATAAAAATGGATTCTAAATCTTTGTGTTTCTTCCTGCTAAAAAGCAATCAAAATATGTTGAACTATGGATACATGCATTTCTGTTACTTACTCAACAAGTTGCAGTCAATGTACTTCAGAAATGTTTCCCAAGCAGATTGGTCTTAAAATCTGTCAATAATTCAGGGATTTTTTTTTTTTTTTAAGTATTTGTCAATCTCTTTAAAAAAATTGGGGTTTGTTACTGAGGTTTTGTTATATTAGTTTCAATCAAGATGTCATTTATACAAAAGGACCTTGAAGGCATTGCAGACTTCTGTGTCTATGCACCATGTTCAGTTGAAGAGTTTAAACAGTAAGGTTCACCAGACAAAGTAAAAGCCAATATATTCCCTTTGGGAAGAGGAAGAAAAGAGGCAGGTGCCTTCTCAGTGTTAAGGGAAGCTGTTGATTGCCTAAGGATTGTAATAGGAATATGACAACAGGATACTCAGCAGCCAGTCTGCAGACTGCAAGGATATACAAATCAGCCAGGAGAAAACTGAGAAAAAAGGTATGTCTGAAACAGTTTCTCACTTTGATTAAGAAGCCTTAGGGAAGGTGCTTCTGTGAGACTGGATTCATAAACACATATTCCTGTCTCTAGTTAGACATGGCTATTTATTATTTGAGCACCAAATATACTTTCTGCATACAACGTCTGATAACATAGATCCTCTTGCAAGATAGCTTATCCATTTGTTAGTAAGATTCCTGGACTCTGCTTATTTCTGAGCCTGAAAAGACCAAACCTGCTGCATCCTTTGAAAATTGTGAGCAATAGACTGGATTAATTGGGAGTACTTTGTAATCCATCAATTAAGCTGAAGCTACTATTCAGCCAGGAACATAAACATAATGTATATCAAATATTGCCATACAGCTAAATGTACCATGTAGCCATAACTGTTAAGTGTGTCCTGGCAATCAAAGTATCTAGGGCTGTTGATCTCACTTTCCAGGACTATTTATTTGTTTATTTTCAGGGAGAAGAAAGGACAAAAGCTGAGAGCAACCCTTGGAGTGGTAAAGGGAATTCTGGGTAAGCATTTGGGAAAAAAAAAAAGGTCCATTACCTGTAAACTATAAACTCATCTCCTCCTTCACTGCATATCCTTATTCTAATTTAATTCCTTTTTTTTAACCCCTTCCTACAAAAGTGATTTGCGTACTTGAGCGTAAAATGGAAACCACAGACTCAAAGTCTCTCTGTCAGAAGAAGAGGTAAAATTAAGTTCTCACTTCCTGGATGAAGGCTGTAACTATTACATGCAAAGATGCATATTTCTTCATATTTTGGATGTTTTGGAATTAAATTAGGGGATGAATTAACTCACTGTCAGTCACAGTGTTATTGTAATCACAATGACAAAAGGTGTTTGTAGAGGGAGTTACGTTTTACTGAAGTAGTATAGATGGAAAAAATAAAACAAGCTTTACAACCCTTCTGTATTCTTTAACAGAAGCAGCAAACTTCAAAGCTAAATGCAAACTAAGAACAACTACTCAGAGTTTAATTAGATGTACATTGGCTAAACCAAATGGAAGGGAAGGTATCCTTCTCCTGTGCAATCGAGGTGATGTTAGCAGGGAGTGAGGCAATAACAAGATGAAGTTCTTAAATGTTTTTTTTCTCAGAATGAAGTACTTAAAGCTATGTTTATACAACCAGATTCAGGATCCATGCTGAGTTCCTGGATTACATTGTCCACATGTTAGAATACACATCTTGTGGTGTACAGCTCTGATAGCTTTTTTTATCCTTATTAGTCAATTGGAGCATCCCAGTCTTACTTTTTGATTATCAAGAACTTGATGTTTCTTATAGCCTCTAAGACAATCACAATTTTCATCCAATGTCACTCTGATCTTTATAGCTGTAGCAGTAGACTGGTGGGCCGGTGAGAGAACGGTGTGGGGCAGTGTATCTCTGGTTGTGATACAAATCTTCTGCACTTGAAGTAAACTGCACTTTTAGTACAATCAACCAAAATATAGCAGATACTGTACAAAAAGAAACATAAAAAAGAGTTAAGAGAGGAGAGGAGAGGAGAGGAGAGGAGAGGAGAGGAGAGGAGAGGAGAGGAGAGGAGAGGAGAAGAGCAAAATTCATAATTGGTCATACCACAATCATTAGCATGCTTTAAATTGTCTTAATGTTCTTGCTTTCCATTTATCTCTGTTTTATTTAATATCTGTATTTTCAATATATTAACTTCCATTCTCAAGACTATATATCACTTTTTAAAGTCTTGCTTATGTTTCTAACCTTTTCTAGGTCACTTTGGTTTATATCTTTTCTCAATGGTGTTTGCAACACATTCCAATTTGGTATCATCTGCAAATTTAATTAATGTGCTGTTTACCTCATCTTCCAGATAAATTACAGATACATATTCTCAGTTCAACAGTCAAACACCATCTGCAGCCTCTCTCTCTCTCTCTCTCTCAGGCACACCCTGCACTTGCCCTCCTACACATGTACATATTCCAGTCCATCTGGATTTCCTTATACAAAACTCATACTCATGAATTGGGATAACCCTATCAGTTCCATTACCTTCATGCAAGTATGATACCATTGCAGATGTGCATTATTAAAGCTTTTCAAGAGACCTGCTAATTAGAGATTCTTGTCCATGATACCTAGACAATATCTAAGATGACAGTATGTGAACATTTAGGGGAATATTTCCAAACCAGCTTTTAAACTTCTAATATAGGAATTGGAATTTAAAGCACCCCAGATTTTGATTAGTCAGGCCTTGGGTTCTCATGCCCAAACAACCAAATATTATTGGGGTCCCCTTATTGTGGATACTGGGAATACTGAACAACTGAAGTGCATGTGGAATCCTGAAGAGGCAACCTTGTGGGTCAGTGCAAGGCAATTCCAAATATACAGCCTGTACACGGTATTCAGTTTGGTAATATCACTGGGATACAATTTCTGACACATTCAGGCTGCCTTTATAATCATTGGACAGAACTAGCAATGTTAGGGAATTATTCAGTTCTCTCATTGTAAATTGCTATTTTAAAATGGGATTAATTGCTCTTGAAAATGGCTACAGTCACTTATTCAGATACAGACATTGCATAGAGTCCAGTCTACGTGCCAGACTTTTGAGAAGGCCATATAAAAATGTTGCCTATAAGAGAAGTATAATTACTCCATGTTACTAACAAGATTAAAATTATGTAGCATAAGAAATAAAGCATAAAAAGACAAAAATAATTTAAAGCCAACACAACAAAAGAGGAGTACAGATTGAATAAAATACAAACTTGACATAGGAAGGAAATGTTGATCTATATAATGTCCAGCTGACATCTTCATTAGTTTACTTAGTATAATTAAGGGAAATAACACATGTTGTTTTCTAGGTGATAACCCAACAGCCTGAGTCATGAATGCATCCCTAGAAGGCTTCTGAAAAACGTCCAAAAGCTGAAACTCAGAAGATTCGTTTAAGTTCACATCCTTCATCTTCATTCTTAAAAAGCCAGACTCAGTAATCTACTGAAACATATAGATCCTTACTGGGAAGCATTTCCTAACTACCTTCTCTAACTTGATAGTCTTAATAAAAGGGGATAAAATGGAGAATCCAGCAAGACCATGAAAATTATGACTCTTTGTCACACTTTATATGTAACAAGAGGTGTAACATAGATCACAGTAGGGCTGAAACATTAATGAAGAAAAAGAGATTTTGAAAGTAAAGAATGGGCTTTAACATCCATTAAAACATTAGATTAGCAGACCACTAGATGCTATAGCTATCTGGGGAGCCATCAACCTATTTTGGACCCTGGCACATCTTTGTTGCATACATAAATAAACTAATTATGCAGGAATAAAAACATTGGGCATGCATCATCAATAGGCATTTATTCTGGAAGAAATATTAAACCCTATGTGTAGGACTTTCATTTGGACAATTGCATGGGTGTTATTTGTATTTGGGATAAGTTCTCACTCATTTCTCTCACGATGGTTCGGTATTTTGTTATCTTGTTGTTAATTTCTTAGTCTTTTTCAATAACAGTGTAATAAAAATTTCACCTGTTCCGTGTTTACATTCCCATGGGAAAACAAGTCATTGGCATTTGGCGAATACTGTGAATAATTTGGATAGAACGTATTTTGATTTCCAGGGCTTCATGTATTCCAGAGGAAGAACACACTTTTCTCCAGCAATATATCTTTTTATTATAGAAATAACAGATTGTAGTATGTAGCTCTTTGCTACTGAAGAAAAAATGCTAAATTTAAATTGCCTATATTGACAAAGAGTAACAACATATTAGAACCCAGACAAACTGTGGGCATCTGTGGGAAGGATGGTAATGTAACACAGATGCTCTTAATGCCCTGTATCTAGGAAGAGTTACAAGCTATCATTCAGAGAGAATGTGCATTGTATGCATTTAAAATAAGTATTGAAATACAGTTTTAATGATAGCAACCACAAAAACACTTAGCATGTTCGCTCAAACACAAATATTTAATCCTCTGAATTCTTTAAATCTCTGGTGTCCTTTGGGAATGAAGTAACTGCAGGGCTCAATTTGTACTGGTAGCTTAATGACTAAAGATGAAAAATTCTTTGCCTATGCATCTGATTTTTATATGCCTTGTTTTACTGCAAATCCTATTAAAATAAACTCCATTTTTAGTTGCTGGGAGTAATTGGATCCAAGACTTCACAACTGCAAAAAATGTTAGCTCCTGTTTTGAAGGCTGGTTGCTGTAAGGGAATTGACAGTAGGGGAAAAATAAATGAAAAAAAGAAAAAAATGAAAAAATAGTCCTCCATTATGTGAAGGCATATAAGCAAGAAGAAACTTGTCATCTGCAGTTGAACAGAAATAATAGAAATAATAAAAACTTGCACCTATTATTTGAGAATATTCAATCTCTAAATGAACTAGATTATAATAAAAATTAAACTGTGAATTTGTCACTTAGTTTGGGCATTTCTTTTAGAATTACCTACCTAGTATGATATACAAGTCCTCTAAAACATTTAATACTGCACTGAGTGGACACTTAGGAATTATGAAAATGGCTTGCAGACTGGAAATTCTCAGATACAGTTTGTCTAGTCTGTAGTGAGAATAACAAGATTTTTACCACAGTTGTCTTCTGCAGTAAAACATTGATAAACATAGTTATTATGTATGGCTTTCTCTACAACAAATTCTGTATTTTATTTATTCTATTAAAAAGTACAAAATAACTTTAAAATAAGAATGTCAAAGTTCTGTGTGGAATACTGAACTGAAATACTGTAAGACCTACATGTTTCACTGACACAAAACAACCATATAAATCTTCCATACACAGCTGCAATTTAGTGAAATATGCAGTTTTCTGTTTTCCATTACTATATACAGTATAAATTCTTTCTGCTGGAAGACAGATTGTGACAAATTTGCAAGCAGCATCTGTATTCATACTTTTGAAACACTAATTTATCTGGCAATAAAAACTTTGATTTCCCAAAAGGAGTGCCAGGCCTCAGAACTAATGCCTATTTTTGAGACTTAACTGAGTTTTCAGCGTTAGTCATTTTCTTATGAGTTACAGTGCTCCTATGGAAAAATATACAACTTAACAGCAAGTACAGAGAGTTAAAAGGGTCACACAATGCATAAATCTGTATGCTTAGTTTATGTGTGTGTATGATTTATATAAACAGACAAAGTTCAGACTAGGTACACTTGCCATTGTGGAAAAAGCTTTTGTTAACAGCACTACCCAAAAGAATAGCAAGGGATATCTGTCGAGTATTCCATATACATTCATTACTTAACTGGAAAATTATTTTTACATAATGGTGAGAAAATTTAATCAGAAAGCATATTCCTAAAATACAGTTAAAGTTTACCTTTATTTGGTATCGGTATCTTCTCATACTAAACATCTTATAACACCACAAAAGCACCTGTGACTATTATTAGCGGGTAAGTATTTTAGATACAGCCTTGCAAGGAACTGATGTCTGTCAGTTGGTGGAGGCATGTGACACATGAGAAGGTTGTGTGCATTGCTATATGTTAGAAATAATTCTGTTAAAGCCATTCTTTAAAATAGAACAAATTCTCAAGGAAAATTATTAACAGGCTTTAGAAAATAAAAATTCAGGGAGAAAGGTACTAGACAAAATTAGAGTGGGGAACAGTTCGAGAAAATGGTGAGAGATATGGAGGAATGGTTTTCCTCTACTTTGAATAGCATCTAAAAGAAATTAAAGCTTTCCTTATCTCCAGTTCTCTTCAGAATAGGGATTGATGGATCTGGAACACAACAAAGCAAGTACATAAGAGATCCTTGACTGGGCATTCAGCCTTGTTGTCTACAAGATCAAATTTTGAGTTTTGTGTTTTCTTGCAAACTTGATCCTATAAAGTATAATCATAAGAAATACTACAGGTGTCAGAATGACTGTATATGAGATCTGATCTGCCACAGGTACTGGTGGAACTTTCTTTTCTGTATCTCCCAGGAAGACCTCAAGTCCACGTTAGTGACGTTATTTCTAGTAGTAACCAAAACAAGTCTTACTGGTATCAAATATATAACATGGTTTCATTATGAGAATGAAATAATTATTATTACTATAATTCTGTAATTACTATCACTACACAGATAAAAGTTTGAAAAACATATATTTAGCCAAACTTTTGGCTATATGTACATCTATATGAATATTGATATACACGTATATATGTATATATTCAAATATATTAGCTGCATAGCAGTTAATCTGCAATAATTTCTTCACACAGAAACCTATGGCTATACCATGCTCTTTTTCAGCAGGAGGTATGATAAGTATGGAAGGGGATCCAAGTATCTCAAGCCAGACTAGTTAACTATATGGGGCAACTGATTTCTAGCTCCCCAATCTTCTTTGATGATAATGGGAGCTCAGATATCTATTTTATGTTTCTAGATGACTTGCAACAAGTGTATGAGACTTTCAGATGTGATAAAAGACTTGTGTCTTCCTCAAGCAGCACATGTATCGTGGTTTAGTCCCAGCCTGCAACTAAGCACCACACAGCCACTCACTCACATGGGTTGAGATAAAGACAGTTTAATATGTAGAGCAAAAGCCACACAAAGAAGCAAAGAGAAACAAGGAATTTATTCACCACTTCCCGTCGGCAGGCGGGTGTTCATCTCTCTGCAGGAAAGCAGGGCTCCATCACATGTAACGGTTGCTCGGGAAGACAAACACCATTACTCCGAATGTCCCCACTTTCCTTCTTCCTCCCCCAGCTTTATATGCTGAGCATGACATCATATGGTATGGAATAACCCTTTGGTCAGTTGGGGTCAGCTGTCCCGGCTGTGTCCCCTCCCAATTTCCCATGCACCCCCAGCCCACTCACCCGTGGGGTGGTGTGAGGAGCAGAAAAGGCCTTGACGCTGTGTGAGCCCTGCTCAGCAGTAACTAAAACATCCCTGCTTTACCAACATTGTTTCCAGCACAAATCCAAAACACAGCCCCATACAAGCTGCTATGAAGACAGTTAACTCTATCCAAGCCAAAACCAGCACAACATGGCAGCCAGGAAAGATACCTAGGGGATTTCAAAGGGTATTTGATGACTATGTCTAGACCTCTGAGTCTGAACTAGTCAGAATGGATACACAGCTGGTGAAGGGTCTACAGCACAGGTCTTATGAGGAGTGGCTGAGGGAACTGGGGTTGTTTAGCCTGGAGAAAAGGAGGCTCAGGGGAGACCTTATCGCTCTCTACAACTACCTGAAAGGAGGTTGTAGAGAGGTGGGTGTTGATCTCTTCTCCCAAGTAACAAGCAATAGGACAAGAGACAATGGCCTCAAGTTGCGCCAGGGGAGGTTTAGATTGGATATTAGGAAAAATCTCATCACCAAAAGGGTTGTCAGGCATTGGAACAGGCTGCCCATGGAGGTGGTTGAGTCACCATCCCTGGAGGTGTTTAAAAGACATGTGGATGAGGCATTTAGGGACATGGTTTAGTGGTGGACTTGGTAGTGTTAGGTTAACAGTTGGACTTGATAATCTTAAAGGTCTTTTCCAACCTGAACTATTCTATGAGTCCATAATTCTATGACTTCATAATCAATGGAGAGAGATAGGTACCTCCAGAACTTATTCAGCTATGTCTAGATGACACGGGTTGTTTGCACCTGATGCCAATAATGTGGGTTTGTGACTTGATATCTTGATCCACTAAATGTCCAGGTGAGGGCCCTGGTCCCTTCCATAGTTCCCTTCCAATTCATGCATTTGACGCTTGTTTCTATAAAAACATGGGAAAGTAAGGAACTGAAAAAGGCATAGTGCCTTAATTCTAACATGGAGTCAAGACATGTCTGGGACACAAACTCAGACATGCACAAGGTCTCAGAGGTGTTCCCAGAAGCTGAAGTTTACACATAGGTTTAGACACTGAAATAATTTACCTATTCACATATTTGTGCCTCTGAATACTATAAATGTAGCACACATTACTGGTTCAGAATTTGAAGTCTAACTTCTAAATGTCAAAACTAGGGCTAATGAATCCATCTTAAGAGTGTAATTCATGTAAAGAAAATACTTGGGAAGCACAGTGAGTTGTAAATTTTTTCAAGTTACTTTCTTCTTTATACATACCTCAAGGATATTTCTGGTTTTGTTTCTATTGTCTCTTAGACATAAGAAGGTAAGTCTTTCCTTTTTCCTTGTATTAGCTCTTGTTATGTTGACTTTTTAAAATGCTTGACCTTTACCACTGAGACTATTCCAGTTTTGTACTTATATTTCTGTGGTTTTTAAACAGGTGTCACATCTTCATATATCCAAAGGTAAGTACAAACTGATGCTTTGCTTGAAAAGAAAGAAAAAAAAGAAAAAAAAAATCCTTTTAACTTCTATAACTCCAGGCTCTAGAAATCAGAGTTAACGAAGGTTTTACCCATTGCACAAAACATAGTGCCTCACAAACTGAAAGGATGTCAATTAAGTGCTCATATGCCTTTAGTAACCATATTAAACTGAGAAAGGAAAAATAATCTTTGCAGAAAAATGTATTTTTTTTAACATTTACCCTTGGCTATGGCATGTCTTGATGGAACTCTCTTTACACAAATGTATTATATAAATATAAATGTGATCATCCCTGAATACAGAGCAGAAATGTGGTAAAAGGGCATGCAGAATTGCTTACATAGGAATACAGCTTAAGGGTCAGACATGGCCCCTCTGTGACCTTTTCTCTCTGTTCCAGTTGTATGATAGAGCTGTATGAATATAGGAGTATCCAGCTGCCTATCTCCTCATTAAGACAGAAATGTGTCTGGCCACACTGCAGAAAAATTGCAGGGCCTTGGTCACTGTGAATTACAGCAGATGTGTGTAACAGGAGCTACTTTTCTTCATCCCTCAGATATGAAAACAGGTGTTTGCTTTTAAAGTTTGATCCAGGAGGAGTCATTGAATCTTTTCAATATCCCTTCTTAAGTTTTGTTATGACGTACTTCAGTTTTCTTTTGACTCACAAATTCTGGTCAATCGTATTATAAACAGTTTTAAGACTGAAATAACAGAAGTCTTTTTTAATGAAATACTTTATAAGATTTTAAAATTCAAACAGCTATCTCAGCTATTTGAATAGTGAAGATCTAAAACCTGTATCCATGCTGCTTTTTTAATTAAAATTTTACCCAAAGGAAAACAGTATTCAACAGTATGCCAGTTTCCTCTCTCCAGAAATTGTGTAGTGAATTGTTTGCACATACCATAAGGTGCCCCAGCGTCTTGGGTTTTCATATGGTAACTGACTGATCTCTTTTTCCTGCTGTTATGCTTTTGACCTGATTTAATTGATATTAGGAATAGCATTCAGACCGTGCTGATTACCTAAACAGGTAGTAAAAACAAAAATGTTAAGGACAAAGCTATCATGTTCATTCACTTGCAGACACTGTGGTCATTTGTATAAAGTCACTCAGGGAGAAAACTCACTGGATTCTAAAATAAAAAAAAAAGTAATTTCTGGAAACTCTAAAACTCTGATTTTTGTGTGTGTGTGCCATGTTGAACTAAATTTGGTTCAAGATTGGCAATTGTTACCCAAACACAAAGGATAAAATGCAGTTTTAAGTTTGAGTAGAAGATTGAATAACTCTTTGTTTATGTCTCTATAAAACATAAAACTTATGTCTTATAATGTCCAAAGAATCTTTATTTTAAAATACATAAAGGTGTAAGAAGTTAAGCTACCACGCAATGAGAGACATTTTGTTTAAAAATTGGCTCATTGAACATATGTTCATTAAAACAATTCATTTATGGTAAATACATCAGTATTTGAAGCTGTCCTTACAGCTATTACAAATGGCATGATCTTGTCCAAATCGCAGTCTGCCATTTTTATTTTAATGTTACACATTGCTTTCCTCACATAATTTTAAATACTCTTAATCTGTTTCTCTCTGTAGTCTGTTTTTCCAGCATAAATAATAGAAAAGTTCTAGTAAAGATACTTCTAGAAGGATCACTGAGTTGCTAGAAAGAGGATGAACATGGGACTGAAATAAAAGGGCAATAAACAGTGAGAAAAAAGTGCAAAGTAGAAATGAACAATTAGGACAAGAGGAAAGCAAGTGAATAAGACCAAAAATAAAAGTGAAAAGCTAAAAGGATTAGAAAAACAATGAAGACCATATCAGTTAATAAAATAAATACTAAGAATTATATTTTGTCATGTAAAAAAGAGGTGACATAGCTGTTAAAATAGCTGCCTGTTTCTCATGCCTTTCTTTTACCTAATCTTTATCATATGTTCTGGCTTTTTTTTCTTATATTTCCACCAAAAGTTCCACCCTTTTCTGTCTATATTCATTCTTACATGAACTTTTTATTTCTGCATTGCTTCCCTCTTCATTCTTTCTCTATATTTCTCTTATTTTCTACTCTCTAAATTTCCTCATGTAACATGAAATGTAATTTAGGTTTTTTAATAATATAAATAAAACTTTCATTTCCAGTCCCCTTCCTTCTTTTTCGATAAGGAACAATTCATTAAAAGAGCAAATTTAAATCTTAAACCACTATTTTTCTTGTATTTTTTATCTTTTCATATAATTTTACATCTGAGGCACTTGACATTATTAATTTAGAATTACAAAGAAATATAGGCATTAATTTACAAATCTTAAAAAAATTAATCGTAATAACATTATGTGGTTTTCCCTCCAGAAGTCTCATTTCTTAATCTGCCTCAAATGACTATGTTACTTGTTCACGAAATCCTACCTTCCTTACACTATGATGAATTATTTCTATGGTCAGAATCTCTAAACATTTATATTACAAACTATAGACTGCTGGAAAAACATGGGCTTTAAGAATCATAGAAATTCTTGGCTTCTTATCAAAAAGCTGAAACAGGAGTTACTGGACTTTTGTTACAAACGGTTTTATATTCCTAGAAAAATCAAAAATCAGTTTAAAAAAAGAAAAAAAAAAGAAACCTTAAGAATACAGCTTATTATAATTAACATTTCAGAAAAATAAAAAACCCCAAATGATTAGGTTTCATATCTTTTAGGAATACTCATAATAAAAGTCTGATAGTGAATAAGAATCACCCTCACTAACTTCAGCAATGTACGGGTTTGTCACCTAGAGTTTTATTTAGCTTCTCACATATAGGCACTTGATGCAATTTAAGATATTTCAGGGTAAGGAAGTCATGGGATGGGTAGGTGTGACGTTGTGGAGATGCAGCAGACCTCTACTCTTCTGGATGAAGAGATAGAGGCCTGACTGGATGCGCTTGCTCACTGCAAATGGCACTAGATGACCGGAAAGCTGAACTGAGCCTTAAGCCAGCTAGATTTAGAGAACAGAGGTCCATTTTTCTTGTTTTCCCTCCCTTTCCTTTCCAATTCAAGGGGAATCTAATGCCTTGAAAGATCTGATGAAACCAAACTATATTAAATTAATAAGAGAACTTCAGTTTACCAGCAGATATAATTACTTATCATTCTTTTTTATATGGTTATAGAAAGAAAAAAGAAAGCTATGAAAATAAGGTTGGGCTCGTTCCCTGGGAAAATGAAATTCTTATACTATTTGAGACAAAGATCTATGCCTGCTCTTCCCAGAGAAGGTGCAACCTGGGAATAAACATACAGATGTAACATTTTGTTTTAATATTCTTACTTTTTACAGAACCTTTACTACAGTGAACAGCCATTCCATTAAAGACAACATCCTTTGGTCCATACATGGTGATCTAGAAAAAGTCTTAACAAAACCATAAATTAAGGGAGTTCTGAAAGTACTTTTGCAGTTTCACCATACCTGTAATGTCCTGTGACTGTGTAATTGGGATTCCAAACAAAATACTGACAGAAGATGAATTTATTTACTAGATCATAGTAATAATAAAAGGAATTTGGAAGTCCAGGTGGAGTTAGTTCCCACTCATTTTGATAGTTCATATGAACAAGATCAAATATACATAGGTGTATCATTATCAAAGGGCACATTGCACACAAAGTCTAGCCAAAAATTTAAGATCTGTAGGTCTAATTAAAAGACTGGAATTATATTGATATAATATACATGTCGACATTGTAGCTAACATAACTACTAGATACATCAGGATTCAATCCTTCAGATTCATTGGCACTCACTGGCTCACATGTGTGTCGCTAATGGCTAGGCCCTGGGTAGCAAATTTATGCTTGAAAGGAACAGTCCAAGACAGAGACAATGAGCTCCTGGTTGAGGAGGGAGATGATTAGAGGTCACATGTTAAAGCTTATTTTCTGTGTCTCTTTATTAAAGACAAAAAAACATGCTTTCTATTTCCAGCAAAAATATCACGTTCTTTCTATGCAGTTTTAAGCCAATGACATAGCCTTAAAGGACACATCAGACATATCAGTTTGAATTAATCTCTTAGCTTGGAATACACAGCTTTTATGGTTTTATTTGTTTGTTTATTTGCTTGCTTGCTTGGGGGGGGGGGGGGGCTAGATTGTTCTAGGGGGAGGTTTTTTCCATATAAAAATACTTAAATAGGAGAAAAGGGATAGCAGCATACTCGCATCACTGTTTATACACCAGTGTAAGTGTACCAACATTAAGAAAAGTTACTCAATGCTACCTGTAGAGCTGAAATAGTACAGATTCTGTGTGTGAAAAGGTATTGTGTTTTTATGTATACCATAAAAATTAACCCCCTCCCTCCCCGAATTGTCTAAAAGACAATGATGTTCTGATACTAATTTTAGTTGAAAATAGGCAGACAGATGATAAAATGCATGCATAATTTCTTGTGTTGTGAGTGCATACGTCCAAAATATATGTTCAAAAGGATTATTTTTCTCTATTTAATGATATTTGTTTAAAATACTGTGTTTATCCAGGCAGAATTACTGAATTGACCCATTTGTAGTTTTAAGGACACTGAGTTTTTCTCAAATTACAAGAACTGTCAAGGGCAAAACTCGTAGGACACCAAGTACAGTGCATGCAGTATAGTGACTCTATAGAAACAGACATTTTTTACTCCAGGACATCTTAAGATGGAGGTAGTATTTCTGAAGTCTAGTTTCTTAATTAATAGGGTGAATTTTGAACATAGTGTATATGACTTTGGTCAGGCAACTCATGTCAACATCAATAGGAGTAAAACATCTTTGCACTGCTTTGAAATTTTACCTTTAACTAATATCAAAAGAGCTTTATTTCCCACTCATCAGATACCTCATAGTGTGAATAAGATCAGATTAGTTGAAATACCCTTTCTTAATCAAAGTTTTAATCATGTATTGCTTGCACTAGAACAATTAGAAGAATTTCCTTACAAACAACTTTGAGCCATTAAGTATCTTTCCATGTATCTTCTTTTCCTTTTCCAGGATAAGGAACATAATAAGCATTGCATAATGTTTTACAAAGTATTATCTGGAAAAGCAGGAGTTGTAAGAAGGAAGCTTGTTGGACAATGAGAAGAGTGGGTATATTGGAGGTATATGTGAAAATGTTTGTAAGTATAACAGACCTGAAAAAGTTATAGGGTTAAATTAAATCTAGATATTAAAATATCTTCTAAGAAGTTATACAACTGTTTTAGACTCAGTTATTTTTAACAATTAGTTACCATGACCTTTCAACAATGGGGGCTTATCTTCAGACAGCATTGAAAAGTTCTTTTTGGAGGAAATTCTGAATGTCCACTCTGAAAAGTCAACTCTTCTAAGGCATTTTGGTTTGGGCAAATTGATCCAGTCACTCAAAATTGCCAATTGCATATATAGATTAACTAATATGCTATCTGCTAATGACCAGTCAATTTTGGTTTAACGATTGAGAGCTAAGGGAAATATTCTTCGTGTGCATGTAGTAAAATATTCTTCCACTGATATTTCAGTAATCAAGGTTAAACATGGATAAAGGCATTCACTGTAAGGGATTTATTATGATATTTCTTGGCATTTCTGAAAATTATACGTTCTATACGTTTTGCAGACGACACCAAGTTGGGAGGGAGTGTTGATCTGCTTGAGGGTAGGAAGGCTCTGCAGAGGGATCTGGACAGGCTGGATCGATGGGCTGAGGCCAACCGGATGAAGTTCAATAAGGCCAAGTGCCGGGTTCTACATTTCGGCCACAACAACCCCAGGCAACGCTACAGGCTTGGGGACGAGTAGCTGGAAAGCTCCCCCGCAGAAAAGGACCTGGGGGTGTTGATCGACAGTCGGCTGAATATGAGCCAGCAGTGTGCCCAGGTGGCCAAGAAGGCCAAAGGCATCCTGGCTTGTATCAGAAATAGTGTGGCCAGCAGGAGCAGGGAGGTGATCGTGCCTCTGTACTCGGCTCTGGTGAGGCCGCACCTCGAATCCTGTGTTCAGTTTTGGGCCCCTCACTACAAGAAAGACATTGAGGTGCTGGAGCGTGTCCAGAGAAGGGCGACGAAGCTGGTGAGGGGTCTGGAACACAAGTCTTATGAGGAGCAGCTGAGGGAGCTGGGGTTGTTTAGCCTGGAGAAGAGGAGGCTGAGGGGAGACCTTATCGCTCTCTACAACTACCTGAAAGGGGGTTGCAGAGAAGTGGGTGTTGGTCTCTTCTCCCAAGTGACTAGTGACAGGACTAGAGGAAACGGCCTCAAGTTGCGCCAGGGGAGGTTCAGGCTAGATATTAGGAAAAAGTTCTTTACTGAGAGAGTAGTGAATCATTGGAATAGGCTGCCCAGGGAGGTGGTAGAGTCACCCTCCCTGGAGATATTCAAGGAGCGTGTAGATGTGGCACTGTGGGATGTGGCTTGATGGACATGGTGCTGTGTGGTGTTGGGTGTGTTGTGGCTTGTTGTTGTTGTATGGTGGGGTTTTGGGTTTTTTTTGTGTGTGTGGTTTTTTTTTTTTTTTTTCCAGGTTGGACTTGATGATCTTACAGGTCTTTTCCAACCGTAGTGATTCTGTGATTCTGTGATTCTGTAAGATGGAGTTGTTCATTTCTTCAGATAGGGCTGCAAAAATTGAAGTAAATTTTCTGTGGGAAAATAATCAGGACAAGGTAGTTCTACTGCTTTGAAGAAACTTGGAATAATTTTTTTCTCATTGGATTATAACAGAATGTGAGTCTCGGATGTCTGCTGTTTAACAGCAGGCATGATTCATAGCTAATGGTTGGTGACAAGAGGCAACCTGCTGCAATCACATATAAGCATTCTCCCAAATTTACTTGAAGATAATTAAATTCTTTCCTTTGACTTTGACAGGCTTTGAATCAAGACTACACAGATAAAATGATACAATAATAAACAAATTTCACTTATTTATGCTTTGTTAATATTTTGTTTTGTGCAGGTAGTATACAGTTTTAGAAACTTGTTACTTGAGTGAAAAAGCTTGGCAAAAAACCCAAACTACCACCAGCAAAGAGGTAAAATAAAACAGAAACAACTATTAGGTCACTCAAACACTTTATAAATGTCAGAACTTATTTACCTTACCTGAAACGCACTCAAGCAGAAACAATTCTGTCCTGCTGATACTGATGGCATTAAGGAGTCAAATCTTCATAGAGATGAACTGTTTATGATACTCTCAAAGCATTAGGCATTAACTTGATCCCACTTAATTACAGGACTATATATCATCTTTCCTTTTATGGATTTGGGTTTAGATGGCACCTTGAATATACTTTTTTTTTTTTTTAAATTATCTGAAGGACATCTCTCTTCTATTCATGTTTAATTCCTTTTGGTTTTATATCAAGCCCCGTACTTTGTCTTACTTATCAACATAATTTACCCGACTCTTAAAGTAATGAAATAGAGGAAAATCACTTAAACACAGTATCTATAAATTTGGGACAGTACCTTCCTTTACTTTCACAGCTTTACTTGGGGTTTGTTTGGGGTTTTTTACCATTTAACATTAATTATACTTTTAAATCTAGAGTTTGATGGTTGCATAATAGAAACATCCAGCCATCCTTCTTTCCAGCCTTTCTCTACTTTTGTGTGTACACACACACTCACACACAAGAAATATATACTTTCCTATAATGTACTTCGTACATAGAATAATACACTTTATATACTTTGTATACTTTACATATATATACTTGTATCGGCTCTGTGTGGCAAGGCGCTTGCAGCAGGGTGCCTGCAGGGAGAGGCCTCTGTCAGGAGAGGCGGGGGCTGCCCGGTGCCGGACACAGCCGGTTCCAGCCGGCTCCAACGGACCCACCACAGGGCACGGCTGAGCCCCGCAGCCAAGATGGTGGCGCCTCGGGAAAACAGGTTTAAGAAAGGGCAAAAGACTGCATGGCAGAGAGAGGAATGAGGAAAAAATGTGTGAGAAGTGAGAAAATGAATTTAATTTATTGCCAATTAAAATTTATTTGGATTGTGAGAAACAGAGAAAAACTACAAGCATTTACATGAGTAAAGGATAATTTGGGTAATTTGCAGAAGTTAGATAACTTGATTTATACATTTTCAAGGAAAATAGTTCCGAAAGTCTATACATTTAGAAGACGGATGTAACCCTTCACCTCAGGTTAGTAGGTTAGTTAAATATATCTTACAGACATTGTATTTATTTTATTGGGGGGAAGAAAGAAAGAAAAAAAAAGAAAGAACAATTGGGGGAAAAAATATGCCACAATCTCTTCTGTATCATGTGCCTCTTCTACAGAGAGTGAGAAAAGTTATTTGCTCTGCTTCAGTTTGAATAATTAAGTTTAGAAACAACGTGCTTTTTCATGCACTGATATGAAGTGAAAGAACATGTTGGAGTGATAGATGTCTTTCATCTTCATATTTCCACTTACAGAAATTTTCAGAAAAACAAAATTTCCAAACTAGTTCTGTCTTCCTCCATATGATCATTTTAGTTGCATTTCAAAGTAGCTTGACCGTAAAGACAAGTAACAGTTTTCCTGCACTGCTCTATGTTTCCAAATAAATAAAAAGAAAATTCATTACATGTCAGCAGAACATTGTTACTTAAACAAAAAAACCGCTAGTAATTGGGGTGATGATATTTTTTCCTTATCATCCATACAGTTAAATATGCGTAAAAAGAACCCAAATACCTGAAAATGACCTCCACTTAGTTTGGACTAGTTGACATTTTTTGTTGGTGAATATTATATAGCAAAGTGTCCTAATCATTCCAGTAACATAATCTATCAATAAGGAATCTCATTGTTATTCACCTCAGCTCTCATACTAGGTGTAGATTAATCAGAATAACTAAAAGAATTATCATTCTTTCTTTCTATTCAAAAATAACCCATTTAACCTGACATACTGAAAATAATCTGTTAGCTTGTCCTATCTTTCATAAAAATATTTTACTGGGGGCGGGGGGGAAGTTGTTTTTTGTTTAATTGACTATTTCCACAGAGAACAGCATGCCTGCACAAATCATGGCCTTTCTACCAGTTACATTGTTTAGTGGTGCATCGATTTACACTGCTTCCAAGCAATTTTAAACTTGCATGTTTCTGTCATGCTCTTCTTGCCAGGAGACTAAGCTCTGAAGTAAGCAACATCTTCCCATAACACTGGCCACGCTATGCATAAACAAATACTCAATTTGAATTAGAGAAGAAAAAAAAAAGATAAGGTGTTTTGAAACAACAGATAATCAATGCAGGAGTCTCCAATTCTCTCTTGGTTGTATAACATTGCATTATATTATCAGCTTCCTTAACTATTTATTCTTCCCCAGAGTATCTAAACTCCTGATTAATTTAGAAATACTGTTAAAGTTACAGTTACCAAAATAACAGGTGCTTAATATCCAGCTTACTTGCTTTAAGGTTATTCCAAGAGACATGAATTTAAAAGAAAACAAACCATGTACATAGATTTAAAGTAAGTGGGTTTTTTAGTTTTCTCTGAAAACCGTAATGAAATACACATTAAAGATCTGTATAGACAGTCCCTTCAGTCCAGAGTCCATACTCAATAGGGGTGGGAAATATTAG
The DNA here is from genome assembly GCF_030936135.1 of Gavia stellata. Lineage (NCBI taxonomy): Eukaryota > Metazoa > Chordata > Aves > Gaviiformes > Gaviidae > Gavia > Gavia stellata. Next base: position 43,880,151 of record NC_082594.1, read on the forward strand.
AATTATGTCTGTTGTGGCAGAATTTAAAGAGATTGATTGAAATCATGGACTAGATAGACTAGGAATAATACAGACATGTAAAACAAAACTCTCTATTATGAAGATTTTACTTTTCCAAAGACATAAAGGTGGATTCATGTTACCCATGTTAGTATGAATATAGCCATTATATACTACTTTCTCTAGTCAGTGAAAGTTAACATTAAGATGCTAAGCATCTTAAGGTAAGCTAAGACATCCTTAAAATGCCCCTTTTCTCAGCCTATTACAGAGGAGCCATTGGCATGATTCTGTTCCTAATTCAACGTTAAGTCTTTAGAGTTATATAGAATTTAGCACAGTAGCAGTTACAAAGTTCAGGCAACTGTGGCTGAATTTTTCTCATAAAACTTCATCAAAAAAACCAAACCAAACCAAAAAACAGAAGACAAAATGATCAAAAAAACCCCCAATGTTAATTTGTAGAACATTACTTGGAAAGAGACCTTGAGTGGAATAAAATAAGTAACATAAGGATGTTAGAGAAATTAATTTGAATATAAATGCTATCATTTTACTGTAAAGGAATTGGAAGGTTAGAAAATCAGAAGGTTGAGCTTTATAATACAAGAGATTTAGATTTAACAGCTAAAAGGCAAGAGTTTTGAATGCAGCAGTAAAAAATACCCAGAATATTTACAAAACCTGACGAATATGAGCCACAGTCTTCCCTCACACTAAGCCAGGTTGTCAGAATTCACACTAGTGAGGTATAGGCTGAGTACAGCTCAGTTCAGACATTCCTAAAATCTTATGCTCATGTTTCCTCTTGTGGAAGACAAGGACCAATGCAAAGGTAACTAGTGTCCTCCTGGGCTACAAGAGCATAGTGGTTTAATGCAAACCTTGGGTGAGAGTTGATTCTGTTGTTTCTTCAGTAACAGTCTTTGTGTTAAATGAACTCCTCTCTAGCCTGGAAATCTGTGAATCTTTGCATTTCATAGATAATCATCCTCTTGTTCCCTTCATTCTGAATTAGATGATCTTGTCAACTCCCTTGCATTTTTCAAAACGTTTTTGCTGACTCCTGTTCAAGATGTAGTAAATGATCTGCTTGATGGTAGGAAGGCTCTACAGAGGGATTCGGACAGGCTGGATTGGTGGGCCAAAGCCAATTGTACGAAGTTCAGCAAGGCCAAGTGCTGGGTCCTGCATTTGTATCACAACAATCCCATGCACCTGGGGGTGTTGGTTGACAGCCAGCTGAATATGAGCCATCAGTGTGCCCAGGTGGCCAAGAAGGCCAATGGCATCCTGACTTGCATCAGAAATGGTGTGGCCAACAGGAGTAGAGAAGTGATCGTGCCCCTCTACTCGGCACTGGTGAGGTTGCACCTTGAATCCTGTATTCAGTTTTGGGGCCCTCACTACAAGAAGGACATTGAGGTGCTAGAGCATGTCCAGAGAAGGGCAACGAAGCTGGTGAGGGGTCTGGAGCACAAGTCTTATGAGGAGCAGTTGAGAGAGCTGAGGTTATTTAGCCTGGTGAAGAGGATGCTCAGGGGAGACCTTATTGCTCTCTACAACTACCTGAAAGGAGGTTGTAGAGAGGTGGGTGTTGGTCTCTTCTCCCAACTGACAAGTGATAGGACAAGATGAAATGGCGTCAAGTTGAGCCAGGGGAGGTTTAGATTGGATATTAAGAAAAACTTCTTCACTGAAACGGTTGTCAGGCATTGGAACAGGCTGCCCAGGGAAGTGGTTGAGTCACCATCCCTGGAAGTATTTAAAAGATGTGTGGATGAGCCGCTTAGGGACATGATTTAGTGGTGGACTTGGTAGTGTTAGGTTTACAGTTGGACTCAACGATCTTAAAGGTCTTTTCCAACCTAAACAATTCTATGATACTATGATAAATGATCTTTGGTTTGTGTTCCAGACTATACATGTATACTGTCTGGAACTATGTGAGTATATGTGAAACTTTTCATGTAGAAAACCAAACCAAAACAAAAAAATACCCCTCTGTCTTCCAACATACTACAAATTTTATCTAAAACACAAAAAAAGTAGCTTATGTGATTATTTTTGTGCATCAGGACACTAGATAATGTTGAGTTTAAAATTGCTGGATTTATGTACGCTATTGAAGATGAATTCTTGATGTTTGGTTTATGATATTGAAAGTCATATTTTCTTTCTGCTTGTGTCTGTAGTATCTTTCCTCTGATGACAGAAAAAAATTCTAAAATAGAAATAAATATGATTCACATTATTACAGAGAACACCTTCAAAAATGAAATTCAAAATGTTTCTCTGATTTTGAATATTGCTGATGCTTCCAAAAATTTAGCAGATCATTTCCAGACATATGAAAAATAACATCAAATGCTTGAAGTCCAGCCATGTCCTGATTTAGACAACCTAATATTAAAATATATTATCTATTCAAAACATGCTTCTTCCTTCTAAATCTTTGGCTACTAAATCAGACCAGAAAAGAAAAGGCCTAGTAGCAAAATCTCAACATACTTATTTGTATTGTATTTAATATGAATCCCATCATTAGTCCCTTCAGTCCCCGTGGTGCTGCAGCCCAAGCAAATGAAAGAGCAGAAAGCGTCTAACTTTTTTAAATGACATAGCACAGAGCCTCTTCCTTCAAAGATAAATATTAAATTTCACAAATTGTTGTGCATAGCCAGAGCAAAAGAAATAGTTGTCAGTGTGAAAAAAAAAAAAGAGAGAAAAAGTCAAAAGGAACAGTCACTTGCCTCACTTTGTGTATCTCTTATCTAGATGTCTATGCCTCAGCTAATAATTCAAGTTCCCTTTATAGTGAATGAAGAGAAAGAATGAAGAGTTTTTAAGGTGTGATTCAGTTACACATTGCTTGGACGTCTACATAACAGATATCTACATTTTGTTCAGATAAATTTCATTCAAGATGTCTGCAGACTGGTAGATAAGAAATATGAAGCTGTAATGACCACGATCAAAAAACATTCATTAGAAAGTCTAGCTAAAACTTTGGCCAGAGCACAATGGATATTTATTCAAAATTATTATTCAAAAATGTAACAAACAGAAAATGGATGCTGACAACATGGGCTTGGGGAGATTTAAGATGTCTTGTTATATTTTATTATTTGCATTGGTATGAATGTCAAGCCTTGCTATAGATAAAATGTGCATGAATTCCACTGGGCACTGAAACCTTATAGATAATAATTTTGGATTGGTTATTACTTTGCCCAGTATTTGTTCCTTTAGGTTTTTTATAAACAAACATACTCATCTGAAAGCCTGATGTGAATGGGGAGAGAAAATAAAAGAAAATTTAAAAAAGAAAAAAGAAAAGAAAGTTTTAGAGAAAATTTTATTTTTAATAGATTTCCGATTGTGTTGCTGTGGGTCTTGTCAGTACACTGAACAGTCAGGTGCGACCTTTGGAGCCAGACAACAGCAGCTATTATGCACTAGGGAATCACTTTACGTCTGGCCTTTAAACAGACCTGCAGGAGAAGGATTCTTTTCCTGTAAGGTAAATTCCCCCAAATTTTATAAAATGTGGCAATGTCCTTAAAGGTCTAGATTAACATTAGTGAAGGAAGCAGTAAAGAGAGAAATGAGAGAACTGACACATGGCACACAGACAAGGTGGGGCATTTTTCTTTATTTGTTTGCTTTAATCTTATACTCAGTTGCCTCTGAGTGAGACCCTCACTTTAACCAGAAGGTGTAGCCCCAGTTGGAGTCCTTGGAGAGGTGACATAGGTAGGCAGCAAAGTAAGTGCTGATGATCAGCAGAGCAGGCCAGTCCTCCTTATTTCCATTTCCCATATTTCTCTGAAAGAAAGCACAAATTCATTATCTACTCCTTGCTCTGTTTCCTTTCAGACAACACAGTTGTTTTTGTGGGGAGACTAACCGCAGAAGAGGGGTTCTTTTATGTGCATATGGAAGGAGAGGTAGTCTATAAGGCAACCCATTTATATGGGATATATACATTAAAGATACCTTCGGTTCTCACTCCTGCAAAAGTCTCCTTTTTATCACATGATTTACTTTGCATCTTTAAGAACTGTGATAATTTTCATAATTATTTGATATATCCCAGACTTTAACTGTCTGTCCTTGTGGTTATAGGGCAAATAACCTATTTGTCATGTTTGAAAAAATATCTTCAGCCTAAATCTCATTGTTTAAAGAGACAATGCTGTGTTAAAATACTTTAAACTATTAAAAAAGTTGAAGAAATATGAACTAAAGAAATAATTTTTTTATGGACTTTAGAAGGAGAACATCTGAGTGACTTACAGGGAGGCATAATCATAATAGGTTTTTTGCAAAGATGCAGAAATTGCTCTTGCATAGGGTCAAAGTTCTGAACTAACTGTGTCCAAATGGTAAATGGTTTCTCTTCTCTGAGCCAAAACACATACCTATACCAGCTGGACCTGTATTTTAACTGCTTTTTCAAACATAAATCAGGTTCATGTAAATATATCATAGCTTTGTGGTAGGAGATCTAACGGAAAAATTATTTTATAGGAGAGAAGCATTACGTATGCACTCATCCATAGAATGAGACAAGGATCAGTTTTCTGACATAAAGCATACCTGTTTAGTACATGCGAGGTATAGCTGGACAAATTCAGCCTTGTAATATACTGAAAACTCTTCATAGTTAACTGAGTTAAATATTGTAACAGTTTATCAGGTGACACACAAGTGTTTCTTAGGGCCTCTGATACAGATTAAAATCTTAAAAAAAAAAAAAAAGCCAAACTCCAGTCAGTTTTATATTTGGTGTACTGATGGCCATACTGGGCCATCATGATAACGTGTTCTAGTCATATCTGTTCTATTCCATAGATCTGTGAAATACAAATAGCTTTAAACTGTTTTAAACTCAAAATTTTTCCAGCTTTATATGACAATAGAGATTATCACTACAAGAAAGACATAGAGGTGCTGGAGCATGTCCAGAGAAGGGCAAAGAAGCTGGTGAGGGGTCTGGAGCACAAGTCTTATGAGGAGCGGCTGAGGGAACTGGGGTTGTTTAGCCTGGAGAACAGGAGGGTGAGGGGAGACCTTATCGCTCTCTACAATTACCTGAAAGGGGTTGCAGAGAGGTGGGTGTTGGCCTCTTCTCCCAAGTGACTAGCGACAGGACTAGAGGAAATGGCCTCAATTTGTGCCAGGGGAGATACAGACTGGATATTAGGAAAAATTTCTTTACTGAGAGAGTGGTAACACAATGGAATAGACTGCCCAGGGAGGTAGTGGAGTCACCCTCCCTGGAGGTATTCAAGGAGCGTGTGGACGTGGTATTTGGGACATGGCTTGATGGGCATGGTGTTGTGTGGTGTGGGTGGTTGGTTGTGGGGTTTTGTTTGGTTTTGTTTTTTTTTTTGTAATGGTTGGACTTGATGATCTTACAGGTCTTTTCCAACCTTAGTGATTCTGTGTGATTCTGTGATTATAATCACATCTCATTCATCAGGGCTTTTTCTTTATATACTTTTTTTCTCAGGATCTTCTATTGATATATTCTCAGATTTAGGGATTATGCTGGCTGTCTTTGAACAAGAAATGGACCACTGTAAGACAAGGAATGAATCGATGTTGCTCTCTACAAATAATCTTTTCTATGATGTGACTTGTGTGCAGGTGTAGGAATATGCTGATCATCACATTTGGGATTGGAAAGACAGACAGACAGCAACCTGTAGAGTGTTTTTCTTGCTGGTACTGCAGGGACAATTTGTTCTTAGTAGGATCATTTAGGCTATTTGATCAACTTCCTTGTAGCTAGGCAGTACAGAAGATGTTATGCATATGCTAGGAAACTAAATGTGCTCCAAATCCACACTAGTGAACTCTCTTCTCCACCAGTATAGAGTGGCCATAGGCAAATTGCTTCCTGCTGATGATCCCTGGCCATAGAAACTCCCAGGTAATATCTGGGAATTCTGTAAGATGTTGCTAAATGTCCTGGACCAAAACCCAAGCTTCTAACCATTCTAATAGTTTGACAAGGGTAGACAACAACACTTTGGTGCTGGTGCTCAGGAACAGTTTAATTTGTTAGTGTGGATGAAGTTTCATTGTCTTCTGCTCATTCCTGTGGTATATAACAATTTGTTTTCTGAACAATGAAATGTGTTATCCTAAAACAAATCACAAAGCCCAACATGAATTTAGCTGGGTAAAATGTAGTGTTTTATGACAGATAAGAGGTCAGGGTAGACTTAATGATCCTTTTTGGCATTAACCACTATGAAATAGGTGCTTCACGAATTAATCATCGCATTTTACTGCTTTCTGTCACAGATTCAGAAAACATGGAGAAATACATTAAAATGCTGTGTCTCAGTTTACCTTTCCCTAAAACAATACTTCCTGACCTCACAAAAGCACTGTGATATTCATGCCCTGGCTTTTCAGAATTGCAGGAACAAGACCTTCAAATTAATGGCATAGCTGGTCATTTGAATGCAAATTTGCCACAGCTGCATACTGAAAACCTGTCTACATTGCTTATCTGCCTGTATTGAGATGAATTTGACACCACTGGTCTTTATACCTGATGATGCATGCTCCTGTTTTAGAATTCTAAAATGATGAGGAAAAAAAAAACATCCAAGACAAAGCTCATAGTCTTTATATGGGTCAGTGCTACATATCAAATCGATGAAATGTTTACTGGAAACCCATAGTAAATGGCAAAATCAATTCACCAATCACTTCAGCAATGTTTTCATTCCAAAGCTATGCAGCCAAGTGATTAGGTATATATTCGTTACTTTATGCCTATCGTTTCAAGGAGTCAATGAGTGATCTCTCTTAATAATTTGAGAATACAGAAATAAAACCCTAGCCCAAGTCACTCATCTCTGGCACAAATTATGATGTGAATGAAAAATCCAGTGAGTAGCTTAACCAGGTAGACAGAGGCCATAATGAAATATATGACGTAGCTTCTCCTACAATATTATGACTAATAGTCAGATAACAGTTACTTTCATTCCTTCACAGCATGCTCTGGGATAAAAATAATTTGAGAACTTCTTAAAAATCTCAATCTTACCTAAGCACACAAAATACATTTAAAACTTACATGAAAACCAGACTAGGTTAAGTCTTAAACTGTGTGAATAGGTGAACTGTCATTGCAATGAATTTTAATAATGCTTAGTAACAATTACTTGGAAATTAATTCTGCCTAAAATAGGTACCTAGGACTGCAAAGGGCCTCCTGGGTAATGCAGTTTATCATCACATGGCAATCCATCCTTGCCTTTTAAAAGATACTTTTACTAAACATGTCAAATTCTACCTTAGAACTGACTAGTTTCTCTTTTCCTATCTGTTTCTCATTAGATAGCAGTTCTAAAATTCTCTTTTACTGCGGAATAAAGCTTTTTTCTTTTTTTTTCCCTTCCTTAAATGTATTCTTAATCAATTTAAATGCATTTATTGCAGTAGAATTTTTCATTGTCCAGTGTTTTCCAGAGAAAACTGTCATATACTGTTCAGAGTGGGTTTTTAGGCTGAGCTGCATTCCATGTTTACATCACAGACACTACAGAAATTAAAATACAAGGGGGGCAGTTGTTCAGGTATTCCTCCAGCTCCCTGGAGACTTGATCTTGCATTAAGATCTCTGCTGCAAGGTCTACATTACTTGGCAATCCAAATCTAGCTGAAATATGCCTAGAATATGAGCATATCTTTTGTATCCTATCAGTGTAAGAATGGCTGTAAGGCCAAGGGCCTTTTCAGCTAACCCAGTGTATTGTCTCCAACAGTGTTCATTAACAGATGCTGATAAAGCCAGTATCCATTTGCTGGTCCTCCCTCTGTGAAGCTACTCTAGTTTGGCTTCCTTTTTCCTTAGCATGGAAACTCTATGGATTACTTCAGATGAAGTTTCACCAATGTCTTGTTCAATAGCAATAATACCTCATACAATTGTAGCATATTCTTTGGCTGAAAAGATGAGGCCAATTTATTTTGTAGCCAAGTCAACAGTCTAGTGTGAAAAAGCTGGTGTTTTCATCAGAAAGGCTTTAGTCACAGTGCCCACAGTTGTCAAGAAGGATGTAACATCCTCCCAGAGCTACTCCCAGGCCGGTGGAACTAAAAGAATCAAAAAGTAAGTTAAATAATACTTGGTCTGAATATAGGTAAGTATACATGTAGGACCACAATATTTTACAAAAAAAGAAAACAAAAAAAACCTCATGGGTCAAGATAAAGACACTTCAATAAACAAAGGAAAGGGGGGAAAAAAAGCAAAAAACAAGTAATGCAGAGGCAATACTCGCCACCTACCACAAGCAAGCCAGTGCCCAATCAGTCTTCAAGCAATACTACTTTGGAAAAACTACACCCCATTTTTGTTACTGTGCATGATGTTATATGGCATGGTATAACGCTTTGGTAAATTTGTCCCAGCTGTCTCATCTCCCATCTTCTTGCCCACCCCTAGACCACTCACTGGGGGGACAGAGTGAGAAACAGGGTAGGCCTTGATGCTGTACCAGCACTTTTCAGCAGTAGCTAAAACATCGGTGTGTTATCAACACAGTTTTAGTCACAAATCTAAAACACAGTACCATACAGGCTGCTATGAAGAAAGTTAACTCCACCTCAGCCAGAACCAGTACAGTGGATAATCATGGTTTGTCACCCATAGTGTTCATTTTGTCTTCATAGTCTGTAATTTCTCTCAAACTTTCACTATTAGTAGCACAATTTTGCTTATATAATTAATAGCAAATTTTTAATACTATCCTTATAATATGGAATTTCAATTTATTTGGTTCTGTGCTACTAGCTGCAATTATTTTCTGTATTGGATAGTAATGACTTTATTCCTTAGAAAAAGTATTGTTCTGAATTGTCGGTTCTGCCAGAGCTTCCAGTTTTTCCTGGTTTTTAGTTTAGGAATTTTCTTATGAAATTATTCATTTTAAGTGCTAGTTACCCCAGACCATTCTGCTTTCTGTTGATACCATCTTCCCAATAGGCTCCATATATTAAAACAATTTCTCCATTTGGTAATAAGCCTAAACATCTCATCACTGCAATGTATTTTCTAAAAAGAGAGAGTATGTGAGGAGTATGAGTCCACAAAACTTCCTCTCTTTTCTCTAGGAAGGGATGCTGGAGTAGTGCACTGGAAATGATAATAAATGTTAACCAGAGAGAGTCAGATGAGACTGATATAAGGGTTGCAAAATTGTTCCTCAAAAATGTGAATTTTTTGAGTCTTCTAAAAAACATTTTTTCCTCTAAAAAAAGTTTAATTTAATGACCAAGATTAGCTAGAAAATATCCTCATGGAATCAAAGACACTACCTGAATTTTTCAATTATAGTAAGTTATTCTTTCTCTTTTTCTCTTCAACTTCTGGATCTACATTCTCTCATTGTCTTTTAACAGTCTGTGGTGGGTTAACCCTGGCTGGACACCAGATGCCCACCAAAGCTGCTCTATCACTCACCTTCCTCAGCTGGTCAGGGAAGAGAAAATATAACGAAAGGTTCATGGGTTGAAATAAGGACAGGGAGATTCCCTTCTTCCTGGGCTCAATTTCACTCCTGATTTTCTCTACCTACTCTCTCCAAGCGGCACAGGGGGACAGGAAATGGGGGTTGCGGTCAGTTCATCACACATTGTCTCTGCCACTCCTTCCTCACACTCTTCCCCTGCTCCAGCGTGGGGTCCGTCCCACAGGAAACAGTTCTCCACAAACTTCTCCAACATGAGTCCTTCCCACGGGCTACAGTTCTTCACAAACTGCTCCAGTATGTGTCCCTTCCACGGGGTGCAGTCCTTCAGGAATGGACTGCTCCAGCGTGAGTCCTCCATGGGGTCACAAGTCCTGCCAGCAAACCTGCTCCAGCGTGTGCTCCTTTCTCCAAGGGTCCACAGGTCCTGCCAGGAGCCTGCTTCAATGCAGACTTCCCACAGGGTCACAGCCTCCTTTGGGCATCCACCTGCTCTGGCGTGGGGTCCTCCATGGGCTGCAGGTGGATATCTGCTCCATCATTAATCTCCATGGGCTTCAGGGAGACAGCCTGCCTCACCATGCTTCACCACGGGCTGCAGAGGAATCTCTGCTCTGGTTCCTGGAGCACCTCCTCCTCCTCCTTCTTCACTGACCTTGGTGTCTGCAGAGTTGTTTCTCTCACATATTCTCACTCCTCTTTTCTCCGGCTGCTGTTGTGCAGTTGTTTTTCCCCTTTCTTTAATATGTTATCGCAGAGGCACTACTACTGTTGCTGATTGGCTTGGTCTTGGCCAGCAGCCAGTCCATCCTGGAGCCAGCTGGCATTGGCTATATTGGACATAGGGGAAGCAGCTACTCACAGAAACCATCCCTGTAGCCTCCTCACTACCAAAACCTTGCCACACAAACCCAATACACAGCCATGCACAGCTCTTGTTATTCCATCTCACTGTGCAATGTTTTGGCTCACACAGATTTCTTTTTGGATTACATTTTTATGTAATTTGTCATTTCTTCCCCACCCCTAAAGATAGGATCATTCTTATCTCAATTACAGGAAACTCTTCTGTCTGCTGTTCAGTTTTCTTATTTCAGATATAGTAGGTTGTCTTCTTCTCCTACAGTTTCCATCCTTGTGACTAACATTGTAGTAGCTTTGTGTCTGCTCGTTTTGTGCATTAAATTTAATCTCTCTTTCAGCTTTGAAGCTGTGTGCAGTCCTGATCTTGCTTACACCTCTGCACTCGTTCTCCCCTAGATCTTTTCACTCCATGCAGACAGCTTTCTTAAATCTTTCTAGTCTATTCTGCACATAGCATCTTCATGTCTTTTGTCTCCTCCCTTAGACGTGGGAGAGAAACTACCTCTTAATGAGCCAATTAACTAGTTCTTTTCACTCACCTTTCCTTCCAGTCATAAAAAAAGGATAAAACATTTTGATAGGAAAAATACTTTTTTAATGTCTTAAAATATAATTTAATATAATTTAAACCCCAAAGCATTTTTGATACCACTACTGCAATGTGATTACAGCAATTAGCATTAAACAAAACATACTAAGCTAAACTAGAAGGGACTGGCTATAAAGAACAAGATTGAAAGGAAGGTTTAAATGCACTAGTCTACTTAAAACCCCTACTCAGCTGCCACGTAAGTCTCAAAGAGACTAAGTTTTTTACAAAATACAACAGGAAAATATACTGCATATAATTCTAGAATGCAGAAATTATTCCAAGCTTTTGGATCTGAGTACCATCATTAAGTATTTTCCAACTCCCTGTCAGGATGAGATTTAAGAAAATGCAATCATCTCCCCCATTTTTTAAAAAATATTTAAAATTGTGGCACACTCTGACCAGTTTCCCAGTCTGTGTGACTGAGAATTTGAACTTGTGACTGTGGTGTGAGCAAGACACAGCCATAAAGTTCTCTGGAAATACTCAACCAGTTGAATGCCTTCCTTACGCTTAAGCCCTACTAGAATGGAGACATTAAGTACGTCTTAAATCCCTTAAAGGATTAAAAAAAAACCCCAAACCCTTAAAGGTTTTTTCCCCCTTCCCTTTAGCATTCTAAGTACGGAGTAAAGCTGGGTTTGGAAAGCAGCTTCTGGTGGACTGTTTTTACTCTACAGCCACACAGGTTCTTTTCCTTATCAAATGAATCTAATTAAATGAAAACTGAGACATCCCAGAGTCAAGGTCTGAGTATTCTCCTTTCTTTGTCAAGAATGGCTGATGTCCTTCAGCTTTTTTGGAAATTTTGAACCCTCTAAAGAGTTTAAACAAGGTTTCCAAAACTTTAGGAGAAGAGTTTCAAGGGTAGGAAGCGTTATTCTGAAAGAATGAAATGAGTAAAGTTTTGGAAGAAAGAGTTTAAGTATACTAGAAGGAATTTGAGGATGTCAAATCTGTAAGGAGTAAAACAGTTTCATACAGTTCAGGCAATCAAGCCTGAAGGATACACATTTTCCTCTGCGTTATCTCCTGGATAATTTAGGAAGTTGTCCACTCAGTATTTTGATTTTTCTAGATGTCTTTATAAAGCATAAAGTATTGTAAAGAAAGCATGACATCTGAGTCCAGACAATGACAACATTTTAAGGGCCAGCTGACAAAACCCTTTCATAAATCTTACTTCTTATCAGCCCTGTTTCTGGAACACTTTCATTAGAAAAGTATATTTTTTGTACTTACGCATGGCTTATATGCAGTAAAAGAAATAATTATAAATGACTGCTGAGAATTAAAAAGTACATATACTTTTATAGCCAGAGCACCTATTTACATTGAACAGATTTGTACTCAGATGTTTCTAAAGATTTAATGCCACACTAGCGTTTCTCCTGCATTTCATATCTATTAAACATGTTTTTGTTTTGTTCATTTAATATTTACTGCCATTAGTGTAGGAATCTCTCAGCTGAAGTCTTTAATGAAATCTAAATATTGACTCTGAAAGTTATCCTGGTTTGATATATGGTTCTACATTAAGCTGTGCCATTTGAAAGCTTTCTTTTTTCAGTTGCTCTCATATTTTCTTACTTCAAAATGTTCTCTTGATAGAATAAGTCATACTTGCAGATGCTGTTTGCCATGTACAACAGGTTCAATACTAAAACCTTCTTAGGGAGTTAATGTTTGATACCTCAAAGTATATGATCTTGTAATATTATAATTGAGAGGGGAGATGTATTGAATTATTTCAGAAATTTAAACATTTAGTCCACCAAACTCATAGGAAGCAGACTGTTGCCAGTCATGATTTTAACATACATCCAGGAGAAGGTAAGTACAGAATTTTAACATGACTCAAGAAGCAATATATGGGGTCAGTTGTTTAGTGGAAAAGGAACATACTGGTTATTCCTTATCACATTTCAGTTGCAATCCTGATTAAGCTTGAGTAAGGCTGTTTTTCCTTTGTCCTCTGTATTGTTTTTGATATGACTGAGAATTTAATGAAGTTGGTACACAGCCAGAAACATAATTTGCTTTTTTTATTACTCTGTCAATATTGTACATTAAGGACCTCAACAGTCTTCGATGAAAGTAAAGGAACTCTTTAAACAAGCAACGTAGAAATGCAAACAGGAAATATCTAATGCATGTTTCTTAATACCATAGCCTAGATTAAAGCTTTTGAAGTAGTCTCACTAATTAATTTGAAACTGTGATGAAAACTCAAAGTGCCCATAGATGTAAGGTTTCCAAGGCTTTCTGATGAGAACTTCTCATGACAGAAGACATTTTTAGTTTTTGGCAAATGCTTTATATGCTACCACGCATAATAGCCCAGATAGAAGGCTCTGCCCCATGAGGGATGGATTAAATCTAAACTTCTGGCTGTTGGACTCATAAACTGCAAAACAAACCTTCTGTGGACGTGGCAGAAAGAGTTTTAAATCTTACTTTCATTTTATCCTTACAGTCCTGTTTTACATTTTAGGTATACAAGATCGGAAGTTACCTCTTTGGCCATCTAGACCAGGTTCCTAGATAGAAAATTTGCCTGATTTCCAGTTATGGAATAAATAGTTACTATTTAAACTTTTTTTTCTCTCCTTTTTTTTTTAAATTTTTAAATTGTAGCGCTGAGTGTGAAATATGCTTCATAAAATCGCAACAGATCCTACAACAGCAGTTATGTGACCTTTTGTAACTACAAAATTTTATACAGAATTTACATCAGCAAATAAATATGTCAAACTAAATAGATGATGCAAAGTGTTGCCTCTACTTTAAATATTGAAATATATTATCTCACTAAGTCTGGCAGAGAAAAGACGGTAACTCTGCTGCAAATTGATCAAAATACTGAGGTTCACTTGAGAACAAATTACTCCTCATTTACCGTCAGAGAAAAATGGATATGTAAACAGATGAATATTCCCTCCCCTCCCCAAAACAGCCTGGATCACGAGTTGGCAAATTTTGTATGTAATGCTCTGTGAAAAGAACTGAAACTGAGCCAAGGTATTTGTTCATGTTTGTGTGTGTCTGTGTGCATTCATGCAGTGCTGGGGAGAGGGGTATGTGGTGAAGCAAATCCAGCAGAATAACATGGAGAAGGTTGAGGCGTGGAGTATGTAACATGAAGAGGGACAAAGCTAAATGGGTTGTCTTAGCTAGAGAAGGGAAGGCAAAGGTGGATCTTAATTGCAGTTTGACACTTGCTAAAGTGGTATTATAGCATACAGAGTCAGTGTCCTCTCAGAGAGGCACAGAGGAAGTACAAGAGGCAACAGTCACAGGTTCAAGCATGAGGGAAAACAAAGCATCACAGTGAGAGTGGTTAAGCACTGGAGCAGGTTGCACACATAGGCAATCTCTGTCCTTAAAGATAGTCACAATTCAGCTGGACAAAATCCTTAGCAGCCCAATTTAACTTTGAAGTTTGCTGTCTTCTGAGCAGGAGGTTGGGCTAGATGACTTAAGAGTTCCTCTCCAACCTTATTTTTCTATGATTCTATTACAAAAATGCTTTCTATATCAACAATAAGTCCGGGTACATGAAAATCTAGCCTTATCCTCTATTATGTTCATATGTATAGTATTCATATGTTGTCAAGGATGAGGCAAAGAGGATCTACCTGCAAGGATTTAGTTGCCAATACCTACAGCTAGAACAAATTCTGAGGGCAATTAATGAATGTACACTTGGTACAAATGGTCTTTAAAGCTGTTGGATGGAAACAGTTGATTTTCTCATGCCCTTTGGTTAGGAAAATGTACCCTGGACTTACCTCTTATGTTAATCCAAAATACTGTGTGTTCTAAACATATGTCACTAGTCTTAAACACTTCACATGAGCTAAACCTTTTTTTTTTTTTAAAGTCCCCATATAGGCATCTACAAGCTTAGCTAGTCAACTTCCACTGAGGACGTTTTTTCTAAGATAATTTTCTTTATAATAGCTTTGCTGACCCCATTTCCTGAACAGACTGAGGTTTCACAGGTTTTATGAGAGCATTTGAGCTCTTGAATTGCTGGCAGACTCATTGAATAAACTAAAATTAAACCCCAGGCTCTTTTGTGTATATAACATCTAAGTTTACCTTTTAAATTGCCGAAAATTCTCTGTACCACAACCCTTGTACTTTATTTTGGTGTATCCTTTACATAAGGGTTAAAATAATTTTAACTGTTCAGATGGACTTAGTCGCTAAAAAACTTCCTGTTAGGCTCAAAAGCAGATCCTGAAACCTTATTTTACAAGTCTTTCCACTTTTCTCATTATACTGAGTTACGATCTTTATTGAAAATAACATGCTTAAAAAGCTTAGACAGAAAGACCCAGTGAAGTCTCAAAGAAGTCTCTAAAACTAAAATACAATTAAAAGTGCTTTGCTGACTTAAAGGAAAATACTAATCCTTATACCTTAACTAAGGTTCTGGATCTGTGAATCTCAGTCCTAACAGTTTGAAATACCATTTCCATTGTTCACGTGAGTAAACCAAGGCAGGAGGTAAAATGATTCTACACATCAAGCAAAAATCAGGTTGTTAAGTGTAACTGATGTCCTTTGAATACATAACTCCCTATTACGTGGGAAAAATATGATGATTACACCACAAAATAATGACATAAAAGGAGGCCAAACTGTAAATTTCTTTCATTGTATCTTTACTGCTATTTTTACAGATTTACTTATACTTGCAGGTTCCAAATGAATTTTGTAAGTGGTGGAATTTCTGATTTACTGAGGTGGTCGACAAAGCATGAATGTGATTTCTAAATATGGTACCTGTGTGACTCTTTCTTCTTGCTCCTAAAGGTATGGTTATATTCTGAGCAACCTGGATTTATGCATAACTTTAATGTAATAAATAACAGTAACTAATTAATCTGGGTTGTCCCACTACAGTAATAGAAATGGTCTCAAAGAAGAGAGCTCTCATAGTTTGATCACACTACAGCAGGACCAGGCATATTTTATCTTTTTTTGAAATAGAATGACCAAAAACAAAATCAAGAATTGTGCAAAAATGAAGTCACAGTGGCTTATTTATTTATTTATTTTATTTGCAGATACAACTGTCTTCTATTGAAATACTCTGTGAGAATCTGTTATATCGATTTTATATTTGGCTTCCACCCCCCTGTTACTTTGTGTTAGTTTCAATCTCTTTGTACTGATATTGCTATTAAAAATGCATCAGAGCTAGAAAAATATAATAAAATGACTGTGTTGCTGAACAGAATCATTGATAACTTGTGTCATCAGGCTAAAGTGAATAGACAAAATTTAAGTTTGAATTCTTACAGTTGAAACAGTCAATTGAAAATGAAAATCCTTCTTAAGATACAAGAGAGAGGAGAAAATTACTGTATAGATACTGTATGATGGGACATTCTCTTTTATACCCACTCTGTTATTACTCCTAAATGATAGCTGCAAGCAGCATTGAAAGGAAGTCCATTTAGGTTGTTATAAAGATTGCAATGATGTGTAAAATAATCCCTTTTTTATGTAAGATTAGTAGTGCAAAGTAAAAATACCTTAAGCCAATGGAGTGGAGATATTTACTTCTGCAATGCAGTAATTCAGAAAACCATAATTCAAATTAAATATTAGATTTTTATGTCTATCAAGGAACCATTAAATATCTTATTTAAAACACATAAAGGCTTTTTGAGTGAGAGTCATCATTATTAATAACAGTGGCTCCTTGTGTTCATTCACATCTCCTTGTTAAATGAGAAGACAGAATGTTAACGAAGTGTATCCTAAACAATCTTGGTGAATAACACATAATTGAGTTCCAAAATGTATCACAATTAGAAAGCAAAAAAAATTATATATACATGTTGAATACGATTTCAGATAATCATTCTGTGGTTAGATTCTATTGAAAAATTTTAAAAGTTCATCTTTACAAATTAAAAGATATTGCGCTATGTATTGGGTTGTTGGTCCAAAGCAAATTAATGTCATTGCTGCAGAAGGGTTTAGAACATTTTCCCTGACCTGGTAGGGACAAGAATAAATAGTTTCTATTTCAGGATAGAGAAATATTAATAATATTGTCTTTTCATAGAGGGGAGAGGCGAGGAAAGAGAGATAGAGAGAGAAAAGTGGTGTGTGATTCAGTCAGCCAAAGATAATGGTGGAAGAACAAGAGGCAAAAATTATGGAATAGAAGCCACCACTCTATCCAATATCCAGTAAGAAGAAGGACTAACTATGAGAAAAGAGCAACAAATAAACATGACCAACAAGAAAGCAGACTTTTCTACCCAAAAAACCGCAACAAACAAAAACCCAAACAGTTGCAAATGAGACAGCTTGGCATGAGATGAAGTCTTATTATAAGCTATGCAAAGATAAAGCTATGCTAAGATTACCTTCCTTGAACAAGGTGTATAGCTCTCTGAAACAGTGAGTTTCACCTCAGACAGAAGAAAAGAGAGGTTTGTTGGATTTTTTTCCTTATATTGCTGGACAATTAAAAAACGTTAAGAAGATAATGTTCCAGTTTCAGGATACACTATTTACTCAAGGCTGGGAGGATGAGAGGGAACTTTCCTCTGTGGGAGAGCTGTGGATATTACTTCTGGAGTTGTACAGGTGCTTTCCAAACCCCGTGATTTCTCTGTTCTCTAATTCCATAAATTATAGGGATAAAGTTGATGTTGCCATGTGACTTCAGTATCAAGATTAAATGTAAAGAATATTAGGCAGGAAATTAGATGTGACTGCAAAGATTCAATTTGCTAACCACTGAAATACCTAGCAAAGAAACCAAAGTGAACTCTTGACTTTATATTCTTTTTCTGCTTTAGGTGTACGGTATATTAAAGTGCAAAACAGCTTATTTTTTTCCTAAATAGAATAAAAATTTTCCAGTATAGAAGTGAAATAATTATGCTAATTTAACAGAGGAAAATACATACTGGAAACAAAGAAAATAACCATTAGCATAACATATAATAGTATAATTGGGGGGGGAATAAAATAATAATTATTGGCAGTGCTTGAGGTGTTTCTGAGGCGCTGTTAAAGATATTAATTTAAACCTCTAAAAAATCTCTAGTTCTATCAAGACCTATGGGCTATTCCAATCAACATATGGAGTGATGTTCAGCATAGGCATTCTAATCTCATTGGTTTTTAGGCACAAATACCATATGGAAGGACCATATTGTGCTTAATCTCCTGAGTGTGATAGTAGGTAAAACCTTCACCCTATTACACAGTCTAATGTAACCAGACAGAGTAGAATCAAAACATATGCCAAGATCCTGCAAGTGTTTCAGAAATGCCTTTCTCTGAAGTTGCTGGTAATCTTGGAGAATATTCTCTTTTAATTAAAAAACTGATAAAAAAGAGGAAAGATTTTCACAATTTATAGTAGCTGTTAGGCAATTTAAGGAACAATGTGAGCAGCCCTTCTCATGCTATATTGGCTCATTGTTTGTCTAATCAGATAATATACACCTCACAGCACAGGAAGCTATAAAGTTACAATACGCATGATTTAATTCAATCACAAATTTCAGACACAGATGGAGTTTTTCAATAAATTGTCAGGTGCTTTGAATAACTTCTGATTAAAATGAGTTTATTCATCGCACTATTTGTGTTACAGCCTGCTGTAATCTGTACATATACAAAAGTAGCTACCAAAAATTTTTGAGATTAAGAAATCAAAGCATTGACACAGAGGCCATTAATATCACCAGCAAGCACAGAAAAGATCCCACAAACTTAAGTTCTGGACCATATGCACTCACTGGTGACCAGTCATTCATACACACATGTTGTTAGCAGTTTAAAATATCCTTTCATCTGTAATCTTTGGAAAAAAAAAATCACATGAGCAAGTTTACCTAGTAAACATCAAGTGTATTTATGTAAGTGGCTTGCATGCAGGCCTAGCCTGAATAATCCAGCATACATGTATAGTGTTGGTGGGTCAGGTACATGTGGCTTTTGGATGATTATTGGAAGGTTAACAACTTGGGGAGAAAATAAAAGAAGAAGTTCTCGTATTGTTCATGTCCAGTACAGCAAATTGTAAATGTCTTAATCTATTTCTTTCATCTATCAAAGCTGTATTGATGACATTCACAGCAGCATCACAGGTTATGGATTAAGAATATTTTTGTTGCCAACACACTAGCTCTTACCTCTGGCGTACTCCTATGTTTGGACTATATAAATTAGGCTGTTGAAATGTGCTTTGGTCGTACACTGCTCTTGCATTAAGAAAATACCTTCCAGAGCTGTTACAGTCCATGTTTATCCCTTGGACTTCTAGAATAGTCAGATAAGACACAGTAAGCGCAAGAATCTGATCCTTAAAGTTTTAAATTTCTTGATATATGAGATCTGAAAAAAAAAAAGCTGTAAGCCTATAAGGTAGCTTCTTATCAGAAGTAAGTGAAAGAAAAAGAGTTGCACAGCCTTACAGAAAAGGAAGAAAGTCAAGGAGGTGACAAAAATAGAAAAAATGAGACAGCAATCTGCATATTGCTGTCCAGTAAAAAGCATATTCCAAATGTTTTATTTCTTTACACAACTTGTTAAAAAAGTTTGTAAAATTATTATATTTTTGAGCTGACATAGCTTTTTTCCTTCTTTTGCTCAATCAACATAGGATCAAATTGACTTCTGTTTCTCCCTGAATAGGCTGACTTAGTATGAATGTATCTGATAATGTCTTCCCTGATCTATTTGGCTTAGGTATCTCAGGAACTTCTAGTTTGAAGGGATTCATTTTCATTAGTATATTGTATGTCATATGCTGTATCTGCTATCCAAAGATTGATGGAATGATGAATATTGTAAAATTATCTGACGCATATTTTTCTTTTATTTTTTTTCATAACTTTCTCTTTTTTTTAACTTTCCATCTGTAATTTCCCAACTTTGCCAAGTTGAGTATGTGCCAAAAATAGAGCATTTGTCTCTTGTTTAACTTCTCTTCCTGTCCTGTTTTCAAGATTTTACTATTCTGTTTCTACTTCTGGGCAGCTAGCCAGCTGCTGCACTGCTTTGCTCTGGCTTGACAACACTTACTAATTATGTGAAATATTCAACACTCCAAGCCCACAAATGGGAAAGAGAAAGTTTCAGTACCAAAGAATACTAAAGCACTATCGGGCAAGCTAACTGGTCAATCATAAAGGAAAACATTTCATATGAACTCCTCTTGTGCAGTTGAGGATTATGGAACATATGTCACTGCTTGCTGATTTTATTTTGATCATACCAGATGCTCTTGTAGTCTTTCCCCTGTTCCAGAGTTAAAATATTCCTGATTTTCTCTCTCTTCGTCTTTTCCCAAAGTTTCTGTACCATCCATTACTGCTTTAATTTTCTTGAGGAAATGAATTCATTTTTATGTTGTTTCTGCTTTCCTATCTGTCTCGACCTTCTGCAATAGATTTTTCACTATATACCTTTCTTAAATATATCTCAAAAATATGAACAAAACATTTTTCCTGCTGTATGTGGGAGTGTCTTCATAGTGGGCATTGTGACCTATTTCCTTATAGTTAGCTAGAACTATCTGAAGGTAAATATATTAGACAAATATTGCATGAATTTTTGTTTTCGCTAATGCTGACCCATCAAATATCTGGAGACTGTAGATACCTGTTTTTACATGTGTGTGAGAGAAAGAGTGAGAGCATGTATGTATGCAGATCTGAGTGATGTATGCCTATCAGTGAAACAACAGCAATAAGTCCTAAAAAAATACTGAACAGGAAACTGAAGAAGAAACACTGAAGTTTGCTATTATATTCTGAAATTGGGAAATAATTACCAAATAATTTCTCCTATGTGTACTCCAAGAAATGAGTCACATCCTTGAAGATTAAATTTTCAGATATCAGCTATTCCAAACCCCTCTGAAGTCCTAAAAATGTTTCCCCCTTTTCCAGATTGTTGGCTTTTCTCAATTAATATTAATATATATTAATGTCTTTTGACTTGCAGCATTATCTTGTCCTTTGATCTTGTCATGTCTTAAACTCTGTGCAAGGTTGAATTTTCTCAATATTTAAAATGAGAAACTTTCTACAATATCACACACTGTGATTCTGGTGAATCAGTACTGTTCCTTCTGAGTCAGAACTGACTCAGCACAGTGGGTCTGTTTAACTTGTGTATTGTTTAATTCATCTTCCTGTCCTACTGGATTTTACCATGCTGATTCTACACCTTGGCAGCCAGTCAAGTTAAATCAATGGAAAAAAAAAAGAAAAAAAAAAAAAGCCTTCAATAACTTTTGTTTCAGATCCAATGTTAGGGGAAATTGCTGATAAAGGTGCTTCCTGTCGAATAACTCATTAATTCAAGGTCCCATCTATTTATGGACATTAAAGATCTGAGAAGGCTTTTGGTTTTGATTTTTTTTCCCCAGTTATAATCAGTATTTATCTTCATGTTGAAGTAAAAATGAAATACAGAACTTCATTGCTTGTAAGCACTTTTTAGTTCTATGTCAGTGGTATGCTAAACTTATATTATTAATTATTATGATTTTCTAAACGGAAATTACAACATATGTATTCTGACATTTCCTGATCACACTTAATATTTTATAAGGTTTCATTTATACAGGCTTAATAATTTATCATTAGATTTGTATGTATAAAAGTGTAACACACAAACAAGTTGCTAAGTTCTAAATGTTTGTTTTCACCATCTACTAGTGGGTTCCTGTTGTCATGCATGTGTAAAATGCAATCAATTTTCCTTGTACATATAAGATGAAATATACTGTTCTGCTTTTGTTCAGGAGGTCTGTGCCTTTTGAAAATGTATAGTAGAGCTAAAAGTTGTGGTATGATGTCCATACATATGTACCAGGGAGTTTTACAACTTGCATAAAAAAATGAGGCTCATGTACCAGACACACAGATACAGAATAAATGAGTTTCCCTAACCTTACTAATCATGTGAACCTACCATCAAAAGTCACTTTTCCAACTCGATTTTCTATTTCTTGGAAGGTCATTCATGTAATGCCAGACACCATTGTCCTACCTGAAACAAGAATAATAAGCTGTCTTCTAGTCAGTCTGTAGACATAACAGGGTACTGTCTAAGCAAATATCTTTTGAGTAGTTTTTTCTATGGTTAAAAAATTCTGTATAAAGAAATTGTCTCACGAAAAGCAAGCAAGAAAACTAATTTATCTTCAGAATACTTCTTTTTTTTTGTTTATTCCCACAAAGCAGGAAGAAACAGAAAATTTGTTCATTTGTAAAAATGCATGTGAACAATGTCACGTAGGGGCCCCCTAATCTATGAGTTAGCATTGCATAAAGTCTTGAATACATACCCAAAGAGGAGAATTTAAACAAACAAACAAACAAAAATCCAGAAAAGGTGTCTTAATTCAAATAACAAACTGTGTCTTTGGCGTTCTCCCCTGGGTTCTTTCTAAACACTGTGTAATCATTTCATGGAAGGGAGGATTTACATCCTTAAATTAGTCCGGTTGTCAGTAATTTATATTTTCTCAGGACACTTCCATGTGATTTGTTTGGGAACTGATGTGCAAAGAATGGGATTCCACTCTAGTACAAGAAAACACATTCCTGCAGGAAGAGGACACGATTGTGATTTTCTCCTTTACAAATAGCGCGCAAAAAATTTTAACATTTTAGATTAAAATGGATTGTAGCAATGTATCTTATTCAAGCATTGCTTCAATCAGTTTTGATCTCAGACAACCGAGTGAAAGGTCACATTATTAATCCACAATCTCTCTCCATTCATGCTGTCCACCCTTCTTTTTGGCTCCAGTTGAACGTAATATTATTTTAAGTGATAAGTTTTGAAATTAGATTTTGGAACAAAATATCCAGTTGCATTTGCAATGTGTATCTAAGTATATTTATCAATATACTGTGAGAGATTTGATTTTGCAGGTGAAAGAAAAAAGTGCTTTATGAATCTTTCTATCACACAGCTATGAATGAAGATTGATTTCAAGAATCAGCTTTACATAAACTTTTTTCCTTCAGAAAAAAAGATTAGAACTTCAGTGAGTATGTCAGTGTCTTAAAAGTACCACAAACAACTCTGACTGATGTTTTCTTAATTATCTTTGTCATGAAGATTGACTTGAACATTCTGCCAATTATAAAAATATCAGATAAGTGTAATAGAGGATGAAAGCATAAAACAAAACTAGCATTACTACTTCATGTCTTTTTAAATTTTTCATTTTGTTCATGTTTTTGCTTGCCAAATTGAGTATACATCACCTTCTTTTTCCTCAGTGAGTTAATGAGGTCAATGAGATTTCAAAGTTCATAAAGATATTCCAGTTATGTCATTCTTTAAATCTCCCCCAATTCTGAAAAAGATTTTTAGCTTTCAGAAATTCTGTTGTTCTGTACATTTGGTTTACTCAAAAATTGAATGTATGCAGCATTAAACTGGCTTTATGTATTAAAGACTCACCAACCTGCCCCAAGTCTTTAAGGTAAACTCCAGAGTAAAGCAGAACTCTCCTTACCTGGAATTTATAAATGAAATCCCATGAAGACAGATTGATGAAAGCCAGTTAATGTTTCTGAAGATTTTTAAGCAAAGTCACGTTTCTAATTTTACATTGTCTATTTTTTAAATTTAATTTTTGCATTCTTCCAGGTCCAGATAACTGAAAATTATTATTACTAAATATTGGACTGAAATACATATCACATTCAGTCAAAAACTGAAGGAATTAATAATTGGATTGTATTTAAATAAGGCAAGTGTATACATATATATAAAATACATATAAAGTATATGCATGCATATTTTTATATATTTATATGCATATAAAACATGTAATGTAAGTAAATAATATTCATTTACTTAAAGATAAATAAATAAAATCTCTCTTCGATGAATAGTTTGTAATTGCAAAGCCATTTTGCTAAGGAATAAATCAGAAGTTTTCTGTCTTTCCCATTCCATTCATCCCATATAAGAGGAATGTTACAGTGCCCCTTCAAGCATCCTTTCACTGTTTTGTCCCAAATATTTTGTATAATGTTGGTTCAAAAGTCTCATTGTACTGGTCTTTCAATAACTACCATCAAAATTAGATCTAATCAATATATAATAAATATTCCATTTGTTCTTCTGGATCTGTTGTGATGACATATAATTAGGCATTTCTTTTTTTTTTTTTTTTCAAACAAGTTCAAGACGTTAAATGATGTGGAATATTTATGGAATATGTCTTTCAGTTCTTGTAGCATTTAGATGGTCATACAGAGGCCAGTTATAAATTCTTGTGATTACTTTGTCAGAAAACACCCATAAAGCTGGAAGACAAGACTTTAAAAATGCTGCCAGTCTTGCAACTTTACTGTTACTTCAGCTGATTCATAATATAACATCAGTGTTTCATTTCCTAACATTGTATTCCTGGAGCAGAAAACAGAAAAGAGGGAAGAAAAAAGACATAGTGATAGAGAAGCCGATAATTTGATGTCCCAGCAAGCAGGATCAACATTATTTTGAGAATGAATGAAAAGAACATGCTGCAGATTCTGATGCACTTTCACTTCTCACATGTTTGCTGATAAGCAGTGTGCAATAGCAACATGAAAAGATACAAAGTAAGAGAAGTTTTCTCTGAACATGACTTCTACTGCACCTGAGCAACAATTAGAATTGCTTTCTGGGAAATAATTGACTAAAAAGCTATTTGGCATCATTTTACATTATTACCAAATGATAGCTGTGCATGCTTCCGTGAATATGTGTGTGTATATATTTTTAAAGTTGGGGGGGGGGGGGGGGTTAGGGTTTGTTGAGTTGTTTTTTAAGTAAAGGTTCTTTCCTGTTAATTTACATATAGACTTAGGAATAAAGAATGTAGAGACAAATACACGATAAAATATCTTCTGGATCACAGAAGCCCTGAAGGTCAAAGACGGAAGTTCACACCTAAAGCAGAATAAAATTCAGAATATCTTCTGTTTAGCTATCCCAGCTATTAGGCCACAATTATCAATTTCATTTCTTTTCTTTTCCATTTCATATTTAATTCATTTCCAGATTATGACATCCTTCTTTTGTCTTCGTGATATGTGGTATAGAAATAGTCAAGCCAAGCAATTTCAACTATCCATTGGTGATCTGTCTTGAAGGAGTAAGGTATCTAGAGCAAAATTCCCTTCTACTCTTGCTAGAAGATCACATAGAAATCCAATAGCTCATTGTTAAGCACTGGGTGGGATTGCCTAAAACACTGTTTCTGGTTCTCTACATGCTGTTCAGTCTGTTAAAAGACGTTAAATACAGAAAGGCCATAAAAATATTTGCTTCTTGCCTTGAAAAACACATGCCACAAAATGCTTCATATGACACAGTATACGCAATACAAAGGTCAAAATCTACAGCTACAGCATGCCACAGAATGACAGAGGAACTTCTGGTGGTCTTGGCCTTTGTGACCATTGAAAATTTGTTAAGAAAAAATGGATATCTTTGATCCTGTGGAGCAGGGTAAAACTAGGGAGAGAACACATGAGACTGTCCTTCTTTATAATGTCATTATTCAGGAACAAAAAAACCCCCAAAACCAAAACTGTTGTGGCTGAAGAACCTTTGAAGGAAACAGAACTTGTATGAAAAAAATAGTGTAGGATCTTAGAATCACAGAATCATAGAACAGGTTAGGCTGGAAGGGACTTCAGAAGATGATCTGATCCAAAATTTCATAGGAAAGAAAGCCTAGAAGAGATTACTTAGCAACATGTTTAACTGCATCTTGAGAACCTCCAGGGATGGTGATTCTACCATGTCCCTGGGGAGGTTGTCACAGGGATTGATTTTTCTCACTGTAAAAAAATTCTTTCTTGTATTGAGATGAAATCTCTCCCAATGCAACTTGTACCCGTTGCCCCTTGTCTTCTCCTTGTGACTTCTTGTGAAGAGAGAGCCTCCATCTTCTTTGTAGCTACCCTTTAAGTACCGGAATACTGTGATGAGGTCCCCCCCTGCGCCTTCTCTTCTCTGGAGAGAAAAGACTTAACATCTTCAATCTTTCCTCATAGATCAGGTTCTCCATCCCTTTGATCATCTTTGTGACTCTTCACGGTCTTACTCTATCAAGGCCAGATCCGAAGGAATATTTCTGCTGCGGATGAAAGTGCATTGCCTAATGTAGAATGAGATATATCAATACCTAACAAGCACAGTACTTGAAGCATGACTCTTGCAAAGATCTCTAACCCGTAGAATCGCAATCCATGCAATTTCATCATTGCTTGAGGATGGCTGAGTAGTGCGTTGACTCCCTATAGAGAATATGGACTTCATATATGGAAGTTGATTACTGGATTCCCTCAGGTACTTTTCAAAGAGGCCACTGCAAGCATTTGCAAGTCATTTATCAAAAAAGAATCATATCCTGATGTAGCTGTTTCTGTTGCAAAAGCCCTTAATGAATAAGGCCTTGAATGTTTTAAAAAAGTTAATATGGTTTATAGCAGTAATCCTCTTAAATACTCGAGTCTTTGCCAGCTTTTAACTAACAAGCTCAGTTATTAACGGCAGCAGTCCTACAACACTCAGGGATTATTGTCTAGGCCTGCTGACAATGCACTGCTAGTGACCAGTTTGCAAAGTGCAATCTGTTATTGTATTTCACAGTCAAATCAATGTTTAAAATTGCTTGAAGCATGATAACTTGCCTCTTATACCAAGCCCACTTTTTTTTTTAAATAAACAGCATTGTATCATTTTTTTTATCTGTGATTAAAGGTTATGATTATTACCAGTGTAAGTTACCTGGCAGCATTTTTTAGTTTGTGGTTTGATCAGGTAAACTTGAAAAGAATATCAAGCATAAAAAAAAATAACTTTAGCTATAAAAAAGGGAGAGATCTGTCAGAAGGCTGTCTACCTTCTCTTAATTCTTAATGTGGAGTTTCTGACAAGTATACAGATTTGCCTTAATTATTTATTCATTTCATTGAAACCATCTTCATCTGTTTTAAATTTCTAATAAGTCTATTTAAATAAAAAGAATCCTATTTGAATGTTGATTTTACATTTGAAAATCCTGAAGGTTTCTGTATTCACATAGTGCAGGCATGTGGCTTGGTCTTTGGTGTAACATCCCTTGTTAAAAAACAAGAGAATTCCACAGAGAGATCTCCTAAAATACACAATTTGGAGTAGTCCTAATTTTAAAATTTATCTGGTGTAACTTAAACACCTACAAGTCTATGGCTAATGGCACAAAGGCAATAAGGCATCTAACTACGGCTCTATAACACTTGCACCTGCTGCCTAATCCTGGAGCCACTGGAATCTCTCAGACAGTTTCATTTCCTTTACCAAAAAAATAAAAACCCCAAACCCTTCAGTGCCTCCATCTCTTCTTCCAGTTGTGTTTACCTTCTGATATGTGACAGCATCAATCTACCTTGCACACACTGGTCAAGATTCTGAAAAGTGCCACTGTCTGTTGTGAAAGCCCTTAATGATCAAGTGATCTTGCTTATGGAGCAGTCAGTAAAGTTTTCAGAACACGGTTATTAAACCAGGCATTGTATAAAAGAATTTCAGGAAAAAGAGCTTGTTGTCCTTTACCCACTGGCTTGGATAATTTCCTGGGCAGAATCTATATCCCTTTTGTGTCTGATTTGAAGCAAAAATTGAAATTTGGATTACGTTCCTGAAAGTAGAGTGAGTAAATTAATGGTGTTCCGAAGGAAATAATGTTCTATTTTGAAATAAATATTTAGATATTAACAGAGTCAGACAGATGGAGTCTGTAGTTCGGGAATAGTGCACGTGCTAGGTATTTGTCTAAAAGAGCAAAAAATTGAATAAATGTTGATTGCACAGCTTTGTTACCCATCACTTTCAGATTTCCATAGATACTTGGACATACAGATGAACATGATATTAAGCACGATTATTATTGAAAACTGTCATTAGCATTAATTAATACTAGCAAAGTAACAAGATTAGTCCTATCAGAGCAAGTGTAGAATTTTACAGCTTCATAGAATTTTCACTGGATTGGCAAAACGGTTACATGCTTCTTTTCTCTTGCTGTAGAGAACATGAGAGATCTTTGTAAGCTATAAAAGGATACAGTTGAAATACTTTCTGCTGGCCAGGAAGTCGGACAAGCTGTGATATGATACAGGTGCATGGAGTATCAGGATAAGTAACAGTAGCCCGTTACATCTTGACTGAACATGAATCAATGTCATTGTTAGTTTTAAAATGCAAAAGCCTATTCTGTTGAAAGAACAATTCAATAAACTGGTAGTCATTATTTTAAGAACTATTAGGATGTTCCAACTTTAGTTTAGAACTAAAGAACTTAGAACTTTAGTTTAGTTCCAACATGTTTAGAGAAACATGCATTATTGTAGTGGTATACCTGTGCAAAGAATTCTCGGAACTCTGAAGAAAGAAAAAAAAAAAACAGAGAAGAGATGTATGGCAGATTATAGAAATATATGATTAGATATTGGCTTGCAAACAAACTAAAAAAAAAATTGTGATGCTGATTTTATATGTTTCTGTGGAAGAAACAAGAATTCCACCTGGACAACAAAAGCCCCAAATGGAGCCTGTGATTTTTTTCTATGCAGCATAGCTTATAGGGAAGGGGGCTTTGTTCTTTGCTTCACAGATGGTAAGAGAAAGAGAACTGAAGGCTCTGCAAGACATTTCACAGAGACACGTCTGACAGGTGATCAAATCATTGAACACTTCTCCCTGAAAAACAATGTTCAGATGTAGTCTAAGCATACACCCTGTGACAGCAGGAACATACTTTTCTCTGTGTTGACATTCATTTTAATAATAGAAAATGCAAGCAGAATTTCTGGCAATGACAACAACAACAACAAAAAAGTATATGCCTTCATGTTTATGATGCAAAACTCTCATCAATTAATGTATTTCTTTACTTGGGGATAACTGTTCTAATAGGAAACTTTTAATTTTTGATAGCATATGAAAAAGTAGTGGCTCAGATGTGGAAACACTGTACAGTCCGTTTTAGAAGTAAATGGTCTTACGCAGTATAGGGTTATAAATGTTGGTGAAAATGCTATTAATGGTGTTAACATGATGGCTTCCTACTAAATCATGTCCTTGATATTCAAAGCTAAACACATAAACCACGTTTCAAGGCTCCTGTCACTCAGAAGCACATTTCTGCAGAATATAAGCAAATCTGTCACCCTGAGATGTATACAGAATTAAAAAAAAAATGCAAAAAACACGCTCATTTTTAACTCTCCATTGTCCAAAAATGACTCAAAGAGCCTTCAATATTTCATGAAAATTGTAATCTTAATCTCATAGCTCAAAGAAATAGATTGCCAGAAAATATTTTCCTCTAACTCTCGTGGTCTAGGTTTGTTGCCTCACGTCATTTCATGTTCAGTATGAAACATCACAAGTGTCACATAACCTATCTTATATATTCTAAGTACACCTACTATAAATTTACAGAAGCTATTAGTGACAAATCTATTAATGTGAACAGTTAACCAGTACTGACTTTTTAACACACAGTACTGTGAGCACGACTAGACTAAACAAGACTAGAGCACGAATTCTGAGTGTTTACTTTCTTCATCTACTGATACAAAACATTTTGTTCACCATTTAAAATAGAATGAAGCAGAAAATGTTGTCGGGAGTGGGAATTAATTTTCAAGAACATAGCTCTAGCACAAACACACTAACACAACAAAACTATACGCTAACATGTATATTTGCAAAACCATAATTTTGTTCTAAATTAACATCCATTACAAAGAAACGTGAGTGTATAGCCGCTGAGGATTTGATCTTTCACATACTCTCCAAAATGTTTCTGCATATATGGTACTTCCATAAAAATTTGACAGTAAATATTTGACAGTATGTCTTTCATGAAGAAAGTCTGTACATCCAAAATAAGACAAGAGCTCAGTTGTCTGGCCAACCTCTGATACAAATCAAGTGATATGCACCAAAACTACTAGTTTTGTTATGTTTCATGATCTTTTGTACTAAATGAGATTCTGCAGTATTTGGTGTGTTTTCCATAAAAACTACTTTCCATAAAAATATTGAGATGAAATCTACGGTGCACCTCAATATTGTAAAACACATAACAGTATTGTTGAAAGCTCAGATTTTATCATTGTCTCATAAGAATACAATGCATATAGTGGATAAGAATAAATGTCCATGTATCCCAATGTCCTTTTCCAAGCTTTGGCTATTATTAACAGTTTAAGGACTAAGAATAAGTACAGAGATGCAAGGAATGATACTTCCTGACTTTCCCTCCTGGTTTCCTTTATTCCTTATTGTTTCTGAAGAACAGAAAAGAATATTTCAAGGGATAACATTCACTGTTCATTCAACACAAATAATTAATAAACATACAAAAATCTGTGCCTCCACTCAGGTAGTGAAAGGAACATTTAACTCCAGTACTCTAGCAAATAGGCAACAGATTAAACAGATTAACTATTTATTTAAAAGATGTCAAATTAATCTATCCTAAATTGAAATTATACTTACCTTGTCGTCTCCGCTAAACAGAAAGCTTTGAAAAAACAGTTTCCAGGAAACTTTTTTTTCCCCCCTTCTTCTTCTGTTGTGTGTTTCGTTCTATGGTGCAAAGGAGAAATAGCTTTTGCATTTTTCCAGATGGGCACTTGATGGTCCAGTTCCTGCCCATCACATACAAATAAATAAACTAGTATAACCATGAAGTGGAAGGTGGAAAAGTGGTACAGTTTCAAGTACTTCCATTCAGCGCTTTCTCCTAAGCTGGTCCTATAGCAAAAGCCATGTGCTTAACAGTACAAACTAAATAGTGTACCTAATTGCTGCACCATTTCTCCATCCCTGTTGTGCAAGGAATTTTGTATGGTTTTGGGCTCACAGAGCTGAACTGTTCCAGAAGTTTATTACTGAAGTCAGGATGTATGAAGGGCGCAGATAATCACACCATTCCCCTTCTCTTCACATTTGGTTTATGATGTGAGCTGTAACAGTATTCTACATAGAAACTGGATTTTCATATTTTTCTAAGGTTGCTTTTCCTGTTATAAAGCAAGACACATTTGAATGTTTAGAAATTCTTATTAGTTGGTGTTATCTGCAGAAGTGATCTGTGGGAACTTACTGAAACAATTAAAATTCACCCAACATTTTTCCATTATAGCAATTGTAAATGTTCAATCTGACATTTGACTAACCATGTAAATTTTAAAAATATAATTTCTTTGTAACACAGCTTTTCTAAAAGGTTTTCTGGGTGACTCACTGAAAGGAGGCAAGGCAAGAATGCACCTTGCTAGGTAGTAGTGGATGGGGACAGTAAGAAAAAAAGGCTGGTTAACAAACATGTAAAGGTTACCTGTCTTCTGCATTCCTCACAGCTTCAGAAAATATGCTAAATTCTGCATCAGTTTTGCTGGGTCAAAGCTCTTTAGAAAAACGGATGAAAACTTTCTGTGAACATTTTTATACAAAACTTTCCCTGTTAGTCATTAGAAATTATTGAAAATCATCATCTCTCTTCTCTGTCAGGAGAAAAAGTATTTCTTCTTGATATTAGATGATTACAACAGTTTGTCAGTGGTTTATACTCATATGGCTTTCCCACTCCAACTTATGTATTCCTCTCTCTACTGAGGCTGACTGTTCTCTTTAAATTATCTCATATTTTCTCTACCTAGATGTAATCACTTTCATGATTGGACGTCAGCAGTGTTGCAAATGATGAGGAAAAAAAGCCTCGGAGGCAGTCTTATTATCACGTCCTCAAATCATTGCAAATAATGTTTGAAGATACTTTCTTTCCTAGTATCTTTAATTCTCTTGTAAAATGCAGGAAACGGAGGTCATTTTGAAAAGTGGTAAATATAACTGGTACTGTGGCAAAGACTGTGTACACAACTGATGGTAACTTAGTGAAATGCAACCTGATTTTCCAATCTAGTTTTTAATAAATGTAAAAAAATCTAACAAAACAAACAGAAAAAAACAATTTTTTTTTACTTTAAGAGGCCCAAACCAGTGCGAAACCTTAGACACAGATCTTCTTAAAGTTCCCAGTGTAGTCAAATATCTATCAGAAATTAATATTTTTATTTGAAAATCAATGAAATGAAGAGGTGGAATCTCTGCTACAACCAAAAGAAAAATAATTCCTTTTTAAATATAGAGTGTTGTCATAGCTTCAAAATTAGGTAACCTGACCTCCTGCAGAGCTAGAAATGGAAGAATCACAAGAAAGGATTATCAGTTACCCAATAAATGTCTGATTACTTTCCAGTCAGAAGGTCAGTTAATGTTTTGTCATTCTAGGTAAACATATATAGATATGTAACATATTATACTATATTATGATATTATGAAATACACTTTATTATATTATCATATTATGAGAATATGCTGACAAAAGAAATTATATACTAATATGTGTATTCTACTTCTAAATATTTTCAAGGTAATTCCAGATATGAAGAATGTAATTGCTTTCCCAGTTGTTTATTGTACTGAAGTGGATTTGATTTTATTTTGTAAATATCTAAATTTGGATATCTAGATGTCAACAATTGAGCTGAGTAAAAATAAATATTGAATTTTGGAAGAGCCAGACAGTTCCAGTGGTATTTTGCTGGTTCCAAGGGGAATATGGCAATCATAAACAAAAGTGTCACTATATGACTCGAAGTTAAGAAATATAACATTGTTACGAAGGATGATACATAATAATTGTAAATGTATATTAGTTATAATAATATATATAATTATATGGAATAATATATAATTATTATGTGTGTACATATGATACGTATACAACATATACATATCCATACATACACACACACACGTATATAAAATCATTCCAAGAACACAGCTTTTCCCAGCGATACATTTTTCATATTTCAAAGGAATGCAATAGCAATAGTTTCTAATATCAAGAAATTAATCTGTAGAATATTCAATATGATGATTTTCATTCATGTCATTACTTCTAATCAAAGACAGACATCTATATCTGTGTCTATGCCATTACACACAAAGACTTTGTTAATAGCACAGTATTGATATTGGGAAGTTGAACATCTAAAAATCAAGGAATGCCAGCAGTAAGGGTCTACCACACCTTAAGTCTTTTCTTTTTTTGTCATATACATAACCTGCAACAGACCTTAATTATGCGATCATCTACTGCTTTTCAATTGAGTCTTTCCTCATTTAATGCAGGTAACAGATGACAGTCATTTATTAGCACCTACTCAGTATTTTCTTTCTCTGCATGATTCAAAGTGTGGTCCTAGACCCTAGGAATTTCTTACTGCATATTTTGCTATGAAGACAGTATTATAAATTTCCGTCTAAGCTTTTCTGCAAGCTTGTAATGATGGCACTTCCAAAATATTAATATGTTTGCTGTCACACCATGTGAATGAAAACTGAAGCAAAGAGAAAAAGGATAAAAAGCTTGCTTTTTCTAAATTTTTCATCTCAAAGGTCAGGTTTTGAACACCATGTAGGGCATTACATATGTGCTGGTTTTGGCTGGGATAGAGTTAACTTTCTTCATAGCAGCTAGTATGGGGCTGTGTTTTGGATTTGTGCTGGAAACAGTGTTGATAAAGCAGGGATGTTTTTGTTACTGCTGAGCAGGGCTCACACAGAACCAAGGCCTTTTCTGCTCCTCACACCACCCCACCGGTGAGTGGACTGGGGGTGCACAAGAAGTTGGGAGGGGACACAGCCGGGACAGCTGACCCCAACTGACCCCAACTGACCAAAGGGATATTCCATACCATATGACATCATGCTCAGCATATAAAGCTGGGGGAGGAAGAAGGAAAGTGGGGACATTCGGAGTAATGGCGTTTGTCTTCCCAAGCAACCGTTATGCGTGATGGAGCCCTGCTATCCAGGATATAGCTGAACACCTGCCTGACTCCATTTCATGCCTGACATATTTCAGGTGTGTTTCCTGTTTCCTGTTTCCTGTTTCCTATAGCCTCAGCCAAAATTCTGGGCCATCTACACTTTGCATGAGACAAACCCCAACTCAGAAGTCCAGCACTCTAGAAAGAGGGATTACATAATTAGCGGTAAACCATTAAGATATTGATATAAATTATTTGCCTTTATCACTCAGAAGATGTGAAATAAAGAGAGTGAAAGGATCCACTTCTCCAGAATAGTATTTATTTGCTTGGACTGTGAGATCATCTTTGTGTTTCTACAAGTAATCTACCATGAAAATGTTAGGATGTGAACATGTAAGCAGAAGTACAAACTTTGTACAAGGTCTTGTCTGTTTTTCCACCTATGCCATTAAATCTAATAAAAGATTTCAATAGTAATAGCTATAACAGCATTTAAACTGCATCACGTAGTTAGAAACATTGCTCATTATGTCTGTAGGAAGGCAGCTGTGGTAAATTAGACAGCATGTTAGTAATAGTATTTCCTTAAATTTTACTGCTTAACTTTGCAAATGTAATAATGTTCCTTTAACACGGATGGGCCTGTGTGTATTTTTTTCTTAATTAAGAAACAAACTCACTTTGAATTTGAAATTCTAGCACATGGAGTCATACTGACTTTATTTGCTTCTCCAGAAAAGCAGAAACTTTTCGATAGTTGGCCCTCCTCTCTGCAGTACCCTTGCTCTTTTCTTAGTTCTGTTTCCTAGGTAGTTCCAGTCTTTCCTATTCTAAAATAGCTTCTTATCTGCTTTATATGTCCTGAAGTTTCTTCTTACCCGGCTCTTTCCTGCCCCTCAAGTCTCTGCTTTGTTCCTTTTTGAAGTAGCATTTTGTTCAAATTTAGTGTTATACTCTTCAGAAAAGTTTTTCCCATTTAATTCCTAATTTTGATCTCAGTTTTCCTACTAAATGACTTCTAGTTCTCACCTTTTGAACCTATGTTTGTCCATGTACTACTTCTTCCCTTCCTACACCCATCTACCCCAAGTCTTCAGAACAGTTCTTAATTTGTTGCTGCAAACATCATCATGTGGGACTAAGCCTCTGCTAGATCCCCACAGAATATAAGGTCTCTGTCCCAAAGAACTTATACTCAAAGTAGTATAGTCCAGCTGCCTCTCTTGAACTATTGTTTTTTGTACCTCTTGTTGACAGTTTTTCCTGAATATCCCATAAAATCTATTTATTTCTCTCACTTATTTATTGTTCTGTCTGTATTTAATTAAAACATCTTCTTTCTCCCTGCTGGCTAGAATTTTTGCACTGATATTTGCTTCACCCTAAATGAAAGACAAAGGTTTTCTATTTTGCTGAAATATGATGAAATTCATAGTGACAGTTTCAAGACAGAAACAAAAACTGCCCCTGTAATGCGGAGTCTCCCAGTCATATCTGGGTGCCCTTGTCATTATACTGAAGTCAGACAACTTTTTGAGTTCCCTCTATTCAGCCGAACGATGAATGCCTGTTTACACAGGCGATTCATTCAGCTTGGGTGTAGGCTTTGTGGTGTTAATCTTCTGCAAATTGAGAAGGGCTTGAAACCCAGATTTAAACTCCCCATAACAATGTTTTTCTGTGAAGAGTGGTACTGCCACTACCTCCATTGTTGGCTTCTCAGGAAGATATCTAGCTTAACCTGTATCACAGTGAGAGGCCTAAGTGGTCCTATAAAGTAAATTGCCTGAAATGTTTTCTGGGATCTAAGGTAGAAATAAATTGCATAAGTCTTAAGTTACAGGGGAATAGGTGAAGTGGAAGGATTTTACACTGTGAAATTTGGGAAAAAATTCTAAGTAGTCTCGTTATAAATGGTAGTTTATGTTGAAACCTTAAACTGACTTTAGCTGACAGATACAAAACATCTTTTCTCGTAGACTAAAAGGTAGCACCAAAAAGTCCTGAACTTCTGGTTTGTAAAAAGTTATGCCATTTGCCAGATGACAAAGATAGTTTGTATGCTTGAATTTTCCCGGCATTCAGAATTGTTCCAGTTTGTGAATGGTTGTGTAAAATTCAATTTCCTTCTACTTCTTACGGACTATAAATCCATCTAGAGATATAAGTAGATGATTCAAGAGTTTGGGAGGGATTCAGTTGCTTAAACACAGGTTACCTAATGCCTTTTTTCAGGTCATCCTGTTTCATATCTGACAGCATCATGTGGTGTCTCAGCAAATATAAGACTCTCACATGGCACTATGATGAGGCAGCTGGAAGCCATCCTTGGGAAGGAATTAATCTCATCTAAATGTAGACACCTACAACATAGAGTTTTACATTCCAGCTAGTCATTACAGGGTCATTTTCTAGTCAATGGGGAGCAATAAGTACTTCAATAGCCTAATTTATCTCATTGAATGTGTATGTCTACTCTAGGATGAGATGAACCATGCCCTAAAGGTATCTTTTAAATACAAAGGTATCTTTTAAATATAGAGGAATCTAACACGATTAGCTGAGATTTGGACATCTATATTGGAGACATCAGCATTTACTCAGATGAATAGGACTCGTATCAGCAGGAATGAAGGAATCTCCTGGCAAAATGAGTCTCCCAGACAATGATGATTCTCTAAAACTGAAATATCTAATTATCTTTTTGAGTTTGGCACATTGGCTTCCAGGTTGTCTGGTGTTTCAAAACCCACAGCTCAGAGTTAGCCTCCCTGTTGACTACCTTGCAATTCTAAACTCCTGGGTGAGCTGACAGCCCAGGAAACTAAACTTTCCCACCCTAAAAATACAACTACCCTGAAGTCAGGCACACTGAAGGATGATGCAAACTCAAGCAATCTTCCACTCAGGATGGAAGTATCTTGGAAGGATTGCTCTTAACCTCTGGATACTGAAATGAATTGCTAACAGAAATCAATACTATCCTTGTTAACTTCACAAGTGTTCACTGATTTCAAGAATATGTGAGTCTACATAGAATAAAACAAACATGAATTGAATGGCACATGGAAAGGTGTAGCAGGAGTTAAATGGAGGTAAATGAAATACACAAATACACTGATATCTTCCATTGGGAAGATGGAATTCACTCACTTCTTATTGTCCAGCTCTGAACTTCAAACTGATGAGTTTACATGTATTTATTAAATAAATTTATATATTTTTTAAACAGCTGAGTCCAGACTTCTTTTTTTATTTGCCATTGTTCTATTGGATATGTCTAAACTGAAATACAGGGAATTTAAATATCATGTTGAGGATACAAACAGGTTAGATGATATTTCTGTACTCCTCATGGAATGAAGAAAAAAAAAATCTAAGGAGAAATGCGTTCTCCAAAATGTAATCTGTTTCATAGCCTATGAAAAGAGGTTGATTCATACATTTCTTGTGCTGTTTGTGAATTCATGACAAAGCTGCTCATGCAGAGGAAACAGCAGAAACAGCGGACGGAAAGATTATTTCAAAGCTGACCTTCTAGGTGGTGCTCCAATGACAACACTTACAGTACTACACTCCAGTACAGTAGTATAGTTATTAGAATATAATAATAAAAACAAATTCTGTTTTTCTGTGTCTAGTCAAGTTGACTATAAAGAAATGGCTGCCTTTTTTAATGGTCAATTAAACACTTATGATTACATAGCCCAAGAATCACAGCTTTCCTTACAGAAGATACTTAAGGTTAGTATGACATATAAATCAGCAAACATATTTTAGAACAAGTAAATGACTAGACATTAGCAACAAGCAGACTGAAAATATCATGAAAGCAATTAAAAATATTTATAGACTATGTTTCATGAAACCAAAATAATACTCATTTTTTCAGGAGATGACTATTTACTGTAAATAATACAGTTAATGTCATACATTCATCATATTTTGCATTAATTAGATTTTTTTCTTTCCATTAGGAACTATGAAACAGTTTTAAGTACCAATGTCAACAACAGTTAACATGATTAAAACTGCATTCCTAATAAGAATTTTATCCCTACTTGTATTAATGTTTATTTTAAAATGCTTCTGTGCTGTGGAGCCATCTGTTTCTCGCTAGTTATAGTACCTGAGTTCTATATTCATAGGACCCAAGGGAGATATTCACCTATTTTTTTCTTCATGATATAGCAGGCATTTGCTACTTCATTCAAAAGAAGTATGTGAAATTAAGTTAAGAAGTTGTAGTCAACAGGAACATGTTTGCAAACTTTTAGAACTGAAATTTCTTTACAAGTCCTCTAATCATATTGGTATACTTGCTGGCTGTGAATTTGAAATTGTTGATTTCCTTGCATTATTCTAGGAAGAAGGGAA
Source organism: Gavia stellata (assembly GCF_030936135.1). Lineage (NCBI taxonomy): Eukaryota > Metazoa > Chordata > Aves > Gaviiformes > Gaviidae > Gavia > Gavia stellata. The sequence continues at coordinate 43,918,403 of NC_082594.1, forward strand.
GAGACACTAGCAGTCAAAATCAGTCATGTTTCTGTATTTATGTTAAAAAATACACTAGCTTTGCAAGTAAGATTTCTTTAAACATATGACATTCAAATCACCTTTTGAAGAATATCAAAATCAATTAAACAATAAGTAAATTCTCATTTAAAAAAGAAATCAATCAGCTTTCATTTTTGATTGATTATTCTAGAATAGAGTGGTGTTTAATCTATGAATTTATTGCACATTATTCTACTACTATAAAACCGGCATGTGAATTAGGTATGACATGTCTCATAGTAAATGGACAGAAAATTTAGTTTCCCTTTTGAAGTCTTGGTTGTAGCATGTGTTCATCTGCTCTTGATTTGGTAGGTCATTCCTGTTAAGTACAAAAGTATATTACTTTCTAATACAGGTCAGATTTTTAAGTAATAAGAGCTACAAAATTTCACATGTTAAACAAGAATATATGGTATATATAGGTAAGGGTGTGTTTTATCTGGATTGGAGAAAATATACAGTCCTCTGTGTTTGGTAGTTTATAACATGCCATGAACATGGATGAGGATTTTAGCTAGAACTAAATGACTTTGTGTCTTGGGCAAAATGCTTCCTAAAATCTTGGAAGGAAGGAAAAAAGGAACCAGAAGTGAGGTATTAAATGCATCTGATTTCTCTACTACAAATACAGTAAAAAATCAGAGTACAGTAGAATCACTGTTCCCCTAGTGTTTAAAATAAGGTTACACTAAGAGATGTATTATCACATCCACATTATGTAAGTGATGGTCGTATCTATGTGATAAAATAAAGAGCTTCATGACAAATTGCATTTATCATGCATTTTAGATCATCTCACCTGCAGTCTCTCTACCAACTGATTACCACTGGGACTACTTTTACTACTTTTAGATGCACATAGTTGAAGTCAGACAATGGCCATATTTAGCTTGACTTGCACAGGGATAGCAGAGGACATTCTTCACTTGCTGGGCAGCTGGCTCTGCATGGCTGGTGGAGAGGAAAAATAAGATTGGCTGTTCACATCTAGCCTGTATATAGGTATGGGACATAGAGCACCTGCTCCTAGTCTGTCGGGATTTCCCTGGTTGGAAAACTGCTGAGTTTAAAACAGACTGGAGCCCATATTTGCAGTCATGAAGAGAGCAGTGAAAAGGGACTACATGAAGGCTAGGTCCAGTGTTAACCATATGCCTCAGTCATGCAAAAGCATAAGTACATTCACTGTTATCAAAATACGAAATATTATATGATAAAGAGTACAGCCAAGGCACAACAAGAAGAACAGGAAATCAAAATTCATCTCTCAGGTGAAGGGGACTATAGGAGTTTCATTTAAAAATGAGAGCAGAAATGACAGTGGCATATGGGGGAGAAAAGCCTTGAGCAACGTGACATAAAAATGAATTTGATCTTGCTTTGAGACCTCCAGAGGTCTATCCCAACATAAACTAGCCTGATGCTATGGAAGTAGTGAGTAACAATATCTTCCATAGATTCCAGCAAGAATCCCTTTTCTTGGAAATGTCTTCTGTTTTTGCTTCTCTCAGGTTTTGGGAATCAAATATTTCAGGTGTGATTTACCACTACTTTCCTTTCTGTAAAGAAAAAAAAAAAGAAAAAAAGTAATAATAATAAATTAAATGCTGCATAATATAGGAGGGAAATCTTGTGAATCTGTGGGGGATTTTTTGAGAAAAATGAAAACTGTCATGCTTCTACTAACCTCAAAGCTCCCTTTTCCTGGCAGCCCTCCAAGACCTTTCTTATTTTATGCAGTCTTTGGGGTAAAAGGGAGGCTGCCAGTTGCTGATTAAAGTCTCCCTTGGCTGTTGTCCTGGCTGGCAGACTATCTTCCATTTTTTTCCTACTGGTTATTTAATATACTTTACAATTAGCCCACAGGGGCTTCCTAAAGGCAGACACTCCTCTCACCCCTTTTTGGCTATATGCAGTCATACAAATGGTGCAAGATTACAAACTGAGATATCCAGAATACTTTGGTGGGAAGCTCTGCACAGGAGCTTCTACTGAAGCTTTAATTCTAAAGCCATCTTTTCAGATAAATTCAGTGCTGCTACAGCTAAGGAGAATTATTATAACAAAAATGTATCGATCTAATTCTTTTAAAAATATTCAGCATTTTAACTTACCATTCAAACACAGGAATGGAAAGAAATTGAAAGAAATTTGCTACCAGCAAAAAGCTGGTAGCATTGATGTGTCATTGCAAACTGGTTGGGAGTGTTTATATAATGCTGTATCTGCCTTCAGATGCTCTCATCTCTATTAGGAAGTTCATGACAGCAGTAAATTACTAGTCTGTATAATCCTTAGCAGTTATGACTACTAGTAGCATAGGCAGAGAGATATTTCCTGGTTTCAACTTTTGTCATACCCCCAAACACTTCCAATACAAACTGCAGAGTTTGAATTACTCTTACTTAGGGAAGTCAGACATTTTGTAGAAATTTTGATTTTCATATAAGCTAGGAGAAAGTCTCAATTAGCCAGAGCAGAAGACTTTACTTTCCACAGGTTCACCAAATGAGTTAAGGGTTCAGATCAGAATCTTGTTATGGCCAGATATGGTTCCAATAAGAATTAGGCTACAAGAAACATGTCTTTTGTTAGTAGTGCCTCCTGCAGACCCTGCTACTGTATGCTTTCTAAGTGTGTAGCTCACTTTGGCTTTAAGTCCTGTCTGTGTCCTGTCTCTTAGGATGTGTGTCAAGGGCAGGAAAGAGTATGATGCACAATTAAGAGAAATTATTTAATTAATTTCAGCACATTTTGTGATATCGTGGTGCAGGACTATCTGACCAAGTGCAAGAATAATTGATAAAGATGACTACATTCCCTAAAAGTTTTACAAACTGTAATAAAAAGCTATGCTATAAATCCAAAATGACCTGCAAAACTCAAGGGAAAAGTGAATATGATCTCTTCCGAGTTACTCTAGCAGAGACAATATAATTTTTGAACTTCATGACAGCTCTATTGCTTTTTCTGCCATGATTTGGCAGTGTGTTATGGGTACCTTCATCCAGAAATGCTCTTTCATCCAAGACTGCAAAGTCAAGACTTTTCTTGTCATCCTTTTATGACATTGTAACTTGAAAAGATACAACACTAAATGCAATGGAGAAAATGAACCAGAAATCAGCACTATCTGAAGTGCATTTAATTCTGAGTGACTGAGCAACAAATTAATCATTATGGCAAGGGCAACACTTTTGTATATATATATTTTTTTCATGAAAATAATTACAAACAGACAGTATTTTACATATTTTTTTAAAGAAAGATTGCATATTAAAAAATGAAATTAATTTATTTGAAAGGGATCTCTTAGGTTACAGAAATAAACTGTATAGAATTACAAAGAGAAGGGATTGAAGCTTTTTGTAATATTATGATGTTTGGGATTCATCACACCTGAAATATATATATCTGAAATGTAACATCAAGGTCTAAGCTAGCTACCACCGTCTGCTTTTCTAGGTAGTGGAGAGAAATAATGCTTTCAGAACGCAATTCATCTGATCTTTCCTAGATGTCTCTCTTATGAGGTGCCTATTGCTTTCCATTGTGTATATAGCATAAGATAACTAGCCTAGATTTATATATCTATGCCACGGTTATTTATGATAGATGAATTCACCTATATCACTTAAGTACACACATAACACAAACAAGAGGCAGGAAGACAGCTTCTGCCCCAAGGAAACTGCAACCCCAAAACTAGATAAAAGATTACTGAAATATATAAAAAAAAACCCCCAAAAACAACAAACCACACCCCCCCCCCCAAAAAAGCCCCAAATTCCCCCAAAACAGCCAACCAAACAAACCAAAAAACCCGTCAAAGAGCAGTGTCATCCTTGGTGGTTGTCTCTGCATAGTAAGCATAGTACAGCTTCACCGATGCCTTGTGTAGTTCTAACTGAAGAGATTTCTGGGAAGGTAGTGGTGTAGGTTTACAGGTGTTTATAGCAAAAGTATCAAAGCAAGCATTAAGAAAGATTATCTGAACATTTAACAAATGACTTCAGACATGTGGCTGCATAAAAATGGTCTTGTCTCAGAACTAATATGCAGAAAGATCATAGATAGTCCCAATATAAGTATCTGGAAGAAGGTTCAGATCAAAGACAACATTCAGTTTCTGGACCTGAAATATTTTGATGGCTAAAATAGTGCAGAAGGAAGATCCAGAAGGAAAGAATAAGACCACTCTTCCAGACACATTGAACCTGAGCTGCTCATGAGGTTGCCATGAGAAGATGCTAGAATTCTAAAAACAAAACTTACCGAATGATCCAAGATCAACATTTCAATGAAAACCCTGATGAATATCAGTTTCATAGTGAAGTTAATCACTAGTTATTCAAAGAAATGATACTAGCAAAATTTACTTATTGATGTTTTCATGCTTGGTTAGAGTTAGAAATGTTAAGTACACAATTAAACTTCACATCAGATGGTAGATTATTTATGAAATCTTCCTTAAAACTTTTTGGCTTTATTAAGCTGAGGAAATAAAAAGCCAGATAATAAATATGATATATGTTTTACTTATCAACAAGCTTGTATAGAAAAAATAATTGAAGTTCTAAAGTATGACTGTATTGACCTTATTCAGTCATAGTAAATATTACTCTTCTAAAATGTGAATTGCTTCCACAGGACTCCTGGAAGAGTAATGTGGCGAACAGTGACAAAACTGGGCTCCATGTGAAGATGCTGCCTTAAACAAATCCCAAGTAAAAACACAAGTTTCATTATACACATTTTCACAGAGAGGAAGAAGCTGTAGTCTATCCAACCAGTATGAACATGTACCCAAAAAAGTAAGCCTGGCAAAATGAGTTAATGCACATTTATGGTAAGTGTTTTGTATGTTTTGTTTAGAAAGTATACTATGCAGAACAATTAACTTAAAAGGATCAAGTACATGTGGGAAGGAAGATTATCAGAGGAGACTGCAACTAAGGAAATGTTTTGCAGATGTACTGCATTTAAATTAATAAAATCTCATTAGGTTTTATGTTTGCCAATAACGGCTGGAAAAGTTACCATACATTGTAGGAACAATTACCCAAATCTTCACTGTCTCATTAGGTTTGTCATACTGTTTTCATTATAATACATTAGAACTTGCAAGTGAGCCTTCAGTAATGACATATTGTTCCAATTCTCCTTTCAGCAGGCTCTAAGATATTTTAGTATTTGTGTTATAAGCCAGCAGGTGTCTTCACTTTGGTTTTTTTCTGAATCGGTATTATACACAGACCTCCAGACACAAAATGGAATGTAAAAGGGCTTTCAAAAACCATATAAAAATGAGTCTGATTAGAGTAGAGCAATACACACTATTTTAATGTTTTTATGATAATTCAAGGTACTAAAAATGTGCATCTTTAGAGTATACATCTATTCCTGTAAGTCCTGTTAGTGAAAGCTGCATTAATGTAGATACACCATGTGATATATAAAGTTTGCAAATTTGCATAACAAATGGAAGGAATAAAGCTGATTTGAATATCTAAGGCATTATAAACTTCAATGAGAACAACCAACACTGAGCTTGTAAGGCACTTGCATTCAAATGAGTAATATTTAAGAAGGATATGATTTTTTAAATACTTTGAAGCTTCCTACTTCAGGTCTTAAGAAGCTCAAGGTTAAAATAAATATTGGATTTAAGTGAGGAGGGGAAAAGTTTTAGAAACAATTAGAAAAAGAAATCACCTATATTTATACTTATTTGGTATAAATGTCACATGACCTTCAAAATATAAGAGATTGTTTTCTGTGCTGTACATGAGAAAGTAAAACTCCAGTAAATAAGTCCTCTTAGACCTGCAAGGATAGTGCTGTTTATCTTAGCTACATAATGAAATAAAATGTTAAATAGCACATTAAGATAGATTCTTGGACATCCTGAAATTCTGACAAGAACATTGTACTTACATCATCGCAATAGCTGGATTTTCAATTGCTTCAGAATTGTGATATGAAGCTGTTTTACGTGATAACAGCAGGCTGAACACAGTGTCAATAAATGGGGGCTTTTCATACAAAATATTTAAAATTAAAACCTGACTTTTCTGATATATTTTCATTTCTTTAAAGTTGCACTTTTTAATAGTTTTAATTTATCTTTCCCTAAATGTTTCATATTTATTCCTAGAAATTGAGAAAAGTGAAAACAGAATCAGAGAAAATAGGGAAAAATGAAGGGGAAAAAAAACAGTCTAGCAGACTATAGCTGGTGTTGAGGGACTTTTGCCATCTTCTCCAATCCTGTCTCTCTCATGGAAGAATGTGAGAAAAAGAAACAAGTGACAAATGCTTATTATCATTTTTACATGAACCAGCCTAACAATTAATTTTAACTAGATACAGGGTTAGTTGTCTAAAATCAAACAGCTTATTAAAAGTACCACTATTAAAATTGAATTCTTGTTCTGATTTGATAAATAATAACTGTTTCAAGTGACTTCTGAAAATGTCTAGGCAATGTATTATATCATAGCCATCTTTGTGCATAAACAAAGCAGTTGTTGTCAGAGCAGAAAATTAATAGGGGCTACAAAATGGTCTCTGATCCACTGCTTATTTTGCCTTTACCACAGCCTTGCTTCAGCTGCTGTCACCACAGAGCAGAATAACAGCTACAGTTGTGATAAAAATTGTTAATATTAATTGCTTGAAACAGCAAATTTTCATCAGCTTTCCATTAGCATGAAACAGCATGAGATTCCTCTCAATGAGCGTCAGGCACAGGGTAAACATCTCTAATGAACTACCTATTACAGATGGAAATATGTATACACAAAAATTAAATGAACCAAAAGTACCTATTTCTCCTCTAGAGGGAAACTATGGTGACTATCTGTGGATTCTACCCACAGTTATAGACCAATATATTCAGATCATGCATTCATGAACCTGGCGGGGCAAGAGGAAGTAGAAAAAAAACTCAACAACCCATAAACAAATGAGAAAACCTCCAAAAATTTGTAAGAAATTGTAAGGAATCTGGAACATAAAAATCAGAGCAGTTTTTGTGAAGACCAAAATATAAGTATCCTGAAAAGAATATTGCTTTCTTAGAAAGTTAGCCTTATTCAAATGCTGAAGAAAAATCTCAGAGTATCAGAAATCTATTCTCTTCACTGCAACAGAGTAATCTTTATTTGTTTTACATTAAATATACACCTTGTTTTTATTTATTAAACAGATCCAAAAGCCTAAGAAAAGGCATACAAGAATGTAGAGTTATAGTACTGCTGTGACAAAGATAACCAAAATCATTCTGATGTCAAACAAAAGATACATCCATGGGACCTTTCCTTGAAACAGGTAAACGATAGCTTTTCACAGACAACTCAGTTGGAGCTTTTCAGCGCTACTCTTGAGCCATAGCATAACGGACTTTATAATAATTTTAGACCTGGACAGCTTGCTCTCCTACCCCATATTACTCCATTTTATCTTCTGCCTGATGGTCACCCCTGCTGTTACTTATTGCTGTACTGATACCCTTGGGTCTGCTCTTTTTAAGATACAGGTTTTCTTAATTAATGTATTTCTTCCTGCTTTATTTTTTTCTCACTTCTAATTTGTCCATGAACTTTAATTAAGCTCCTTCATCATGGCTTACAGGTTTGGCAAGCTTCATATATATATATATGCTCAGCCAGCAAGATGACCCAAGTTTTCTAACTCTATAAAAATTCTATTACTTCAGTTCATGTCTTGCATAAGAGAGTTAACAATAATAAAAATGGGATAAATAGATTCACTTAGGTACATTGTTTTTAGCATAGAAAGTTAATGATTTCTATTTTTTAACGGAGAAAACATACTGTGTATAAATATAAATTAGATGACACTAGCTTCTGCATATTCAAATATTTGTTTAATAATTACTCTGAACTAAAAGAGTTCTAGTTCTTCTCTGAAAGCGTCAGTCAACCGTAAAGTGCACCCATTCACAAGTACCTATTTCACCATTCTTTGACATATTATATTTTTTTTTCAGATATCTATCCATAGTTAAGTTTACTTACATGTAAATAAAAATCCTCTGAAATGTCTCAGAAACATCGTATTGTGATCAAAAAGAGTGAGTCTGGTAGGTCCTATAAATATCTACGTGGATTTTCTAAGTTCCTAAGGATTTCTATTTTACCTGCTGCACCTCATTCCTAGCTTATTAACAAACCTAGCTATGCACGGTGAGCATGCACTTTATTTTCTCATCTCATTTGCTTCAGACAAAGTTATAAAAAACTTGTAGAAGATTATTAGAAGATATTCTCATTGATGCTAATAATTCATGTCAGTTGATACTATGTATTAAGCTAGTCTATCTGTTGACTTGAGACAGCTGCATGCTAGATTCTCTTCTAGTTAGTGATATTACTACCTTTTTTTCCTTATATAATCTTTTTCTGAAATTTTCTACTTCCCTAACAGATTGCAAAAATTAATAGTGCAACGCAAATATTGATTAGAGCAGACCAAGATTTTGGACCTTTTTACCCTGGTTTCTCAGTAAAAACCTGTCATATTAGCGTTGTGGCTTGAAGGATGGGACTTCACCTGTTTTTTGGTAGAAACAAGAGCAACTTGAAGGATTCTTCTCAGCCAAGAACACACAGCAACGCCAATTTTATTCCTTATTGTTTCTCTACTTACATCTGTGGTTAGACATGGCACAGATAATATACCTCTTATCCAAACTTTTCTTCTCCATCTGGGAAAGCAGCAATTCATATGTGGGAAAAGTGACTACCTTATCATTCCCATTTCTATTGGCTTGGAGTTCACCATGTAAAAGAAGATGCAGCTGAGGAAGCTCTCTCTGAAGTTCCCTCATCTCTTCTGGAGGAAAGATGGCAGTCTGGATAGAAGTGGCTCATACTTGGTACCTGATTTATTAAATGATATTTGGTCCTTTTTAGACTCTCTGTGAATGATACCCACCCCTTTGGCATGTCACATGATCCCTCTCTAACTCACAGAACACAACTACTTTGCCCTTAGACATCAACTGGTTTAGTACAAGGAGTTTGTGCTGAAGTGCTAGGAAAGCAATGTTCAAGACTGTTGTTAATCAAGCAATTGTGTGATAGAATTGTGTGATAAAACACCAATGTGTTGGTCCCTTTTTTCTGCTAAAAATCCCACAGAAATTACATTAAGAAAATATATCTTAAATTTTCGAAGTCAAGTACTTAAAAAACTAGGAATAACCAAAATTAGGGCTGATGAAGCAATCTGAAATCTACCTTGTGAGTTTATTCATTATGAGAACCTTCTGTTGGTATGGTTGCAATGAAAGACTATTCCGTAATGCATAATCCCTGTGTAGCAAATTGAAGGTTGCATGCAGTCACCTGAATTCTTTTATGTTTTACTTACCCCTGAAGGTTACTTACAATTACTAAGATTTACTTGGCGATCTTGTTGCTGTTCTTTGAACATAAACTTTTTTGGAATTAAATTGTAATTAATGCAGGATGCACCTGTATAAGTTACACATACACTGTGTACGTGCACAATCACATTTTGCAGCTCTTAGGGGAACATTTATCATTAAGTGGAGCTAGTTGAGCAAGAGCTTTAACCTTATTAGGTTGCCTGTCTGAACCCTCAGTAAGACACCTTACAAAGTAAGACCCCTATTTCTGAGATGCACACTGTCCTGTCTAGGTCACGTATTCCTTCTTCAGAGAAAGAGCTGAAATGTAACTTCTTTATTCCTGTGTCAATACATTTTTTAAAGAATGTAAATCCTTTGAAATGTATTTCTTAACAGTGCCAGAAACCAATCATAAGCTCTTGCCCTTTGAAATGTAGGACAAATGACCACAACCAGAGATATAATAAAAATGAGATGGGCAGGAAATTTCAAATAATACAGGAATTATTTTTTTCAGTGCTAGAGGGTTTTTTTACTGCTTTATTTACATAAATTGTCACTTCTCATTTTTCTAAATTATACTACTGAACTAGAAAAAAATCAACAAAAGATAACTAGGAACGGGTAACTAGACTATGCCATCTAAAATCACGTGCTAAGAGATTCTCCACCACAACAACACTAAAACAGTAACAATAAATACCTGTGTAATTCCATGTAAGATTTGGCTTTATTTTCCAACATATATACAACAGATATGGGGCTCTGGAACTTGAGGGCCAGGCTAATGAGGACATGGATGAAAGTCCATCCAGGGGGTTGCCTAGGGCGAGACAGTCTGCCCCACACATCACAACCACCTCTACTAAAACAAAAAGGAGGGTAATTGTCTTAGGCGATTCCCTCCTGAGGGGAACAGAGGGCCCAATATGCCGACCTGACCCAACCCACAGGAAAGTCTGCTGCCTTCCTGGGGAGAGAGGTCACTAGGAAACTCTAGGTCACTAGGAAACTGGTCTAGTACGGCCCACTGATTACTACCCGCTGTTGGTTTTGCAGGTTGGCAGTGATGAGGTTGCACAAAGTAGCCTAAAAGTGATCAAGAGGGACTTCAGAGCGCTGGGGAGACTGGTTGAGGGATCGGGAGCACAGGTAGTGTTTTCCTCAATCCCTTCAGTGGCAGAGAGGAACACTGAAAGGAACAGGAAAGCGAACCTGGATAACACGTGGCTCAGAGGCTGGTGCTGTCAGAGGAATTTTGGTTTTTTTGACCACGGGGCAGTTTACACAGCACCAGGCCTGCTGGCAGCAGTTGGAGTTCAATTATCCTCAAGGGGGAAAAGGATTCTCACTTATGAATTGGCGAGCCTCATCGAGAGGGCTTTAAACTAGATTTGAAGGGGGAAGGGGATGAAACCAGGCTGCCTAGAGATGAGCCTAGGGGTGGCGTGCTGATGTTGGGGGCGAAATCGATAGCGCAGCTCAAGTGCATGTACTCCAATGCACACAGCATGGGCAGCAAACAGGAGGAGCTGGAAGCCATTGTGCAGCAGGACAGCTATGACGTAGTCACCATCACAGAAACATGGTGGGACAACTCGCATGACTGGAGTGCTGCAATGGATGGCTATAACCCCAGCTGGCAACTAAGCACTACACAACCGCTCGCTCACTCCCCTCTGGGTGGGATGGGGGAGAGAATCGGAGGAGTAAAAGTGAGAAAACTCATGGGTTGAGATAAAGACAGTTTAACAAGTAAATCAAAAGTCGCACAGGCAAACAAAGCAAAACAAGGAATTCATTCATTACTTCCCATGGGCAGGTAGGTGTTCAGCTATCTCCAGGAAAGCAGGGCTCCATCACGCATAACGCTTGCTTGGGAAGACAAACGCCATTACTCCGAATGTCCCCCCCTTCCTTCTTCTTCCCCCAGCTTTATATGCTGAGCATGACATCATGTGGTATGGAATATCCCTTTCATCAGTTGGGATCAGCTGTCCCAGCTGTGTCCTCTCCCAGCTTCTTGTGCACCCCCAGCCCACTCGCTGGTGGGGTGGTGTGAGAAGCAGAAAAGGCTTTGACTCTGTGTAAGGACTGCTCAGCAGTAAAGAAAACATCCCTGTGTTATCAACACTGTTTCCAGCACAAATCCAAAACACAGCCCTATACTAGCTACTATGAAGAAAGTTAACTCTATCCCAGCCAAAACCAGCACAGGAGGGATAGGCAAGGAAGGAGAGGCAGTGCCGTGGCTCTGTATGTTAGGGAGTGTTTTGATTGTATAGAGCTCAATGACTGTGATGACAAGGTTGAGTGCTTATGGGTAAGGATGAGGTGGAAGGCAAACAATGCATATATCCTGCTGGGTGTCTGTTATAGACCACCCAACCAGGATGAAGAGACTGACGAAACGTTCTACAAGTGACTGGCAGAAGTCTCACAGTCACAAGCCCTTGTTCTTGTGGGGGACTTCAACTTACCGGATGTCTGCTGGAAGTATAACACAGCCAAGAGGAAACAGTCCCGGAGGTTTCTGGAGTGTGTGGAAGATAACTTCCTGACACAGCTGGTAAGGGAGCCTGCCAGGGGAGGTGCCCTGCTTCACCCGCTGTTTACAAACAGAGAAGGACTGGTGGGAGAAGTGATGGACGAAGGCCGTCTTGGGCTTAGCAACCATAAAATGATAGAATTCTCAATTCTTGGTGAAGTAAGGAGGGGGGTCAGCAAAACCACTATGATGGACTTCAGGAGGGTGGACTTTGGCCTGTTCAGGACACTGATTGAGAGGGTCCCTTGGGAGATGGTCCTGAAGGGCAAAGGGGTCCAGGAAGGCTGGACCTTCTTCAAGAAGGAAATCTTGAAGGCGCAGGAGCAGGCAGTCCCCATGTGCTGTAAGAAGAGCCAGCGGGGAAGACAACCGGCCTGGTTCAATGGGGAGCTTTGCTGGAACTCAGGAAAAAAGGGAGAGTTTATCACTTTTGGAAGAAGGGACCGGCAACTGACGAAGAGTACAAGGATGTCATTAAGTCATGCAGAGAGGCAATTAGAAAGGCAAAAGCCCAGCTAGAGCTCAATCTGGCCACAGTCGTAAGGGATTACAAAAAATGCTTCTATAAATACATTAACAACAAAAACAGAGCCAAGGAGAATCTTCATCCTTTACTGGATGTGGGAGAGAACGTAGTCACCAAGGATGAGGAAAAGACTGAGGTACTTAATGCCTTCTTTGCCTCAGTCTTTAATAGCCACACCAGGTATCCTCAGGGAATCCAGCTCCCTGACTGCAAGACAGGGATGGAGAGCAAAATAAATTTCCCATGTTCCAGGAGGAAGCAGTTAATGACCTGCTATGCCACCTGGACACTCACAAGCCTATGAGGCCTGATCGCATCCACCCAAGGGTGCTGAGGGAGCTGGAGGAGGAGCTTGCCAAGCCACTCTCCATCATTTATCAACAGTCCTGGTTAACAGGGGAGGTCCCGGATGACTGGAGGCTTGCCAACGTGACACCCATCTCCAAGAAGGGCCGGAAGGAGGATCCGGGGAACTACAGGCCTGTCAGCCTGACCTTGGTGTCGGGGAAGATTATGGAGAGGTTCGTCCTGAGGCTGCTCATGGGGCATGTGCAGGACAACCAAGGGATCAGGCCCAGCCAGCACGGGTTTATGAAAGGCAAGTCCTGCTTGACCAACCTGACCTCCTTCTATGACCAGGTGACCCACCTAGTGGGTGAGGGAAAGGCTGTGGACGTTGTCTACCTGGACTTCAGCAAAGCCTTTGACACTGTCCCCCACAGTATTCTCCTGGAGAAGCTGGCGACTCCTGGCTTAGACAGGTGCACTCTTCTCTGGGTAAAAACGGGCTGGATGGCCGAGCGCAGAGAGTTGTGGTGAATGGAGTGAAATCCACTTGGCAGCCAGTCACAAGCAGAGTCCCCCAGGGCTCAGTTTTGGGACCGGTCTTGTTTAATGTATTTATCGATGATCTGGATGAGGGGATTGAGTGCTCCCTCAGCAAGTTTGCAGATGACACCAAGTTGGGTGGGAGTGTTGATCTTCTCGAGGGTAGGAAGGCTCTGCAGAGGGATCGGGACAGGCTGGATCGATAGGTCGAGGCCAATTGTCTGTGGTTCAACAAGGCCAAGTGCCGGGTCCTGAACTTTAGTCAAAACAACCCCATGCAACGCTACAGGCTTGGGGATGAGTGGCTGGAAAGCGGCCCTGCAGAAAAGGACGTGGGGGTGTTGGCTGACAGCCGGCTGAAGATGAGCCAGCAGTGTGCCCAGGTGGCCAAGAAGGCCAAAGGCATCCTGGCCTGTATCAGAAATCGTGTGGCCAGCAGGAGGAGGGAAGTGATCCCACACCTTGAATACTGTGTTCAGTTTTGGCCCGCTCACTACAAGAAGCACATTGAGGTTCTGGAGCGTGTCCAGAGAAGGGCAACGAAGCTGGTGAGGGGTCTGGAGCACAAGTCTTATAAGGAGCAGCTGAGTACAGTCTGGAGAAGAGGAGGCTGAGGGGAGACCTTATCACTCTCTACAACTACCTTAAAGGGGGTTATAGAGAGGTGGGTGTTGATCTCTTCTCCCAAGTGACAAGTGACAGGACAAGAGGAAATGGTCTCAAGTTGCGCCAGGGGAGGTTCAGGCTGGATATTAGCAAAAACTTCTTTACTGAGAGAGTGGTGAGACACTGGAATAGTCTGTGCAGGGAGGTGGTAGAGTCACCATCACTTGAGGTGTTCAAGGAATGTGTGGACGAGGCATTGTGGGACATGGTTTAATGGGAATGGTGGTGGTCTGTTGATGGTTGGGCTTGACGATCTTACAGGTCTTTTCCAACCTTAATGATTCTGTGATTCTGTGTTCCTGAAATACTTATAATTGTGGGGAGGAGAAATTCTGGTTACTTGCATAGGGCCTTAGAAAAGCTGAAATTACAGGTCATGATTCTTTTTTCATTTACTTCTTTGTAAATCCTGTATTATTCCACTGAGGTTATTCATTAGCAATTAGCTGATGTAGCTAAATATATATAGTAGTGTACACTGAATGCTAATGAAAACAGAGTCAACCCACCTTCCTTATAAATATTCTAAAATCAGGTTTCACTGTATTTAAAGTTACAGTGTTATCTCTATATAAAAGCTTTCATAGTATGCCAGTCTGATCTTCAAATGTAACCTAAAAAATATTCTAGCCAGAATAAATAAAAAAAATGATAAGTCCACCCAGAGTCAGGTTGCACTGAGATCGAAGGATTTTAGATTTCAAAGTTTCTGTATCGTAAATTCATGCTGCTGAAAGAATTAAGACAATTTCTTAGTTGCAGACCACCATCCGGGTCTTATGAAAGCCACTGAGAACCAGTGGATCCTTTGCATTTTGAAAACCTTACCATTTTAAAAATAGATCTTGTAAACTTCTGGAGTTTCTTAATCCTTGATTTAATTAAATTGAAGAGAAAGAGATGTACTTTCTTGGCTATGCAGAGGATGGTATGTCAGAGTATTTGCTTCAGCCTTACATTACTTGTATTAATTTCTAGTTTTCATGCATCACTGGTGAAGTATAAGAAAAATTCTCAAAATCTAGATACGAATCTCTAAGACTGAAAATGTGTTGAATTAATAACAGTGCTCATGGCTTGTAGTGAGTTACAAGCTTTGGAGGCTATGCAAGAGAAGTATGACATAACTCATTATGGCTTCTGGTACTAATAAGTTATGAGGCACTCACACATATGAGATAAACCCCATAAGTTACTGTAGTCTATATCATCTCTCCATTATAGCTAGAGACATGAAATAGCTGAAATTCAGCCCAAACCCCTGAAGTTCCATCATAAAACTGAGTAGATCAGCACATCTATTGATTCTGCTTTTTTTTTTTGTATTTTCATTCATTATTCTTGCTTTTCTTTACCTTCTGCAGTCTTTTAACATTTTCATTCTTATTCTTTGTTTATTTGCCTTACTTAATTTGCAGTTGTTGTAAACAAGTATTAAGACAAACTTCCTCCACTGTTCATAGTGATCACATTAGTCAGACAGAATCTTGGACATCCTATTTGCATCAGCAACATTTATTAATTCACTCCAAAGGCAAAGCAGCTAAAACAGATTAAAAACTCTACTCACATAGAGTGAGGCCGAGCTTTTAAACTTAGCTCTGTGCTAGGAGGAGCCCAGGGACAGACAGTCGCAATTCTTTTTTTGCTTTCCCTTTGCTGTAGGGGGAAGTCATTTTACTGCCATCTTTTATAATACATGGCTTATCTTCCTCCTTGTGAATTGCCCTATTTGGCATATTATAGAAGGCAGAATTAAGGTTCTGTATATGCCTTATGCATGTCCTTTCAATCCCCCCTAGAATTACTCACCCCAGGGGAAAATATAACATTTCCCACTCCTTGTTCTTCTCCATGTTTTAAGGTTCATTATACTGGCACTGAAGGACAGCTGGTATATGGGTCTTCATTCATTCCTGTAGTTTCAGTTAAGGTCAGTCACAGTTTTACCTGCAACATACAATTACAAGATAGAAAACAAATCATTGCAATGTAATTCAGGATGTTTCACAACACACTAAAAGATAAAGATCCTAAAACAAACTCATAATAGATGAACACTATTTGGAGGCAAAGATCAGAGGTATAAATAAAGTTGAAATAAAATACTGTGGGTAACCTCATGACAATTTTCTGCTACAGCACTGGAAGGGTTTTATAGGAGATGCTTTGTCAAGACAGATAAGAACACAACTAGATGTATGTCTACAGCAGTCTGGTTTATGAAAAAAAAAAAAAAGAGAATTCTTCTGCTAAAGAATAATTGGGATGTGAAAAACTCTCAGCCATAAGCATTCCTTTGAGCAGATAATAGCGAGGAAGATGCTTCACAGCGGGCTTCATAGGGCTGCAGAGATTCACACTAGCTAAAAATCTGTCCATGTAATTCTAAGGAGAGAAAGATAAAGATGCAGAAAATGGAAATACAATGCCTCCCTTTTCTCTGCATCTGTGTAAGACTTAAGCATAATATGTCCAAATATTCAGCTGGAAACATTTTGAGAGTAGATATGTACCCATCAAGTGGGAGGAGGACAGACTTGCTGAATCTTTCAGTCTCTGTATATGAGCTTTTGTTTCAATGATTGGTTGTCATTCTGGGTCATTGCTGATAAAGATCCCACTAGAAGGGAGTAAAAGATTTACCCTAGATTAGGCAGTGTCTATGTCATTATGAATTCTGCTCTCAGATTCGTGCAGGTGGCATGAAAGTTTATAGGCAGCACACACCAGTGTCTAAACAAAGGATCATTTTTGCTTGGCATTTTACCAGACTTTATAAAGTAACATTATGTCACATAATGTACAATATATAGAGCACGTTTTGGGAAAATGTTTACAATTTTCAACAGATACTGAAACAGCTAATCTAATGGAATCTGTGGTGCCTGCAAAATATCAGTTCAAATACCATAAAATATTACTGCTGACTTATCTAGAACAGGCTTGCTCTGTTTTTTACAGATTCATAATATGCAGTAACATCAACTGTAATATAACATGATACATATTTTAATATGTACATAAAACTCTCTACTGAGAGTTTTTTGCTCAGACAAGTCTTAGGAAGCAACAGTCTTTCTAGGCAAGTGGACTGTTAGAGATTCATCAGTATCTCACTTTCTCTTATCCAAACAAATACAACAGCAATAAAAACTTGGAGGCTACAAAATTTAGATTTCCATCACTGTCATCTTTGTCACACTTGTATTGAGATTTGCCTGTCACATCTTGTTCTGTTTTTGACTGGAAGGCCCAGATCCGTAAAGGGACTGGCTAAGTATTTTGCATTCCAGGTGTCACTGGGTAAAATATGTAAACAATATTAGAACTATGATAGGATTTGCACATGAAGACCCAGGTTTCTGATTGTCCTACCATGAATGCTATCCTCACTGAGCTAGAAAGCTTGCTTGCTCTAACTCCTTGCCTTTGGTAGAGTGAATATTGACATAGCTGGTGAAAGGAAAGTGGAGAATATTCCTTGCATTTAATTCAACTCTGCCTGACAGTCAACATACTGCCTTTGGAGACGTCCAATTTGAACTTCAATCTGCACTGATGAGGGAAAGAACTGCACTTGTTTGTCAGTTCTTGCTGAGTGCTTTTAACACTGCCGCAATGCTAAAAGCTGGGGTGTATAATTTCTACGGTGCGATTTTCTCTAATATAACTTTTGACATCTACAGGGGACACATCTGCCTCTAAGTTAGTCTAAACTGCTTTTATAGACAGACAACAGAAACAGGCACTTCTTCAGTCAATTCAGCTCACACATTTTAGATGTTTACACTGGTTTGAGATAAATCACTCCTTAGCAGTGTATGTTCCTCTTCATTGACTGCAAAAAGAAGGCTTAGCATAAATGGTTGAGATGTTGGTGCGTAGAGGTTAAATTCCCACTTTTGGTTGGATAAAACCTACCTCAACAGATCTTGGAAGACATGAGCCAATGCCTGTTTTCAGAAGTATGACTTAGCTGCCAAAGTTTTTGGCTTCAGTCCAAGTCTTAGACTAATAAAAAAATGGAGAATTGCCTCTCTTTTTTTGTCTTCTTTTAGGAGCTTTTTTATTAGCTTTCAGGCACTCAGGAAGAAGGATTCTCTCATTTATAACTATAGCATCCAGTTTAAAAGCCTCCATTTTTTAAATTGGAATATGTGGGCAGTTCTTAAAGAGCAAATAGTAATGATGAGCACTAATCACTCAGTGACTATAAAAGGAAACTGGTTGTGATGCCAGCGTCTGCATTACCAATGACCACATTTGGTCAGAAGAATTACATTCCAGAAGTTCTTAAAAAGAATATAGTGGATCATTTCCAATACTTGGATGCAAGGTTAAACTGCCTAGAGCAGAAATGGTTCAATATTCTAGTAATGAATAGACATTTCCACTTTTGCAGTTTACATTTTAGTTTTGGTTTTGTCTTTCTCTTCCCAGTGTAACAGCTTATGCTTCTGTTTTGTTTCACCAACTCTTCCCATTCATTTTACTCTCTCTATGTGGTAATGAAAGGAAAGTAAAACCAAAACTATTCAGTCTACAAGGAATAAGCTATATAAGCTCATCTCTACTCATTTCTTTTTGGCCTGAACTGGTGCTATGCAGTTGAACATACTAGTGACATTCTGTTCAGACTTCTTTTAAATTTCAGGTGCCTTACTTTAATTTTGTTGTTAGATTTATGTTAACATTATCTAATGTTCCTTTTCTCACTCACCATAAAAGGTAAAAGCATGAGCATGTAGAATAAAGTACTAATCTCTGCAAATAAATTCATGTTTTCAGATCTCTTGGCCACCTACAGATTTATGGTGCAATTCTTTATGCAATCTGAAGGTTTTACTTGATCTAGTAAAATAGTAGATGGCATTGAGTCCACTTATTATTTTAAATTCTTTGAAATCTAAAGTAATAGACAACTTCTCTTTTGTCTCTCCCTGCTAAAACACTCATCACCACAGTCAACAGAGCTTAGGTTTTCAAAAATATGTTGGCACTTACTTAAATATAATGGCAGATTCTAGCATGATTCAGGAAGATGTCTAAGCAGGTTGGGCACTCAGCTCCGATTAAAACTAACATTCTGAGTAGCAGTTAGGCAATTATTCTGTTTGTGTTCTTATAAATGTCCTCTATGCGCCTTTCAAAGCCCAATCTAGAGCTTATAGAGGTGCCTCATGCAAACATTTTAAAATGCAAAAGATAATGTTGAAAACCTGTTTTACTTTGAGAAGAACTTCACAGAAAAAGTTCTGATCCATAGGCAAGAACTAAAAAAAACAAATTCAAGGCAACAATCCCAGAATAATAAAATATTTAAAACAAGATCTTGCAAGAACTTGACTAAAACTGTTACTCAAGTAATACAGTTAATTAATATAAAATGTAGTAAAATTATTTTGTGAAATAGATACATAATATAAAGTTTATGCAAACAATCCTATCAGGAAAAAAAAATCTTGAATCTTTTTATAGCCTTCAAGCTGGAAGTAAGGATTACTAACAGGTGATCAACTAGGTGAGACTTTCAGATATTCCATTGAAAGGAAGTGAGATTTTTCTTCACCTGTAGGTGGAAACCTCAACACGAACAGTTCATTGTCACAGTAGTATCTCTTTGAGACATAGCCCTTCTTTTATTATCTAAAGCCTACTAACTAAATGCTGTTATAATATTATTGCAAGTATTGCAAGTGAATAAATTTATTTTTAAACATCATCTCTGTAATGACTACATGTAACAGTAGCCTGTAATTATCTGAAAAGTGTGATCTTGTTCTGTGGCCAGCACTTGTTCTGGAAGTGAAAAATTTTTTTCTTCTAAGTTTGTTGTCTATGGCATTTCCTTTTATTCTTTTTTCTTTTTTCTTTTTTTTTTTTTCCTATATCCAAGAAATGTTTAGAATTTGACT
Organism: Gavia stellata; assembly: GCF_030936135.1. Lineage (NCBI taxonomy): Eukaryota > Metazoa > Chordata > Aves > Gaviiformes > Gaviidae > Gavia > Gavia stellata. The sequence continues at coordinate 43,938,334 of NC_082594.1, forward strand.
GTAAGCCAGTCTTTTTCTGCTTTTTTTAAGCAAAAACGGTTGAATTTGATGTGACTTTCTTACACTTTTTTCTTCTTTCTGGATTGCAGAAAACGTAAGATAGAGATTTGCCTGTAAATGTTGATGACCCTCAAGAACATGTGAGGGGATGTGCAAATATTTTAAAAATGTTTTTATTAAGTTTTAAAGATATTTCTGACATGAGTATAAATCGAGCCACTTAAACACGACTGAATGTGAAAAATGAGCACCAATATGAGCACATATCTCACCACTTCTTAGAACTGCATTGAATTGCACCCAACAGTATAATGGTCTGATTTGACATTCATACAGAGGCCATGCTACCCACCATTGGCCCATATCTGAAGCTGCACAGAAGGAATAACCTTTGTACCTCTTTGTAACCTTAACATTCTCCCTATGTATCTGTGCTAAGGTTGAGTAACAGAGGCAGAGAGCAAAATCCTCTTTAGATATGGGTAGTTTCAAGTCAGTTTCAATGGAGGCAAATGCTCACAAGCATCTATGCACAGCTTTGACCATATATTCCTGTCTACTGTACTATCTACAAGTAACTTCAGGAAGTGATGGGCAAGTCATGTGACCTTGTTCTAAACAAAGTGATTGTTTAAAAAGATGAATAAATAGACTCTACCTCTTCAGAATTGAAGCAACTCATTTCAAAGTGTGTAAGATCAAATAGTAGAAGAATCTGTATTGTTAACGTGCAAGACTTCCATCAGGATTTGTGAGGAAATCTTAATGCCCTATATTGCCTCAAAAGAACATATTTAGGTTTATGATGGAGATTGTTGAAATACTTGAGTCTCATTGGTGCTCAGGTCTCTCCAGTTTACAAGGACATTATACACATTGGTGTTCCAAGATAGCACTTCAAGGGAGATTACCTTCATTTTTCGTTCATTTATCATTCTTTGATAACAAATATGGTAGCTTCCAGTAGTAGTTAGGAAGCATGTGGGAATAAAACACTTTATTACTGACTCCTTCTCCATACAGAAGTGACAGAAAAAAGAGGAGAAAATGGAGAAATGGAGTGATGAAAAAGTCAAAATCACAGTTGTCTAAAGTATGTGTTTTGATTTTAACAGGATTTTAAAAGAAATGGAGTAATTAATAGACACAATTTTTAATTTGCCATAGGAAACTTTTTATAGGGTATTTTCTTCAGTATGAAATTCTCAGAAACAAGTTCAAAGATTAAATTGTTCTGATAAAGTCTATATTAATCTGTTGAAAGAGATTTGTCCATTGACAAATGTCATTGTTTTAATAGTGTTACACAATTATCTGAGCAAAACCAGGTAGAGATAAGATGATATAAAGTGTTTTCTTATGACCTAAGAGTTACACAGCCTTAGCGCTGCCAGTTGCATTTGAAAAATCTTGTACTTTCAGTTGCGTGTTTGTTCTGTCAGTATGATTCAGTGATATATGCCACCATTTACACATATTCATCATATGCAGATAGCTTGCCAGTAAAAGCTTAGTTCAATATTTGATGAATACTGATTCCTTTTAATTTCTTCAATAAGCAATATTCCTTATAATTAAAATGGGTAATCATAATCGAACTGTTGATACCCCTCTTACTAAGAATTTTTCTACTGTGATCAGTGTTGTTGTTTTTTTCTGAAATTAAGTGTTCATGGAACATGTATGTCCATTCTGTGCATTTCATACTTCAGGCAAATCTTCGGAAGTAATGTGTGGACTTTGGCTTAGTGTCAACCATGTAGACTGGGTTGAGGACATCAAATCAGATGACACTATATTACTTTATTTCTCTTGCAGAAAAAAAGTGGTACACAGTCATGAGGATTTCTGTACATGTAATTATCTATTTACTCAAAACTTGGAATCTAGAATTAAAAACAAAACATAAAGCATTTTAATTTGGTTTTCTGAAATTGGTCATTTTGCTCTTATGAATATGATATTCATACTTGCTCTCTAAAATTGCAGTCCAAGACAACAGCTATAGATTCAGATCTGAGCTTTGGCACCATCTTGCAGGCTGCACTATGCAAAAAATTCAGCCTTTTCCTTCACTGCAGTTACTTTTCATGCAGTTACTTTTCTCCTTTCTCCTTACATGATTAAGCTTCAACCTTATAATTCTTTTATGCAGATAGAACTTATTTATTTTTACCCTCCATCCACCCACCACCAAGAATGTTATATTTAGGCTCTTGTTACTGCTGCAACCAGAGTTGATAGGATTTGAGAATAAGAAGGGATGGAGCCTTAGAGGCAGCAGAAGCCATGTAGCACTGTGTCAGGTTGCAATAGGTGGAGGAGTAATGGTGTGACTGTTTAGCCTGCTGCACTAATTGAAAAACTTCTCATTTTCTTTAAAAAAAAAAGAAAGTCAGCCACATGGGAGCTTATGAAGGATTCAGCTTTTCTTTGGACATTGCCACTCTAACTGGTGCTTGTTCCATGAAATGGTTATGCCTTCCATCCTACATGCATCATTAATAAGTTTAACATGTTCGGCTCTTCTGAACTTTAGTTTAAACTCTTATATTAGAAAGTACTTTACAATTTACTCTCCTTACCTGGTTTTTAATCATCCACTAGGAACTGCGTGACATTTCCTTCCTACTGATTGTGTTTGTGGTGTGTGCTTGAAAAGCTTTTCCAATTTGCAGTTCATTTCTCTTTATCTTATTTCCAGGGTGGATGGTTTTGGCATGAGTAAGCTGTTTTCCACATTTTCTCTTTATGTCCAAGGAGATAATCTAGATGTTACTCTTCTACTCTGTAGCTTCATTTTCTCCCTTCTTTATTAGATACTTAAACCTCTGTTGGTACTTTAAGTATCCTCTCCCAAAGCTGTTGAGGTGATACCCTTTTCATTCATTTTTTCTTTCTCTTGAATTCCTTAAAATTTTGAGGGAGGAAATAAACTTAATTGCTTCAACTTTATCTATGAATAATTTTTCTCACTCCTTACCTCTTCATATTTTAAAACTTATTGGATATGTCTGCCTATATTACCTCCCAGTTCACAGGCCCTTATGTAGCAATGAGAAACAGGATGGAAATACACATTCAAACATGCTATCAGAAAGCTGATGTGCTCCATCTAATTTAGGCCTTTGAATCTTTTAACATAATTTGACTCCTGGTTAAAGTTGGCTTCTTTTAATAGTTACCAAAAAAACAGATCTGTCCTGCCTTATCCAGAGATCAACATTATACTTGCTTTTCTTGCTTTATTTTTAAGCCAAAATAAAGGATGCTTAGTCAGTCTTCACAAGTGAAGAATTCATAGAATGAGTACAACAGAAAAAGGCTACATTCTACTGAAATTGGCTAAAGCTCACAGACTGGCTGAATCTGTGAAATGTCTAAAGAAAAACACATTTGCAAATTTATTTGCTTCCTTATGAAGTTCTGAAAATAGATAAATCCCTTACCACAAGAAAAAAACATCTAAACCAAAGTTTAGATTCCCTGAATCCATTTTTGTCCCTGAGATTCACTCCTTCCACTTTTCTCTGTTTATTTTAATGTAACGTTATAAATAAAACAAACAGCAAGTCAGCAGGAACTATGAGGCAGCCTGAACAGAAACTAATCAGATGACTCCCAACAAACTGTAGATCATGCCTACTGAACCGTAAATGTTGAAAGCAAATGTAAACAAAAATTGGGAGAGGCCACTAAACAATTTGGAGATGATAAAGTACCTAAACCTAATGGCAGCTACAGCGTGTGCCTGAATATAGCCCAATTATATTAAGAATGGTTTTGAAATGCTGCTTTTCATCATGTTTCTTCCATTCTTCAGAGTCTGTAGTGCTGACCAACATCAGCTACTATTAAAGAGTCTTCATGCATGTAAAATAATATGATTTCACAATGATTACATATTCACGCTACAGCTGGCTGAGTTTTTACATCTCCATTTGTCATTGACTATTGTGTCCAATTAAATGATTAGCTTTTAAAAACTGCTGCACATTATGAGAGTGAACTTGTGTTCCATTGCACTGAGTGATGCAGAAACAAACTCATTACAGCATGTAATTCACCCATATTAAATAACAAACAGATGGCTGCTGTAAATGAGAGCTGCTTTTTCTCTTCAAAAGTGCCAGGAAAAAGGTGTTTTTATTTATCTTTGTTTCCAGCTTCTTTCTGTTTTCTTGACAAGTGGGCAGCTGGTTGCTGAGGTTTTCAATTGGTGCAGAAGAATGAAAAGCCTGTTTCCATTAATTTCCCCATAAAATAAGTCTTTGAATCATTCCTGTTATAAATGCATGTGCAGTAGCAAGCTGCTGCTTGATTAATTCACTTATTATGAAGATTTCATCTTTTATAAGAGGGCCTGCAGGTAATTTATCTTGTTTAGTAAGATTAGAAAAATGTAATTATCTTGATACCTTTGGACCCCTCGCATTTTAATTGTGTTCCCATAAATTTCAAACATAAAGATGGGATTTTTTTTTTGCACAAATGTTCCAACATGTGGTAGAAAAATGCGTTGTAAGATCTGCATAAAAACTTATCAAATAAATTGCATTTGGATTCTACTAATAAAGGAATGCATACAAATAAAACCAGTATACATTCGTGGAAGCATATACAAATATCTGCATTTCTGGTTCCCTGGTCACAGGCTTTTAACAGCTGGAGTTGGATGAAGAATGTTGGGTTTTAAGTTCTTTGGTTTTTCTTTTTTTTAATCAGTAATGCATTTCACCAGAGAAATACAAAACCTGTTCCATTTTCACTAATCAAGTTAAAATTATGTTTGTCTTCATATATATCACCAACAGTAAAGGAAAAAAAAAGGCAACTTCTGAGCTGAGGTGTATATGCAACAACAGCTCCTCTGAACGTCTCCAGCATCTTTTCGATGTTTTCTCCCTCCTCTCTTTCTTACCTTCTCTTTGAGTGCAAATTTGAAACAAATCAAGATCCAGAATTCTTTATCTTCTCAAGCCAACAGTTGGGGCATTTTTGTTTGGTTTTGGTTTTGGTTTATTTATTTATTTGTTCATTTATTGCGGCTTTTTTCATTTATCTATTTAATTTCAGTTTATCTGGTTCCAGAAGGACTATTTTCCTTATTTTCTTTTACTTGGTGTCTAAGAACCTCTTGATTCTTTTCCCCATCCAAAAAGTTAACTGACAGCTTTGCATGTGTTTCTTTTTCATATTAATTTCAATTCAGAGTGGTTGTGATGGTCAATTTCCATAAAATAGATTTATAGGAACATGGTAAATATGCAACAACTGCACCAAGTCTAATCATGGGTCACTTAGCTCAGAGTCATGTCTCTGACTGTATCCAAGAGCAAAGGTTGAAAGAAAAACACAAGAAGATGGCAAATGTATAGTGTCCCATTTGAGTATTTTTTCAGCTTTCATCACTTGCAGCTGAAGGATACAGAAATTCAGAAATCAATAGATTTTCCGCAAGTTCTTAGGTAATAGCTCTATTATTGCCACAAACTGCAAACAGATCTATTAAAATTTCTTGTGCGTCATAAGTCTTTTAACATTAAAATGAGGAAAAAATATTTTCTCAATATATTTAAAGTTAAGTTTTTTCAGGATTCTGCATCCATATCTTCTCAGCTTTTGAGGTTTCTAAAACAGTCATTTGAAAGCTAGTGAACTGAACATTGTAAGAGGCAATACTGGCACCATGTATAGCAATGTGTGAGGAAAGCAGTTTTGCGAAGTGGAAGTTCAGGCAGTAAAGAGACTCAGAAGAATGTGCAAACTGTACAAGGTTGAAGCCATGAAACTGAGAAATGTGTACAGATGGTTGAAACATTTCAAGTCAGGTGAGACTAGCAATTGTGACAAACCATGATCTGGGAGACCTGTGTCAGCAGCAACACACGTGAATGCTGAAAAGGCTGAGTAGCTCATTAGCGAAGATTGACGAATAACCCTTAATGACCTTGCTACTGCTCTAAATTGCAGTTCAGCATCTGCACACTGAATCCTGCAGTGGTCTTTTCTAAACTTTGTTCATGCCAGGTCCTATGAAACCTCATCCTGGGATATGCTTAAACTTGTGACATTACTCTTCAAATCCCAATAGAATTAAACACTAAATTAAAAGAGATATACTTAATTCTAACAGAATTTACCACTGTAAATACATTTTGATTTTTTTAAGCACCTTGCTCTTTCTCAATAATCATATGTGTTGATATATTTTATATTGCTTATATGAGTAATATATAACCACTGGATTTTAGTTGCCAAGGAACTTGATTAAGGCAGAGTTGTATTTTTTAAAAAAAATTATATTTCATGCTACAAAAGTCAGTATTCTGTAAAGAAGGTATATGCCCACCGAGAGTACATAGAGGTTCTTCTCAGTCTAATGGAGGACTTAGTTAAAAGCTGTCATATTTCTCCAAATATTTTCCAGGTAAATTGCCAACTGCAAGTGTGTGCTCTACATGTTTTATCAAAACAAAATCCAAAGTGCTGTAGATTCTAGAAGCTTACAAACTACATTTTGTCTGTCTGATGCATATTTAATGTAATACCTGGTTTCTGGTACTCTGTGGTTATGGTACTTTCTAATTGACAATTACAGAAATGATGAAGGTTTGCTTACAATTAAAAGTGAGTAAGTGTTCTTTCTTATCTCTGGAGTTAGAAGATAAAAGCCAGTTGATGCAATTATTTAATAGTCGACAGATAAAAAGTCTGGTGTGTAGGATAAATAAGATACTAGGACAAACAGGAGCATTATGTACTAACAAAATTTGGGATGCAATTGGTCCTTAAAATTAAAACACCCTGCCGGAGCACAACAATATGACAAAGTCTTGATCTTCCACAATATGTAGTCTATACTTCAAACTAAATCTCATCCTAACACCAAAAATTTACAGTCCTTTCTCTCTGGAGAACCCAAATATTGATTATTAAATGAACTGGAGATGAGGAGGATCAGAGGATTCCAAATAGTATCTACCTCTCTCTTGCATTCCTTGCAGCCCTGAGTGCAATCAGCCTTCAGCATCAGCTCATGGCCTAACTTCAGTTTTAATGATTCCATTTGGAAGGCCTAAACACAGATTAGGCTTCCCAGTAATAGTGAGTAGCATAGTTTGGATAGCTAAAGAAACATACAACATAAGACTGTCAGAAAAAAAAGAAAGATAACGGAATAGAATATTATAAAAAACGTTGAATACAAGTATTCTGTCCTATTCTGAATTATGAGGACTGAACATAGACCTGCATTTTCTAGTATTGCCTGGAGTTAAACCTGGAAACTTGAATATGTTTAGGGTTTAGGCCTTGATTTCATATGTTCATAACATAGTCAAAACTCATTTCCCCTTTCTGGAAATGTTTCCATTTGGTTGACATTTCTATGACTTAGATCTGCATTATTTCAATAGATTGTGAAAGAGGTGCGAAAAGTCAGCATTTCATAACTGAGAAGCTACTTTAGATATTAGTCTGTAATCACTAATAGCATGAAAAAAGTCTTCTCAAACTTTGCCCACAAAATGCTGCTTCAGTAATTCATTAACTTGTTTTAATGAAACAACATCTCATTGCTATTTGGGAAGAAACTAATCTCCTTTCCAAAAAGTTTGCATAATGTATTGAGAAAGAAGTGACTGCAGAATCTGCTGATCAGTCTTTTGAGGATTCCACGTGGGCTGGGTAAACTTTTATCTAACACTATTGAGAAAACTGTACACACACAAAATTGCCTGCTCAGGCATTTAGTACAGACTGAGAACAAAATACGTTTAGGTTGCAACTTGCAGTCCTGTTCAGCAGCCACTGAAACCTCAAGTTTAACCAAAGAAAATTAACACTTCCACTCAGCTCTCAATTATCGTCTATCCAACACAGAGATAGTGTATCAAATGTGAGGATTACACAAAGCATATCATAATCGCCCTTCATAGAGTCTGTTAGCAATAAGTAACCAGTGCATTGTAACATGTAATTACATATATCTCACATATATACACACATTTGTTTCACATATGCCTATATACCTCACATATATGTGTGTGTGTGTCTGCGTCTATGTATATATGTGTATATAACCACTCCATATATCAATTACAAGATCTCTTTAAGAATGAGTATTTAGTTTACAGTTAATTTGATTTGAAATAAGGAAGGGAAAAAAAACCCACAAGGCTGGAAATAATTCCACGACAAAGCACAATACTCATTACCAGCTGTTTCCTCACCTTCCTCCCAGCTCAGAAAGCTGAAAGTTCCTGTAATGAGTATAGGAAAATAATAAAATTCTGTATGTAGCTGCTTGGGGATTGTATATGGCAGTTTCCATATACTGCAATGTTTGTCTCTGTTCACAGTTGCCTCTTCTATGTTATATCTATGAGAAGAAACTACTATCGACTCATCAGTGGTGACTCAACACTTGGACGGAGTTCCAAATGTGAAGATGACAGAAAATCTCACTTGCAGGATGTGGTTGGCAATGGTGAAGCCTAATGATTATTAAATTCACCTCAGAGCTTTCAGATAGCTGTAAATATTTGGCAGGAGAAAAAGTTGGGTCCAGATTTTTGTAATACTGAAATCCTCTAAAACCAAAACACAACCTATGAGTCTTCACTCAGTTACCTAAAAATATCTTTATAGTGCCAAATATGTCAGGAGCTAACAGATGGGACATAACATCTGGGGGGGATCTTCACAAACCTGAGTGGTAGCTAGAGACAGGCAGCATCCTATAACAGAAGATCATAATTTTAGGGAATGCAATCAGCTCTAGAGTGTAGGCAACTAGACTGAGCTATGTGCATGTATTTGTTTATATATGAGATAGGTATCTAAGCTTCCACTTCAGGTGATGAGAACTATGGATCAATTCAGTTCATTAAACTTACCATCTAGTGCCTGTGGAGATGCCATAATAGGTCCTTCCTAGGATCCAGCTGCCTCTCAGAAGGGAACACATCTCTCATAGCTCTTGTGTCATATGTGTCAGCCCTGTATGCATACTTCATCTGTCTCCAGGCATCTCCCTTAGCATCAGGTGCCTGTGTTTAGGCAGCTAAAACCCACCCTCCATGTCTACCATGCAGGTTTCAATATGTGAATTGGATACCTAAGTAAATTCCCCTTGCAACCTAGTGGAGATCAGTTTGTTTGCCTTTAGACACTAAAGGTGTCTTGCCTCCAGCTACCACTCAGAGAGGGGCACAAATCACTCCTAGTTGTTTTGTCATACCTGCCAGTTCCACAGTGGTATTTTGCATGGCTTAGGTCATCTCAAATTATACCAGACAACTAGGTCTGTGCATCTGAATCAAGCTCTTCAACATATAAAATGTAAGAATGTGAGTTATTTTTATATCTAGCTATATGAATCTTGACCTGAATCCCACCTCTTAGGTTAAGCAAGGAGAACACCCACCCCTTAGAGCCCTCCTTTAATCCATTTTCAGAATCTGGTACAGACTATATCCACTGCTGTAAGATTGCAGTCCAGAATCTCAATTTATTTAAATGATCGTTAGAATTACTTTGAATATATGCCCTTTCAGTGACATGTATGAGACAAGGTCATTACATTCTGTACTACAAGACACAAATAATATTATACGTATAAAGCCATCTGGATTTGTGTTCTCTGCAAAAGGAGACAGAATCATCATAAAAATTAGCATTTGTTGGAACTGGGTAGTTGTGTATGAGTAAATATTTGTGGTATAGACAATATATGTGTTTGCATGGAGAAATAAAAATGAGGAAGAATGGAAATATTTTGAATTAACATAGCATGTAGAACTTAGACCACAAACTCTGCCACAGAGTTTGATCCCACAGTACCACAGAATACATAGAAGATTATGTCCTTCCAGACTTCTAAAAACAGGTGCTGGAACAAGGTGAAGAAGTCAATATTTTAAGAAAAAAAAATATTTCACACTGACATTCAAACCCTCAAACCTTGCCAGAATTTAGAATGATGCCCACCTTCTATTCTGTGAAGACAATTTTTTCAGAAATCTTAAACTCAATTGTAAAGTGGGTCCTAGCATGATTTTTTTGTTAAAAGAGTTATTTATATTTTATTATCTACTGAAACTGTTCTCTGACAAAGTGAAATATTGTGAACTCACCTAGGATCTATTTTGGGCAGAGATCATTTAACAAGACCATTAAAGTTGTCTTCAAAATTTTAGAAGCTCACTCAGGCATAAACTTCAGTTCTGAATGAATTAATTTTCCTTTTTTTTTCTTAAGCATATTATCCAGGCAATAAGAAAATCATAAGTTTATAATACATAGGTATAAAAAGTGTTATTATCATTTGTTACAGAAAAGACTACTTAAGATGTTGAATATTGATATTGAATCACAGAATCACAGAATCAGTACGGTTGGAAAAGACCTGTAAGATCATCGAGTCCAACCTGAAAAAAAAAAAAAAAAAACAAAAAAAAAACCCAAAAAAACCACACACAAAAAAAACCCCCACAAAACCCACGCCACACAACAACAACAACAAGCCACAACCCACCCAACACCACACAGCACCATGCCCATCAAGCTACATCCCACAATGCCACATCCACACGCTCCTTGAATACCTCCAGGGAGGGTGACTCTACCACCTCCCTGGGCAGCCTGTTCCAATGTTTCACTACTCTCTCAGTAAAGAACTTTTTCCTAATATCTAGCCTGAACCTCCCCTGGCGCAACTTGAGGCCGTTTCCTCTAGTCCTGTCACTAGTCACTTGGGAGAAGAGACCAGCACCCACCTCTCTGCAACCTCCTTTCAGGTAGTTGTAGAGAGCAATAAGGTCTCCCCTCAGCCTCCTCTTCTCCAGGCTAAACAACCCCAGTTCCCTCAGCCGCTCCTCATAAGACTTGTGTTCCAGACCTCTCACCAGCTTCGTCGCCCTTCTCTGGACACGCTCCAGCACCTCTATGTCCTTCTTGTAGTGAGGGGCCCAAAACTGAACACAGTATTCGAGGTGCGGCCTCACCAGAGCCGAGTAGAGGGGCACGATCACCTCCCTGCTCCTGCTGGCCACACTGTTTCTGATACAGGCCAGGATGCCTTTGGCCTTCTTGGCCACCTGGGCACACTGCTGGCTCATCTTCAGCCGGCTGTCGATCAACACCCCCAGGTCCTTTTCTGCGGGGCAACTTTCCAGCCACTCATCCCCAAGCCTGTAGCGTTGCCTGGGGTTGTTGTGGCCGAAGTGTAGAACCCGGCACTTGGCCTTATTGAACTTCATCCGGTTGGCCTCAGCCCATCGATCCAGCCTGTCCAGATCCCTCTGCAGAGCCTTCCTACCCTCAAGCAGATCAACACTCCCGCCCAACTTGGTGTCGTCTGCAAACTTGCTGAGGGAGCACTCTATCCCCTCATCCAGATCATCAATGAAGACATTAAACAAGACCGGTCCCAAAACTGAGCCCTGGGGGACTCCGCTTGTGACCGGCCGCCAGCTGGATTTCACCCCATTCACCACAACTCTCTGGGCTCGGCCATCCAGCCAGTTTTTCACCCAGCGAAGAGTGTACCTGTCTAAACCACGAGTTACCAGCTTCTCTAGGAGAATACTGTGGGGAACAGTGTCAAAGGCTTTGCTGAAGTCCAGGTAGACAACATCAACAGCCTTCCCCTCATCCACTAGGCGGGTCACCTGGTCATAGAAGGAGATCAGGTTGGTCAAGCAGGACCTGCCTTTCATGAACCCGTGCTGGCTGGGCCTGATCCCTTGGTTATCCTGCACGTGTCCCGTGAGCGCCCTCAAGATGAGCCTCTCCATAACCTTCCCCGGCACCGAGGTCAGGCTGACAGGCCTGTAGTTCCCCAGATCCTCCTTCCGACCCTTCTTGTAGATGGGCGTCACGTTGGCAAGCCTCCAGTCATCCGGGACCTCCCCCGGAATATTCAATTCCCTTTTGGAAGATCATTTTCACAACTTTACTATTGAACTTAGAATGACAAATAGAAAAAATAAAAAATAGGGGAATTAGAAACATCTAATTCTATTAGAATTTTAATAAAATAGCAGATACTTCTTTTTCTTACACTAAAGTGTTTTAAGCTCACACTGATTTTACTGTTTTTACTGGGAACTTATTTAATTTAGTTTAGATTAGAGTTTTGTGTCTGACAACCATTATGCCAGGTTCTGCCAGGTTCATAACTTCCCTTTTTCTATGTCTTATCATTGTCACTTTCTTTAAACATGGGAGTACTGTGCTGAACTACAGGAGGAATGAAGGTAAACTTCCCAGCAGAAAGGCCCACTCCTGTGGCCGTGTTTGTACGTGCAGGTCCTCTGCTTCCTTGGAACTCTGCTTGGATGAGTGGAGCTCACGCAAAGCTGCAAGGTAACAGCCTAAGTTTTCTCTCATGATGTTTTTGAATATTCTGTATTCTTCCCTCCCTTAACATTTTTATGTCTCTACTTGATGAATTTGATTATTTTTAGCACTTAAAGGCACATTAACATTTTTCTTTTTTTAAGTGACCAGTAGCAGATTGCAATTTTTGGCTGAAAAAGAGTTCAGCTTTTAAATATGACTAAGCATCATTTTTCTTTAAGGGATCAGCTGGAGGGTCAAGAACCAAAGCACTGATTAATGATTTTTTGCAAATTAAGACCATGCAATTTTCCTCAGTAGAGATTATGTCCATTCCTCTAAAACTCCATGTAAAACGTTTGTTCCTATCCAGTCAATCAAGACTGTGTGCAAAGTGCCTGCTAGAATCAAGTCCTGTCTGTTGCTTACCATTTCCAAGAAGATAGAACATATATTTCATAACAAAAGAAGTTTTATAAGTTTGATTTTAAATTACACAGGCCAATTTCTATTTGGTTTACTAGAATGTACATTCTCATCTGCAGTGAGGATGCAGCTATGGATAGGAATGGATGCATTTGTCTTACTCATCATATCAATTTCACATGATCTGCATGTGTAAGATAATGATTTAAGTTATTATGTCATTGCTGATTACAAGAAAGCATTGAAGAATAGGGGTCTGGGAAACAGAGTGGTTTCTAATGTGTACGGTGCTCTATCTTGCCGCAGTTTGTCATACCGTAGTACTGTTGTTGTCCTACTGAGCAGTGCAATATAGCAAGGCATTAACTTTTAACTTAACACTTTAATACTATCTGGGGATATATTTAACCTTTATTAAATTTCATAGAGATGATTTTATTCACTAACTATTTACTCCTCCCTAGGGCTGACCACAGTAAGCAAATACCTTTAAAGGCACAAATCCAATCTATACTTGTATTTCAATGTGTTAGTTGAATGTGTCATCTAATGCATTTCTTAACGTAACTCACGTAAATCCATTAATGACGTAATGATTTTTGATATCTTTCTTAATAACCTAGCTGATATTTTGGGGGATTATGAAACAACTGTATGTTTCTAGGAATGGAGCAAATTTTCATAAATTACATAAAATATCCAGAAAATTTGGCCCAGGCAAACCTGGAAGCCTCTAAAACAGGCATGGAATTCCAAAGGAGGTCGTTGCTTCATGTTAGCATTATTTTTCTTGTGTCCAGGAATGAACTAAAGAGAATCACTGCTGCCTAGCACGCTTGTAAAAAGAGTGTGAACTCAAAAAAATTCTTTTCAGTTACATTTACTTGTTTCTAAAATTGTTCCTAACAAATACTAGTGTAGTGCTTAGATTAACTTTTACAATGTATTAGCTTTCTCGGATTAAGTGGTAGTGAACTCTACAGGAGACATTTCTTGATGAATAATCAAAAATAGAAATAGGTGCAAGCAGTCAGAAGAAGCCTAAAGAAAGAGAAGCCTTAATACACTTCAGCTGTGAATTAGGCATGCAGGAAGCCTGCAAGCACTAATATATTTAACTATTAATTCATGTGTACTTTAATTAAAGACAGAACTGTATTGTTTGTGGCTTGGCTTTTTTATTTTTATTTACAACTTTTCTTTTTCATTTGGAACTTTTTTAGCTAAGCATTACTTTTTTCCATTTCTAATCCCATAACCAGTTATGGCATATGTCTTTAGTTATAACTAGCAGACTGATATCTCACGACATGGAATACTGGGGTTTGTGTTTGTTGTTTTACTTTTTCCTTTTTTCTGTGAGGCAAGTTATCATAAAGGTATTACTATCTTTACATTACACTAGAGAAGTGCATAAAATATGAATGCCTGAATAATATACATGATATTTAGCTACAGCTCTACTTATGAATCACATGTATGGCACTACAGAATGAATACTAAACATTCGTTGTTCACCACTTCCCTTGCTTATGCTGTATCACAGTGATGCAAAACTACTTCAGTTTTCCCCTCCCCATATTCAAAATGAATCAAATGAATGAAGATCAGTAACATATCATCTGCTTGCACTTCAACGTCACTGACACTATAGACCATACCCATTATGGTCTTTCAGGTCAATAATTCCCGAACTAAGAAGGATTAATAGGATTTATGACCCTCTTTTCAACTGCATGTAGCGCAAGCAGTACTAATTATATTTTCATTAACCTCTGTGGCTAGCTCATGTTCTAATAATTTAGCCCTGTTATGGATTAATCCAATGTTTTACATGTTCAATAAAGTGAACACACAAACAAAAGCTATAAATAAATCCTCATGGCCAAATCATGGCTGCTCTAATGAAGAAATACTTGCAAAAGAGCCACTGCTTCTAGAATCTCCCAAGATCTGACCCATGCATTGGTCATCTATATCTTGGCTCTCTGAGTGACTTATTCCCTACTCAAAGAGGCATTGTGAAGCCTAAATGTTAGATAAATCCAATTTAATTGTATAAACTATAATGCTAAATGAGTCCTATGCAAGTTGCCTTATAATGGTGAAGTCTGCATTTGCACTTTTGGAGATGTTAATGCCACAATTTCAAGAACTAATAGTAAGCATGTATCCTAAATATATTTGGAAGGCTGTATATCTGGGAGGTATACTTGCACTTCTGACCCCTTCTACTGACCCCTGAGTTACTCCGAGATATCTTTGTTGCCAGAGGGAATAGGGGTACACAGGACACATAGTTCAGCTGTCAGTAATAACAGGATTATTCAGTATGACAACCATTCTCCACTACACTCCATTCCTAAGCAGAGTTGCCAACAGGACAACCAATGCTGAATGCTCTTTCTGCAGTCAAAAGAGGAGTAGTGGCTGAATTCATCCCAGATTATGCAAATTTCCAAGAAACAAGTGCTATCCCACAGCCACTCTTCTCCTGAGCTGTGTTTTCACTCTTTCTCTGCTGCAGCTCCTTAATAATTGTGAGGCTTTTGCTTACTTGACTAAAATTAAATGTATTTAATCTAAAAGGGGTAAAGCAACAGATCCATTCCCCAGCCATGATGAATCCAGGATATGAAAATAAATTGACCTGGGAACGATGATAGCTAAACTGATATGGAATCTAGAATTAATGTTTTTTACATGAGAAGCACTGAATGCTTTATGTTATTTGTATTTTTAATTCAGTGCTAAAGTCAAACACTGTCAAACATTCAGTTGCAATATATGCTCACTGAAATAAAATATGGTGAAATACTGATTGCAAACAGGGAATTAGAAAAGGGATTTTGAAGACAGTTTTACAAAGTCTTTTTTTAACTTATGAGATATAGGGGAGGAAATCTCTATTTACAATTGGGTTTAGTAAAACAGCAACTTCTCTCACTCCCATAGTAGGTGGAGTAAGTTTTTTGTGGAGCTATTCCTGCGCTCACAGAAAAACCAGAGGCACCTTCAGAGTATAGCTCATTTAACCTTCTTTAACCATTTACTTTAAGATTATCTGAGCTGAATTTTTCATGTAAATTGAGATTAATCTCATCCCACTATGCATTAAATTATATTAGGATATAGGTTAAGGCTTAACCATTAAGCTTTTCAAAATTATTTTTGTGTGATTTTTTTTTCCCAATACATACAAGTTTGGTAGCTTAAATTAGACCTATGTACTTTAGAGCGTAGAGAAATATATCACCGTTACTTATCTCAAGAAAATAGAACTTTTCCAGGCACATTCACTGTTTCTTCATTTGTTTCACCCAAAGAGCTAAAGGAGTTACTTCTGGTCTTCTACTGTCCAGTAACCTCACCATGTCCCAGTCGCTCCCCTGAAGGAGCGACTTCCCTGAGACTTCAAACAACTGGATATCTACAATACTATGTAAACCTAGGCTATGGTCACAATAAAATGGTCAAGCTCTTGTTTGCTTTTTTTCTAGCCCAATGTTTACACCCTGACTTGTACTTTCACCAGCTGCTTGCAAAGGCTTTACCCTTTCCAGCCTGTTTCTGCTCCATCCTGAGATTTCATATTTTCTTCTTTAATTGATTTTGTGTGAGGGATCTGTTTCTATGTTAATACTAAACTTATCTAATGCTTATGTAGACTCTAGCAGACCAAAGCAATCAAGAACAATGTTTTTTTCAATTCATTAAAGGTACAGTATCATAATTTACTTTTGTGATGAATGGACAAAGGATATTTGGTTAAATGAATCACCTGATTGTTACAAATTGTTTCACTTTGCTAACACAATTCTTCAGGTAATCAGGCAAAATGGCCCTGCAAAAGCCCTGTTTTTGATACAATGAATCAGAAAGAAATTAGACTGATTGAGAAATATTTTAATACTTCTTAATAGTGATCAAAGGACTTATTAGAACACTGCAAGTGACAGCTCCAGCAAGCAGATGACTTAGCTTCCTTCTAGTTCTACTGAGAGCAGTGTAAAAAAAGGACATACTTAAATGTATATTTAAATTGAAATATGATACACCTTTACCTAAGGATGTAAGTGCAGTCTGTATAAAAGTGAAATTCATACAAATTCCCTTTCACCCTCCCAAAATTTTATAAGTTCAAAATTAGAAGTTTTATCACTGTTGCAATTTCTAGGACCTAAACAGTCTGCCAGACTCAGCTGCTTTTCCAGGCTGCTAATTCTTTTTGCTATGAAATTACTGTTCAATCCAGATTATCAGTAATTCAGCTCACGTACCACAGGCAAGTCCATCTGTTTCTTGAAGAGAAAAAAGTGCAGATGTCAGTAGAACATAATGATAGAAGAACCGTTATGTTATGTTACACCAAAGGTAGATTTCAGCTAACATGAACTGTTTAATAAGACGACCCTTCAGAGATTCTTTTCTGCTGCTATCTGACATGGCAATTGAATCCAGTGTGAAAACGGACTTACTAGAAGTGTAAGCACAATCTTTATATAATTTTGACTGTAGCTTCCAAGCTCTCCGTTATTCTTGGAGTATACATTACTTTTGGAAGAGCTGCTCCAATTTCTTCCTTCTTTGCTTTCCTTTGATGACTTCTTGTCTGGTCATTGCCTAGATCTTTCATTGCCTGGGCTTTCTGACACTTTGATTTTTATCCCTGTTGAATACTAGCTACTGTGGACACTAGCTACAGTTTTATTTTTCCTAACTGCATTCCTTAACCAGAATTCGCACTTTGGTGAAGGTTGAAACAAAAGATTGCTGATTAAAAAAAAAACAAAACAAAACAAAAAAACCCCCACCTAACAAAAACAATCAACTGAATGAAATAACTTTAAACAGTTGGATAGATCCAGTGCAGCAGTCCTTTATTCATAGGGATATTGTGACAAATTGATCTACTGGTTGCAAAACTTGATTAGTAGCCAAAACAGGAATCATTTCCTTTCTGTCACCTACTGGTATTAGAGAGGTGCCCTACGAGCTGCCATGTCCAAGTTACATTTCTTAGCAGTCACATACATGGTGACATGACCATATATATTCTTTTAGCAACCCAGAATTTTTTGTGGTGTCCACAAAGGAAACAAATCCACCTTCAAAGTAACAGTGTGTCATGGTTTAACCCCAGCTGGCAACTAAGCACCACACAGCTGTTCGCTTGCTCCCCCCCTGCCCCAGTGGGATGGGGGAGGGAATAGAAAAAGTAAAAGTGAGAAAGCTGGTGGGTTGAGATAAGAACAGTTTAATAAGTGAAATGAAATAAAATAAAATAATAATAATAATGATAATACTAATAAAAAATTGTAATGAAAAGGAAAATAACAACAACAACAACAACAACAATAGCAACCAAGAAAGACAAGTCTTGCAAATGAAAACAATTGTTCACCGCCCTCCGACCGATGCCCAACCCAAGCAGCGGTCCCCCGGCCACCTTTCGCCCTAGTTTATATACTGAGCATGACATCATCATATGGTATGGAATATCCCTTTGGTCACTTGGGGTCAGCTGTCCCGGCTGTGTCCCCTCCCAACTTCTTGTGCACCCCCAGCCTACTCGCTGGTGGGGTGGTGTGAAGAGCAGAAAAGGCCTTGACTCTGTGTAAGCACTGCTCAGCAGTAACTAAAACATCCCTGTGTATCAACACTGTTTCCAGCACGAATCCAAAACACAGCCTCATACTAGCTACTATGAAGAAAATTCATTCTATCCCAGCCAAAACCAGCACACAGTGCTAAAACTATTACTCCAGCAGACAGAATAGTGTGTTGAACCAACGTGTTCTGATAAAGTTGAAATTTGTCAGCTTCTGCAACGGAAAATGATCAACAATCAGCAACTAAATAGCTGCAGCATAAGTACTCTTTCATTGGGTGTTTTCCATTGTTTAAAATTTTAAATCCTGGGATGCCCTTTATGGTCTTCAGAACTATATTAGATGTTCAAGGAACATGTGGACGAAGCATTGTGGGACACGGTTTAATGGGCATGGTGGTGTTTGTTGGTTGATAGTTGGACTTGATGATCTTACAGGTCTTTTCCAACCTTAGTGATTCTGTGATTCTGTGATCCTGTATTCTTCATTTTGGTGTTCCACACATGAATATCATGGAGGCATTGAACAAGTAAGTGACTAAATCTTCTTGTAGGCCTTTCAAATAGTTCTGGTGGTACTACTTCATGCAGAACCTCTAGTTTCCTTTATCATGTTTTTATCCCAGTGATTTCTCAATTTCCAGCTGATACTATTTTTTGCAGGCTGTATTGGGTCTGGCTGAGTTGGAGTTAATTTTCCCCATAGCAGCCCTCATAGTGCTGTGCTTTGTATTGGTAGCTAGAAAGGTGTTGATAACATACCAGTGGTTTGGCTATTGCTGAGCAATGCTCCACAGCATCAAGGTTGTCTCTCCAACATTCCCCTGCACCAGTAGTCTGAGGGTGGGCAAGATCTTGGGAGGGAACATAGCCAGGACAGATGACCCAAACTGACCAAAGGGATGTTGCATACCATATGACGTCTGCGCAGCAATAAAAGCTAAGAGAAGAAAGAGGAAGGGGGGGACGTGTTATTTATGACGTTTATCTTCTGGAGCAACTGCTACGCATACTGAAGCCCTGCTTCCTGGGAAGTGGCTGGACGTCACCTGCTGATGGGAAGTAGAGAATAAATCTTTTGTTTTACTTTGCTTCCATGTGTGGCCTTTGCTTTTGCTGTATTAAACTGCCTTTATCTTGACTCACAAGGTTTTTTTTCTTATTTTCTCCCCCCGTGTCCTGCTGAGGAGGGGAGTGATAGAGCAGCTTGGTGGCACCTGGTGTCCAGCCAAGGTCAACCCACCACACATGCTCACTAAAGGAATACTTAATTTCACCTGATTCCTCATATCAATCACATATTTATATATATGCCTAGATCTCATAATGTCGTCTGCCTAATCTAAACCAAGACAATACTGTTCTGGGTCATGTGTGAATATCCTCAATATCCTGGACATCTCAATGGTGATTGGATGTCTGTGTTTAAATTAGTGAATTGAAACCTAGATCTTTACTTTCTGTCATGGGAGTTTAGACACCTACCTCACATGTTTCTATCTAAATTTAGGTGTTTATACTTTGCGGCTAGATCATGGCCTGAATGTGCTCTCTAAAATTTTAATTTAAATAGCTACTCAGATAGCTTTGTGCTTTTACACGTGCTTTAATCCAGCACTTACTGAAGCCAGAATATGTACCACTATTGAAACAGTTCCTTTTTTCCCTTTGTTTTACAATATTTGAATCTGATTACGATTTCTCTTTCACTGCAGTCCTATAGATAAAGTGACTTCTTATTGAGTTAATCATAATTTGCACTGTGAAAGCAGACAGGTCTTAAATCCTTAGATAGCATAAGACAGTACCTTATTTACATGACTATTTTAGTGCTTGTTTTGGGTGGGGTTTTTTTATTATGGTTAAAATTTTTGCCACAAAATTGTCGTTTTTTCTTAGCAGAAGCCTTCCTTTTAGCTCCTACACATCAAAGCAAGCATATTACCACTTTTCTACTTTTTTTTTTTCCTATGGACAAACTGAAAAATATTTTACTTTCTCATTGTGTGTAGTGTGTTCTTACTTCAGATTACTTACGCACATCTTAATCTGTCTATTTCTCCTGTTGAATTATAACAGATCACATGCTAGTGGCTTCACAGTTTATCATGATTTTCTGTCTTGTACAAACACAATAATAGCTGTGAAAGATTCTAAAGCTATGTGAAACTGGCAAGTATATTTCTATTCAATATGAACTCTGCAGACTCAGAGAAAACTTCTAAACTCAAGAGTTCTGTCCTACTTCTCTAATACTTATTTTTCAAAATAACTTCATAAAATGCTTTATCCTGGTAGTGCAGCTTTGATCAATATGATTTGCTCAGTTACTGTTGTACATGCAAATTAAACTATTCCACATGCAATTACAGTACGAAACTTCACAATTGAAACAGGCAAGATAGATAGACACTTTTTTGAGATAGACAGACATAAATATATTCTCGCTGAGAATGTCTAATTATTAACTTTGAGTGCTTAGGTTTCCAAACAAATGTAAATAAGAAATAAGAAATATTGATTCTTCTAAAGATAACTAATTTTCATAAGAAGACTCTCAGGACTGATAAGCCAGGAAATTACTTCGAATCTGTAGAACAAATAAAGCACAAGCAGTAATAGTTTCCATGTACATGCCTTCAGTCAACTCCTGAACTGTCCTCTATTGAGCAGAGAATCTAAATCATCCTCTATTTATTCACTATTTCTCTCTATTGAGATTACCAAAAAAAGTGACAACTACCATCAATTGTTATGGTGCTGTTTATGTTTTGGGGAATTAGACTAAGACTACCCACACTTAGTGGCCGTCAAATGGCAATGAAAGTATTGAGAGAAAGTAAAAAATGCATATAAATACTTTAAGTAGTTTAACTCTAATATTTCTTGAAATTGCAAGTTTAATATCTAGCTACTGTGTTTGCTACAACACAAAGAACAAAAGGTGTGAATAAATTTCATTTTCTAGACTGTCAATAAACATACTTCTTTCTCACAAACACACCTTAGAAATCCCATAAGGATTATATTTAATTCTTTAGCCCTTGTAGGTGATATCTCAAGATGTTTTTTTCTCACATTTAGATCCCTATTGGCATTGCTAAAGTTTCTACATTGGAATAACAGCAAAAGAATCCTAAAGACATTTGTATTGCATTCTAGAAGTTGTAGCATGGAATGTTTTGTATATATTCACTCCAACAAAACTGCTGATCTGAAATGCTCCAAGATGAAACTTCGGGTTTCCAACAAACAGAGAAAATCAGAAGAAAGTTCCAGAACAAGGCTGTCTCATTTTAATTTATAAGTGTTTTCCTCAGAAAGCATTTAAAAATCAGATAGAAAAAGAAGGGAAACCTCAGAACAGTTCTTCCTCTCTTTTGTCCTCTTTTGTTTTCAAAGCTTTTCTGTATTAGAAAAAGCTGAGAAAATCCCCAAAGAATGCTTGAGAATGCCAGCATTTCCTAAGCACTGTTAAAGATAGATTGTCTTTTCATTTTTTTGTCCTGTCAGGGCAAAAAATTTACTTTGTGAGAGGATGAGGTGGAAGTAGTGAGTTCTATGCCAAGTTTGAACTCTGGAAGAAAGCAATTGCTGCCACCTGACTTACTTTTGTTATGATGCTACTGATAGTACTAGAGAGGAAAAAAAAAAACAAACAAAACAAAACACACACTAACAAAACTACTGTAAGTACTAAATGTTACCAGACAATGAAATTGCAGTTATGAAGTTCCACTAGAAATTTTCAGGCATGCAGTTTCAATATGCATAATTTTGACATTAAATAACTCCTAGTCATTTAGATCTTGCATATAAATAATTACCAATAATTACTGTTCGTATCTGTGTCAGAAAAAGGATTTTTGTGCATGTTTGCAAACTGCTTGTAATGAGCAGACAGCTTCTACTTCACTTGAGAAAGAAATTACAGAATGCATAATATCTGATGGAGGGGATTATTACCCATTCTTTCCCTTTGATCAGATTTTAGTTTTAACTAAGCTAATACTGTTTTTCTAATATTCAGATGATTGTCAGCAAGTATAAATTCTTGCATCTATTCCCAGCCTTGTTCAGAAAATAGATATTTTTAATGTTTTAATCTCCACTGATAAATCCTCCCTCACATACGCTGTTCTTTGAATTCCACCAATTTCTTCATGTTCCCGAGCCAAAGGGAGCTTACAAGCGCTGATAGTAAAGTCTTTGTGAAGCCTATTGCCAATCAGATTCTGATCCAAACCCCACAGTAGAAGGAAACCACTTCACTATGACTTCAGAGGCTTCCAACGAAGACACCAAATGGGGCTATTGTTTCCTTAAGCTTTGTTAAAAGCTATTTCTTGTTATGTAAACCAGAATTACCTTATTTCACCATTGTTCACTCACATGAAGCTTTTTAGATAATTTTAATCCTTCTGTCATTTGTGCATATCTTTTACAATTTCTGATCTGTACAATTGCTTTTATGTTTTACCAAATGTATTAATTTCTGTATTTTTTATAAAACGCCACTTAGTTTCCTGTTTTATCAAATTCAGTATCAAGCTAAGGAGATATATTATAATGAAGTCCCTTGAAACTGAACTAATTTTCCCTGAATTTGATGGCATGTTTATCTCTTCAGAAATGGTGAGTGAGAGAAAGACAGAGTGAGGGAGAGACAGATTTCTGTATTATTTATTACTTCTCACTGGCATTTAAACATAATTTTACATATTAAATTTATGTTTGTAATTATATGCATCTATGTGAAAATTATCAGAATTCTTTTATGTTTTTAGATAATTTCTTGTTATATATCTTGTTTGAAAGCAGACTGAAAATCAATCTCTGAAATTGTATAAAATCTATTACAATTTAACAAAAGTGCTTTCTTTCTTACATATTTCCTGCTCAATACTTTAATACGGACAAAGGGATATATTTATTTGACCTAATGTCAGAAAGGGAAAAAAAAACCTGAGGAAGTTGAAATGTTTTCTGGTACTAAAACTCCAAAGCTTCAGGAAGTTTCTTTATTACTTAGTACTGTATGTTCTAATCAAGCATAAAACAGGAAAGTGACTACTATCAAAGGACCCATAAAAAGAGTTTATGATGTTTCAGATTCAGACAACATAAAAAAGGACATATTCAAATTAGAAACACTATTATAAAGTGTGATTCTATAAGGAATCTCCATAACAGACTTAATAATGTGATTAAAGAGACAAAGTAATAGCAATATACACAAGTACTAATTAGAACATTGAAACTATTACGCCTCATGTGGGAGACAAGTAATAAAATTCAAAGAATATTTGTAAGAAACACTATCAGACTAGCTTTTAAGTTTCCTACTGCCTGAGGCTGATTATGTGAACTTGTGGCATGTGTCGAAAATGTTTAAGCCAATCCATTTGGCCTGGTAATGCTCCCTTCTCTCAGTGTATTTTGCATCGTTATACTAAGATATGGTTTGGCTAAACTACTCTTCACAATGGGCCTATTTGGTGTTGTTAAAAGATTCAAACCATGTTGCTTTTATAGTCAAGAAAGACATATTGCCTTAGTAATATAATTCCATTTCATAAAAATTACTTGCTTTCTTTTGGCTTTTAAACATATTGCAGCTTTGGATGCCTGAGATAAAATATCTTAACTGTGAAAGGAAATATCTGAATAAATGTTTAAAATATTAAATGGCAGGTGAAATATCTAATAGTCAGAAAGTCTCACTGGATTTTGATTTGGATGAATATATCAAATAACTGAACAGAAATAAATTGTAAAAAGGCATTATTTGCTATGGTAAAGAACTCCTCCTTTCAGTTTCTAAAGCCCACAAGGGTGATTCACATGGAAAATGTAAAGAAGTGCCCAAAACATTCAAAACGATACATTGCATTTTTTGGAAAAAGTTACTACTAGTTAAATGTGCTTTTATTTCAGTGAGTGACTATTACCATCAAATTCACCAAGAACGAAGTGAAGTGTGCACTGAAGACTTCCTAATATATTAACAGTAAGCTTCTCAACCTGAATATAATGAACTAACATATTTCAAAATTGCTGAATGCCCAACACTTGGCTTCACAAGTGTCTTCCTCAGAGCCTATTAATCTGTATTTATAGTGGATCAGGACATAATTGACTAAAGCAGAAGTCTGTAGATAATACTGCACATTTGAAACACAGGTACTGTCCTTTCAGAGTACTGAAACAGAGAATTAGAGTGATCATGTTCTTCTAGGGTATTGCTATACACTTTCTAATTGAGCTCACTCCTTGTTTATCTTTCATAATACGTAGGGAAATTTTCTACTAGTAAGTGTTTGTAGCATTTACTTCATTGCTAAATTACTTGAATTTAAATAACACTTCACTATGAGCATTTCCTTTCCTTTTTACATTTTTAGACAAGTCGTGATCAGCTTGAACTCTTGATCCATAGTCTTTTCTTCATTTATGGAACATAATATTTCAAAAGACTTCGAAGTCCTTTAAAACAGAGACCACATTCTATCACAAATTATTTGGGACTAATATTGTCTTCCCTATTTGATTTCAAATTTTTCCTTCATGAACTGGTTCTTTGACTTTAATATCAGCCTGAAATTGCAGCTGAACACTGAATATTTTTTTCCAAGTGGTTTATTCATTGGGAATTAAAAGAAAAATTAAAAATGCAATATAATTCTTACAGGATACAAAATGGCTACTCAATGAAGTCGTTAAAAAAAAGGTCCAAATTACATTAATTCAACATTTAGCAGAATTTTAGAGTAATCTGGAGAAACATGTGCCTTCTAGTTCATCTCCAGTTAAAGACAACTCTCACAATATTCTGGTCACAATTGAATGAAACATGAGCCCCCAGATATTCAAAATACAGTTTACCTTAGCTCATTTGTACAAGCTGTGGGGACTCTGAAGAACTGACTTGACTATAACCCCATAGTCTCAAGGCAAGTGAATTATATTCACTTTAGAATTTGCACACTCACAAAATGTCATATCTATGCCAATTACGTTATTTTCCTGTATTAAATAGTGTTTTATTGATCAACTGGCACTTCCTGTGTAAACTGCCACTCTCCACATCAGCACTAAATTCGACTCAGTTATAAGGAAGATGATCCTTTTTACTCTAAAATGTATTTGCCCAATTATTTTTAAACTACTTCTACTGCGCTAATGTTAAAAGGTTTAATAAATCTCAGTTCACTATCAGAAACATTAGCACCAGCCAATGTGCATGTTTATTTTAACCCTCTAAGGCTTTCCTGCACAGCATTTCTGCACAATTTTTCCTCCACCATTCATTATTAAAATAAATTACTCTTGTATTCAGCTCAGCTGCAGGTAAAATACTTCCAGTCCAGGTGCCCATCAACTTTTAAAATCAATTAAGTTAATTGACAGCAGGTTTAACCATTTTCTTAATTATGACTGCAAACAGGGTTTTTTTAAACAAGACACCCCCCCCCCCCAAATCCTTTAGATTTAACAAAACAAACAAACAAACTAATAATAAAAACTTGCAGAACAGAACCCTTCCCTGATAACTCTCATGTTAAAAAGGCTCTAAGGAAGAAATCTATAAAGAAGGAAATCCAATGACAGAACAATTCTCTGTTTTTCTTTCAAAGTCACTTTGGAGCATTTTATCAGTTCATTTCAAAGGCGAAAACTGTGTTTGAATTAGAATCAGCTATAAACTACATTAACGATGATTCAGTGAATGGCATTCTTCCTCCTGGGTAAATTCAGAGCAGGGATAATGTTAAAGAGTAATGTTGTCCATCCTAAGCACAGAGGAAACGATACTTTGCAAACAGTTGTAAAAGGATTCTTCACATGATATTCCTGTTCCTTGCATCAGTATTTCCATCTTTGACTTTCTCCAGATTTTTCAGTATGCCCCGTTCCTACATACATCAAGGCTCTCTGTAACAAAGTCTTCTCTCTTCTGTTGAATGGCTGTACCAGGCTGTGTAACAGTAGCAGAATTTTTGTTAAAAGTTTCTCAATTAAGCTAGAATGTGTTTGAGCAAAGTACTGAAGTATTCTGGTGTAATCAAGATTAGCAGGAATCAAAAACTATAAATATCCATTCTGTGCAAAATTTTAATATTGGAAGAACATTTTCTTTCAATTTTCTTCTAATTCAGATGAGAAACATATTTTTTTCTGAAGTGAAACTCAACATTTTTGTTTTAGTTTGAGTCAGTTAAGCATTTATTTTAAATACTATGATTTAAATTCATACAGTTTTATATCTGAACTGAAGTTCTAATATTGTAGTAGTATAACCAGTACCAGATTTTAGGAACATAATATCAAACATAATGTATACATACATCATCATTATGAAATAAATAAAAATGGAACTGTCAAAATGAAGCATTTTGGCTTGATCAAAACATCATATTTTGACTTTGTATTGCAAAAATTCCTCTAAATTAACAACCCCTGGCAGATTATTTAGATCACACTGAAACTGAATTTCTTGATGGAAGATTTCCATCAAAAATGTTATCAAGCAGGGCTAGCAAAGAGGCAGCACTATGAGGTCAATCAAGTGCTTAGCAGAGCTTTTTATTATTAGGTTGAAGGTGCCATATACAGCCTGGCTAACAGTGACAAGAGCTATGGACTGTTCTTACTTTTATTCCTTTCTTCTTAGCAGGCTCAGGCAGAACTGTAAGAAGCTAACAATAGGGTGACTTAGACATATTTCTGTAGTATGCACTCCACTGAGCAACTTTAATGTTTATGTAGTCTAACAGAAAGATCAGAATTTTGGTTTTCCATTTCTTATGTGAATCACAACAGGAAAGAATTCCCTTAAATAAGGGAATTTTTAATTACATTGTTAAGAATCCTTAGTGTGGTCAGCTGCATACAGAGATACTGTGATCTGAAAAGACAATGAGAACATTCATGTCTAGAAGTATTTATCAGGGCAGTACTTAAAAGAGTAAGGAATACATGGTAAAGTCATAAACCTGTGCCACGAATGAGTGGTTTAGGCCGCTTAAAGAATCACCATCAAGGATATTGGCAAAAGCAATTTTATTAAAAGTTTATAAAATGCAACTTAACAGAATTTGATGGCAAGGTTCACTCCATTACTTACTAAAACATACAAAGGAAAACTGAATTAGAATCAAGTCAGAGTGATTTATACAGAGAGACCGAAGAAACAAAAGGGTAAAAAGGACCCTCCTGTTGAGTCATGAGGTTCAGAATGGACCCCCTTGCTTTCTAAACTTCTCAAAGAGGAGTTTAGGTGTGGCTGAATCCAGACTTAGTCTCAGACTTGGTCTATGGTTCATGTCTAAAGGAAAGGAGAGGGTACAAGGAACAAAGAAATCCTCCCATTGATTCACGAGGTTCAGAGAAGACCGGCTAGGTCCACTCCTAGTCCCAGACTTGGACAATGGTTTTTGTCTAGTGGAAGAAATACAAAGAGTAGGGAACACCTTCACGTTGAGTGACAAGGTTCGGGGTAGACCCCCTTGCTTTCTGAACTTCTGGTGGAGCTTAGGTGCATCTAGGTTCAATCCTAGTCTCAGACTTGGTCAATGGTTTATATCTAAAGAATTGTATGTATTTAGGAGCAATCTACGGTTCATTCACAGTTTAAGGTGAATCATAAGATTTTAGCAACACTTACTCATGGATTAGTTTAACATTTGCAGAGTGAGTTAGTAGAATATACTACAATCACAACAGTGGCTTGATTACAGATTTGGAATGATAGTACTATACTTGTTATTGAGCACTCAAATTGATTCGCACACACACGCACACAAACATAAAGATACAGATAAATGTACAGAGGTATACCTGTTAAAAATTCCCCTCGAGTTCCTTGAAATACTCACTTCCAATGTCTCAGCATTTCTCAGTGGGTGAGGGTTGAGCCTCGAGGAGAAGAGGGTTCCAGCCCAGATCCTGTCACCAGCTTTTGGCGTAGGTCCTCTGAATTTCGCAAACGGGAGGGTTTGTGAACTTTGATAGGCATCCCACTCAAAGGGAGATGCTGGTCGCAACCCACTACAGTCCAGGAGAGCTCAAAGGGCCTCACTTGGGACTGCTGTTTATAGATTCGCAAGATGATTGGCTTTAGTCATTAGCAAAATGATGGAATTTCAATAACAATGATGTCATTCCACTTGGGCTATGATCCAGATAAGGAATATTCCAGGGCTGTCAGGGGATGACTGTTTATTCCATTATTCCCACTCTCGTTACCCACCTCGGTCGCGTAACAGGAGTGCTTGGTATGGTCAGTGCTGTTCCCTACCTTAGGCATGCAAGAGTTCCTGGTACGGTCAAAGGATGCTTAACCACACAACTCATTACACAAAGGCCAAGGCTTAGCTGGAATTCCTGAGATCATAGAGCGGCCTGGGAGAGAGTGGGGGAGGGAGAGGAATGCAATATAGTCTAAGCAGAACTTTTGATGTTGTTAGTCTATAAACTTTATTTTTCCTGCTAGGTCAGTCATGTACAAAAATAGAAGTGGTTAGTAAATATCAAGGAAAAAACTGTCATTGTTAATTATACAGTGAATTGAGTGTCACAGAACTATCTTATTGTTTCTGAAAAACCTAAAATTGCCCACTGTTTAACTAGAAAATCTTTTCCTCCAAATTGAGTCCTGTTTTACACTCCTGCTCACCATGACCACAAAATCCATCACTGACAGTGACTGCCACTCTTCTTCAGTTCCAATGAATGATAGTATAACCCATTCTTTTTATTACACCTCTGCAAGAAAGCATTCTTCCGTTTTTAAATGACACTTTCATTTCCATCAATGTGGTTTCTTCAAAACGTTTATTGTTACATGCTTGCATCATAGAAGCATGACAAACCCTAAATAACATGTAATTGTATTAATGTATGTTTTGCAAATGCTTGACATTTAGTGATCTAAAAAATTTTCTGCTTTCAGCTGCATTACAGATTGTTCTAAAAATGTTGGTCAGCTGTGGCATTTGGCTCTTCATTAAGCAGTCACTGAGTTTCTTCAGGTTGAAAATCCCACATCCTGTCTTTTTCACAGCATCTGTTCTATAGCAGAATCACTCAACAATTTCTTAGACATACTTTTTTTTTTTTTTTAATTTATCAGGTTTATTTGTATAATATGAGTCAATTAAATTTGCGTAGAGCAGATCTCCACTATTGGGATTCTCTTCTCTGAGTCTTTCAATTTCCCTATAGGGTTTTAATACCTGATGATGATTGTTTTTTGTAATTAAGATTTAAGTACCCAATCCCCCAAGACTTGTCATACAGAGAGCTGCCACTCAAGCGTTCAGCAACCCTTTCAGGCGCACCCTCTCTTTGTCACAGTCTTTCTCTAGCATCCGAGAGTTTAGAAGAAAGCCTTTTGTTGAGCAGTGCTGTATTTCATCCCACATATTTTGCTAATCCACACCATACCCTAGCTCCAGTTTACCTCAAACTACTAAAAGGGCAAAGTGATAATGTCTCTTTTAGCAGCTGCCAACAGCACGTCATGGGAATGAATAAGGTTTCCATTTGACTGAGTAAAATGAGAGACTGCTCTGTCAATTGAACAAGCTTATTCATACTGTAAAAAGTATAAAAAGATCTAGTAGCCTAAAAATCAAAGTTATGGACAGAGGTTTGGTTCTTGCACAGATTCATAACTCACAAAACAAGAAACAAGGGGCCAAGGTCAGAATGTTTGTGTTTGGGGCTTTTAGCCCCATTGTCTCAGTCAAAACACGAAGAGAGGCAAGGCAGGTGCATTCGACAGCGGCAATATTGAAAGGGATCTAGAGGTCAGTGAATCTGTATGAAATCCTGATCAGTGATGCAACCATGGTTCCATACCACATAATTTTGCTTCTGATATGCCAAATAACATTTAAATGCTAAAGCAAGATGTACAGAAAAGCACCTCAGTTGAAGTAGTGTTTTAGTCATGAGGAGAACAAAGGTTATCAACACCAGGAGTAGTGGCCTGGATTCATCCTTCCTTCCCTGAGGTCCACAGTTGTGTCATGAACGTAAACCATGTCTAATTAGCTAGCAGTGTGGCACATCAAGAATGTATCACTAAGCAAAACAGCTGGCACTGAGGACCTGGCATCCACACTGTACATGTCTTGGGAGGTTTTATAGAATCACAGAATCACAGAATCATTAAGGCTGGAAAGGACCTGTAAGATCAAGTACAACCATCAACCGAAAACACCACCGTGCGCATTAAACCATGTCCCGCAGTGCCACGTCTACATGTTTTTTGAACACCTCCAGTGATGGTGACTCCACCACCTCCCTGCACAGACTATTCCAGTGTTTCACCACTCTTTCAGTAAAGAATTTTTTCCTAATACCCAGCCTGAACCTCCCCTGGTGCAACTTGAGGCCATTTCCTCTTGTCCTGTCGCTAGTCACTTGGGAGAAGAGACCAACAATTAGCTCTAGAATAGTCCTGCCGACTAAATACCCACTAGTATTCAGATCACATTAGGTTAGTTTCTAGTGTGCAACTCTTGGTTTACTTTCATCCAAAAGGAAGCCAATCATGTAGGGTGATACTATATTGTGTTTTGAATCAGACCTGTAAATGTAAGATTCTTTTCAGAAGTGCAGTCCTGATTAAAAGTGAAAAGCTGGTGAAGGCACCCCCATAGTATTCAAAAGGCTAGAGAGCACACATATCAAGGAAAAAAAAAGGAAAAAAAAGCTATATTTTTAAATCTCTTAAACTTGGATCCCCACAGACGCTGTAGCTGTGTCATCAGTATCAGCCTTTTTAAATCCCCAAATAGAGTATTAATAAAGAATTTCAAAGTAGCTAGATTGATTTAATATATCCCTTCCTGTTTTACTTTTAATTTACCATGCCACTAATCTATCAATCTAATCCTGCACTCATAATTATTTGTTGACTTTAGTAGAGAGAATTAATTCTTTACATCTTTCAGGCTCTTTAAATGATAATATATTTCAAATTTAAAATTACCATCAGGGTAGCAGGGCTCCAGGGGAATGCATGAAAACACCTCCTTTTGTTTGATAGAACCTTTAGACATATCACATGCTACTCATAATGAGTTGCCTTTATCCAGATTAGATTTAGAAAAACACTTTTTTTTTTTTTGGTCACAGATTTTGCAAACAGAGGGTATCTAATTAGAAACAAGTTACATATTCAGCACTTAGTGTGTTTCAGCAGCAATGTGATAAAAAACCTAAGAATAACCCAGGGGAGATCCAGAGAATCTGTGCCAACAGTGTTCGTGGCTTCACAAAGCACTCAGTCACAAACTGTCAAAGAGAAAAAAAGAAGTATGTAAGTTTGTGTATAATATATTTTGTTGAAAATATGCTAAATAGCATAGCATATTATTTACCTTAATTGTCATTCTCTTTGGTGGGGTGTGTCATTGATCTTACTTTTCTTCCCAATGCATATAACTTGTCTTTGCTATTTCACTGCATATTAGTTGCTGGCTTAGTGCTAAGTTCAGTCCTGAGCTATTGTAAATGCTGTTTACATGTTCATTTAATATAATGTACAAAGCAGAAAAATGAGAACTCTAGATAAAAATCCTTATCTTTAAATAGATATGGTACTCCTTCAACTATCTGCACCATCTCGTCCAGGAAACTACCCTATTTAAACCATCCAAATCAAAATAATTCATTTCAGACAGCCCTTATTTTATATAGACGTGTCCACTGAAGCAAAAGAATGGAATTCTTCTCACCTATCTTTAAATGTTTACGTATAACTGAACTGTCTTCTTCTCATACACAGCCTATAGAGACTTGTAGGGTCTTTTTTCGCCGTTCCTATTATGAATGCCTACCCTAGCAAAAAGATGAACTGCGCTCATTACATGCAGTTATGTGGAAAGCAGCTATAAGGAAAAAGAGCTCACATTCTCATGCTTAACTGTAGATTTCTAAACTTAGGACAAATGAAAACCAGCCAAAAATCTGTCTCTGAAGTGTAGCTGCAGCAGCAGCAAGGCTTTGAGCCACAGCAAGATCACAGCAAACTCTTTGGCATTCTGTATGTGATTCAATATCAAAATAATTTAAAATACTTTGGTAATGTATTAAAAAAAAGAGAAAGTTGACATTATTTTCCATGAAAGGACAGGCTTTATTGGTATGTTTTTAGGGTTATTCTTCTTGAAGAATTAAATTCATCTAGACAATAACTTGAAGAGAGTCAAGACAAGTCCTGAAATCAGAAAATTTGAAAGCAATAGTGGATATGGAATAATCTAGAGAAAATTAAGAAAAATATATTATTTATGTTAATTCGTTCATGACAAAATATTTTCTTTTGAAGTAATTAAAACTTTATTACTCAATATGACTATATTTTTTATTTATTTGTCATTGCTTAAAAGCGTAACCTAAAATGCATACTTAGAATACGTAACTCAAAGCACAAACCTAAAGCTTTATATTTGTGCAGAAGTACTGTACAAGCATTGATAAGGATGGAAATACTATAGTCAAGATATCTACCTGAGGAAAAGGAATAGTATTTTTCTCTTTTAAGTATTACATAAGATAACCTGTGCTTATTTCAAAGTTCAAATTCACAATCATTGCATATTTCTTATGAAAAATAAAAACAAAAAAAAAGAAAGAAAATAAATATCTGTTAGGTTTTGCTTATCTAGAGTTTGAAATATTTTAGCAGTCTATACCAAATTAGAAGCATCAACTGCTTAATCCTATATAACAATGCATATTTTCCCTGTTATATGTTTGGAAATGAATGTAGCACTAAACCTGTTTCACATCACCTGGCTGTGCATTTTAGGTGACGGAATGGTAAAACAGTGGATGGCAACATACAAAACACATTCATAAACTTCCAAAAGATCAAAATAAGAGCCTTTAATGCAAAATGAAAATTCTTTTTGTGAAAACCACTGTTTAATGTGGAATATATGTCTTTTATTGTACAGCTTGTATGGTTTTGGTTTGTTGGATTTTTTCCCCCCCTACAGATGGTCTTTATGGAAATATGGTAAGACCCTAAATATATGATGCATAAAGTTAACACTCAGTTCCTACAACTTCATTTCCAGTCTTCTATAGATCCACAGAAGAGTAAAAAGTAATGAAACAGGAAAGCCTTTTAAATTAAAACCATTGCTGTTTTGTAACTTAACATATCTTTTCACCTCAGTGTAATTCCACCATGTGAAACATAACAAAGAGCTATAACTAAAAATTCCAACCTCACATAACTTAGTGTTATGAGAAAATATTTGCGTTTTCTCTTAGGCAATCCAGAACTAATTCTCACAATGAAGGTCTTGCTAAATTTGTACTGAAGTATGTGAAAGACAAAAACTTCGTAATAGGTAAAAGCACACCAAGAAATTTAATTTACAAAACACTTACCATAAATTAAACTAAATGTTAGAAGTGCTTAGGCAATACAACTGTCTTCAGGTAAAACATTCTGCCATAGTTATTCATCTAACAGAGTTAATCTTACCAGGAGATTTCAAAGATTAAGAAATGTTTAAGAGGCTGTTGTAGAGCTTTAACAGGAAAAAGGTAATAAATGTCTAATGTTTTTTCCTTGCATTTTCCTGAAAAATGCTAAGGCTATTGATGGTGGAATCTAAATATTCCTAAAACTTTATGATACCTCAAATCTAAATTTTGCACATTTATGAAAAAAAAAAAAGAAAAAAAGGCAGATTATTTTCATGCTGCTGAAGTAAATATATTAATTAACTCTTAAAATATTTGGGCTTCATTTTCTTCGAAAAGCTGAGGAGGGTGAAATGGGAGACTGGACATGTGCTGGTTTACTCCTCAGGAAGAGGTGTATTATAAGTTTTAATCTGTTTGTCCTCTTTCCTCCTCCTTAGTTGTCCTTTTGGATACTGTTAGAAACAAGACACTAGGCTGGATAGTTGAATTAGTATGACTATTAATATTTCTTTCTGTTCCTACCACATTTCAGATTATATCAAGTGAAACAACGTTTTGTAGGGACAGACAATGTTTTTGGAGTAGCAGATGTAAAAGTTTGGGCAAACTTTGGGCACCTAAGAACGTCTTCAGAAGCTTTGAAAAAGCTTTGAGTACTCAAAAGCTTTTTCAGAAGCAAAACACTTTGAAGTAAATATAATTTAAGAATAACTGTTATAAGCTGAAATCAGACAAAATGGTGGTTAGTAGCTGAAGCTGAGAGATAAATTAGGAAGGGAAGAGAGAGAAACTAGATGAAACATTAGTGAGCTAGATGGAATTTATTCAAATATTCCTTTCCAACATAAACTGTAGGGTCATCTGCCCCAGGTTAGGCATTTAGTTATTCTGATACCTCTTATAAGCACTTCTGGATGGCAATACACTGACCTATGTTAGAACGAGATGAAAGTCCATCTGATTATGTTTACTTAATATTTAGACTGGAAATTGAAATGCCTCTTTTAAGTAAGCACCTTATTCAGTATTCTCAATTCCTTCCTTCACACAACAGATATAAGAAAGAACAGAGCAGTAAAGAAACAGTTTCCCCATCCCTTTTAAGCTTCAACATTAAAAAAAGTTCTGTATTCAGAAAATACAAAATTCTCCAGATCAAGTAAAAGGTGGAAAATAACACTTTTCTTGTATCAGTATAGCCTCTGTTCCTAACATAAAGTAACTAATGAAGAAAAATATTTAGGAAAACAGGATTAAAGTTTTTGCTTTACAGAAGTAGACCTGAAAACTTGAACTTTGGTATCATCAGTTCCAAGCAAGCTTCTGGGTTACTGGTTCCTGGAGAATGAGTAATTTGTAATTCAATTCCTAAGAGAGCTTTTACTGCGACACATATTTTATACGCTTAAGTCTAAGGTACTGTTAAAACAGAAGACAGTTTCAGATTCGCTAAGGCTTTGCAAAAGAGACAGTATAGCCTCATAAGTAGCAGGGCCCTCGCCAGGATCACCATATGGAGGTTCAGCTGCTGAAGCTTCTTCCTCTAACCCTTATAAATCATTACAAGTCAGATATAAATTTTACTATCTGTAAATAGATGCTAGAGATTCTGACCTCTTTTTAGTACATAGAAGAACTCTGTAATAGCTATAATAATTCTTGCTTGTAATACTAGTGCAAAAATTATATGCCATATTTTCATTCCAGGATATGAATGTTTTTGATGTCCCTGACAATAGAAGTGTGTAAAGATAATTTACTTCCCACATGAATAAAAAGTACTAATACAAAGTATTTCCTTTCCTAGGCAGCACACTGGATGTCCTAGCTATCAGAAAACTGACCTAGTTGATTGACATGCAAGTAATGTTTTTCTGACAATCACCATTTTATATAGGGAGACCTTGAACATTATTTGAATTATCCTTTGAGAGTCCAGTTTTGATAAAATTGGCATCATACTCAAAAAATCTGTTGTGGGTAAGAATAAATATTCTTTCTTTGGCATAACACATTATTAGTTCTTAAAAATGTGAAATGGAAAAAAAAAAAAAAAGAAAATATAATCTGGAATCTTCAATTCTCTACCACACTGAAAACTGTTTGAACCAGATAGGTAAATTCATTTTCAGAACATTTCAGATTCAACCTTAAAATTCCAAAAGCCTTAAAAGTCTAAGGAATAATGTAGCTGGCAGGATTTTCATGAAATTTTGGGGTAAAAGAGTCAAAAAAATACTCCTGTTCTCATAGTGATCTTCCCCAATTCTTTCTGTCCTTAAAACACATGTAGATGTTGTACCTTCAATAGTTTTCACAGGAGATGGCAGCAAATTTTTTGCCTTTGAGACATGTGATATACATACTTCTAAGTCACCAAAGGAAAAACCAATAAATATAAACAAGTAATTTCCCTCCCTCCTCTACCCCCTGAGTCAGTTTAGTGAATACTTTGAGGAGAAAAGGTACTCAAGCATGATGGCAAATGATTCAGACGTTCTTAAACACTGGAGACTTACATCTAATTTCCAAAGTTTGTCACTCAGAAACTTTAATTACAATGTTAGGAAATTAGCACTTTGCATACTGTAACATAATTCCCTGTAGTACTGTGAAACTATATCCTGCCATTGATCTGGTCTGCACATGTAATGGTGGCAGAATATGTTATTAAATAACAAGTGAATATTTAATTGTTTACACAGTGAATAGCACATTTTAAATGCCACTACAATATAAATAGTTACGATAAGATTGTAGTTAGAGAAGCAGTACCTTAAAAAAAGATCAATCTTGTTCAAAACAGGATGGACATAATATTTCAGTAGTTTAGTAGATCTATACAGCTGTAGTGTGCTATAATAAGTTCTGTTATTCAGGAAAGCATTACACAGAATTTAAAAATTAAATATTTTTTGAAAATTAAAATAGGTATGGTCAAATATATAACTCAATACAATTTATTTAAATGAAATATTCTGCTATTAATATGTGAAACTAAGTTATTTTTTCCCCAGTATTGCAGGCCTTCTTAATATATTCCTAGCCTTGTGCAAACAGATAGGACTTAAAACTATTTCTTGTAAGATGTCAGGTAGACATGATCTTCTAGTAATCTCCAAAGAAAACAACAAAATGGAAGCATGCATTCAATAATACCATTCCTACAATTCAAAGCACATCTGCAAAATTGTTGTATTATTTAACACTCCATATTGTCTAAAATTCTGTGCTTTTTCTTTTTCGTCTTTTGTCCACTTTCCTGAAAAAAGTAATAAAAAAGCAAGAGAGGCAAGACTACAGAAAAAGTATAACAAACTTGCTCACTGCAGTATTTAATGGGAAAATGACCAAACAAAAGTGGAGAGAGGGTAATGAAACCGAAAGCTATGAGAAAATAATGAAAGACATTAAACGCTCTGACGTTGTGTAACGACCGTGGGGAGTCAAAGATCTTACTGCTGGAAACACATACATCTGAACTACAGCAACACTTCCATACTGCTGCAATCTATTTCCTTCATATTGTTTCACTCTGCATGGGAGGAACATTTTTTATGTTGTGTGAGGCATCACATTAAAATACAATTATGTGTTTGTGAGTTCAATTTTAAAAAAGACCTATGGTTTAATGCTGCCTGGAGCAGGCTGACAGACATGTAGGTGGAGAATATGTGGGAGGAAAGAGGAACACTACACACACACACACACACACACTCAAAAGTATATTTGAAGTATGAACAACATTTATTTTTGATTCAAAACAGCTCTGTTAGATTGCAGGTGACAAAAAGGGACCGTACTGCTGGGCAAACACTTCATTATGAATTTTATTTCCTACATTTTGTAGTCTTTACTATGGGCGTGTTTGAATCTACTTCTAATGATTTGAAATAAGAATTGAGTTCTCAAAAAAAGTACAGTAATGGATGAAAGTTTCAAGAATAAAATTAATTCTTAACATTGTCATATACCCATCCTGTCCCTCATACTCTCCATCTGAAAATAAATATCCTTGTTACTTCATCATCATCATCATCATCATCATCATTATTATTATTTAGATAAAGTTTAGTGGAATTGCATTTTATAGTTTTTAGAATACAGAAAACAAAGCTTCCCTTAGCAATATCTATTGGAAAACATAAATATTGGAAAGTTACAGTTTAGCTCACAAAGAATTCCAGGTCCTTTCCTGCATCCATTTTTGTTGCAGTTTTACTGATGAGAAAAAAATCCATTTTTTCCTTCTCTTCTTCAAAACTGACTATTTAGATGTATTCAGAGATAAGTTACAATATACTGTATATATATTCATTAAACATGTAATAAACATGTATATTTAGTCATTAAACAAGAACAAATACAAGATTCTGCACCTGGGATGGTGTAATCCTGGATGTACATGTAGACTGCAGGGCAAGATGCTGGGGTGCAGCCCTGTAGAAAGGGAGCTGGGAGTTTTGGTTGATCATAAGCTCAATATGAGTCAACAATGTGCCCTGACGGCCAAAAGGGCCAACTTTATCCTCTGGTGCATCAAGCACAGCATAGCCAGCTGATCGAAAGAAGTGATTGTCCCACTATACTCAGCACTGGTTGGCCTCACCTTGAGCCCTGTGTGCAGTTTTGGGCTCCACAATGTAAGAAGGATATAAAATTGTTAGACTGTTGTCCAAAGGAAGTCAACAAAGATGGTGAAAGGACTAGAGGGCGTAACTTATGAGGAGCAGCTGAGGAGACTAGGTTTGTTCAGCTTAGAGAAAAGGAGGCTGAGGAGTGACCTCATTGCTGTCTACAACTTCCTCATGATGGAGAGAGGGGAGGGAGGTGCTGATCTCTTCTCTCTGGTGTCCCATGATAGGACACAAGGGTATAGCTTTAAAGCTGTGTCAGGGGAAGTTCAGGTTGGATATTATGAAAAAGTTCTCACTGAGAGGTTGGTCAAGCGCTGGAACAAACTCCTTGGGGAAGTGGTCATGGCCCCAAGTCTGTCAATGTTCGAGAAGAGTTTGGACAATGCTCTTAGATATATGGTTTAACTCTTAGGTTGCCCTGTGTGGAGACAGGAGTTGGACTCTATCCTTGTAGTTTGCTTCAAACTCAGGATGTTCTATGATTCTATGAAAGACATGTTAGGAGAAACAGATCTTATAAATTTGATCTTGCAAAACATGTCCAGTGCCTATGGATGGTACATTTTTCCTCCAATAAAGAGGAAAGAATTTTGTGTAATTCAGTAAGATGTCAGAGTGTAAACCAATTTAATTATTGTAGACTTAGATAGTGAACTGTAACAATAGGTAAAATGTTTAATTAAGTGACATCAGATTTACTTATGTTAACATAACTCATTGATGTTGAAATTGGCTGTGCAATATTACTTTCAAATCCTTCAACACTTGTATTTACCATGGACATCTCTAAAAAGCGTAGTATGTTTGGATTTTGAAGCATACATTTGGAGGAAATGGTAAGAAAATTGAAACAATACCTTGTACATTTAGGTTTTAGAAAAATAAGAACTTTAAAAAATACATCTCAACTGCTATATTTCCATTTGCAGTGATGAGAAAAATAAATGTAGCAAAGTATTAAGGAAACAAAAAGCTAAAAATCTCGAAAGGTAGAGAAAGAGACTAAGAAAAGTGTCAAAAGAATAGGCTAGATGCAGCTAAGTTCTAAAAAATTATTCTAAGATTTCATGGCAGGTGAAATGAGAATATCCACTGAAATTTGCCTAAATTTCCTCCACACTAAGCACAGATAGGGTCCTATAAGGTATGTTATTCTTCATACATCTAGCTATGAACATCTATGAGTTAAAGCAGTACTCCCTGGCATGGCTTCAGGAATCAGAGCTGTAGATCCAACTCCTGCCAAACTATTGTCATTAAGTTTTGCCTCATGGAAGAATAAACCACCCTTCTACCTTTCCTGGATACTCAGCTTTTAAAATGCCCATGAAAAATTACAGATATGACTGTGTAAATAAGTAGACAATATTAATTTCTGAAGTTCTTTTCTTTTTGGCAGAGAGGGAACGGGAAAGTCAGTTAATAACTAATGATTAATGATGACACATGCCAAAAAAGTATTTTAGCATAGGAAAAAAATCATAATGGAAAGGGCTTTACTGGAAAGCAGCAAGAAACATTTTTTTTAATATGTATAAAGGAAACAGATGTTCTGTAGTGAGAAAATGTATCTTAAAAATTGTATTTTCCAACCCAGAGACTACTGCTTTGGCAAACAGACCACCTGAAGAGCAAGAAATCACCTTTCAAACTGAGACATCAGCAAAAACCAGACTGAATTATCCTGATTTCACAAATGGCTCTAGTAAAGCCATAAAATTTTATTCGGTGTTTTAAAAAACTTCTTTATTTTACCAATTCTTTTAACTTTTTTTCCACAGGATTCAACATTCTGCGAAGAACTTATATGAAATACGTAAATCTATTGGAATGTTATTAAGGAAGAAAATTCAATTTCATGAATGAGATTTCCACTTTTCTGCTTTACCGACAGAAATCAAAAAGCAGTTAATATTTTCTCTTTTCTGCAATCCCTTACTACTTTCTATATTTTTAGTGACATTGTGCAGGAGACATGGAATTACTTCTTCTACTGCCACGACTCTCATGAAGTCAGACTAAATGGAATTGTTCTTGCTTACATTAAGACTGAATTTGGTTGCTAACATTTAGTTCAAGTGCATGTAAGCAGGCCTTCCATCTTTGATTCCTTATCCCTCTTCGATTCCTTATACATTAGAAAAGAGGAAAATAACTTACTGCTAGCATTACTTTTAGGAAGGTTCTTTGTTTTCATGTTTCAATGATTCTACCTACCATTATTACAACTAAAGCATTGAAAAATTGTGAGAAGACATTGGATGAAAATAGGATGATAGATTGAATAATTTTTCTTCTTTTTTTTCTTTAAATTCCAAAATTAACCACTTCTCTAATATACTTGTATATATAGATGCTAATTTTTATTGTATTAATTCTATTTTTCTACAGGTAAAAGTATGCATTTTTTTCATTATATGGAAATTCCAGAGTATAAGATCAGATAGTTTATTATACATTTGCATTCTTTTTTATTGCATTTATGATACTAGAATGCTATACAACAAGAATCAGCCTGACTTAAAATGTCTGGGAATCTCTTCATTTATGTAGGTGATGATCTCAATCTAAACTACCTCCTAGGTTTGGAGTTCTGCTTGGATTGTTTCAGCATATGGGCTAGTTAAGCTATGTTTACTATGGTATCTGAATTAAATAATAAATTACAAAGGTGTAATATTGATGCCTGTTGAGATAAACTTTTATTCAATACTGGGGAAGTATCTGCTCTTTACTTTCCAAACTGAACACTGCATGCCACCTGCTTTTTGATATAATTATTCCACATAATTGTTTCTGTCAAGAATAAATGAAGCCTTAAAAGAAGAACACAATCATTACAAGCAACAGAGCCTGAGTGGTCCTTTTGCTCTCCTTTTATCCAAATTTGCTATTAATGGATTGGGAAGGTGACAGAAGTTGTAAGTGATTACACAGAAAAATATCTACACAAGTAATCTACCTTGGTGTGATTTGAAATTTCTTTCTGTTACTAGGTAAATGGTATTTCTTTCCATTTAATTTGTTCAGCGTGAGTGGAAGCACTCTGCAGAGTCTAAGTCAGGATGAGATCCAAGAGTCAAGTAACATGATTTTTAAGCAAATACTATTGTCCCTTTATGGAAAAAAATCTTCTTCTTTTTAGACATGCATATCTGACTTACATACATCTGTGCTCTGTTTCCACTTTCAGGAAATAAAGACCCATTTTATTTATTTAGTTAGTTTTTTAAAGAGTACCTCTGCATAAGGGATGACCACAAATACAGATGAAGAAGAAAATAGCACTAGTTGCAGCCCCAAAAGCATCATCTCAGACCTTCATGTTTTCTGTAGCATATAACATATATAGTATTGGGATTCCAATGTGAAAGTAGTATTTCACAGAAGTTGCTAAGCACCCACCAGATGGAAATCATCTTTTCATAAGCAAACCTATGACAGCATATGTCAATACTCCCTCCCTGGAGTCTTCCCAGTTGTTGCTAGAGGAGATTCTTGTTTCCCTAAGGCTTGTAGCCCCTTTTTCTGGGCAACAGCCCCATTAGAGCCATCATCCACAGCTGGAAAAGTGTAGGCATAATTGCCCATTTTTTTTATTTTTGTCTGTCCCACTCCTATTTTGTCTTTTTTTCTGAATAGTTTTGGTAAGGCTACAGTCACATATAACTCTCGTAATGTTAAAGAGGCCACTCCATGAAAAGCAATCTTCCTTTAATATTTAAGTAGTACTTTTTCTGTGGTGCTGCCCAGTGCCTGAAATGCTGTCAGAGCTTCTAAGTACTATTGTCTGCTTTATTGTCAATGTGTGAATGGTAAATTTCCCAAATTTTACAGCACAGTTTTAAAGTGCTAGAATTTTCAAGGAAATGGATTCCACAAGTAGTATAACAAAATTTCCATATTTCAGTACTCGACTACCTCTAAAGCAGTGCTATGCTAGAGAAACCTGAAGTTATTTTTATTTTTTTCATGATGGAGAGAAGGCTGAATGATCATTGTGTCAGTGAAAATTAAGTATTATAAATAAAAATATCTTATTATCAGCTGTGTTTACACCATCCTTCCTTGCATAAAAATGTTTGCATGCAAATTTAATTAAAAGGGTTGAGAAGTATTACGCATGCATTAAGGTAGCAAATCTCCTAAATGTTCTGTTCTGCTCACCCACTGCACAAAGTTATACAGAATTTTATATCATAATTTCTTAAATGTCTTCAAAATGAAATTCCATCTTTCTGTGAGAAATGGTCATGATTTTTCATAGTATGTATTACATCCACAAGTTATAATCTGTGGAATTAACAATGCAAAATTAATAGCGTAAGATGACGTAAGTCTTCTGAGGGAGCTGAACTATTAAGTTAGTGTTAAGTTAATAATGATCTCAAAGAAGAATTTTTACCATTTACATTGAGAAGAAGTGGGTGTTAATATTACTATTTCTCATTTTTAAAGAAATAGTAATACTATTTGTTCTTAAATATGATCACTTTGTGAATGACAGAGAAAAAAGTCTATAATTTAACATTATAATGATTTCAAGGTGATTTGTTTTTACAGGAAGAAATCCTATATTTGTACTTTCCCACATGTTTTCTAAACATAATCATGTATTAGTTGCAATTTTCTCTGAAACATGAGACTTAATTATATTAAGAAGAAATGCTGCTTCTTATAAGAGATGTGAAATACCACAGGTATCTCGTTTGTACTAATACTAAGATTGGAAACTCATTACCACTAAAAATGTCAGTTCTGATGAAGCATTTAAAAAAATTTCAAGAATCAAATTCAGAATGTCTTTACTAAGCTGTTTTATGGTAGAGTGTACCATTGGAAATGTGATGAGTCTTCATGTAAAAATGCTGATTTGAATTAGATTTAGAATATATGTCATCCTCAATTAGCCTTCCTTTCATCAAAATGATCTCACAAACACGGAGAATGAATCTTTATTTCCTCCTTTGCACATGGGAGGTCATTTGTCAGATTTAATATACTTCTACCTATGTCTTCCTACATGCTTTGGGTTCAAGATGGATGACTACGGACTTCATGGAAAAAAAGATATCACATCAGTAAGAACTTGAATTCTATTTTTATTAAGTGTTGATTATATTTCACATTTTATTCTGTAAATTATAGCAAAACTGATTAATCAATGATAAAGATATTGTGTGGAAATTAAAAATACAAAAAGTTTTTAACACTTTCAAAACTAATTTCTGCACTGTAAATTACTGCTGGTAATTAAAAAATGTCAAGACATAGATTTTGTAAAACTAGCTATCTGTATTTTCTTTAAGCACTAGATTTATGGGTATTATTCTGCTGTTGAAGCTTAACATCAGAACAATTACCTTTTACTTATAATACCGTGCATTTTACAAATCATTTGAGTTTTTGCACTTCCAAAGAACATTGAGGCATAAGCAAAAAAAAAATTAAGACATAAAAATGCTTTTAAAAGTATTCTTGATAGGTGCTGGAACAGCAACTGTTCTTAATATTTAGTAAGATATCTCCTTTAAAGGATATGGTTAAAACAAGACCTTTTAAAAGAAAAGCTGGCTAGAGGAAGAACTTGAAATAAGCAATGGCAGAGAAAGGAAAAAAAAAACCAAAAAAACAACCTAAACCAAAAAGCAAGACCCAAACTCAAAATACATAAAAGAATACCCTGTGGATATGTAAAAGAAGAAGGAATGACACAGCTAGACTTGTGCAAGAATCTTGTACCTTGGCTAATCTAGAATGAGTGGAGATGAATTACATGCGCTAATGATATGAAAATAGTTGATGTAAAGGAATGTCAGGACGGAAGAATGAATTTATGTATGTGAAGAATTTTCGTACTTCTTTGTTTTTAACAGGA
Source organism: Gavia stellata (assembly GCF_030936135.1). Lineage (NCBI taxonomy): Eukaryota > Metazoa > Chordata > Aves > Gaviiformes > Gaviidae > Gavia > Gavia stellata. The sequence goes on from NC_082594.1 coordinate 43,982,690, forward strand.
ATACAAAAAAAAAAGTATTCTTGTTCCTATCAGTGTTCTTGTTTACATCAGTATTTGTTAATACTTTCTCTCCATTCTATTTATGCTTGATTGAAGAAACAACAGACCATTAGGATTTCCCTTGTTATTAATGTGTTTGTATACAGCAACTCAGGGAAGCCAAAATGCATGAGCAATGTGAATTTAAATGTTAAATGTATCTGGACCAAAGATTTTACTTCACTTTGTGTTATTCTTTTCTATCGTGGAGGAATTGATATTAAGAAAGTAAATATGGATATAAAATTCACATTTAAATACATGTGCACTGGATAAAATATTATCTAAATGATGCATATCGTTAACTGTAAAAATATACAACTTTATGCTTATATTTTGTAAGAAAATCATGTAAAATAAATGTACAAATGTACAATTGTACAAAATGTACAAAAAAGGTTAATTTATACCTTTCTGCCTCTTACAGTTAACAGTCACTGGTGCAAGTTTTAGACCATAGTCAAGATTTTTTATTTCCCTTTAACAGGTGATTTTAAGATTATACAGTTATCCATAGTGAGATAATTAAATAGCTTCCAGTATCAGAAAAGCAGCTCTATTCCCACAATCAATTGTACAATTCAGTGTTAGTGCAAATGGGAAAATGTTTGTAACTAATTGTGTGATTTATTAGTGTAGATACATATAATTTAATCACATACGCAAATATTATCATTTGTAGTGACAATTGTGAATGTAATTATATGCAGGTATAATAATGTGATGGCAGAACATGAAAAATATAGAGTATGAAATAATGAAAATAAAATATAATTTCCCAAATTCTCTCCAAAACAATTTAAAAACTTCTGAAATTTTGATATCTAGTCCAAAATCTAAACTAAATGTTTGCTTTTCTCTGTTTTCCTTTTTCAGTTAGGCTTCTCTGCTAGCATGGGAACAAGAAGAAGAAATAAAAATATGTGAACAACAGCAAGACTAAAACTAAAAACTGTCATTTGAAAATTTACTTCCAATAATATTAGAAGACATTATATTAATGATGTATATATATTAAAATTGCTAAATGTATGGAAACTACTTTTTATTGGTTTTCATCAGAATTTTGGGGGATGGTAGAAGATTACCTTAAAAACTTCTACAAACAGCAATTCCATAAAAATAACTTTGAGTAGAATATTTAGTTTTTGATAAAGTTTGAATTCTGGGCTATTAACATCTCAAAAGTTTTGTAAAAATTGATTCTTTACTTTACGTATTATTAGTACGTATTGACTCTGATATTAGACCTACCAGTAGGAAATTATCAACAATTCTGGATTGGTATGGATAGTCAAAACAAAGGGAAACAATATGAACTTGAAGGCAAAGTGCTATGCAAACTTGTCATATGTATTGGGCCGTGATATCCACCTTACTGAGATAATTAATCTCAATCAAATTAATTAAAATAATCATGTGGACAAAGATAAGCAGGATTTAGTGACCATTCTTGACATTGTCTCTCTTAGTTAGGCTGAATTCCTGAAGATTATTGATGATCCTGGCTCCTCAGGGCTGAAGCAATCACTGTTGTGAAATAAAATTGTGTACTTTAAGTTTGGACAACAGGATCTTATGTGCTGAATCTCCAGGACTTTATTTCTGGAGCACACAGCACCTCATCAGAGAACACAAGGAAATTCTCACAAGACAATATGGAGTTCATCTTCATTTCCTGCACTGGAGATTTTTTCTCCCCCATTTCAGTTTATGTGTAGATATTCTAGATTTCTACACAGACATTTGAGAAAGGTGAGATACAGTATCATATATTTGGGTATTTTCTTGGATAGAAGTCTGAATATATCTAATGGAGGAATGACAATATTGACTTGGGAGGAACTGAATATTTGAGTAAGTAAATGTTAATTTAAGCTTTTAAATTGTATTGCTCTTCCCCTCCCCGCCTCGCCCACCCCCACCCCCCACCCCCCCCAGTTCTGAGAGGACTGTCTTCAATGACTCTGTTTTAGATACCAACTTCCTTTTTATTCTTTCTCTGGTGTCTCCACTTGTTCAGGAGAGACAGCAGAGCAGACAGCTGTAGGGTGAAAGGAGGGGGTCTCCTCTGGGGACTGGGCTTGGTGGCCAAGGAGAGCTCAGAACTCGTTCTTTCATTTCCTGTGTGCTTGCTTTTGCCACCAGATTTTTCTGATGACTACTGTGTCTTCTCCAATTTACCAGCTGACCATAATTTCTGTAGGAAGTGACAATAACTGTCATGCTTTGCACTGCAGGCAGAATGGGCTGAACTGTATATTCTACCAACATATTTCCAGAAACAGTTATGTTTAGTTCAGAAGTAACTTATCAAGGATGACAGAATTGTTAATCAGAGTTTTTATGATAAAAACTAGTACTGGTTTCTCGTTCACCAAATCCAGAGGACTTTCAATCAGTAGAAGATCTGCAGGGGATATTTCCTACCTTGTAGATGTAACGCGTGCCATGTGGTGGTGACTCTAATCTTTTATGACCACCACACTGCCTGATACCACATTATGCTTTGTTAGATGGAGTACACATCAGGGAAGAAGTTAAGGTGAGTTCACATTGGAGAATAGCTTTGCTAGGTCAGATTATCCACTCATTTGTTAAAATTGTCCTCTTGTCCCCATACCAGGACTGAATGTGATTAGCTCCTGGATAACCCCCACTGGGAGGAAATAAAGTGAATGAGCTGTCAAACTCTAATCACTCTTCAAAGAAAGAAAAGAAAATATTTTAGAAATGCATTTATCCAAATTATAATAGTAAAGAATTTCCCAAAGCTTTTAACTGAATAAATATTTTCATATTTGTTTAAGAACAATGCATTTATAAGCTAGGGTACATTTTCTCTACTTTCTGAAATGATTACGTACTGCAAACTTCAAGATTTACATTATCTATTAAATAAAAGTCTCCACCCAGACATTTTACTGCGGCTTTATCTCCTTACATTTTTACCTGCTACTCAATATAATTTCATCATGTCTGTAATTATAAGGTTGAAAAAATAACCTTTATGATACCAGATGGATTCTAATTCTCAAAAATCTCTAGTGATGGCACATTCATATTGACATTTATACTGACTCCATTTATGACAGACTGAAGGTGATGAACGGGCCCATGCAAGAGGTCACCTTGTGTCAAAGCTGGTATACAGTCTGTCAAACACCGTGAATATAAGGCTGTTAATGAGGAATTAACTAGACAGAATGTGGCCATTTTACTGTTTTCATGCAATCCAAACCTGTTAAACAATGCTAATCAGGTGTTTATTAAGTGAAACCATTATACCAAACTTGCTGCAGACCCTACCATATGTCAAAGAGGTTGTAAAGTATTATTCATCAGATTTAAAGCTGATTAATAAGATTCATTTAATAGTGTACCTTTCTTTTCTTAGCCTCTAGCTAAGCATATGTACCAAGGTTAAACTAACACATACGTGGTTTTGAAAGTAAAGTTTCTGTTAAAAAGAAAGAAAATCCTTAACTGCTCCATGAAAGTTCTAATAGTTGAAAAGCTTTCAGGACAAAAAAGCTTATTTTCTTTTATTCTTAGATAAAATGTAGCAATGTAAAATGAACATGACAACTAGGAGACTATATACATTTTCAGATAAAAGAATAAAATTTACAAATGCTAAACATAATAAATATCAGCCTTACTGCTCACATCCATTTCATTACTTTCCTACACTTGTTATTTACACATTGTTGCAGCAAAATGAACGCTACAGAACCGTGTTGGCTACAGAACCATCTTGGCTACAGTGAAACCAATAAGTTGGTGGGATATTAGGCAGAGCTGAAACACAGCTATCAAAAATCTGCTCTGTCCATGCCAGGGAGCAATACAGGTAAAGGTATTGCGGTAGCTGTAAATGTTAATGGTATAATGAACAGTGAAAGTCTGAAGAAAGAAATAAAATACATGCTGTGAACAACAGTAGGGTCCAGATAATCTGGAGATGTTAGCCAACATTTCTTCAGTAAATAATCACTAAACCAACAGACACTGATGCTATTTTAAACTCCTTTTTACAAGTAGGGAGGACATTACAGAGAAGCTAGCCATAAAATCTTGTATTCATACTTAGTCAGGTATTAGTTTTGCTTAAATTAGAAGGCTGAATAAATGCAGAGCTGTAATTAATATTCTAATTTCAAAAAATTAAAAAATAGAGAAACTCGGAGAACTATAAATCAGCTAGACAAAACAGCAAAACACTTAAAGGTGGAGATGGTTCAAACCACGAGAAAAAGATTGCAGTGAAGGCTTTTAGATATAACTGGATGATAAATTATCTATAAAAGGAAATTTAAAGGCTCCTTGGATGGCTTACAAAGAATAGAAAACAGAACAGTTTACAAAGAATGAAACTTTCCAGACATCAAGATAGAAAAGGATAAAAAGAATTGCTAAAAGGCAAACTGAATTAAACCTGTGGAAAAAAACCCCAACATTGTATGATAAAACACAAGAAGTCAAAAAAGGTGGTCACTTTGCAGAGAACATGAGTTAGAACTTAAGTATGGTGCAAAGACAAATGCATTACCTCAGCTTACAGAAGTGGCAGTGAGGTGCAATGTGGAGGTAAAGGATTAACTGATGATCTTGAAGGTGGGTATGTAACTGTGCCAAATCTGTCTTGACACATTCCAGCCCAGTAAATGTCCCCGTGAGGCTCTGTCACACTTTCAAGCCAAAAATACTACAGGAGTCAGCACAGCATATGAAATGACAGCAAAACAGAACATCCTTCCTGTGATGAGATAGAGTGAGCTTTTAAAGTACAAGGCTGCAGACAGGCTGACATACACTTTGACATACATTTCATTGGAATATAAACTAAGAGCTTCCTAATGAAATGTGCCAATGGTATAAGGCTGGGAAATATTGCTGATATAGGATCAGAATATTACATGGCAGGAAATAAGGACAGATTGGAGTAATAGAAATGGAATGGAAGAGTTCAAAGTACTTAGAGACTAATAGCAAGAATGACTGCCATAAGCAGTAAGTTCATCAGCTGGTAAAGCTCACCAGCATCACAAAATGCATTGCTTATGGCTTGGCATAAAATAGTTACCTTGTCTGAAAAAGAGGTGAGATTCTGGACAGTGGAGAGCTAAGATATTTTCAGCTCACTCCAGAGGCTGTTCTCTGAAACTGTTACAGAGTAAGACCACCAAATTTAGCTCACCCCATGTTATATATGCTCTTCAATTACTGTCACAGCAGCACTATCAAGCACTCTATACACCTTCATATCAGTTCTTGAGGCATGTAACATGTCTTCAATATTACCTTTTAAAAGCATTAATCTTGTTGACTATGACATAACCCTAATACCCAGGTGCTTTGGGCTGAAAAAATGCCCCCCCTCCAAAAAAAAAAAAAAAAAAAGACACACACTGTGTGTTAAGGGGTGTTCGATGTGGGCATACCACATCCAGTCTAGAATGGATTAGCCCTGAACCCTTAGTCCGAACATAAGTGTTTATTTCTTGAAGGAGATATTTTTAATGTTGGAGACATAGCCATAGAGATCTAAGTGTATTAACTAAACTTAGGATGCACCAAGAAAAGCTTTCCAATGAAGACAGAGAATCATTTATTCATATATGATACTAGTGAGGATTCTTCTGGAATACTTATTTAACTCTCTTTCTTTAAAAACAACCCAACTGAATTAGTATTGGCCTAACTAAAAACCTACCACAAAAAAATACTGAGAGTTTGGCTTGTGTAGTCTAATAAATTGAATACAGAAAAATATATATGCTAATTTTGCATATGAAAGCTAATGGAAATGGACAAAAAAATGGGGGGGGGGGGAAGTTGTTTAAGATAAAGCCTGTTGTTGGCACAAGAATTAGTGAATATGCATGAATCTTAAACAAGGTGTATTGGGTTTGCATAGCAAGATTTTGGTAGCGAGGAGGCTATAGGGTGGCTTCTGTGAGAAGCTGCTAGAAGCTTCCCCTATGTCCGATAGAGCCAATGCCAGCTGATCTCCTTCTATGACCAGGTGACCCGCCTAGTGGATGAGGGGAAGGCTGTTGACTTTGTCTACCTGGACTTCAGTAAAGCATTTGACACTGTCCCCCACAGTATTCTCCTAGAGAAGCTGGTGACTCGTGGTTTAGACAGGTACACTCTTCGCTGGGTAAAAAACTGGCTGGACAGCCGAGCCCAGAGAGTTGTAGTGAATGGAGTCAAATCCAGTTGGTGGCCGGTCACAAGCAGAGTCCCCCAGGGCTCAGTTTTGGGGCCGGTCTTGTTTAATATCTTTATCGATGATCTGGATGAGGGGATCGAGTGCTCCCTCAGCAAGTTTGCAGATGACACCAAGTTGGGTGGGAGTGTTGATCTGCTTGAGGGTAGGAAGGCTCTGCAGAGGGATCTGGACAGGCTGGATCGATGGGCCGAGGCCAACTGGATGAGGTTCAACGAGGCCAAGTGCCAGGTTCTGCACTTTGGCCACAACAACCCCATGCAACCTTACAGGCTTGGGGACAAGTGGCTGGAAAGCTCCCCCGCAGAAAAGGACCTGGGTGTGTTGATCGTCAGCCGGCTGAATACGAGCCAGCAGTGTGCCCAGGTGGCCAAGAAGGCCAACGGCATCCTGGCTTGTATCAGAAATGGTGTGGCCAGCAGGAGTAGGGAGGTGATTGTGCCCCTGTACTCGTCACTGGTGAGGCCACACCTCGAATCCTGTGTTCAGTTTTGGGCCCCTCACTACAAGAAGGACATTGAGGTGCTGGAGCGTGTCCAGAGAAGGGCGATGAAGCTGGTGAGGGGTCTGGAGCACAAGTCTTATAAGGAGCGGCTGAGGGAACTGGGGTTGTTCAGTCTGGAGAAGAGGAGGCTGAGGGGATACCTCATCGCTCTCTACATCTACCTGAAAGGAGGTTGCAGAGAGGTGGGTGTTGGTCTCTTCTCCCAAGTGACAAGTGACAGGACTAGAGGAAATGGCCTCAAGTTGCGCCAGGGGAGATTCAGATTCGATATTAGGAAAAATTTCTTTACTGAGTGGTAACACAATGGAATAGACTGCCCAAGGAAGTGGTGGAGTCACCCTCCCTGGAGGTATTCAAGGAGCGTGTGGACGTGGCATTCTGGGATGTGGCTTGATGGGCATGGGGGTGTGTGGTGTGGTGTGTGGGTTTTTTTGTTTTTGTTTTTTTTTTTGTAATGGTTGGACTTGATGACCTTACAGGTCTTTTCCACCCTTAGTGATTCTGTGTGATTCTGTGATTTTGTGAGTCCAAGAGGGACCTGCCGCTAGCCAAGGCCGAGCCCATCAGCGAGGGTGGTAGCGCCTCTGTGATAACATATTGAAGAAGGGGGAAAAAAAACCCTGTTCCACAGCAGCAGTCAGGAGAGAGGATTGACAATATGTGAGAGAGACAACTCTGCAGACAGCAGGGTCAGAGAAGAAGGGGGAGAAAGTGCTCCAGGCGCCAGATTCCCCTGCAGCCCGTGGTGAAGACCATGGTGAGGCAGGCTGTCCCCCTGCAGCCCATGGAGGTCTACGGTGGAGCAGATATCCACCTGCAGCCCATGGAGGACCCCACGCCGGAGAGGGTGGATGCCTGAAGGAGGCTGTGACCCTGTGGGAAGCCCGCACTTGAGCAGGCTCCTGGCAGGACCTGTGACCCCGTGGACAGAGGAGCCCACACTGGAGCAGGTTTGCTGGCGGGACTTGTGACCCCGTGGGGGACCTACGCTGGAGCAGTCTGTTCCTGAAGGACTGTATCCTGTGGAAGGGACCCCCACTGGAGCAGTTTGTGAAGAACTGTAGCCCGTGGGAAGGACTCATGTTGGAGAAGTTCATAGAGAACTGTTTCCCAAGGAAGGGATCCCATGTTGGAGCAGGGGAAGAGTGTGAGGAGGAAGGAGCGGCAGAAACAACGTGTGATGAACTGAGTGCAACTTCCATTCCCCATCCCCCTGCGCCGCTCGGGGGGAAGAGGTAGAGAAAATCAGGAGTGAAGCTGAGCCTGGGAAGAAGGGTGTTTTAAGATTTGGGTTTTTTTCTCATTACCCTACTCTGATTTGAGTTGCAACAAGTTAAATTCATTTCCCAAGTTGAGTCTGTTTTGCCCTTGATGGTAATTGGTGAATGATCTCTCCCTGTCCAAAACCCACAAGGCTTTTGTTATATTTTTCTATCCCCTGTCCAGCTGAGGAGGGGAAGTGATAGAGCTGCTTGGTGAGTACCTGGTGTCCAGCCAGGGTCAACCCACCACACAAAGCTATCTTGGAAGTTAGGTAAAAATTTTTAGCCATCAGAAGTGATTCAATCTTCCAATAGTGGCTGATAGAAGCAAAGCACCAACTGATTTTCAGAAAAAGTTGCATCAATTTATAAATGGGTTTATGTGATCTGATGCCTATAAGGGCAAAAGAAGAGCTCAGTAACAAAGAGATCACTTCTAATCCTTCGCTATATCCTCTATGCCGATTGATAACTCCTTATTATTCATATCTTCCTCTTGCGTTGTTAAGTACATATTTGCCAGCTTAAATATCTCTAATAATGACACTTTGTTGTCAATTCAGAATAGATAAAAACTATTAGCATCCTGAACAATTTGTCTATCTGCAGCTTCATAGTAGTTAATCACAAATAAATTTATGCCATTGTAATTTTTTTTAATATTTATTTTTCCTTGAACTAGTTGGTACATCTCTATCCCAGTAAGTTACACAGGCAGTACTCACACCAGGAAAAAAACGAGGTGAAGACTCAGATTATGGAGGGTTTATTCTGGCTAACTCAAATAAGAAAATTAACATGGATTTTTTTTCCTTTTTAAAAATAAAATACTACTGATTTATTCACCTCAGTTATTTCATAGCAATAACATTAATCCAACTAAAATTCTATGAATTCAGTACTACTTTTTCCAGATGCATCATAGAATCATAGAATTATAGAATATCTAGAGTTGGAAGGGACCCATACGGATCATCGAGTACAACTCCCTGCTCATTGCAGGACTACTTAAAACTAAATCACATGACTAAGAGCGTTGTTCAAATGCTCCTTGAACTCTGACAGGCTTGGTGCCATGACCACTTCCTTGGGGAGCCTGTTCCAGTGATCAATCACCCTCTCAGTGAAGAATCTTTTCCTAACATCCAGTCTGAACTTCCCCTTGCTCAACTGATCCCAGCAAGATCAGAACTCAAGAAGTTGTAGACACATGCCTGAAATTTCTTTGCTCTCTCTCTCTTAAACAAACCTGGATTAATATGGACAGTAGAAAACAGTCTGGAACATTTAATCCACATGTACTTAAACCACCATAAACTACCAGTCGCTGCTGTGTTGCAGATTTTGAAAACTGGATCACAACACAAAAACTACCCTTCCTCCCCCTCAGATTGCTTTACCCCTTATATTTAGTTAGTTCATTTTGTCTTCACAGGGAAACTGTCAGCTATTCCAGAGAAGCCTGGACACAGGACAATCTCCAAGGAGGCACAAGGTAAGGGTCAGAATCCCCCAAATAGAGAAGTGAATTGGTCCTGTAACTCCCCAGATCCAAGTGAATGTTCCTACACAAAATTACCAATGAGAGGTGGACTTCCCTCTATTATTCTATATTATAAAGAATGTAGAAATTGCTGCTCCACTTTGTGGAAGACAAACTCATGTGAGTCTATGACACAGGGAGAAGAAACAAGTGCTGAGCTCAAGACAGTGAGCTCTCAAGGTCAAAAGGGAATAAACTGAAGCACGACAGGAAACCCAGGAGAGCTCTGAAGTGCTTTTTAAAGTGCTGGGGTTTTTAGGATGATTAAAAAAAAAGGTTAGTTAAGGCCTTAGGACTGCAATTTTTGCTGAAATGAAGCCTCAATCCATTTTTGCATTTGGAGCTTGGTTGTACAATTTTTGCTGACCTCTGTGTAAATCACTAGCTAAGAATCTGAATTTTTTTTTTAACATATCAGTCCACATATGTTTATTAAGGGGATACTTTTATTAAGGGGATATCTAAGGAGCTATAAAGAGCTATACTACTAAGGAGTGGTATGACTTGACAAACAGGTTTTGGATACATATCATTGCTGTGATATACCCTCTCCTTTGCTGTGATGAACACTTCTCTTGAACCAACACAGACTTTTTAACATATACAGAATCAACAAGAGTGTTTGGATTTCAGAAGCAGATGAAGAGAGTTCTTTTTTACACATTTTCATGTAACACCTATGTTTCATACTTATTATGATTCCACTCTGAGAAAATAATTTATCAGAATAGTGGGAGAAAACATGGAATATAACTTGCTTCTATACGCATATGCAGTTAAAGGCAAACTTCATGACAGCATAACAATAATATGCTTATTTAATATTTCATTTAGTGTAAATTTTAAATATATTTATATTTTCAAAGTTTGATGTGATGTGTACTTATTGTTTGATTCTGACATATTGAAAAGATCAGAAGGTTATACAGAGTAAAAGCTGAAAATTTCCTTCAGTTTTTCCTGGAAAGAGACAGTCAGCACAGCTATTTTAGAAGAACAGGACAAGTCACTTGTGCTGAGTAAGCAAACCCATGACCCACTGAAGTTGTGCTGTACTGGGAGGAACAGCAGCAGCCAAACAGCTGCAAACTAGCGCATCTATTTTGTCACTTATTGTGCTTATTATGTTTGAAGTACTTCTCATCTAACACAGACTAAGACCGGGAACATGAAATACTACCGTACAACAACTGATAGTGGTTTACACCCAGTTTTTCTCATAGAAACTTTTTTATCTGTCTGAACTGTTAATCTTAATGCCCTAAATTCTCCATCTTGGAAAAACAGAAGGAATAATTGTTTACAAATTAGACACTCTTAAAATGTGGTAAGATAATTGCAAATGTATTTTTATAATTATATCAGCAATGCAAGTGACATGACCTGTAGGTCAGATCTTTCTAAAGAAAGAACCCTTTGGTGCTAAAATGAGTTTGTTACTCTACAGGAAATGATAAATGACAAATTCTCTGACATTTAGGGATATGAGTGCCTCAGGACTGGAGTACGCCTCAGCTCCAAAGAGCTATCTGAAGCAATCCAGAAGTGTCAGACAGTGAGGACATAAATTAGTACAATTTATAAAGAACATTCATATTTTCAAAGTTCTGTACATATATTGACAGAGTAGTCAGAATACAATTTATAACTAGTGTATATCTTGTTTCTTAATACAAGTTTAATTATTTAAGTGGAATACCATCATCTTATGTAACATTCCATCTAGTCTTAAAGTTCGTAAAGGCTAACAGCACCTGGTAGTTCCTAATGAAGTAAATATGACACAGTTACTAAAAAGTAATCTATAATCACTGCAAACACATAATGTTTTATATTCTTTAAATTTAATACTTCTACCATGATATCATTGCCAGAAATTACTGAATAATATAACCAATATGCAGTGAAGAAGTGCACTAATCAACAGTTTTCCATGCACTGAACAAAAAAGCCCTTTCTTCGCAACTCTTTTGTAAATTTACATTTTCTGAAAAGGCATCTCATAGTGCAGTTATCAATGCAGACAATAAATGTTTTTAAAAAAAAAAATTGGCTTGTGGCCAAATCCATCAGGTTCCTCTTCCGAAAGATAACTTCCCATAGTCCATCCCTGATGACAGTGTCTTGAATATCTTTAACTTTTCCATCAGAACCATTTAGTGTAACTATTGCCTCTCCACAGCTTGAACATCACTACCATTGTCAGAACCAGGCAAACAAATTTATGATGATGTTCCTGGGAATAAGGAACTAATGCAAAGGGGATTTCTCTGTAGTTCTTCATTAACATTTTATTCATTACAACAAGGGAGTTATAAGAGTTTCCTTTTACGCAAATTAGGTCACAGGATAAAAAATACACAGCATGGAAACACAGTGTATTACTACATAGAACAAAAGATCTGGTTAATAAATTATGATAATGGCATTAGTCTACTGCTAGTGCTGAAAGGCACATTTAAATATTGTGAAATTTACTTGGAGAAGGAAGACCTCTTGCATGTATTCATAAATTGTTTTTCTCCTTTGTGCCTCAGTTTCTGTAGTTCTTTTTTATGTTACTTTCCTCTGAGGGAATGTACATATCCTACTTTAAACATTTGCTTTGTTTTGTTAAAAGGCAAAGGAACACTTTGAGTGGGTAAAAGACAAAGTTTTACTCTCCTGTTTTTCAAGCGAGTGCTTTAACTAAGTTTGGAGACATCCTGGATCAATTCAATCAGAATCATTCTGGAAATGATAGTGTGTAGAGTATGGAGAGTGGAAATAAATAAGCCTAATTAAAAAACAGAAAAAAAAATAATATGGATATCCTTAAACATTAATGCCAAGAAGTTAACCATTAAGGAAACTTGTGGCCCTTGCCATAGATATCTATTATCAACGACGTTATTAAGTTTGTTTGTTTGTTTATTAAAGTCCTGGGGTTTCTTTGGTTGGTTGGTTGGTTGGGATTCAATTTATTTCTAAGATTTCTTTAAACAAAATAGGCTAAATTCAGAGCTGGTTTAAATGGTCTAACTCTATTGAGCTAATTAATTTGCAACTACCTCATTAATTCACTGATTACCTTCAGTTTATTCATTACATTAACTTAAGTCCTTTTTGTCCATTTATGCAAGGTCTGAATATACCCAAAGGATGGCAATATGAAGACTTACAAACTTTTCTTTTGGCAGGAAAATAAGGAAAGATTTTCCACTTCCACCAAAGTAAAGCAATCAATTTTAACCATCTTTCTGGGAATGTCGCTACCTGTGCCAGCTGAGGGCATTCCTCTTGTCAAAAGAGAGAGAGCAGGCATTTATCAGGGCAATATTTTGCACAGAGCAATTTCTTCTCTAAAATGACGATTTCTGTTCTATTGCTGATGATATTGTGATTAGCAACAGACAAAAAGGAAACCAAGCCATGAATGACTCCCCTAAACTCACTTCCTCTTAAAAAATTATTACTAAAAAATTGTTTATGTATGGATCATCTCACTCCTAATCTTTTTAAAAGATAAAGATAATTTTTAAAGATAAACTGAACAGGAATTTTATCACTGTAAATCCCAAAGTGTCTTTCAGTAATTATTAAAGAATAAAGAAGGGTCTTTGAAATTAAACACCTTTGATGGTATTTCATACTACGTAATTTCACTTTCTTCCAAATCATCGGTTACTTTTTAAAGTCCACTACTCTGTTTTTCATATCAGTATACTTAGAGTTAGATCTGTAAAAGGACCTACACATCTTCTTGCCACTTTATTTGCCAAAATAAAAAATGTAGATCAGTTTCTAACTCCAGGACTCTATGTTTCAGAGGTTGCTTGGGTACTTATATCTACAGTATGCCCTGCAGTGCCATACAGGGTGTTAGTACTGCTCAGACTTGTTATAGTGCAACACCTTGAAGATTAAAGCTGGGTGCCAGGAGCATCGTAGTTACCTTAATGTGGCCTTCATGCTAAGAACTACCGTGGCATAGGTAAATTGTTTCCATGCCAAAAACTCATTCACATGGAGTCAAATCAAACAGAAAATACTGTCATATGTGCCATGGTGTGGGCTTATTTAGAATAACTTTTTAAGGAATGCCCAGTACTGGCTGCGTCTTAATGCTACTGAACCCTTAGAGAATACGTATCCTGCAACCTGACTGGCAACCCTCATCCATCAGGTGTCCAAAAACAGGATTATTAGACTTGCAGTTGCATAGGTTGCAGTTGCTATACAGGATGTTTCCAGAGAAAGAAAAGAGTACTTCTGTAAACTAATAGTTAAGCACTAACGTATTAGCCTTGTATTAACTCCAGAATGCAGCTGTGGTTGAAATCAGCAAACTTCATTCTTCAGAGTGTCAGCAGATACTTAAGTTCTTCCCCAAACATTCACTGGCACAAAGATAATTCTTACACATGAATGTTGCTATTTAGTTGGTAAAATTCTCTGAGCATATTTACTCTAGTGTGGTCTAGAGGCAGAGTTCATTGTATTTAGTATTTAGTCTTCCTTTATTAAATCCGCTTTACAGATGTGCAGATAGGGTCCAGAAGATATTTCTTTTACTTTCCAGTAAAATGCTCTAAAATGTGAGGATATTTTGAAAAAGGTATTCTGCATAATTATATGCTTATCTTTAGAAGACACCTCAGCAATGTGGATTATAGATGGAGCTGTATAATTTTAAGGTAGTTACTTCTCAAGTTTGATAAGATTTCAGATATACTGTTATGCCTCTCATTTCCTGCTGACTGGTTCTAGTTGGTTCCCAGCTTAGCAGACCAAAAGTCTGGACTGGCTCCTGAAGCCATGCCTGTTGAAGACTCATAAGCCTTTCACTTGAATACTCTTGAACCCAGGATGGGGATTTGGCAGCAGGGATCTTCTTTCTTGCCTTGTGGTGAAGACAGTGTGGCAGTGATACACTTGTTGGGGTAGAGGTGTCTGGAAGGTTTGCCTTGGGATCAGTGTAAGAATTCAAGTAGGGCTGTGACTCCAAGATTCACAGCCTTTGCTAGCTACAGGGAAAGGTACCCTTTATGACTCTGTTTCTTTCATCCCCACTTGGATTTGAATGTGAACAGGAAAACCCAAACAGCAATCAAACCCTTGCCCTACCGCTGGAAATCAGCTGTATAAAGTCCTTTGTCCTGAATGTGATGTCTGAAAAAAGGTTTTCAGTATTTCTCCTTCCCAAGCTGCCTTACTTTGCTCCCAGTTTTCCAGATACCTATACAGACAGTACATCTAAAACAATTTTTTCTACATAATAATAATTATTATTTAATATCTATTAGTAAATTCAACAAATAGTAATTCTCAGTCACAAAATGTACCCCCGTTAGCAGCACAACTTAGCAATACATAAATGAACTCTGAGAGCAAAGACCACTGATTCAAGAGCAATCATCCCTTTCTGAGCAGACTAATGTGCATGTTAGAGCAACCCCTGCACGAGGCTACACTGAATTACAGGCACAGGTACAGTAGATAATCCAAACTGGAACTGACCTTGGCAGCAGTCCAGGCATGATATTTTCCCTGTGAGGAACTGCTCTTGAATATTTTTTTCAAAAGTGCCAGGCATTAACATTGTACTCATAGACTTTTTTTTAAGTTATTTTAATTATAACAGACTTTATAAAAATACAAATCATCTAGTGCATTTCCTAGATTTATGCTCAAATCTGCAAAACTATCACTAAGTTTAATGGTGAAAACATTGGCCTTTACCATTTTACAAAATTTGATGGCACCAGTAAAATTATTATCTATTTTTATATTGAATTGCTTTTCTAGGAACTCAGTTCAGCTGAAAATACTTTTCTGATCTAAATGCCAATTTAATCCTTCAGAGACAGAACATGTATCAACCCTTCATTAGGCTGCTTTTAGGGGAGAAAGAAAATTTAGAATTTTTTAAAGTTTTGTATGGCATTACTTTTGTTCTAAAATCAGAACTAATTGCTCTAACACCATACTAGCTTAGTAGTCTGTTCTAATAAATAGCTGTGCCAAGGAGCAATCATTTTCTGGCTATGAGGTCACTTGTTTCATATGGCTGACATCCTCACTATTAAATTCTCTTACGTTCTAAACCGCAGCAGCCAAATGTCCAAAGTGGCTGTTCTGAACAGTTCCTGACCTGTGCTAGCTTTCAGATAGTGGCACACTCTTGTTTCAGCAGTCCAGGAAGTCTCTAGACCATGTGGGTGACAAATTCACAATGCAATTACTAGAGAGGCCAAACAGGGATAATGTTCCTTCTGACCCGCTGCTCAAAAAAAGGGAAGATGTTGTGACAAATATGCTCAGAGACAGCAACCTGGGCTGTGCTCACTGTTAGACGATTTATCTTCCTTAAAGGAAAGCTGGGAAGATAAGCATCAGGGCTAGGTCTCTGTACTTAATAAGAACAGACTTCAAACTCTTTAAACAAGTGCTAGGAAATGCTTGGGGAAGCTGCTGGGAGGGAGGAAAAAAACAATGAGAAGAGCTAATTGATTTCAAAAGAGAATGTGTTGGGAGCTCAGGGACAAACTACCCCCATAGTGCAGGAAGGCTGGGAATTTTGGCTGAAGGCCCAATTGGCTGGGAAAGGAGTTTCTCAATAAACTTAATGCAGCAGGTTACCTGCAGCAGTTGTGTGGTATCTCCACCCTTGGAGCCAGCCAATGGTCTGACCTGATGTGCTGTTGGTGATAGTCCTACTTTAAGCTGAAGACTGGACTAGATGGTGACACCTCGTGGAAAATGTATTTAAGAGAGGACAAAATGCCATCAGCTGAGGAACACCTTAGCTCTTCCTAAGCACAAACCAATGTGAATAATATCAGAAGAATTAAGTTTCAGAGGGGTTTTTTTCTGGATCTGATAGAAACTTACCACTTGAGCCCAGATTCTCACAGGTATTTAAGCCCCTTACTGTAGCTGACAGTAATGAGTTAAGTGCCTATGTACCTTTGATAATCTTTTTAATTAGTTCTGTAGTAATCTGTCATCCTCAGATGGAAGCTTAATAGGTGAAAACCATCATAATTGTATATATTAAACGTTTGTCCACAAAATTATTTGTCACAGATTTACTTGTCTTTCATTTTTCTTCACAGTATGTGTGACCTTCTTACATTCAGTGGGGTTTGACTTAAAAAGCTGCAATTTATAGGTGGAAAAGAATACTATATTTCATTATTTTAACTGTGTTTTTTTTAAAGAATACTCTCTTCAAGACCACCCAATTTTATGGACGTTTTTGTGATTTTATTACCTCGTTTTGCAGACTATCTGTATTTTTAGTTTATGGTCATTGATTTTATGAGCTTCCTAATTTCCAGCTAGATGAAGCTGTTGAGAAGTTCTGTATGCTTGTAAGTGTAATCTACACTGCAGTCATCTTTAGGAAAGCATTAATTGCAATCACTGCACACAAAACAAAAAAACATTACATCTATATTTCCAAGGAAAGTGATCAAGTGAATATCTTTTCTCATCTCTCCTTCGGTCTGCATGTTTTCCTGCCTTCCAAAATGATCTTCATATCATTTATAAAGAAAGAAGAGTAATATATTCAATATCTGCATGTATTCTTAGGCACTTGGTATTTTCTAGAAGCCAGTATGTTTGGTAAACTGCAAAACTACTACAAAATGGATAATCCTGAATAGAAGTGCTTTGCATACCACAGTATATTCTACCAAATATTGAGGTATTGCAGCATCCACCTTTGCACAAGAAGAATAATAATATTTGGTTTATTTTTTTTTCAAATGGATATCCTCTTAATTTTAGTGATGTTTTTGGTTTGATACAAGAGTAAGAATGTAAGACTTTCTGGTTAAAAAACCCCAAACAAACCTTCTCTTCCATTCTTACTGTCTTTCAAGCCAGGAATTATGAAAATCCTCTCTGGACATCCAGAGCTTGATATCAGTGAGAAGGTTCTTCAGAGGACTGGTGCATTTACAGTAACTTCAAGACCTCTTTATGCTTACTTGAAATAAAACATTTTTTATAACACAAATTTTAAACATAGTCCATGCAGATATCAAAGTGAGACTCCATTTACCATTTATGCTATGATTTTCATTCACAGCTTAGGAAGCAGTATTTCTAGATCTTTTTGCCTAATAAATAGATTTGTAAAATACATCCTCTGTTCATCTTGATGTAACAGTTCCAGATAGAGTACTATCCAGGAACAATTTGCAATTCATTTTGAATATGTTATTTACTAGACTAAGAGTAAGAAGTTTAAAACTCTAGGCTATATCTAAATGGAGACAGAGAAGTGGATTAAAGGCTTCATTAGCACTATTGAATTAATGAGGATTTAGCAACTGATTTCTCTAAAACATATGTCAGTTCCTACTAATGCAGGCTTGGAATGGTCCTCAAGATTTATAAAGTCATCGAATTCATCTTTCTTAACTGAAGCGAGAATACATGTACACCAATATTTTTTTAATCTATTCCTCCAGTAAAAGAGATTTCACTATTTCTAATTGTCCTGTCCAGTGCTTAACTATCCTTAACATTTGAGGATATCAGTCTTTAAGAACATATGGCTATATGCTTACTTATAAGTTATGGAGATCTTATTATAATAATGCTTCCATGTGTATTTTATAAACAAATTTGTACTTTGTGAATCAACAATTACCATTATATTCTATGAAATCATCAATAGTAATACTACTGAGGTAAATGGAGATTTTAATGTTTACTAACTATATTGAATGAATAAAACTAGTTGGGAAATCAACATCTACCTTTTGCTTTTCACATAATCATCAATAATAATAATGTATTTAAATAGAAGAGAAAAATAAAAATCCACTTCAGGAATCAATAATGTTGGTAATGATGTATGTAATAGAATATGGCTAGCTTTGACCCTCAGAGCTCTGCACAAGCAACTCATTCTGATTAGTAAACTGACCAAAACATAATGTGGAAAATATATAGACAATGCTAACCCTAATGTTAACATGTCCAATAATATACGGAATTTTATGCCATCAGAAGGTTTTGCTGATACCATAAACTGCCTTCAGGACTGAATTACAATCTCAGTACTTGATAGAAGGAATGATAATTTATTACAGCGACTTCCCTCTTGCTGCTGAATGTAAGAGCCTATGTTTCTACTTCAAGACTGATTTCTAGCTTCATTATATCTCACTTGTAAAAATTATCTTTAACTGGGTTTCACATACAATTATTCAACTGAAGATCAATTTATTGTTGTATATTAAATATTATTTATCCTATGATTTATGCTGGACTTCTATTCAAGCAAAACTGCAGAAAGATGTCATTGTATCTGCTGGAAAGGCTGAACTATTGAAACTGAAATTATTTTATTCACATTATTATCAATGAAGCTTTTGTTATGTCAGACAAAAATCAGCTAAACCCGGCTTTATTTTACAGTACTCACTTTTGGTGTTTTTTGTTTCATTTTTTGGGGGGTTGTTCTATGCGTTTTTTAATAGCTAATTTTCATTTTTTTCACATTAAAACAGTCCCATTTCCTAATCTGAAGCCAATAGGACATCCTATATTTCTAGTTCAATCCTGTGTCATTTCATGTTCTGGATATTAAGGCAGTTGCCTTCAGTGCGCTCAGTATAACTCTCTGCCAGATTTTTTAGAGCCATACTTGCTAATAGCCCTCAGAAAGACAGCTTTCATCTAAAGATCTTATATCTAACTGATATTAAAGTGAATCACAGAATCACAGAATCACTAAGGTTGGAAAAGACCTGTAAGATCATCAAGTCCAACCAAAAAAAAAAACCAACCAAAAAACCCAAACAAACACCAACCAAAACCACCCACAAACCACAAAATACACCACAACCCACACCAAAACAACACACCCACACCACACAGCACCATGCCCATCAAGCCACATCCCAGAATGCCACATCCACACGCTCCTTGAATACCTCCAGGGAGGGTGACTCTACCACCTCCCTGGGCAGCCTATTCCAATGTTTCACCACTCTCTCAGTAAAGAATTTTTTCCTAATATCCAGTCTAAACCTCCCCCGGCACAACTTGAGGCTATTTTCTCTTGTTCTGTCGCTGGTCACTTGGGAGAAGAGACCAACACCCACCTCTCTGCAACCCCCTTTCAGGTAGTTGTAGAGAGCGATGAGGTCTCCCCTCAGCCTCCTCTTCTCCAGACTGAACAACCCCAGTTCCCTCAGCCGCTCCTCATAAGACTTGTGTTCCAGACCCCTCACCAGCTTCGTCGCCCTTCTCTGGACACGCTCCAGTACCTCAATGTCCTTCTTGTAGTGAGGGGCCCAAGTGAAAGCCTCATACAGACTAGTTTGGCTTTCATAGCAGACAAACAGCATTGTATTTTGGTTGCAATCAATCCTTACAGGTAGGTCACAATGAAGAACATTTGTACTAGCTCAACAGGATTTTTTAAATGGAATTAATTGTTCCTAATCAAACATAATGTTAGGATCAGGACCTATATTATTTTCAAAATTCACATTGTAAAAAACAGCCTTTAGCCTAGCTAAAGGCTTTTCATATTAATAGTGATATATTTTACCCCCCCAAAAAAATCTGTAATTGTTGATAAATTCTTGGATATCTAGATTTTATTTGTATCCAATTCAAAATATTATTAATTTTTTCTTTTACAAATTATTGCTCTTCCTATACATGAAAATAGAAATACAAGACCTGACCAATGAGAATAGATTTTTGTGCTCTCTAATCCAACCTCTTGAATCCAGCAATAATTTGTTTGTTATAACTGCTATAAATTGATAAATACCCTGAACACATTCTGTCTTATTAAATGAAATTGTTTTAACTTAACAGGGCCCTACAACTGTGGTATTAAACTTTAATACAAATGTTTTTCACACATCTTAAATGTGTTATTAGTCATGTACTCCACAGGAAAAAAAAGATATTATTGTATGTTCTTTCAAATATTTCATCTGCTTCCATTCACCCACTAACTAATATGTCATCGACGGAGATGCCAAGTCTCCCCATCCAGAGCCAGAATACAGGTCTTGACTGGGATAACTACTTATTTCCGTTCAAAAAACTGAAATACTAAGGAGGTATCAAATTCATGGGAAAAGACCAATGAAAAAAATCATTATCTACTGATATTTTCCTCCCTCCTCCCTCAGCCCTGTATAATGCTGATTAGCAAAACTGTTAAATTAAAAGCTGGTTTCCTTCTGTCTACCTGGTATGCTTTCTGAAGGAATAGCTGGAAAGTTGAGCTGTGCCTAGGAGATAACACAATAAGTGCCTGTTTCCTCCTCTTCTTTTCTTTTTTTTTTTTCTTTTTTTTTGGTATGTTTTTGGTTTTAGCATTCCATTCCATACTGTTATTTTCCGTCACAAGCATAAAACGTGGGAGGCTTGTACAGTTTCTGCAAGTCAGTAGCCAAACAGACAATTTCTATACCTCAGAACTGTAGTTGACATAATTCTGCAACTTTTTTCCAGGAAAATAAGAAAAAACAAACAGAATAGAGAATGAAATACTGCATGGTATTTCACAAAGGCAGAATACAATTAGGAGATCTCATATAGCTATGAATGTGCTAGGTAGGGAACTTAAAAGGAAGATTTTTCACAAATGAATCTTTATTTTCCTTACTAATTAATGAACACCATGCTGTGAATAACTGGTGATAATGTTCTAATAAGAAAAATCAATAAATTTACACCCAGGGTCACCGTAATTGATGCTGCAGCATAGAAAAATGTATTCTCCATTGATCCTTTAGCAATCTTCTAACTAAAAAGGAGAGGAAAGAAAGCCAATTACTGTAGAATGCCTCTGAAAATGATAAGATTAAAACAAGCTAATTATGTGTTCTTGAATAACTACAATTTTTGATGAAAGTAAGTAGAATAAGGGCATCCTGTGTCTCCAGTACAGAGATATTACTTTTTACTAATTAAAATATAGTAATTTTACATTTAACATCTCTTAACCAATAGGCAAACAAATAGTTAGAAAATAAAACTTAAAAATCTCCCAGGATAAAAACTTTTGATGTTGCCGTGAACAGAGGCTTAAATTGAAGAATGAGACAAGTTCTTGGAGCATTGAAGCTCAAGGAATTTTCCTACATGAGCAAACAACATTTATGGAGAAGGACAACGACCACACAAATAAAATCTGGGGAAAAGCTGCCCACTGTTTTCTGTTTTCCATAAGAATTATCTATTATTACTTCAAGTGATTCCCGCATAGCACCACATATGTGGAACCCTGATGCCTTCCACTGCAGGTTTATCCATAGTGAGGTACGGTTGTAACAATTTATAAACGATCAATAAAAAATTACATAGAAAGTCAGCAGCATCTACTGATCATTTTGGTCTCATGGTACAATAAAATAGATCATTACAAAATCAGATTTCTCTTTTTAAAAATGAAATAGGTACATAACCTTTCTTTAAAACTGTCAGTAAAATTCATTAAAACATCCAGAAGTAACTAGATTTCCCTTCTTCCTTTTCTTTGCTACTGTAGGCAAAATCAAACCCACCAGAAATATAAGATAAAGAGATTATTCAATACCGCTTGAACGCACGTGCAACAATGTGTATAGTTATTCTGACTTCAAACACTCTATTTTAATTTGAGGTATAGCATTCCATTTTAAAGACTAGATTTAATCAGATTCTTCACCTCCAGATATTCTGTCATGGAGGTGCATGGTTTAAACCTTTGCCACACGGGCTTCTCCCATTGACCCTATGCAAAACTTTAGGCAGTTTTCCTTGACCTATTTAATTCACTCCAATATTGTCACACACATTTATTTTGACCATACTCAGCATTCTACTCAGTGTCTCCCAAACTCAGCTTTTTCCTAAGATCTCAAGCCCACAATATTCTAGTTAATGTCTGATTTCTAGGCATTCTCCAACTAATCATGACTGGGACTCTGACATTAAAACCTGCCACCTCTAGCATATATATTCCGCACTTGAAAGTCACTAGATAAAAACAAAAATAAATTATGAAGTAAGGACTAGGTTAATCTTTGGACTCTAGTTTCACTGAAATACCTAAATCCACATAGACTTGATGCTGAAATCCAACTGTATTTTGGTCATTTCCTAGGCACTGGTTTAGGTTCAGCTGTAAATCCTGGGACACCATTTTCCCTTTAGTTTATTAGCTATAAGATTCTCTTTTTGCATTTCTTCATTTTTTTTCCAGATCATCAGCTGTCTATACTAGCTCTTAAGACACAGACACAGTGTATTTGGAGGTGCAATTGAGAATAACTACTTACTACTATAATTGCCTGATAATGACATACTTCATATGCTATTTTCTGTCTTTCATAACCTAGGTACATTACAACCTATTGTCACAACAGTTCCTTTACTGGGTGGAGGTGTGTATGTTTTAAAGTGGGAGATTTTCTACATACCTAGAACAGGAAAGCTGTATATTTCCAGACAGATTCTCAGTAACCAGTCAATAGTAAATTTCAGGAAAGGGTGTTGAAAAATAATAACATCACTGTGGAAAACAAAATACTCTCACTGTGGAAAACCAATCTTATGAGTCTATATTTTACCATAGTCTTGTAAATGTGATTTTGTTAGGACTTTCTTGGTGACATACTTTTCAGAGAAATAGCCAAGCTGAAAGTTAAAACAGATGTAAGAAGCTACATTTTGCCCTAGGCATGCTTTCACTAATTTTTGTTTGTTATTATTCAGTTCAGTGAGCTTGTTCAAGTTTAACATTTCAATTAGTTGTGTAACTACCTAAAAAGAAGTATCATATAAAGTCATTTGTGGTTTAGGGGATCCTGATGCTGGTTCATAACATGGAAAGTACTTGCTCATGCTGTTCAAACATGTTTGATCAAACCTAGAGGACTTTACCCTAGGGGTAGGTTCTAGAAAGAATGCAAGAGATTCACTCCTCTGCTGTTGCATAGACACTGGCAACAGTCCCAGAAAGGACCAAAACCATCACTAAACCCAGCTAGTGCTCTGTGAGTTATCAGCATCTGAACTAGTCAGGAACATTCCTCTTTCAGGGTCCCCTCTTGACCCATTTTTCTAGACTGAAATCACTGTAATGAAATATTGAACAATAATATTCAAATAATTGTACTTCTGAAAGATAAAATAAATGTAAATATTCTGTGTTTTTACCCACAGATGACATAGAGTGGCTCAGAAATAAAATTAAAAACAAAAACAAAAACCAAAACCAAAAAAAACCACTTTTGATTCTAGTACCATTCTTCCTTTAATGTTATGTTGATATATTTCACTGAAAGCTTAGTAGAACACTGAGCACTCAGCACTATTTCAGACTTCAACAGCTGAAACATTATGAGTACAAAAAAAGAAAATTTTTAAAGGTAAAGTGTTCAGTACACTCATTATACACCCTGTCCTTAAATACACATATGTAAAATCAAAGTGTATTATAAAATTGCGTTATACATTTTTGGCTTCACTAGCATTACATTCCATTATTAGTGTCACTAAGATGAGTATTTGCATTCACGTATGCTTCACTAGGCTTTTATACAACTGCAATTGTCATATACCACTGAAGCCATCTTAGTACCTAACAAGCAAGTAAGAAGATCAGAGAAAATAGAAAAGAGTGTTTGGAAAGAAAAAAGAGAGAAAAAAATTTAATGTTAACCTGAAACCAAATTATACTCCCTTCAGCTTTGCATTGGGCCTACTTATCTGCTGCCTTGCTCATCTGATCTTTTTATCTGTGCAAAATGTGTTTAAAATAATACCAGATTAGAATAGCAGTATTCGTAGATACAGAGTTACAGATGGGATTAATTTCTAAAAATTAAGTATCCAGTCTAAGTGTCATACTTAACCTCCCATAATCTAAGTTTGACTTTTAAATAACAATGAAAAGAACTGGGTGTCACCAGAGGGGAAAATCCAAGTACTTTAGACATTTATTTCAGGATGTTCTGAATTGCCAGCTGTAGATTCCACTGAGTATCTGAAGAGATTAGTTTATACTCATGATTTACTTTCAGACAGCTGAACGCTGAAGTTGGATGATATGAATTGTATGCGTCTAATTCTTAGATGGCTTGAAATGAGACTACAGGCAAAAGTGATTAAAAAGTGATTAAAGTGACTCCTAAAACACCTGATGGCTTCGGAATACATGTGTTCAACCAGTTACATTTCAGCAGAGTACGAAAAAGTACAAAATTTACCAGCAAAGTCTATTTCTGAGAGATTTGATCCTAGAGATTTTGAAGTGGTCAAAACTGGTTGTTGATATAAAAATCCAAAGAGGATTGGATTCTCTGAAAAATCTCAGGCATAGCCTAATGTCCAAAGTCAGGAGTTTCTGATATATCCATCATGATATATTAATAGTAGTAGAGTAGGAAGGAGTTAGTTGGAACTAAAAAATTATGTAATTTTTGACTTGTTCCTGGGTTTCTGGAAAAGCAGTGTCTGCAGATGGGTATTACACATCCACAAGTTCAGTACAGGACAACTCAATGAAGATATTCTAGACATGAAGAAGCATGAACTGTATTTTCCTGCAGGCTTATTTGCAAATGACTAAAAGCATTAAATCTGCAAACTCATTTCTGAGATCTATGGTGGACATATATGAAAAGCATTTTGAGAGCTACAGTCCAGGGCTCCACTGAGCAATTTAACAGGTCTGAATTAAAAGGCTTGTTTATGAGGTAGAGTTGAAAAATCTCTGTTTTTCAGAAAAACTGTTGATTCAGAAGGGCAACCAGTATATTCTTGTATACATTTTTATCAAGTAACCTAATCTAACATAGGTCAGATGAATCACACATAAGATGTGTTTACTTCACTACATTGTCTAAAGCTCAGGTAGATGAATCCTTGCTTCACAGTATTTCAGCATTTTGACCAGATCTTCTATAACTTCTGCTAAATAGCTCTTTGCAAAAAACTCTTCCCACTCTCTTCTTCATAATTTGTTCAGCTTTCTCTTTACTTGACCCTCATACCTTCTTTTCCTTGAATTCTACCAACTACCTTTCTATGATCCTTCTTTCCCTTCCTTTGCCTTCACCTTCACCTTTAGTTTTGCCTTTGTTTCCCCTTCCCCTTTCCTTTCCCTTTCCCCTTCCCCTTCCTCTTTTTTTTTGTTCAGTGTTACCTTTCCATTGTATGCTCCTCAGCATGGAACCAACAATATATTTGTATTTGTACATTCCTTTGCAAATGGGGCCCCTTCTTGATTAGTCTTCCATTAGTTAAAAACATAAGTAAAGAACAATTATCATAGGGAGTTGGAATGTGAAGAATAATGCTGGCTGTCCAGGGTTCTGTTAGCCATTCTGTATGCTAACAGAGTAAGGTGCTGAAAAGACTGTCATTCAGTGCCTAAGAATGTGTTCTTACCACTTCTGCACTAAGAAAGGCAGAATCGAACTATTTTATTCTAACTGTAGTTAGGTAGTGAGTTTATAATGATTTATAAAAGGAAGCTTCTCTTTTTGAAAGCATGCTGCATAATAAATGCTCGAACAATTTCAGTTCTTTATTGTCGGTCCCAGACTATAGTATTCACAGAATAATTAATCAGTTCTGTTGTTCAAAATACAAAATTGACATCTGTTTACATCTTACATCCTTATGATGGCCGACATTCTCATGAAACCTGAGCATTTAAAAGTAAGCATATCCACATTCTGGAGGCTTTCTAGATACAGGGCGTATACACGTATGGTTAAAAACAGGTGTATGTGTATCCTTATTGTGGTTTGTGTTTGTGTATAAATATATGTATTTGATTACTGTTTTTCATTCCTTTACACATTCTTGTTCTTTATGATCTATTATTTCTTTCTGGCTATAAAGCAGCAAGAGCCAACACTTCTACAACTAATGAAGCATATATCTCTGTTTTGAATACATTATAGTCATAGCACTAAAGAAGGAGCTTTTGGGGAACTTTTAATAGCAATACAGCGTGTGTTGCTCTTCTAATATGTTTTAACTTCGCTGCTTCTGCAATAACAATCAAGTTTACTACATTCATGCTACAGGTGGAAATGTTTTCCTGGTGTGCATAATTCTACAGTACTGTACTTTATTGAAATACAAGGGAGAAAAATCTCTTTTAGATTAATAGATATTTTTATAAGATGCACTTCCTGTATTCTAGGTCTTACATGACCCTCAAAATAATGAAAAATACTAAAAAAAAGTCATTATGGACTAAATCCTATTGTCGTTTCTCTCCAATTAAATGAAAGATTTCACTTTATCTTATTCCATCTATTGATATATGTAAGATAAATTTTTCACTACAGAAGAAGAAAAATTATCAGAGCTAAAAGAAAATGCACATATTTTGTTCCTGCAGTAGCAAACTATGCAAAAATGACTTCAAACACACCTACCAGAATACTTGTAAAACCTGACTCGTTTTGTAGCGT
This sequence comes from Gavia stellata, assembly GCF_030936135.1. Classification (NCBI taxonomy): domain Eukaryota; kingdom Metazoa; phylum Chordata; class Aves; order Gaviiformes; family Gaviidae; genus Gavia; species Gavia stellata. The sequence continues at coordinate 44,009,724 of NC_082594.1, forward strand.
GAACAAAAATATTCTGGGGAAAATGCAGAATTCATATGAACTTCAATTGCCAGAAAATACCACATAATTTCCTCATAAATCTATACAGGAATGAGTGGGAAAAAGGAATTTTTTTGGAAAAGCTCCCTTTATTATATTTTGCATTGTCACTCCTACTTTTCCAACTTTGAGAATTACCTCCCATTGAGAATTACCTCAATCATATTAAATTTAATTTTTTATAGAAAAAATCTACTCCACTTTATCTGACAGAAATTGCTACTGGGCATCAATATCTGGCAACAGAAAAGTATTTTTAATTTTTCAGTATTCATTTCTCTCCATGGACCTCAATGAATCTAATTCACAACCATTACTCTGATTGAAAATTTGGTCAAAACCCAAAGCAACTTCATCAGAAATCACCTTCTCCTTGAAAATCTTTTTAAAACAGGTTAGCAAGCATTCAAGATAATCCTGAATTTTACACTTTGCCAAACCCACTAATATTTCCAGTGCTGCCCTCCAGTACTTTCTGCCATTCATAGGCTCCAGGAATATTCACCTCAGAAAACATATCTCTATAATTGGCATTAATTGGCACACTGATCGGCAGAGCATAACCTACCATGTCATGCCTAGAAGTGGTCCATCTATGTCAACACTGAAGGAGAAGAGGTGGAATGTATGCAGCAGGACTCAATGTCACTACCCAGGATGGAGGACAAGACTTTGGTCTCCAGGGCATACTGTTCACCATGATGCTAAAACACTGAAATTTAAAAGTGGAAGAATACCCTTTTCCTGTATATGCCAGTTGTGAGTTAACACAGATGTCAGGAAAATGACCACTTTACATTTCCTCCTGAGCCCTCTGCACCACTACCACCACCCCCACTCTTTTTCTGTCACTCTTGATTACATCCCGAGTCCGGTCTTTTATTGTGTTGCCTGAAGATACTCTACAAGTCATGTTAGACTTAATCTCTCTTTTACCTACTTCTCCAGCAATTATTTCTGTACTTTCTTCTACAATGTTTAGAAACAGTGGTGATCAACACCCTCCTACAGGTCGGCTATAAGGCCATTAATAGCTCTAAAAAATGTCCTCAGTACCTGCTATAGTACCACTAGAACTAAAAGAAGTAAACTAACTAAAAAAAACAGCTTTGAGAGGCATCATAAAGGACATATATTATAACGGAAGATTGACGCTCCACTGTATCTTTTATCCGTGTCTTCTTTTCTGAGATTTTAAACACTTTCGGGCAGGGCAGTTGGAAACAGCTGAATATATTGTAAGCACAAACAATGACCAAGAAATATAGAAGTTTAGCAGCAGCAGAATCATGCAAAACAGGAACATATTTCATGTGTGCCCTCTATTCTGACTGTGAGAGAAGTCTGCCTGAAGATGCATTTATTTATGCAAAGGAGATGCATTTATTTATCATCAATACAGTGGGAATTCGAAAAACAGGCATCATATGCACAAGGGGCATTTCATGTGGAACAGTCTGAGTGTTGGGTCCACTGAATACATGTTGAGGAATACATGTCTTAATATAGATCACCAAATGTCACTATACTTCTGCATGAAGAGGTCATTAGTGTATACTACTTTGAAATAAATTTTCAGAAATTAGAGATAATATTAAGGCAGGAAACTGACACAAAATTATACGCTGTAATTTTTTTTCATTACATTAAACATGAAAAATCTAAGCACTTTATAAGAGAACTGGTTATTGCTATATGACTGGACATCACTTACGTTTCTTTATCTTAATTTCTGACATTCCTGTCGTGAATTGTCATGTCATGTTCAGCTCAGCCACATTAGTTTATAACATGAGACAACAAACATGAAAATATATGTCACAATAACCCAGATAATATGTCAGCAATTTTCTGGAAAAAAAAAATCTTTCTCTTTCAGCTTGGACATTATCCTTCCACACCAAAAAAGAAAAGAATTTAAATTATATTTTTCAAAACTACAACTGAAATAATATATTTTAAAGCTTGTGTTTGTCTCTCTCTTTTTGACTGGCATTTTTATATGTATTAAACTAACAACAGACAGCTAAAGGAATGTTTATAAACTAACAACAAAAATAAATGGAAACAATTAAAGGTAACTTGTAATATTGAATAGAAATTTTGTTACTCCTCTTTTCATAATTCATTCAAGATGAGAAACTGACATTCAGGCATAACAATTATCCTTCAAAGAGATCTTGATTATATCAAGTTTTAAAGAGACACTGCTTAAAGTTCAAGCAGCTTAAGTGATCTGGTCAAGGTTATGGTGTGAACCTATCTATTGAATTTAGTTTGGAGCATGGCACACTTCAATTTCCCTGTATACTATACTGCTTCTCCATTTCTGTTTTAAATCAAGAATCAACCCAGCATGGTATAAAATATACCAGAACACTATGTACTAAAAAATTAAAGCACCAGATGCCTGGTGCAAAATGTAAAACCTGTCAAAAAAAATAATAAAAAATTATTATTTAGGAATATTTTGGTATGTAATCTGCTTAGTGCAAGGTTTATTCAGACTTTTATAAAAATTATAAAAGGCGATACTGTAGACTAACGCTGTTTGCAATTTGCAGGGACCATTTTGTTGTCAACTGGTAGTCTTTTCCAATGTTTTTCATTATTAGGGGAACCAATTAAAACATACTCAGACTGTGCCACATATGCTAAGTACATAATTTGTAGAAAATTCTTATCTGTCCATTACCTTTAATCTATTGCATTTTCTTCCCCCTGCCTTGGGGTAGTGGGCTCACTTTTTTCCCTTTTAATAAGAGTTTTGTGTTAAAACCGGCATGTCGAAATGCCTGACATAAGAATTCTCAAACTGTCTTAACTAGATTTTGGCATTTAATAAGCTGTAAACTGCTGAAGCTATTTGCAGATGAAGTCTCATTTTTGTCCATCAGCAGGGGGCTGGGAGCATAATTAATTGAGTGAAAGTTAAAAGACGGACAGCATGGTTACATTTATGCAAATATTGCAGAAGAAGATCTAACAGAAAAGAAAAATAGCTTGTAACTGATTGGTTTGGTTTTGGACCAAAATCCACAGGGTCCATTTAAACATTGCAGATTGTGCATATGACAATTAAGACCTATAGTGTTGGGGTTTTTTTTTAATATACTTTCCGCAATGTAGAAAATAATAGAAAAAGAGAGCCTTCAGTAACAGACAAAGTTCCAAATCCAGGGAGACAATTCTATTTCTGTTTTAAGCTCTTTTACTGCTCATGAATGTTAAAATAGATTAAAAAAAAGGTATTACAAAAATCATATGATGCATGTGCCTTCAACCATATGCCAGTCTTTGCTTATTTCTTTTATTCATATCCCAGTCATATGCATCCTGGTACACCAAAGATTCTATTTAATTAAAAAGTTAGTTAAAAGCTTAAACCGCAGAGATCAGGACAGCTGCTAGAAGTATTAACCCAGGTGCTGCTTAGGGTGATCAGAAGCTCTTTCATTTATTCTATTTTATATTATATTTTCTTGCAAGAAATTTTGTTGATTTTTTTTTTTCCTCCTTGCTGCTTCTGTGTATTGGAACGATTCATGAGTTAAAACTAAAAGTAGCAAACATGAACATTTCAAACACTTTCCCTATTATAACTTTGGGGCTTGTATTATATATTTACAAGATAACAATTGCAACCTTGTTCATTGATTTTTGACTGTGCATGAAGAGTATGATGTACAGCAGATAAAACTTGTAAAGGGATTTTGATAGGGAATTTAAACTCCAGTTCCTCTTTCATTCTTCATGTGGCTTAACTTAAGCAACTTATTCCAGCAGAGTAACAACTGGCAAGTGGTTTAGTTTTTATTAGGCAGAGGAAATAGTGTCCTACTCATTTATGATAAATGTAATGTGCACAGTTTTCTGCCGATCTCAACATTCCCAGATTTGATGGATTCTTCCTATATTCCACAGTGTTGCCAGATATGTTGCAATTAGCTCACGCTAAAGTTTGGAAAGGATAGGAAGAATGTACCTTTAGGAAATAAAAGACTCACTATTTTCTGTATCAACAGGAAAGTAAACACTTGATTCTCAAGGCTTCTTTATACCGCTTGGTGATGCAAAGTGCTGGGCATCTTTAGACAACACTAGGTGCTCTGTGTGGGGAACTGCATCCAGCATCTGCTCAACACAGGCAGTGGAATCTGGAGGGATACCCACTAACCATATTCAGATACGTTACCATTTAAGTTCTACCTAGACTTGCCCCAAAGAAAACTACAATAGAAGGCATTATTTACTATCATCTCATGAGGTCTAAGCACTTCTCTTTGAAGTCTGAAGCTATTTTTTATTCCAAGCACCATTTGTAAATGAATTAAACTTCTTAAACTTCTAAATGCAAAGAGACATATAAACCAACATCTTGCTGTCTGTTCAAACACAGCATGTCAGCATCCAGAGCTCTATAGGTGTGTTTCTGAATGCAATTGTGAAAAAGTGATAAAAAACAATGTAATGTACATAAAGAGGAGGAGATGCTGTAGATCAGTGTTGTATCAGTATACTATATTGTATCAGTATGCAGTATTGTATCAGTATACTGTAGATTCAGGCTTAGCACTGAAGTTAACTTTAGACTTTCCAATATGTCAGAAATTTATTGTTGAATATTAAACATCAAACATTTAGTTTAAAATGGTTAACTATTAACAAGTAATCAATTAGCTAATGTGTATCACCTAACTTCTACTTGCCAGGTCTCTAATAGCTGTGGCAGTCCCACCAATGGCTAGAAAAGTACTCATCATTCCATTCACTTGAAAAAGTGAAAAATATCAAATATGCCAATTGCTCAATACTTTAATATTGTGCAGTGCAGTGGTCGAGTAGTGGAGATACTGCTGCTGCCTTAAATTATTCAGGATAAAACAGTGCTACCTCTTTCTGCATTATAACGTTTCCATTAAATTTGGCATCATAAGTTGTACAAAGTATTCAGCTGATAAATATTTTCAATGATCTCTGCTATGTCTGGAAGTAATTATCTGTCTACAAACATATATCTATGGGAAAAAAACACACTAAATTGATTATTTCCCTGTGAAGAGTATACAGATCATGATGGAAAAAGGTTTAAATTTTTTTTTAAATCTACAGTTATTTTTAAAAAATACATAAAACCCCCTTCTATATATTTTTTATGCTGCCTAAGATGAGCAATAACTGCAAATTAACAGCTGACAAATGGGCAGTCATTTCCCATGAGTTTTATTTACTTTGCAAAACTGGGAATTCTGTAAGGGACTTAGGAGGAAAGCACCACAATGTACCTATCTATTGTACCTACTGCTATCCTCATTATTAAATTAACAGTTCATTTTGGAGTCCAATAACCCATCTGTATAACTCAAAGATGTCATTCAATAATGGACTGAAGAGAAGGAAGAGAAATCAGGACTTCAAAATGGCATTTGTCACATTATTCTGTATGAATTGCTTTTCCACTACTGTCTTTAAAAGTTTCCAACCCAAGGAAAGTAAGAAAAAAGAATAAACAAGCATCTGCCTTTTACTATCCACCCCTGTGGGATAAATACCAGTTAAAACTACCGAAAAGAATGTCAGTAAAATTCCCGTGGTTGTGATTCAGTCAAGCTTATAAGTCCTTCTTGGAAAACTCATGAAACAGCAATGTAGTAAACACATAACCACTTCTAACAAAGTTGCCTGCCAAAATAATTCCATCAAGATGGATTATGTGAAGTTATATGCAGGACGTCATAAGCAGCATTAAATACTACACTTATGGGAATTATTAGGCCCTTTACTATAGAAGTCGGAGTATTCTGGTAAAAATGAAGTTGACTACAAGGCATGATATTTACCTGAAGTAACTAAAAAACAGTTAACCCAGATGACTCAGTAGATATGCTACCCTTAGATTGTAATCTTTCTAATGATATGGGCAAATTATTTAAATGCATTCCCCCTTTTTTATATTATCAATGAACAATCTGCAGCAAAGGACTTTCTGTAACAGTATCTTCTCCTTCATTGTAAGCTTGATAAGAATAAATTATTTATTTATTTTTCTATAGAAGACATGTTTTTACTTTTAAATTCTGCTTAGCCAACAGAAAAAGATCTATGGCAATAAAAGAAAGATTATAAATGTGAAAAATGCAGTCCAGAGAACTGTTACTCAGTAACTTCTAATCTGCCATTTAAAGCAAGGCTCAGTAGGTCTGGATCTGACTGTACACTCCATGTACTAGGCTAATTAAGAGAACTCTACTTGACAAACAAATCCAGTCAAATGAGCTTTTTCTGCCAGTAAAAAGCAATGAAATTTTGGATTATGGTGAATAATTAACAAATAATGTACACTATTCTGGAATATCGTTTGTGAACAAATGCAAGGATATCAGAAAGAAATCTGTCAGAAAATAATCCTTATTTTTGACTCCAACATCTTTCTCAACTTTTAGTTTTCATATAGTGTCATGTGAATTTGAACAACAAAATTAGAAAGCTTGAACTGTATCTTACGAGGGACAGAGAAAATTATTCCTTCTTTTAAACAGTGAAAAAAAAAAAGGCAAAAAAAAAGCTGAAGAGGAGGATTGTGGTGTTTTACTTACAGTTTAACTTGCCAGGAATTTTAAAGGACCTGTAAACTCATATTCTGGTTAATCTTACATTTTAGCTATCTGTTTGCTCAGCTTAAGTTTGTCTATGCATTTGTCTATTCTATCTTCCAGTCTTAGCTTTTATTTACACTTTTTTTTTTTGGCTATAGGTGATGTTTTTCATTGAGATCAATAAATTTGGAAATTAATTGAAAGTTGCAATACGGAAGATGTGTGAAAGCATGTGTTTCTTTTTGGACGAATGCCTTGGCCTTTGAACACTACTGAAAACCTTACATTTAAAAACATTACTGTTAACTAATGAGCCACAGTTTTTGAGAAAAGAGTAAGCAATTAAACGAGTAGCACATCTAGGGAAAAGTTCCAGCGACTAGTGGATCTCTAAGAGGCTCTTACAAGAGAGGAATATACTGTATGTCCATATTCAGACTATATCACATCACTCACGTAAATAGCTGTAAGTAGTTGTTCTGGTTGGAATTTGCACTATCATAATAGTATTCCTAGTACGTGAATGGTGCTGTATCAACAGTGCAGTCTTTTAACTCTGTGAACATTAAACTTCAGTAGCATGCAAAATGGAAATCTCAAGGACTGCTATTCCCTTTCACTATTTATTCAGACAGAGAAGTATATCGGCACAGGTAACTAAGATTATCTCCTGAAAAGCTTTCTGATAGCAGAAATCTTTACTGGGCACAAATCCATGCATTTTACAGAATAGAGGATATGTTCTTTTGTTCAGTAATACCAGATGCAAACAGGTCTGGTGATTCAGATTCCATTTCAGGCATTATGTCTATTCTAATCAATAAGAATTGTGTTCTCCTGTTTTAGAAGAATGATGTCTTATAAATAAGAAATTGGCTCAGAATGACATGTGTTTGGATACAGTCCACAGTTTGAAAATGTTAGTGTAACACTAGTGTTTGTTAAATAGAAGGGCAGAATCTTTATGCATCTGGCTGAACGCTCATTCACACAGATCAGAGTCAGCTCTGACATAAAGGTGGGCGTAAAGCTCTGGCATAATGTTGGCATAAAATACCCATTATCATGGTACTTCACCTGAACTGATAACATTTTCAGAAACATCTTGATTCACATTGGATGGTGTTATGAATCCAGACATCATTACACAGCAACCAAGTTCCTGACTTCCTTAATGCACGGGACATTTCAAACACTGATAAATTAAAACACTAAACCATCTGAAAGTCACTTTGCAGGTGTAATATTATTACAAAGCAATTCCAATCTGAAATATGAAAATAACATCAGAAATGGTTGCTTGCTACTCACAGCTATGAGTTCTCCTCTGCCACCATATTTGAAGAAAAACTCCTGGAGACAAATATGTTGAACTGCATTATGTAAACATGTTATAATAAATCTGCTCAAATTATTTACCTTTTCAAAGCATATTGTGGATAACTATTCCCATATAATTTTTAATATTATTTTGCTAATTAGTTTTGGATATTTTACAGATATGTTGGGGTTCTCTAGAAAAACATAACAATACTTATTGTGTATTCAGTAAAACAAAACTCAAAAGAAGTTATAAATTAATGAATTATATTGCATCTGAATCTGTACAGATGTCTCAGGATGTCTGGAAACCTTAAGCTAGGTTTACTCTTCATTGACTTTAGGAACTTGACTGAAGTAAATTGGAAACATTGCCACTGTAGGCTCCTGCTATATTGAATAATTAGAGATATGTCCTTTCAAAGGCACTTTGCCCTGAGGAAGTGCCCACTACTTTATACCATTTTAGCTAAAGTCTCAGCTGATGATGCTTCTACATTGAATACCTCATGCTGGTGTGCTGTTTTGGGTAGGACGAATCTCTCTTGAACACAAATAAAAGTCACTACACCAGAATTCAGGAGTGAAAATACATTTTTTTCAGAGAACATAACTTAAACTTTGCAAGATGATTCTCTGAAATGGAAAACACAGTTATTCTCCCTATCACGGCAGTTCATCAAACAATGTAGGTTTTCTTGATGTATCTTTCTTCTTCAACATACTATACTGAAGTCAGTAGAACTTTGTGCAGAGGAGAGAGCAGCTCTTTGTGAATAACAGCTGTACAGTATAAGCTACATGTATACGTAGCAAAAAATTTGAAATGACATACAGGCAAAAGTCGTACAGGAGACACACACAGATTGTTTAAGAAATTTAAAGGTACTGCTTTTGCAGTTGCAAAATATCAATGTATTTATATGTTTCCCCTACTTCTAAGAATATTGTAAATACTGTTCAATTGCTTTTTGTTTCAAAGAAAATTGAATTGTTCATCACCATGTCTTAAATGTACAATTGAGATAAAGCTTAGAAACAACTTTGGAGTTTGGAGTTCCCTGAGTTTTGACTGCTTCATTTCTCAAGCCTTGATATTGCACTAATTCCTTTTTTCTTTTTCTATTTTTCCTTTTTCTCTTTTTCCTTTTTTTTTCTTCATTATACCTAAAGACTGAACACAAAGAACATTTGGGGAATAACTAAAAGAAACACCCACACAAGGGAGCAAGAATCCACAGCTTGTATTGATCCTGGCATTTTCCCATGTTCCAACCAAATGAACAAGCCACAGGTGCAACCAGAAAGAGCAGGTGATCAAAACAAACTGTTATTGTGATGGGAATAAACATGATTTTTTGTCCATAATGTATTCATCTCAAGGCACATTGGTGCATCTGTTATATATTTACCGACAGTGTTGATTTCTGCCAGAAATTTTAAAAGAATGCAAATCTCTGAATTCATACACCTTAAAGATATATTCAACAGCTTTCTTGTTTCTGGTTTCCTTGTCTGGAATCTTAAACCAATTAATCTAATAGTACAAATAACTTTCAGTAACATAAGCAATTCATGTGCTTATAGACTCATTATTCAGCAACACAGGGAAAGGAGAGTTAGGAAGACATGCTGAGATTTCTATACAAAAAGTATCACATCATATACAGGCATTTCTTCACAGTTCTTTTACTTTCTTTGTGGTTGTTCCCAGCATTTTTCCTTCTTATCAGCTTGCTAACCTGCTACTGAACCAACAGAGAGGCTTATCCAAACCAATCAATACTGACCATTTTACGAACAACTATGTTATGAAAAGGTAGGTATTTAGAAGTGGGCAAGAGCTGAACAAGCATATTGATCCAAGCAGGAGGTACCTTCTAAAACCTTTAATATAAAAAATGTGGATGCTGTAAGAGCAGAATTAATAGCTGAAAGGGCTGAGACTAGTGTGTTGTTCCTAAACAGCATCTTTGAGCAGACACCCAGTAGTGTGCTAGATGGAGTAGTCTGGGCTAGATCTGGAGCTGGACTAGGCCAGACTGGAGCTGGACTAGATCTGGACAAGGCAAGATCCTGTAAGGTATTTCTTACATTCTCGTCTTTACTCTGAACACTATTAACTCTTACATCTAAGAAAATAAACTGAAATTTCCTAAACAAAATGTGATCTCCGGTTTCATAACTGTTTCTTGACTTTAGCAACCACACCGTATCTAAAATTAACCACATGTGCTCTGCCTTTGCTGTTCGTACTCTCACCTCATTCTCTTAACACTTCCAGAAGCAGCAAAGCTGAGTTTTCCTCCCCCTTCTCTCCTTCAGGCTCCAGAACTCTTGCATTTCTGGTTGTTCATTTATTTTAGCAGGATGAATTAGAAATGAAAGGTGTTCACCCAATAAATTGATGACTGGGGCACAATTCTGGGAAGTAAGAAAGACTCAAATCCCATGTTATACCCCTCCAATTCTTTGCAATCATTCTCATCATTAAATCATTAGGTAGGAAGTCATAGCTACTGTGGCCTTGGCAACCTCCTCTGTCAGTGATCCACTCAGCTATACCAAATGTACAACATCAGTGTAGGAAATGTTTTCAGGCTCATATATTTTTGTATGTATATAAGAAAATTTTAAAAATGACATGCAGCTAGTATAATTTTAAACACATTTCAGGAATAAGCCTGGGACAGGAACTATTCCCATCAGGTGCTTGTGGCTACCATGCTTAGAGACAAAAACATGTATGGGTGTAAGTTATTTAGTACTAGCTAATCTCAGTGCCAGAAAACAGTCCCAGGCATCTTTGATTAACTACTATAAACATAGCCATATAGAAAGAAGACAAAATTTGTGAACCAAACACATTGACCACTTGCTGTATGTTGTACTATTTAAACAACTTAATTTGTTTTCCCCTGAAAGTTTTTAAAATAATTCAGAGCGTATCACAGGTAATTTTCTTGACAAATTTAGCTCTTAGCTGCTTAAAATCACTGTCAAATTATAATAGCACCTGGATTATGAAACAGGATAAATGGCTGATCTTTAGCACTGTGATTCAATAGCTAAATACAGATATTTTCTAAGGAACTGCTTAAAATGATTACTTTTGGGCTGAGATTTTCTGCCTAAATTTTACTGTAGATAACTTTTAAAAGGATGGTCTTGGAAGACATTGTATATGGTCGTTACTCCTCTCCCAAGTGGCTTAAATAATGTTCCCTTATCTGGAGCTTTAAGTGTCTTTATACTCTTTCTTACGTTATGTGGAATAGGAATTAGTGCTCATTAGAGTGGCACTCAGACTACATCTACATTACTACATAAAAGTGATGGGAACATTGTCGATAAGGGGGTGGTTGGTACAGACCTAAAATCATGCCAGGAAACATAATCAGAACTAACCACTGGAAAATCCTGGTATGCTGTTTGAACCTTTGCACAGGCCCTGTTTTATTTACTAGTGTACTGGCACAGACCTAGTCACACAGTTCTCTCAGGAATACAATCTGTCACACGCCGTGGGAGGCACCTAACTCCACAGGTCTCATAACAAGAAGGGGCATATTGTTTGACTGTGAAAGAGGAGAGAGAGACATGTTAAGTAGTGTGCACCAAGTTGTAGCAAGTACTGTCACCTCTCTCCTTCCTCCTGACCTGATAAACCTGATACTATGGGCACAGACGATCAGTGAATTCGGATGTGCTGTGGTGTCATACAAGGTTGTGCTACATAAATGGGTGTAGGAAGGAATCTTGATCTTTGGTAGTGACAGAAGTAGCAACGTCCCTCCAAAAAGATTTGGTAGCTCCCATATAATTTCTGAGCCACAGTAGAGATGCATACTGGTAGGAGTTACAGCTATACACGATTCCTAGTAGAAATGAACAAAATGCAATAAATGGTAACTTCCACTTCTGCTTTTTATTGCTGCGTTCTTGCTGAATCAGCTGTTTGGTTACAGAGCAAATTTCCATAGATTCTTTTCCGCAGAAGCTAGAAAATACCTGTAATTGAATGGAGCTCTTAAAAGGTTTGAAGTATTTTAGCTGTAAGAGTACAACTGTCTGAAACCACTGGAAACTTCTCTTGACGCTTTTATAAATAAAATCGGCTCGATTAGCTTTTCAAAATTTACAAAAATGAAATTGCTTCAGGCAGAGACCTTGTGCACCCAGCTTTAAACTGAAGTGATTTTTTTAAATCTGAGATGAACCACTGAAAATCAGGGTTTATGTCAGATTGGCTGGTACAAATAGAGAAGCTGCTATATAGTAACACTAATAAGCTTGCTTTTATTTCCTTCTATTCTAGATATAAGGGGGCAGCTTCTCAACACATGCAAATTTGTCAGTGAAATAAAGAAAAGCTATAGAAATTTACAACATAGCTGACAGGCATATAGCTATCTGTATAAGGCCAGATGTGTAGACCAGACACAGCTCCTACTTAAATTCCTTGCAAGGCTGTTGAACTACTTCAGATTTTCAGAGCAATAGTTCAGAATATAGATTGCAAACTAAATTATATAAGAGCTTAAATAGAGAGATGATTTAATCTTTGTCTCTCAAGAGTGACCTTTGAACTTAATCTTTTACAGGAAGCATGACCTGCTTCTATGTTATTTGAGCATTTTATGGGACTTCTACCCTTTTTCCCACTACTCATCATCATTGTAATTGTCTGTTTCAGGACTCTAACTCAAAAATATTTTCTCCACTGGCTCAGATAGACCGACACAGAATTGTACCAAACATAGACCACTTAAATAAGTAATTTTAGTGTGATGCATTCCATCAAAATGCAGATATCAAAAATAGATCAGATGAATCATGTTTATTTTTCCCCATTGTTTGCAGGTATTGAAAATTATTAGTTGGATCTAGATATCTCCATTACCAGTCTTAGGTGGGATGAATTCCACTATAAGCATTCAGAATTGGTAGTCAAGGAACAGCTAGATTTCAGACAAAGGTAAAACAACTACACAATGCCTGATCTCAGTATAAGGCTGTCATAGGAGCTAGAAACAGAAAGCTAAGAACAGGGAAGCAATGAGAGATTAGCTAAAGGTGACGAATATATATTTGACATAAGTGCTGTCAAGAGTGTTTGTTTTGCCTTTCCTTTCCCCACCCACCCTCCACAAGTAATCACATCAGAGTTTTAAGGGAGAGAAGTGAAGGAAAACTGCAGGTAGGCTTACACATGTTTCTAAGGAACCCATGCCATACAATGCATGTGTTACAATGATTTATGATTCAAAAAAAATTACAAACGGATGGAGATGGCACATGTCACACGCTGCTCAAAGGTTCATTTACAACTGTGCTTAATGTGAAGTGTATATAGGTCAGGGGTAGCTTAAGAATGGTCTTGGAAAGGAAAGTTAAGAGGTGGTATTTAATGTGATAGAAAGGGCAAAACTCACAAAGATCTTCTGAAAATTTCCGGTGACACAAAGTTATGAAAGCCTGGATAAGTGTTCTAATTTTGTGGAGAGATACCACAGACCATGAATCAGAGTCTGTGCAAGAACCTGCATATTTAGATACAACCTGGAAGTTAATTAAAGATATTACCCAACTCACAAGCAGGATAGTAGAGTTACCCATCATGGCAGAGATGGAAGAAGACCGTGAGGGGGATAATGATGTATTAAAGAGGTAGGCTCACAATATTTGCTCAGAGGCACTGTAGTTTGGAGATAACAAATAGAAAGATAAGAAGGGGAGGGGGAGAGAGAGAGGAACATATGATCAATACAGGAGAAGAAAGCATGGTCAATATTCTAAAATGTTCTCTGCAGACAGTGTTCATCTCACAAAAAACCTAAGACTTAGTAGCTTTGCTCCCTTATGACAGTGGGGAGGGAAAAAAAAATCACCTGAGCTACTGGATGCATAAGTCATTAAAAGTAGATGAATCACACATTATAAATGCCAATGAAGGTAGCCTAGAAATAATTTCAGGTGAAAATCTCCACACTGTAGAGACCTAAAGGTGGAAGATACAACATTACCAAGTATTAAAAGTGAAAAGAGGAACAGGGCTGAAACGTAGCTCTGTAGAAATCCCACAAAAAGTTATAGTGGTGATATCTGTGTTTCCTCAAACAAAGTTCTGAAGTAATGACTGGGTAGGCAGGAGGAAATCTGGTGGAGGACAGAATATGTAAACTGAAAGAAACTAAGATTTCTTCCTTAAATTCCTGGAAGAAGAGCACCATTGACTGGAAGAGGTTGCTGATGGATCAAACACGACTGCCTTACAGCGCCAATTGTGTACTTTGCAGAGTAAGCCAAATGAGAAGCTGAGAGATGGATTTGTTCATCCTTAACAAAAGAGGGTTGGGAGAGGATCTTATGGCCATCAACAACTATCTAGTGAGAAGGTAGAAAGAAGACAAAGCCAGATTCAACAGTGCACAGAACCAAGTCATGAAGCAAGTTGGAACACAGGAAATTCTGTCCCCGAAAGAAAACCAAATAAATACTGAGTGTGGGCACACACCAGAACAGGCTGCCCAGAGAAGCTGTGGTATCTCCATCCTTGGAGACATTCAGAACTCAGCTGGACATAGCCCTGAGCAAACTGCTACACCTGGATGTGCTTTGAGCGAGGCATTGGACAAAAGACTTCCAGAGGTCCCGAAAAAATCTAAGATCACAAAAGGTTTTGTGATTCCAAGAAAGGATAAGTGTGGGTTGTTGGTTTTTTTTGTTTTTTTGGTTTTTTTTAAGACCAAAAAAGACTTAAAGACTGCTTATATTATGAGACAGAGACAGGACAGGAAGAGAGTGAGAGATTAACTGAAGAGTATGGGCAAAGAAAAAGTATAGTCATGAAAAAGACAAAAAGTTTTTTCTTCAGTTTCAACAGTTTGAAAGGTGATTAATTTTATCTTACTAGAGTCATGAAAAGTAAATAGAATCATTCTAGTGCTAAACAAAAATGTTAGATCTACAATTTGCCAGTTTTATCCCAAATTATTACACAGGATAACCTGGTTTGGTTTTGATATTGTTTTTTTAAATTAAGTAACTACATAAGAATTCAATTAATTCAATTCTAGCTGAAGTGAATACCACTGTACTTCTCATCACAACTTACTTGCAAGTAATCATTAAGCTTGCAATACAACTACACTTCTGCCTTTAGGTCTATCGCTCTAGGAAAACATCACCTGTATATAATCTCAGTTTTCCTATCTGTAGAAGGGAAACAATGAGAAAAGCTTGCTTTATAGTCGCTGAGTTTTTCAGATGGTGAGAACTGTTGCTGTTAATACTGTGGATTCTGAGAAAGAATAAAGACAAATGTGCTAATCTCCATTGTTCCTTTTTTTTTTTTTCCTCCTCAAATACCTGAAAGTCCTTTGTCTATCTCCCACAGGCGTCTGTGTAAGTTGACTCCAAAAGGAGCTACTTCATGTCCTTTGGGTTAGTAATTTCTGCAGATTTATTTGATGTACACAATGTTTTACAAGCTCTCCAGAAAAGCATTTACTAGGAGCAGCAACTAACTGTAAGGCTGAAATGGACATTGCAGAGGCAGCAGGCAGTACAAACAGGAAAGCACAGGGGAAAACGTAGCCAGGGATCACCCATGTCCCCATTAGAACTTCCACATCTTAAATGGTTAGAGAAGAAAGTAAAGAAGACAGATATTTTAAAAGAATTATTATAAACTTATTATGATTACTCAATTTAAACAGGACCTACCATATAAATGGAATTATTATTTTTTAAATTCATTTAGTTAAAAAAAATAATGTTTGCAGTGGCCCTTTAAATTGCCAGCCAAACATTCACACATTTAAAAGAAAGCAAGATATTATGGTCATTTGAAAGCTTATGATTGTTATGCCCTATTCCATTTTATATATGGGTTCTATGATTTATTGACATCCGAGTATAAATGGTTCTTTATTTTCTATTCATCCTAACCTTGGTCAAATAATACCACCCTACTTCTCTTCACAATATTTTCCTAATATCTCAGCTCATTTAATTCTATTGATCCACTGAAGAGTATAATGGCAATGAAACTGGAATTAATAGCACCTCCCTTCTCCAATGCTAAGAGCTTTCCTATTTAGCCTGTGGACCATCACACAAAATCATAAAAGTAGACAAAAAAGCAGACTGACCTTTATCAGCTACTATTGTGTTGCAAAATTCAGCAAAGACCAGAACATCATTTTCAGTTTTATGGCACTGTTTTCTTAAATAATAAGGGGAATGGGGGGGAGGAACTGACCCCTGTTCAGCATTTACTTAAGCAGAATTGGCATTAATAGAGTATTCTGTCAAAAATTCAAGCCCAGGAAAATGTATGGCTTTGTCCACAGCAGCAGCTATCTTAGTAGATTGCACTGTCACTGCTTCACACAAAGAGCATTGCAACACCATTAGTGGACATAAATAATGCACAAGCTCTTATGCAGTACTCAGCTAAGTGCATGGAAACCTTGGGCTCCTGTTGTCAGAAATTCAATGGATTAGTACCTAGATTTATTTTAAGTCTGTAAAGCACTTTGTTCTTGACAGCGTTCAAAGTAGAAAGAGTGCTATCCTGAATGTGCATCTTAATACTGTCATTCTTGTCTTGTAAGAATAGATGAAATATGGGATGCAATACTTCTTTTTAATATTTAAAAGTTTTCACTGAGCGGACGCAGTGCACACATACCCACACACACATATATATATGTGTGTGTGATTATAGGTATATTTATAAGAACACAGTAACCCATGGTTACTTTATTGATCTGGAAATGCAAAAGACAGATTTGCAATGTAATTTTAGTAATGAAGAGTACCATCACAATTGCAGATTATGAAAACAAATACTGATAAACAAATATATTATCATTATTACCTGTTTTTCTTTGTAAATGAGATGTACCCTCTGCCAGATTCCTATATAAATACCACATTTCCAGTTCCATTACAATACAAAGTACTTAGCTTCTACAATGAGAATTACTGGGAAGAGATCATATGGTTAACTGAGATGATCATGAATATTTTAATCTAATTACTAATATTGAGAACTTATCATATCAAATAGAGTAGTGTTCTTGTGCAAGTTTACAACAAAATGTCAACTTCCTAGTTTAAAATAAAGCAAAACAAAACAGAAAAAAACCCCAGAACTTTTCAAAACCATTATTTAAAAGCATGTGAAATATGTACAAGAAATTGCTTTACAGCAATAGAGACTGTGGGGTCTATTTGCCTCTCGATGTTCTGGAGAGTTAAGCATGATAATCCCCCATGCATTGAGAGGATAACAGGACCCTTTGTGTAGATTAAAAGCAGTTTTCTATTGATATCAGGGTGGTAATGCAAGAACAGCAATATCTCATGTGAAGGTCAATCTTTCACAATGCCACTAAGACATAAAATCTTCGTTTGAAATAATAACAGTTACCTTTTCTCTTTGCCTGCATGGTCCATGAATTTCCACACAATTCATTGAATCAGCAGTCAATGAGCTATTCATTATTGAACCAAGTGATTTAAAAGTCACAATATGTACATCATTAATGCCCATTTGGAAAAAAATGTCAAATTCCAGAAATCTTGGTAGGATTTGAAATACGCTAAAAACATATTGCAGTATCTACACAATAATCTTTGAAACATAAAATCAGAATTGCTTTGTTGCCAACTTTTTAATATCTGTAGCAAATCCCACCCTCATCCAAGGGAAAATGAACTGTTTATCCCCTTAACTACTGGAAGATATATGAGCTTGCGTATTCAGCATGCAAAGTTCTCCACCAAGTCTGAAGGTATTGCAGTTTGTATAGCCTCATGTTCTACTAATTGTAACAGAATTTCTGTTAAAGCTGTTCCCCAAGTCCTCTGTACTGTACCTCACAAAAGAAAGCTCTTTTTAAAGAGAGAAAAGAGATACAAGAGATGATACAAGAGAGAAGAAGAGATAGGAGAAAGGAGAGAGGGAAGGAGGAGGGGAGGGAAAAGGGAAACTCAGGGAGTGAAAGGAAGAAGGAAGGGAGGAAGGGAGGAGGGAAGGGAGAGAGAAAAAGAGGGAAAAGGAGAGAGGAAGAGAGCCCAGTAAAAAGAGAGAGAAAGAATAAAGCAGAAGAGAGAGGCAGAATGAGAGAAAAGAATAGAGAAAGAAAGAAAGAAAGAAAGAAAGAAAGAAAGAAAGAAAGAAAGAAAGAAAGAAAGAAAGAAGAAAAAGAGAAAGAAAAAAGAAAGAAAGAGCAAAAAAGAAAGGCAGGAAGGAGAGAAAGAAGAAAGAGAGCAAAAGGAAGGAAGGGAAAGAAAGAAAAATATGTTTTGTTCCTATGTTACAGGATTACTCCTGTGTAAAATATTCATTTGGCTTTAGTTATTTTTTAATATATAGTCTTTAAACACTTTAGCATGAAGCCTGAAAATATTAAAACTTTTAACAGATACGTGCACCTAAAATGCCGGCTGTGCTCATTAAACTCAACTACAACAGGTACCAGGCAGCAACGAATAAGATTGCAAGCCATGATCAATAGGTGGCGCTTTTCCCCTTTCTGATTTCCTTCAGCCCCTACTCACAGAAAAACCGTTTTCGTAAGTATTTTTGAAAAACCTACATTACTTTTTAAAAACTTGCATTCCTTATGAAAAACAGGAAATTTTGATCAGTTCATAGACCATTTTTTGGAGTGCTATAGAAAAGCCGACAAACTTACACCACAGCTGCACAAATCATGGAATTTATGACTTTGGTACAGAAGTTAATATTTTCCAATATTATTGAGAAACTTGATCTTAATCCCATGGCTGGTATAGTTTTTTAATTGATTATATATCATATTAAAATGACATTTGAATATGGGAACACACTGCCTATTGTTTAACTATAGATGAATTTTAATGTAGCATGAAAAAATAAATATTAAAACAAAATATGTTAACTGTAAGCCTGAAATTCTGGTTCAGCTGTGAAACCTATTTTTACATCACTGTTTAAAAGATTTCATCTTGGTCTCGATAAGAAAGGAAAGGGATGTCTTCCTTGAGAACAGAGTTATTTAGAACTCTGCCTTACATTCACAAAAAGGACAGGGTACATACATACTCATCTACGCAGATCACATGTGCACACAAGGGCACATTGTATATTCATATACAGAATCCTATTATTCCCAAAGTAGAGTTATTTTAAAAGCAAAGAGATAATTGATTAGCAGTGCAAGACATTTTCTAGTGCTGGAAGGCAAAGTAAAGTTTCTTATCTAGTTTCTGTTATCAATATCTTAAGACGCAAACTGCATTTCAAGAGCAAAATTATGATATCATGATAAGAAGTTTCAGCCGTAACTAGGAGTTTTGCATTGATTAATAACTGGAGTTGGAAGGTAAGAACAGCTTCCCTTTTAAGAGAGAAGCTCTCTTTTCAAGGAGGTCGTCCTACATCATGGAAAGCACAAAACTGAAGATTAAGTGGTTTGTAATGTTATGAAATTAGAGTAGTGGGTGTCAATAGCTTCATTCTATGTTTTTTTTCTGTGCACTGCATACTTGAAGTAAATTACCAGATTAAAAAAGGAATTCATGTTAATAATTTACAAATTCCTGCAAGTTACGATTTTTACAGAAAGATAAAATTACCTGAGAATAATTTAAAAGTACAATTATGGTTGGTATATTTATAAACTATAAAAGTAAAAAATATAACACAGAATCACAGTATGGTTGAGATTAGAAGGAACCTTTGGAGGTCATCCTGTCCAACCCCCCTGGTCAAGCAGGGCCATCTAGACTCAGTTGCCCAGGACTTTGTCCATATGTTTTTTGAGTATCTCCAAGGATGGAGACTCCACAAACTCCCTGGGTGACCTGTAAATATCTATAAAGTAAGACTTTTCAGTTTGCTAGCCAAACAACTGCAAATGTGATATTGGATTTGAAACTGGCTTCCTAAAATGACTAGGGCAAATGTTTCTTGCCCACTTTATAAATTAACAGTCTTCCTACCTTTCAAGTAACTCTTCATTTAGGCACATTTCAAATCAAACAATATGTTTGTCCTGTTTGATTCCGTAGCATCTTTATATGCTCTTTGGTACCCTGTGAAGATAGAAGGAATATGTGATATACGTCATCTAGCTAATTAATATTTTTCAACAACCAACCTGGCACCCTCCAACATGGTAGGATTGTGACAGAAGAAATATAGCGTGTTTCAGTAAGGGAAAGATGATTAGTGGTGTCTTGAGAGTAGAGACACCACCATGGGACACGAGGGAAAGAAAAGGGAATATGGAGACAGGCATATTGAGGCAGAGCAGGGGGACATCTTGCCAGAGACTTCACTGGGCCCCCTATTCATTTGAATTTAACACTCCCTGTCTAATAGCAGGCACAACTTACCCCTTTTTCTTTGTTGTCATATACTCCGATTCAACAAACCATATACATGAGAATTCAAGTCATACGCATGCAGCTACATAAGCATTTGTGGAAAATGGACTGTAACTGGTATCCTCAATTATCAACATATTGATTTTGCAGGCCTAAGGCTCCCATTCCTCTTACACACTGTTTTGCTGAATTTGGAACCAGTCTAAACATACTGCAACCAAAAGCTTATTAAAATATATACTATTGCATCCAATAGAATACAATGGGTGAAGAGGAAGGAGCTAGAACAAAATATAAGACTGCCATGTCTTATTTAAATGCAAGTTTGCTTAATTTTGCCTTGTGTTTGAATCTTGCATTGCTTTAGGCTTGGATAATAAAGGGGGCTGGTCAGATTCACTTTTCTTACTTGCCAGTTTCTAACCAGTTTTTTATTTTCAGGCACTTAGACATTACAAGCATGAGAACAAATATCAACAGATAGATACATAGATCTTGTTATTGTTTCTTAATATGTTCACCCTGTAGCATATAGGTAAACTTAGAACTGTAGAAAATATGGTATTCACTAAAGTGAAATACCTTTTTTTTTTTAAAGCAGCTTCATTTGGGATTTTTTTTTTTTTTTTTTTTTTTTTTTTGAGTGTGAATATTTCCACTGATCAAAGCTTCCACTAAGAGTTATTTCTTAACACCTACGTATTTGGCCAAATATATCTACATCGTGCCACTAAAATCTGTGGAAATTGATTCAAAAGTCATATGTGTACTTGCTAAATATGTCTTTGCATCATATCTATGAGAAAGGAATTGTCCTTTACAAGTGGGAGTTTTGCTTTATCTCTTTTAAAATATATAATTATTTCTTATGAATATGTGTGTTTACAGTATAGTCTATAATATACTGTAATTTACCAGGCAAATTATCACTGCTTCACTATACTTAACGTAATAGCAATGATTAACTATGTGTTTGTAGATATATTTTCCGAGAGTTTCAGAATTTTATCAATGCCATTCACTTTGATATTGCAGCAGCTGGTGGCTTAAACTTCATGAAGTACTTTAAAGTTACCATATCCATTTTTTCAGGTTGGGTTTTCCTCCTAGGTATAAATTTAAATCTTAACTTAGAGTTAAATTTTCTCTAACATTTTTTATTTAAAATACTTATTTTTCATTAGTTTTCAGATCATTAATTTTCAAAAAAGTACATGTGTGTACATATATATATATATACAAAAAAAATAGAATACCAAGTGATCCTAACTCAGGAATGATGCCTGGAAATGAAAGGAAGAAGTAGATACAGCTTATTCCAGAATTCAACAAGCTGACAAGTGGACTCTGAGCACAGAAAAAAGCATTCCTATAGAATTCCATTTCAATTAAAAGGTATCCCTTAAAAAAAATTGTTCCGTTTACTTGACATCTGTCAAAAAGCTTAGATGACAGGCATCATTCCTCAAACTAGTCCGCCTACTAGGATCTAATCAATCTGTCCAATTTACCATTCATAATTTGCATAGTTTACTGACTGCTTCAATCCATATTCTATCTTGTATTTTCTCATCATCCACTTTCAGTAATCGTCAAAAATTTAAGTAAGAATTTTATCATTCCCTTGATAACATTGGTAAATCAAAAAAAAAAAAGACAAGGAAAACTGAGCTTCTAACTTTGCATGCCAGTCTTAGACCTTTTCTAGCAAAAAGGGAGAGGAAATAAACATTATCTGACTGTATTTTTAAAGCACAGGGTAATGAATTTGAAGTTCTCTGAGAAACCACAGAACTAAGAAGGAGGGTGGTCTCATCCCAATCTTCATTTTGTTTTTTCATGTGGGATTTCTGTTGATTTTTTATGTAGATGGATCGCTGTAGAGGCTGGAAGATTTTTGAAACTAATGGGTACATCTCTAATTCATTTATTACCCAATGACTTGCTAGTTTAAAGTCTTAGTTAAAAAAGTGATGAGAGCTACTATAACTTCTGAGATCTGAGAATGGATCCCCTTTGGCCATGCATTTTTTATACTTATAACATCCACCTACCCTAGCTGTTATGTCCTCTTTCTCACCATTAGCCTGTATGTGTACTGCATAGAGATTTCACAGTTCTGCTGTTTGCTGGGATGTGCCTGTGTATCTGCATGTTGTGAGCCACTATAAAACAGTATATATGTGCTTTGGAATTTAAAAAAAAAGTCCAGAAATGTAAATGCATGAAAATGCTGGAAGTTGATGGTATAGGTTCCTGGTCTGAGTAATTTCTCTCTAGTTTCATTTTGTATATTTGTCCTTCAAGGTAGATCCCTAAAAGAAATTCAGTTTGTCTTTAGATATCTATGTATTAATAGTTATCTGTCTGTAATAAGCTTGCTTTAAACAAAACCAAAACAAAATAAAAAAAAAAATTAAAAACCCAAGCTGCCAAAATCTTCTACACCTTAATCCAAAACCTAATACTTCAGCTTTGCCTTAAACCCCAGCTTAGGTCATTTGCAAGATTAACACTGGCTATGGAGACATTTGACCATCTGGTAACTAAAATTTGCTATAGATTTCCATGTAACTAAAACCCAGTCTGACAAGGACCTACGGTGAAGCAAGTTCCCTAAGAAATTTCTAGTGTAGCTATATCATTAAAATACCTTTTGATTTTTCCAAGATCAATGGTGTCCTTTTTACTGAAAAAAGAGAGCTATATATTCTTTCCAAGAATAAAGGCACATATAAAACTCCTCAGTAGTCAACAGAAAACTAAACATTTCAGAAAGCTTCAACAGTCATATGGCAGGGGGTATTGGCTACCAATTACACACAGTTTGATGACCATGGGAAATTCTGTGATAAATCTGTTACTGCCATCAGTGCAGAGTTATGTTCACATCTCTGCTGTTTTCTGTTCATTAGAACCGTAGCTCAGCAACCCCTTTCAGATTTTTAGATTAATTCAATCCTCATTTAGATGTTATTGGAAAATCTGCAGGTATGAGTCTTGTGCCATTGCTAACCTACTTCAGCTTTCTGCATCCTAATTTTCCCTTGTATTTTTACTGCAAAAGCTAGATATATAAACAAGCATAGTCCCAAAAATTAAAAAGAACCTTTGAAACTATCTTTTGATAACCTGTGTATGCAATAAATTCTGCTACCCTCTTTGCAGTTTGCCTTTAAAGCAGAAAATCACTATGTATTTTGTCACAGAGGCTAATAAAGTTAATATAACAACCTAATTTAAAAATATAACCATAATGATTTAAGACACATGATTAGAAGTTTGATGTCACAAACTTTAGTCATCAGTGTAACATTTATAGTTCAATAGCCGCATTGTGTTTGCAGAATTAGCTTCTCTTTCTGTGTTAGAATCTAAGATGAATGTGTATATTAAAAACTCCTGTATTCACATTGCATAAATATGCAAGAGCATTTTTAATAAAATTCTTTATATCACCTTTAGTTCCATTCTATTACTCTCACATGTAATATACCTAAATGGAGATCACCTGTAGAGATTGAACCTGAAACCTTTAATATGAGGTTTCTTCCATTTGAAAAAAAGGAACTCAATCTGCCAATAATACTTGCAGATCATATTCTTGTGGTCTAGTCATTCAACTGGGGATATAATATAGATATCCAGTGTAAAAGCAAGATCACACGGCTATCTGGATCATTAGTTTTTAATTACTTTGGACATTGGTCTTTCAGCACTGACTGAACGAATGAGTACTACAGTTATAGGTACGGCCAAAGGAGATTGGTTTGATTGGTCGTAAGTTTAATTCCTGCTGATGCCCTACTGTGGAGCCTGCTATTGGTTTACAAATGGAAAAAGTAGAAAAATTCTATGTATCTTGAGGTATATTTATATTTATGTATTGCATTGTGTGCAGGTACCCAGCTGCTGGCAGTGGGGGCTACAGGGCAGCCTCTGTGAGGAGAGGCGGGGGCTGCCCTGTGCCAGACACAGCCTATTCCAGCCGGCTCCAATGGATCTACCGCAGGGCACGGCTGAGCCCCGCAGCCAAAATGGGGACACCTTGGGGAAAATGTGCTTAAGGGCAAAATGCTGCACAGCAAAGCGAGGACTAAGGAAAAAAAGTGTGAGAAACAACCCTGCATACACCAAGGTCAACAGAGAAGGAGGGGAGGGAGTGTTCCATAAGCCGGAGCAGAAATTCCCCTGCAGCCCATGGGAGAGATCACAGTGGAGCTGGTTCATCCTGAAGGACTGTAGCTCATGGAAGGGCCCATACCGGAGCAGGGGAAAAACATGAGGAGGAAGGAGCAGCAGAGAGGAGCTGTTACAGACTGACCACAGCCCCCATTCCGCATCCCCCTGCACCATTCCAGAGGAGGAGGAGATCAAGGAATCAGCAATGAAGGAGTGAAGTTGAGTCTGGGAAAGAAGGAGCAGATCCAAAGGTATTTTTAATTTTTGTCTTTGTTTTTCACCATCCAACTCCGTTTTTAATAAATGGGGAGTAATTTAAATTAATTTTTTGGAAGTCGAGTCTGTTTTGCCTGTGCAGGCAATTGGTAAGTGATTCCCAATCTCTGTCTTGACCTGTGAGCTTTTCCATCTTATTTTCTCCCCCTGTCCTGTTGAGGAGGGGGAGGAAGAAAGCAGCCGGGTGAGCATCTGGCAGCTGGCCGAGGCCAACCCACCACAATGTATATGTGTATATACACACACTATTTTAGGTATATTACTAATAATTTATATTTAAAAC
Organism: Gavia stellata; assembly: GCF_030936135.1. Taxonomy (NCBI): domain Eukaryota; kingdom Metazoa; phylum Chordata; class Aves; order Gaviiformes; family Gaviidae; genus Gavia; species Gavia stellata. Next base: position 44,034,807 of record NC_082594.1, read on the forward strand.
AAAATCATTGCTTTCTGCAATGAAGTTGCCAAGATAATATCATTTTAGTTAATATCAAAAGCTCACTGTATTTATGTTATTTTTTGTTTTGGTTTGTTGTAAGACCAAACTGAATTATTATTAAACTAAAATTCTGCAGAAACATCCTGAAGATCCTACACAGTTTCTCACAGTTCTTTTAATGAATGGTGTCCTCCAATCTGAAAAGAAAGATTTGAGGATTGTTTTCCATGCATCATTTTAAAACTTCATTAAATATATCTGCTAAATTAGAGTTAAAAAGAGATATTTGGGCCAGATTCCGAAGTAAATCTGTATAAGTCTCTAAACTTGAATAGATCAGAACTCATTTGTTCAAGATGGGATCTGACACAAAGTATCTATTTCTAGTTCAAAGTTATAAACTTCACTTTGTTAGAAATTAAAGCACAGAAAGCATAAAAATTTCAAAAGTAACTATTAACCTACTATCGGAAAAACAACAAAAAACATTATTTAGTCTGGTCAGGTACAATGGAATAATATTATTTAAGTCAAAGATGCGTTATAAATCAAAATTTTCCATAGTATGAACTGTAGCTCAGTTAATAATTAACAGATTAGAATATTGGGAAGTAAAGAATGACATAGTGGTTTTAAAAGTATTCACCCCATGGGTGTTCGTGTAAAAATGAACATCAATTTACTGGCTATGAAATAATTAAATTATGCTTGAAAATCCACAGCACTGTAATTGCCAACCTAGTTTGCTGCATGACTTTCTCAGGATTACAATACAAAGCATTCATCCACAACAGGTAAAATTGTTCTTGCAACTCTTTGAGGTTACTGAAGCTTCATATTTTACCTTGTTTTGTTCAGGAATCTATCACATCAATTTTTTTTTTTTTCTTTCTGAAATGAACTGATGAACCAATGTTTCTTTTAGGATAACAGTAACGGTTAATATATAGTAATGTCTTTATTGATTTCTTCCAGCTGAACTTCAATTAGTACTGCTCTCTAATTTAACTTTAGCACTGTAGGCTTTTCTAGAATGTGAAACAGAACCGAGGCAAAAAACAGCAGTAGAGGCAGGCGTTATTAGTATTAGTTGCATGGCTCATAACGCTATGCCTCTCAGGCACAAACGCATCTTTTGTTTTTTCCCCTGAAAAGACAAAGGCAAAGCTAAAAGGTGTTAGGACAGTGTCTTGGCCCTATTCTAAGTAAAATAAATGAAAAAGGGTTAATTCTGTTTGTGAGGAGGAAGGGAAACACTGAAACCATGGAGGGAAATAGACAGCTACTTGTTAGTTAAACTCTTCAACACCAGAAGTTCACGAATAACACCCAGAAGTTGGAACTGCGAGACTAGCTGCTAGACTGACTTCAGAAAGATGGTATTTAGATTCTGACCTTGTCCCTAAGACTTTTTTTAATCTTGTGATTATTTTTTTCATCTTAAAAACAAACAAAAATTATCACGGAAAAAAAGTACCTGAGAGAGAATTTCAAGGTACATGTCCTCATCCATATGTCATCATATGTTCAGATTGATCCCATTCGTTACTGTCACCCTATACAAATGCCTGTCTGTGCTGGATATAGAGAAAGGTAAATGCAGCTATGCTCCTGAATTCTGGGAGAAAGTGTCTTGCTTCCATATCTGCCTTCCTGAGCAGACTGGCTAAAAGATACTTTTTTAAAAAGACAAGAGAGTGAGTTCCTTTCCTTTTTTTGTTTCCTTCCTCCCCTATGTCATTTGTGCACTACTCTAAAAGAGGAACTTGGACAAAATCTTCCTTGACAGACAGGGGTTGTACTCAGAAAGTCGGGTAAATATTCTGATCACTGAGCTTTTATATGAAAATGAGAGCTGATCTTTTCCTTCTGACCTCTTAAATGAAAGCAGCTACACTTGCACTGTTTAATAAGCCCCATTCTTCTTAACTGCACATGGAGTTTCTCTTAAGAAGCCCTAGTAGCTGAAGTGCTTCTGATTAGATGTAAAAAGGACTAGTTTCTGGAGTCTGGTGGGATTTCAGCATCCTGTATGCACGAGATACAACCTCTCAAAAGAAGTAGCAGCTGTGTACACTTGGTTTTCAGATTTGCAGCTTTCAACTTGGGGGTTTCAACTGAAGGAACTAATTCCAGGCATCCAAATCCTTTCCTAGATCTGGCCATGTTTTTGCACAGTATGCTGTTAAGCACCTTTGCACAATAATGGCTAGCCTTGCCAGCCTATATAGCTTGAAACTTTGTAGAGGCAGAGTTCAAATTGAAACCATACCCATCCTCAATTTCCCTTTTTTGGCAGGCCAGCTATATCATTCTGGGATCACCCCAAAGTGCTGGCTGACACATAAAGCATAATCAATCAAAGTGCTAGCTCAGGTAGCTAATGTAACAGTAGAGACCTAGAGAAGTTGAGGTGTAATTGTGTGGAGAGTTATCAGGAGTAAATACAGGTGTCTACACTACAGACACCTCCATGGGAGTTAGCTGAGTGACTAGCTGAGCTAGCCATTCTAGCTTCTCCTTATAGTCAATGTAAAGCTTCTATGTTTCACAGAATCACTAAGGTTGGAAAAGACCTGCAAGATCATCAAGTCCAACCTTAAAAAAAAAAAAAAAAAAAAAAAAAACAACCACCAAAAAAAACACCACACCACACCACACCACACCAAAAACCAACCCACCCAACACCACACAGCACCATGCCCATCAAGCCACATCCCACAATGCCACATCCACACGCTCCTTGAATACCTCCAGGGAGGGTGACTCCACTACCTCCCTGGGCAGCCTATTCCAATGTTTCACTACTCTCTCAGTAAAGAACTTTTTCCTAATATCCAGCCTGAACCTCCCCTGGCGCAACTTGAGGCCATTTCCTCTAGTCCTGAATGTAAAATGCATCTTATATTTATGCATATATATCAAATTAGTCGAAAAAGTGACTGTGACAGTCTAGTCCTCTCTGGTTTAGACAATTGCCATCATGTACATCTGGCCAGAATAAACCCAAAAAATGGCTTTGTCAACTCAATTGGTAATAAAAAAACCCCACATTTTGATATAGACAACCTGTTTACTGCCAAGTCAGTTACCTCCTTTTTGCTGGAAAGCAACCGATAGAATGGCTGTGAAGTTCTGAACTGACCTAAATTAGTAAGAATTCTCTGATCCTTCTCAGCATTAAGTCTTTGAATAGCACAGAGGTTCTAAAAGGTCTTTCCGTGACTCTGACTCTTGACATTATTTGTTCACCCTATGTTTCAACACAACTACCTCTGAACACAAGATTTTCTTCATCTAATAACAGACTTCACAAGAAACATGAATAATTGAGGATTATCTATGATACTAAAATAAGAAAGTAGTTTCTGAAAGGGTGAATTCATGCTTTTTGTGAATACCTTCCGCTGTTCCTCTAGAAGCATATCTATCCTAGGAGATGGAAGATAACTGGAGACTGGTTTCCAGGCTCATTAAAATATGCATTATTCTCCATCATCAGATTAGACCAGAAAAATATAAAACATATTTGCAGATTTTTAAAGCTATTATATGTATGAAAAATACTATTTTTTTTATTCTTGAAAATGCAGATTTAATGAATTTTGCCACATCTCTTAAGTTAAAAAAGTTTAAATAAAATGATAAATAAATTATCTCTAGCACAAACAAACATTTTTATGTATTTTCCATAAAAGACAAAGCAATTCTGTTCTCTGAAGATTATACTAGTCTTAACCTAGTTATGGTTGAAATGAATATGAAAATACAAATATATTAAAACATTTTGCTATGATATATGTATTGTAAATAAATTGCTCAAAATCACTCCAAAGCATGTCTTCTTAAATTAAATAATTTACAAGTCTTTGCAATGTTCTAAATAAAAACACGTAATTCCTATTCCATATTTACATAAATAGTCTGCATAATTGTTCTTTTAGCATGGTTACTGCATTGGTTGATTTGACTAATATTAAATATGTATGAATTTCCTGCTATTCCCTAGGGCTCTCAGAAACAAGACGAATCTCAAGAGACTGGTTTAAAGTTTAAATTTAAAGAAGAAAACCCTTACAGATCCAAGCATCTTTGAATCTATTTTCAATTGTTGAAGTCTAATTTTCACCTCAAGTAAACATTTAATAAATAATTATTACTTGAAGATTTACAAGTAGAGCCAAGATTAAGTAAATTATTTATGTCTCTTGTTTCAAGCTTTTAGACAATTCTACATCCACCCAAACAATAAGTAGGACATGATTGATCTTAACCATATTGGCTTTTTGTAACACTATTCACACTGATGAATTAAAATTTTCCAATCCAGCTGACCAAGTAACTAAGTTTCAATATTAGTCTTGGAAAATGCAATTCTTATAACACTGTCCTCCAGAAATTGCTGATATCTTAGGTAGCTGCAGATAACAACTTATGATAACTATCAATAATCACATTTAAATAGCACAAGTAACATTTGGTCATGCTGGTAAGGAGTTAATCATTTGTTATGCATGAAAGAATCTTGTGAGTTATGATACAAGTGTCATCATTGATGGACTTGACATTGCCATTGTTACAAGTGGTGAGCTTATGCAGAAGTCAGTGGATTTGCGAAGTAAGTATATCATCCTGTTAAAAGAAGACTATATTTTTTTAAGTCTGATTATATATATCCCTCATTATATTACTTGCTCTTGCATTCTCAAGAATGTCTTAGTCTTAAATACTGTACATGCTGAAGCCATGACTGCATGTATATGTACGTTTGTCCTACAGTTTATAGAACTATATAATTGATAACAACCCTATGTTGAGTTCCCTGGGAACACTGAAACAGTTCTTGATAACATCTTAACAAGACCTAATCTTACACTCTTTGAGTACACTGTAGGCATATGCTGCAGAGTGGTAAGAATTTTAACGGCAAGAGCACCAGATGGGAAGCTGGTCCAGTATTAGAGCACTATCACTGCATGTAGGAGAACTCATAGCTGAGGTTGTTCTAAACTGCTTCTTAAACCAGTTCTTAGTCAGCTAATGACGAAGCACTCCAAAAGCACCTGAGCTGTAAAGGGGAAAAAACCAAAAAATAAACAATTGTTATCATTGTTATCAGGGCTTTTGGTCAAACTATAACAACAGGCTGTTTAGAAACCATCCCTCATTACCATTGGTTATATACTCATGCGTGTCAGTTAACTTTACTGCAAACGTTTCACATTTACGCAAGTGAAAGGCAATTCATTTCAGCTTCAGGTCTCTATGTAAAATAGACCATGCAATTCTAGTAAGTGACACCTCTGTTAATCCCTCCTAAAGTTTAGTATGTGACACACAGGTGTGGCGAAATGCCTTACTACCAGTAATAACCATTATGTTTTCCTGAATCTGTAGATTATAAACAGATACTGGATATTTTCCAGTCTAAACAGAAGCCAAAGTTTATTCATATTATGGTTAGAAAAAATAAAAATAAAATTTGAGGTGACTTCAATGTGAGCCAAGTAGTGTAATGAACCTATAAAACGCTTAGTGAGATGCAGTCAGGCTTGCAGATGTGTTTACAAAAAGGAATGTTCTAGTTTCATATTTATTATGAGCTTTCTCTGATTTAAGACTACTATATATTGAAACTGAGTAAACAGGTCTTTATTTACATAAACGTCAGCATATCAAAACCAAACTAAACTGAAAAAAAAAAGTCTTTCAAAACAGTATTATCTTCAGTAAGCTTTCTGTAATTAGGGAATAAAGAAACCTCACTGAACCTAAGAAACAGTTCAGAAAGGCTATTAGAAAAAAATCAATACCTTTAAAAATAGTAATGCAAAGATGGGATTCTAAAATGCTGTTCGTTGGATTCTGACTGAATGAAACCATCAAAGTGCAGCACTCCAGTAACATTTTAATAACACATTCAGGTGGTAATATAATAGATAGGCAGCTTTTTGCATTATAGTCCAAATGTCTTGATGCATAATTCTAGTGTACGAAAAAAGAATTCATACAAGTAACCTTGCATAAGCGGGTCTTTACTTCTCCAATAGCTGAAATATAGAATGTTGATGAGACTCCCCTTTTATCAAAGCAAAGGAAGTGCAATTGCATTGTAAACCCTAAAGCAGTGGTAGGGTAGGATTTTATATTCATTTTCAGAAGGGCAGAGGACTAAACAAAGTACAAAGCAAGGGATATTTGAGTCTTTCATGGGTTAAAACTGCAATTCTGTTCTCAAAATGTTAGTAGGATTTTAATGACTTCAGCAGTGGGTAGGCCTAGACCGAATGGGTTTTGTCAATGAGATATTTTCTTCTGTATGTTGACTAAAATCAAATACAACCAATTTCAAAAAGGCCTCAGCACCTCCTGAGAAGTTGGCTCTTTGACTGTTCCCATTGAAGTCAATAGCAAAACTCCCTTTCACTTGTGCAAAAGAAAGTCTTAAATACATGATTCTTAAGTGAGCATTTTCCAGGCTAATTATGCAAAAGAATGGCTCATTCTTTGCTTCCTTGAATGGCCATAATATGAATTGATTAATTTAAGGACAATATTCCTACTGTTAAACTGGTTACTTTGCATAGTAACAAATAATCATCATCAAGGGAAATTATTTTGGAACATAGTTCATACTGTTTATGGCATACAAATACAAATGATAGGAAAATGTTGTATATCTGTTCTGCTGCTCCTTTGGGAATGTTGTAATCGCAGGAGAAACTGGCCAGTTCTAGCTTGGATAAAATGTATTCAGTTTTCCTGTGTTTAGTTCCCATATGTTCTGGTCCTCAGGAGATCTGAGTTTTTCCATTATTTAATGGGGCTTCTACCACCTCCCTTGGGAGACTATAATGTAGTCCAATAAATCACACCATTAAGGCAGCTTTTCAGTTTAAATTTCCTTTTTTTAGATATACATCATCCCTTTTATGTAGTTATATCTCCATGTATCGTCACAAACCCTTTTTTCAATTATTTTTACGTCACTTGTTAATAAAATCCAGCAAAACACCAAAGGACTTACAGCCAAAAGAGTGAATTGATAAGATACTACTGTACATTTATGAGCAAGGCTGCATAGAAAAAGACAAAATTAAATTTGTTTCAAGCGTAAGTACTGCAGAGCGAGTGAGACAGAATACTTTCAACAGTTTAGTCTTCCCATGTGCAAAATGGTAATTCCAGAGAAGCATCCTCATCATGTGAAATATGAGCATAAACTCCAACTACAGTATAAGCACCTCTTTATACTTTGGTTTCAGAAACAGAGACCAAAAAGAGGCCTAGTCAAAGATTTTAAGTGTATGTCAGATCTCTAAATAGTTAGTATGTATTCTGCTTTAGCTCAAAGGGCAGCCCAGTGTTCCCAGTTATCCTACTCCAGCCAAAAACACTTACTCTGACAGCCGCCATGCACCAATGACTTCTGTGGTGAGCCATGAGGCATTAGCCACAGGCCATCAAAAGTCACACACCACTCAGTAACAGCACTCCCTTCCCCTGCTGAGGAAAGGTCTAGGGCTTACGTACTGCAAATACTTACTGCTAATGCAGTTGCAAGGAAAGGGGGACAAATGCCTGACTGGATGTTGGGACTATTTTTGTTGCTGTTTTGCATACACTTGCATGGTCTAATTTTAAGAGAGTCAAGGGTTATTATTTTCTTATTTGATAGTTTCACCCACATTATAGTGTAATGACTGAACCCAGCACTTCTACATGAAGTATAGACAGGAACTAGAGACTGGCAGCATTTTCAAAACCTTTTGAATAGCCAAGAGCATAAATCACAGCGCAAGTCAGGGAGCAGGTGCCCCTAAGCACATTTGAAAAAAAGTATTTGAAAATCAAGCCTTCTGCTGCTAAAGAAACAATCAGTCACACTCAAATACATGCACTAAAGATACAGATGAGCTTTTCATCTCATATTAATTCTTCTAGATTTTAAGGGGGTGGTTGTTGTGTGCTGGTTGGGGTTTTTTTGTTTTGTTGTGGGTTTTCTAACACTTGTACATCATCAGGTTTTCAACTCCTGTACATTGACACTCTTCTCCTGACTTCCCTGTAGTTGTGACAATTTATGTTAGTTGAGGACCTGAACCATCTCTCCCTTCTGAAGGGGAGTGTTTCAATACAAACCTCTGTTCTTCACTGCCAGATCTTTGAAAATATTTATTTCAAAGTGATTCCTGGATTATAAACACAGAAAGAAAAGTATAATCATATGAATGCTACACACAGCTTTACTGAATATACAGTAACTTCACTTGATTTCCCTTTCATATTTGTATCAAGCTGGATATCCATTCTAGACAGACTATCATTTAAAACAAGAGACATACCAAATGAGTAAATGAGGTTATACTACTAATTAGCATACTGTCTTACTGTCTCCTACTACCTCCAGTAAGCTACGAAAATGTGACTTCCATTTTATCACATAGATGAAACAGTTATCTTTCAGGGTTTGAAATTTCTGTGATCTTTATGCTTAATAAGCTCAGTAAAAGGCATTCAAATTACATCACTTTTGTCTTGGAAGTTAAATTGGGAAATATTGTGTTCTCTGAGATGATAAACTCTGTAGAAGATAAATTATCATGAGAAATAGTTTTAATTGATTTACCATAATAAAAGTTATGTGACTTTGAAGTGCAAATGACACATTAAAATGAAGCTACAGTATGTTGATAATACAGTGGCTTCTTTGTTAATGGAATTACTGACACTGCAGATAGTTGCAGAAGAGTTGTCCTCTACCGTTAAGTGAGAAACACTGATGGGAATTGAAGATATACTGTATTTAAATCCAAGCTCAACTTTCCTTCTTCTGTGAGCTCTACATTGATCTCAACAAGTGTAAATGCAATATATTTCAACAACAACACATGTAACATGAGAACAGCTTGAATCTGAAATTTCAATGCTAGGTTTAGAATATAGTTATCCTGGATTTATCATTGTGACTACACTGAAGCCATGGAAAAATCATCAGTCCCTACATCAGTTTTCCCATTTGTGAAATTGAGCTAATAAAACCATTTTCATGCCCAGAGGTGCTGGCCGATAGCTAAATACTGGCATGTGTGTAATCGTCAGAGATATCTAGTGTTCAAAATGAAGGAAAATGCACATAGGTCCTGGACAACCATCCTTGTAAACTTTCTTCTTTTAGCTTTGTAAGGCTAAAGAAGAAACCTAAGAAACTTATAAACCCAGCAGCATAAAACAAAGCAACTTTGTTTTATCTCACTGTTTTCTCATACCACTTATCTCTGTGATCTTTGTCTAGATCATGCAATGATTCTTCTTCCTTTAGCCAAATGTTTTACCTTCTCTTTCTTGTGATTTTACAACCTTCTTCCCCACTCCCAGCATTTCACTCTTTCTTCAGTTCTCTCCTACCTGTGCACCTTTCATTTACTGTTTTCCTTTCCTTGAGAAATGTCTTTCCTGCTTTCCTTTCACACAACAGTATACATTTTACATCCTTTTCTGACCTTTTCTGCGCTGCTGTAGGTCTTATCCAAACTTATCCTTTACCCAGCCCTACATTCTCATTCTTTTTCCTGTACACATAATTCTCTTCCTTGGAGATTTCCTTTACATTTATCTCTTCTTTTTTTTTTCTCATTACAATTTCTGATTTTTTTCTGAGTTTAAAAATACAGTAAAAGAACTTCTGATATCTCATCGTCCTGTTAATTTTGAGAAAAAAAAATCCCATAACTGTCTAAACTATTTTGAATTCATTGGTGTAAGAATCTGTACGTACTCTGTGTATAAGTGTGTGTAGTGGATTAACCTTGGCTGGCCACCAGGTGCCCACTAAGCTGCTCTATCACTTCCCCTCCTCAACAGGACAGGGGGAGAAAATAAGATAAAAAGCTTATGGGTCAAGACAAAGATATGGAGATGACTCATCAGTTACTGTCACAGGCAAAACAGACTTGGCTTGGGGAAGATTAATTTAATTTGTTGCCAGTTAATAACAGAGTGGGATAGTGAGAAATAAAAACAAAACCAAAACCATCCTCTCTCTACCTTCCCTTCTTCCCAGACTCAGCTTCACTCCTGACTCTTCTGCCTCCTCCCCATGAGCAACACAGGGGAATGGGGAACGGAGTTTGAGCTATTCCATAACACTTCATCTCTGCTGGTCCTTCCTCCTCACACTGTTCCCGGGCTCCAACATGGGGTCCCTCCCATGGGAGACAGGCCTTCACAAACTGCTCCTACGTGGGTCCTTCCCCTGGGCTGCAGTTCTTCACAAACTGCTCCAGCATCGGTCCTTTCCACAGGGTGGAATGGATTAGCCCAGCCTGGGTCCCCCACAGGCCACGGTTCTTGCCAAAAAACCTGCTCCTTCATGGCCTCCTCTCTACGGACCACTGCTCCTGCCAGGTGCCTGCTCCAGTGTGGGGTCCAGGGCATATCCACCTGCTCTGGTGTGGGGTCCTCCACGGGCTGCAGGGTGGATATCTGCTCCACCGTGGACCTCCATGCACTGCAATGAGACAGCCTGCTCCACCGTGGTCTTCTCCACAGGCTGCAGGGTGGATCTCTGCTCCGGCACCTGGAGGACCTCCTCCCCCTCCTTCTTTCCTGACCTTGGTGTCTGCAGAGCTGTTTCTCTGACATATTCTCACTTCTCTTTCACTGCTGCCACTCAGCATTTTTTACCCTTTCATAAATATTATCATAGAGTCACCACCAGCATCGCTGATGGGATCAGTTTGGGGCAATGGAGCTGGTCCATTTTGGAGCTGGCTGAAGCTGGCTTTGACCAACATGGGGGCAGTTCCTGATCTCTTCTCAAAGAAGCCAAACCTTCACAACCCTCCCCTACCAAAACATTGCCACATAAACTAAATACAGCATGCAACTATGCAAAAATGCATTCCTGCTTAGAATCATTTTTTTAATTTGACTATCTATTCTTTTGAAAAATAATAAAATGCAGAGTTGGCTATATCATTTCACATACCTATGCTAATAATGCTGGCACATTACTTAAACTTTTCATACTAGGCAATGGACAAATACAGTTAAAATAGTAGGGGTAACAATAAACATCAGGATCTTACTTGTGCACTTATTTGCCAGTTTGCAACACTCATACATTCTACCGCCTTTCAGCTTGGAAAGCTTCTATACATTTTTTTAGTAGCTGTTTAAACAAAAATAGATGTTTATCTCTTTAAAATTTTGCCAGGAAGCTGTCACTTTCCCATTTACTCATGCTATGTTGTGACAGAATGTGTCAGCTTCTTGCACAAATGAAAAGAGATATAGACCTATATTTACTTTAGCTGAAAAATAAGTAGTCATCAATTCTGAGAAAAGTGTTTTCCCATCTGAAAAGATGGATAAATAAAAGAGGTTTTGTGAAGTAACTATTTACCAATGCTTAAAAGGTAGTTGCAAGCCAAATATTCCAGTTCTATTCACTGGTACCCAACACTAAGAGAGTAGATAGACTCATAACATGTAGAATTAGGTATCTGTAGCAAATAAAAGCAGATATCCAGGGAGCTAATGTTCTTATTGAAGCCTTTGATGTTTAAAAGTATCAATAGTAACAAAAAGAGGTAGATAAACCCATGCAAGACTTGCTCTTTTCTCTCATGTTTGAGATAGAACAGAAATGCCAGTTAGAAAATCTTTATTCTATATTATACTCAAATGCTGAAAAGTATGGAAGTAATCACTGGCAATTAAGTAGAACTGGCACACTGCTTTAGGAGATACTTAGAGATATTTTTATGGGTGAGCATACATAAGAAGGAAATAAATAAGAAAGGGGAATAATACATAATATCTGTAACTTTCTCTTTTTGAAAATTCTTTAATCTTGAGCAGTCTCACAGAATCCAAATTTCTACCATGTAATAAGTTAAAATACAAGTTACAATGAAAAAAAACAGTTTTTCAAAATACTAATTGAATACTTAACCACTATGACCAATCAGAGTATGGAATAGCAGAATCCTTAAAATCTATTAAATTCCAACTCAAAAATTCCATGCATCATGAATCCAGGAAAAGAAAATAAAAACTGCCTATGAAACATAAAGGTCAGGTCTTAAAACAGATATCAAAATGAAATTGCAGATCAGCTGAAATCCTGGGAAAACACCCACAGATTTGAAAGGACCAAGGTTTCAGCCTAGACTTTAAATCTGTAAGATAATTTATGATGCAGCACAAAAATGTCTGCATAAGGCATGTTTTGTGTTGCAAAAGGAACATAGTACAAAAATCCCCAAGCCAGTGGAAAGCTACTGAAAAATGTTTTTCTATCCCTGGCTGACACTGCAGTAACACAGCTATACTACTGTCAGTACAAGAGCCAAGGTCATTGTGTATACCACAGAGGCTGCATTCTCTCTTATGTATATGTCTTATTGAATCAATCCATTGAGTCATTTGGCCAAATGATTCCAGGACACCTTACAGCTGCATTAGGGCTGCTCTCCCTTGTCATCTTTACTGAAGTCTTTCAGAGGAGTTAGAAAATGCCAGAGGGATGCAGAGTCCAACCACCCTTCTTCCAGTTCCAGGTACAGGTGGGGAAAGTCTACACAGTGCAGCTTTAATGTGACGCAAAAGTAACAGAGGGCATAGGTCCAGATCTGTGTCTATGATTTAATGAGATTTTATCCATGACAAACACGTTCTTCATAACCAGGCCTGACTATGTCCCTCATGGATATGCAGTATGGAATATGTTAAATTGCTACTGTTTGTATCATACCATGCACTCTGTTCAATGAAGAAACAAGGATATTCAACTTATAACAAGATTTGTCTGTCATCTTTTCTTGAGCACTAGTATGTTTTCAGTCAATAGCGGTATTAACAACAGCTTTATAAAAATACAAAGAACCCTACTCAGGTTGGAAACCCACTTGCTCAATCGCAATATAGAGATAAAATAAGTAACAACCAGATGCCTGTGAATAATCATCATCTGTCAGCTCCCCCCTCACCCAGTCCCTACTCCAATCATCAGGAAAACACATCTTTCAAGAATGTAGTTAAATAATAGGTGGGGTACACAGCTACTGCCATTGCATTTCCTGTCCACTTATCTGTTCTTAGTAACAGCCGCAAGCAGATTTTAGTTCTTTCATTTCATATTGAAAACTTCCATTTCAATTACTTAAAATCATGGAATATCTGAAGCTGGAAGGAACCGATAAGTATTATGAAGTCCAACTCCCTGCTCCTCATAGGACTACCTAAAACTGAATTGTTCAGATGCTCCTTGAACTCTGACAGGCTTGGTGCAATGACTGCTTCCTGGGGAGCCTGTTCCAGTGACCAACCTCCCTCTCAGTGAAGAACTTCTTCCTAATGTCCAGTCTGAACTTCCCCTAATGCAGTTTCATTCCATTTCCACGTGTCCTATCGCTGATCACCAGAGAGAGGAGATCAGCACCTCCCCCTCCGCTGCCCCCCTTGAAAAAGTTCACAGAATCACAGAATCACTACGGTTGGAAAAGACCTGTAAGATCATCAAGTCCAACCATCAACTAACACCACCATGCCCATTAAACCATGTCCCACAATGCCTCGTCCACACATTCCTTGAACACCTCCAGTGAGAGTGACTCCACCACTTCCCTGGGCAGCTTATTCCAGTCTCTCACCACTCTCTCAGCGAAGAAAGTTTTCCTAATATCCAGCCTGAACCTCCCCTGGTGCAACTTGTGGCCATTTCCTCTTGTCCTATCACTTGTCATTTGGGAGAAGAGACCAACACCCACCTCTCTGCAACCCCCTTTCAGGTAGTTCACAGAATCATAGAATCACTAAGGTTGGAAAAGACCTGTAAGATCATCAAGTCCAACCATTAAAAAAAAAAAACAAAAACACAAACAAAAACAAAAACACACCCACAACCCACAAAACACACCACAACCCACACCAAAACAACCCACCAACACCACACAGCACCATGCCCATCAAGCCACGTCCCACAATGCCACGTCCACACGCTCCTTGAATACCTCCAGGGAGGGTGACTCTACCACCTCCCTGGGAAGCCTATTACAACGTTTCACTACTCTTTCAGTAAAGAACTTTTTCCTAATATCCAGCCTGAACCTCCCCTGGCGCAACTTGAGGCCATTTCCTCTAGTCCTGCTGCTAGTCACTTGGGAGAAGAGACCAACACCCACCTCTCTGCAACCTCCTTTCAGGTAGTTGTAGAGAGCGATGAGGTCTCCCCTCAGCCTTCTCTTCTCCAGGCTGAACAACCCCAGCTCCCTCAGCCACTCCTCATAAGACTTGTGTTCCAGACCCCTCACCAGCTTCGTCGCCCTTCTCTGGACACACTCCAGCACATCAATGTCTTTCTTGTAGTGAGGGGCCCAAAACTGAACACAGGATTCGAGGTGCGGCCTCACCAGTGCCGAGTACAGGGGCACAATCACCTCCCTACTCCTGCTGGCCACACTATTTCTGATACAGGCCAGGATGCCTTTGGCCTTCTTGGCCACCTGGGCACACTGCTGGCTCATCTTCAGCCGGCTGTCAATCAACACCCCCAGGTCCTTTTCTGCGGGGCAACTTTTCAGCCACTCGTCCCCAAGCCTGTAGCATTGCATGGGGTTGTTGTGACCCAAGTGCAGAACCCGGCACTTGGCCTTGTTGAACCTCATACAATTGGCCTCGGCCCATCGATCCAGCCTGTCCAGATCCCTCTGCAGAGCCTTCCTATCCTCAAGCAGATCAACACTCCCCCCCAACTTGGTGTATTCTGCAAACTTGCTGAGGGTGCACTCGATCCCCTCATCCAGATCATCGATAAATACATTAAACAAGACCAGCTCCAAAACTGAGCCCTGGGGGACTCCGCTTGTGACCGGCCACCAACTGGATTTCACTCCATTCACCACAACTCTCTGGGCTCGGCCATCCAGCCAGTTTTTTACCCAGTGAAGAGTGCACCTGTCTAAGCCACGAGTCGCCACTTCTCCAGGAGAATACTGTGGGAGACAGTGTCGAAGGTTTTACTAAAGTCCAGGTAGACAACATCCACAGCCTTTCCCTCATCCACTGGGTGGGTCACCTGGTCATAGAAGCAGATCAGGTTGGTGAAGCAGGAATTGCCTTTCATGAACCCGTGCTGGCTGGGCCTGATCCCTTGGTTGTCCTGCACTTGCCCTGTGAGCGCCCTCAAGATGAACCTCTCCATAATCTTCCCCAGCACCGAGCTCAGGCTGACAGGCCTGTAGTTCCCCGGATCCTCCTTCGGCCCTTCTTGCAGATGGGCGTCACGTTGGCAAGCCTCCACTCATCCGGGACCTCCCCTGTTAACCAGGACTGTTGATAAATGATGGAGAGTGGCTTGGCAAGCTCCTCCACCAGCTCCCTCAGTACCCTTTGGTGGGTAAGTTGCAGTTGTAGACTGCAATGAGGCCACTCCCCAGCCTTCTCTTCTCCAAGCTGAACAAACCAAGTGACCTCAGCTGCTCCTTGTAAGCCTTGCCCTCGAGGCCTTTCACCATCGTGGTTGCCTTCCTTTGGACATAGTCTAATAGTTTGATATCCTTCTTATATTGATACACCCAAAACTGCACAGTACTCAAGGTGGGGCCACACCAGTGCAGTGTAGAGTGGAACAATCACCTCCCTCGGCTGGCTAGCTATGCTGTGCTTGATGCGCCCCAGGACACGGTTGGCCCTTTTGGCTGCCAGAGCACACTGTTGACTCATATTCAACTTGTCATCAACCCAAACCCTCAGATCTCTTTCTGCAGTGCTTCTCTTCAGCCTCTCATCCCCCGATTTGTACGTACAACTGGGATTACCTCATCCCAGGTGGAGAATCTGGCACTTGCTCCTGTTAAATTTCATACAGTTGGTGATTGCCCAGCTGTATGACTTGTTTTATGTTACAATGTTCCAATGAAGGGATTATTTCTCATAGTCACTGAAGAGCAGGATTGTGCTTTCAGAAAGGTGGTGGAAAACTCTCCTTGCAAGGATAAACACAAACAAGATAATAATGTGTAGATCTGTAGGGTTTGGTGACTAAGTCCCTGTATCTTCTATGGCCAAACATACGTTTCAGAGCAACTCTGCTAGGGTAAATTCTGAAACAATCTCTTTGCATAATTGCTTTCACCCCGAAGAGTAAGCAGTAAAGTATCCTCACTAGGCACACATGAAAAATTACTATCTGGTTTGATAGTGAACTGGATCTTCCTTATTGTGATGCATTTTTATCTATCATATGGTTACAAATTGGAGGTCAGGGAAATAAATCCTATATATGCATGAATATATACGTATGTATGTATGTGTGGGTGCATGTGCTTTAATAATTCAAAGTCTTTATTTCATCAACACATGAGAAAGAATAAAAGCACAAATGGGAAAGAAAAAGCACTGTATCAAGCTTTGATTAATTCATTTTAATAGCGCAGGAATAATATTCCTGAAGTAAATCACAGAAAACTGTGATTTGGATAGAGGTCATATGCATACCTAAAAAACAATGTAAAGTCAAGGTCATTATATATTAAATTTCTCAAAAATAAACACTTGGGCTTTAGGATATTTATTCACTGACCCTGAAGTGTCAGCTTGACACTGATACTAATGTAGCACACTTGTCTCTGGAGTTTATCCCACTATGCAAAGGTGCCGCTTACGGTGAGAATCTTTCTGAGGTGCTCCAAATGCATTCTAGAAGCCATCTGCGTATTTTTTTTTATTGCTAGGTCTCATAAATCAATATTATGTAGAAACATCCATAATTTCGTATTGTATTAGAAATAGGATAGCCACAGTGCTGCACATTTGAGGTCCTAATTACACTAGTGGTACAGTACTTAACATTTTAAACATTTTCTTGAACAGCTTGAGGTTATTTGGTTTATAAAAACTCCAGACTCTTTCCTCACAAAGCCCTGGGGCTCTGACCTAGTAAAGTTCAGGCTGCTGAAGGTAGGGGAGGAGTCCTACTTGCACTTGCTAATGGATAAATAGTAGAAAACATCAGTGAAGACTAATAGGGAAATGAAAAATCAACTACGTATAACTGACCACAAGCCTCCATGAAACCTCCAGTGATACAACAATCCTTCTTCTTAGTTACATGGGGAAAAGAGCTTATATTACACCCTAGAAGCTCAGAAACTTGTTCTTTCCTGTAGCTCCAGACATTGCTGTCCTATTTCTATCTTATCACAATTCCTGCTTTTGAATACATTTACCGTTAACACTCCCACCTGTCCTCTCGATGTACTCCTTCTCCCACAATAGCACTGTGCAATTCTTTCTGAAGCTTCCCAAGCCAGACAGGAGATCTGTATTAACACCTTTTCTTCTATTACTTTTTTCTATCCACTGTAGTACATGTTCTCATGTACTCTAGCACAAAGGTTACTCTAGTACAGCCATAAGAAAAGGTCATCACTGCAGGCCTTGCAGAGACAAGTCACAAAATGGAAGCTGCCCCACAATGCTAGGGGGTTATACACCCTCTGTATTTAAGCAGCAGGTTAAAGCATTAGGTTCTTGTTAATGGGACAAGTCAGTTCCTAGCATACATGCTATGACTTTTCCTTTCCAGGTTTCATAGATCATGTAGGGAGTTCACTCCTCTAATATAGCTTGTGAAGTTAAATAGCTAATGTTAAATGGTGTGAATAACTTTACTAAGTAATTATTGCAAATCATACAACCTAAATTAGTTATGTGTATAAGAAAATACTGAATTATGTTTTGATAAATTTATTTTATGTCATAGTTTCCAGATACTATTTTCCTTGCCTAAATAAACACTGGTGAGTCAGTGTTTGGTTTTCCCTTTTTCCTGTGAATAAAGATGTCTTTTCCAAAAGCTGTGCATTACTTTATAGTAATGTAGATCACAATATAAAAAGGAAAAAAGAGAATATGTGACTGTAAAAACTCAAGTATAAAATAGTCCTGTGTAAATACTTTTATCTTTGTGGCACTAATCTTTTGTTTTCATTTTATAACTGTAAAAACAACATTCAAAACCCAATTCTCTCCTCTAATGTGAATAGAAAATGGTTAGAGGAGGCAGCTCCAAGACTGAAAAGCAACCACAAAATAAAGGCATATTCTTGAAAATGAAAGCTTTTTGAATATGCTGTACTTTAGTTTTTTCTTCCTTAGGGATATTTATTATAGTTTTGATATTGATGTATAATTCTGTCTTTGAAATCTGTTTATTTAAGAATTGTAGTGAGTATGATTCCTGATTTGAAGCTGAAATTGAATGGAAGTCAAAAAAAAAAATTAAAAAAATAAAGTGTTTCTTAAGTGACTTATGTCTGGTATCTATATACTGTTTACCACCTACCTGAATTAACTTTGCTTTAATAGTATCTTTCTTTTTGATCCTTCAGTGTTGCTAACATTGTTTTACTATTTTATTATGTAAAAATAGTATAAAATTCACGTCATTAGAAAAGCTAAAATTATCCTTCTGTTTAAATTGAGGTAGAGGAAATGCTTGTCTACATGGAAGAGGAATGAAGAACATTTTCTCTTCTGAGGAACCTCCCTCAGTTTGAATGTACCTAGATGCTGTCACAGAATCTTTCCAAGATCAAATATTGTGATAGGCATTTTCATAGAGTTCCATGATACAAAAATGTGTTTCCATGGCGGAGTGACACATTTTCTAGATCAGCTGTTCAGAGAAGAGCCTCATCTGGGGGCAGTAAATGAGGATCTAGGATGTCTCCATGGCTGGCAATATCAAGCATCTTACTAAAGGTTTAATTTGAAGACTTTCTGAGCTTTATTAAGAATTCCAGCGTTGTGCATTAGAATCACTGTCACCATTAAATTTTATTTTGAGGGTCCCTGGCTAAATGAGGCTTCCTAATGTATTTGAAGAAGCATGTTCTATGAACAGAGAAAGTTAAGGGATAAAAACTTTGTGTTGATTACCCTGGAAATTCAAGATACATTTTCCATTTCACTGAAGTGAACTATCAATATTTACAAGCAATACAGAAATCAGTATCCCAAGCTTTTTGCACTTCAAACTAGCTTGAACTGGATAAAGAAATCTGACATTTTATATTTCATTCTCCCTGCTATGAGAGAGTTCTCTAATGTCAGAGAACTGTGTGATTTGTACCGTATGGGCTTGCAAACTGAAAGTTACTGCAATGTCTTAATGGATGGAGAAAACTGCATTATCACGAGCATTCCCCAGTACTGAAGTCGTATGGGAAGATACGCTATTAGACAAATTTTACAGCATTTCTTAGCAAAAATTTGTATTAACATCGGTGAAATTCAGTACATTTAGTGAAATTCATTTGTACCATTTCACCTAATACAGGATTTAAAAAATATTTTCAAGAATCCACACATATATGAAAAAGGTTAATTTACATCTAAGAAGACCAGTAAAGGCCTTTTCAAAATAGTGCTAAAAATGTCTTAACCTCATATACTGCTCGTATTTCATGGCACACATAGCATAGAAAACACATTTTGCATTGAAATATGAGCACTATAAGAAATTAATAACGTGAGCTCAGGAAGTCTTTATTGTGTTACATTTTGCATTTTATTTTACTGTGTTTTCCTAGAATATAAATAAGCAACAAAGATGTTGATTGCATGAATCGCAGGATGGGAAAGAATGAGGGACACAGGACATTATCACCTTCATCTACTCACTGGGTGATCCAGATTAAGTAGAGTTTTGTTAATCCTGTCAGCAGAAATGAGCCTCTACATGCTTCAGCAGAAATTCCTAGTGGTAGTACAACCAACAGGGAAGCATCAATTAGAGGAAACACAACGAGGTGAATGTGAATCCATAAATGGACTTCTTGCCTGAAACTGCTAAAGTTTCAGAAGTCAGCCTGTCATACTCTTTTGATACCTTGCGGTTTATTCCCCTCGTGGCAATTAAACAGATTTTAAAATAGGTTTTCCCCAATTAATGCAGTATTGCTTACCTGTGGATTTCATTGCTGGCAGCAGAATTCCAGAAGTCTTCAGTCCGTTATATATTTACTCTGTAACTGTATGTAGCATGTTTCCATATGCACAGCTGGCTATCATCTTTTATATTACATGTTTCACTGTAGTATTATCAGAAGGATCTTGAATTATAAAGTTTTGCAATCTTTTAAGAAGAAGATTGGGAAAAGAGAAAGAGGACAAAATGGCTAGCTACATATCAACAAAATGTAGAAAGCCCATTCTTCCCCGCTGCCACTTGGAGCCTGATATATAACCATAATACTATAACCATATAACCATATACTGCTATAGACATAATCCTAAGATTATATGCCATGACTACATCAGAACTTCCTTTATATCGGTTATATTTAACGTGGTTCTCTGTAGGAAAAAATACTCTAGAACCACACAAATTTCAAAGAAGAATTATCTGAATGGTGTGTACTTTAGAAAACAGTAAATTACCAGTTCAATGATTAATATGATCACAATAATTGCTAAAGCTATGAATTTAATAAAGGCCAGACTCAATAAAGAGCTTAGTAATATAATGTTAGATACAGCAATTTGTAAATTGTAGGTGATAGACTTCTGGGTGGCTGCTAAAATCCAAAATGCATTTTATACTGAGTCAGTGGATTAAAATAGGCATAAAATAGATCATAGGCCTCCATCCTCATAGTTAAATTTGCCCATTAGGTACTAAAGTCAGGTTCCTTATATACATGGCTTGAAGAAGAATTCAAAGCTCCCAGAGAACTCATTGAAATGACACCTAGCAAATTTTGACAGCAAATACTTTAAGTAAAATCTCAAAGGGGGTTTTCTAGATCACAATTTCCAGCATAGAACCTTAAGCCCACTCAAATCCTTTTTCTTGGATCTGGCCCTACAGTTCCATGTACCGAAATATAATAGAAATGAATGGAAAGGTTGGCCTCAGAGCAAAGGTAGTACAGCATAAAATACTGGTATTAACTTACAGTCTTTTACGGAGGGCCACTTACAACAAAGCCTGGTAGATTCAGAACTATAAAAATTCTTAGTAGAGTAATGCTTCTTATCCATAAAGAGCTCAGTAATAGTGTTACAAGCTATAGTGCTTTTGATCTTTATTGTAAAACACCACAGTATCTATTCATAAAGGCTAGTGCTTGATTCACCACTCTGTAACACCAGCTTTTATGCCTCTGTAACGACTCTAAGGGTTTTCCTTTTCAATTAATTTAGTACTCATGGCAGGTGCCAGGTTGCAGAATCCAAGGCTCATTACTCAGTCACAGAAGTAATTTCTCAAAGTCTATAGGTTTCCCCACCGCTCAGCAGCTGACCTTGCCCTGTTTGGTCTTTATGTGTTGTTGGTGTAATTCAGGCTGCCTAAGATAGAAACATGAAGCACTGAGAAGTCAAACTGGAAAACCCATATCTCTGTCCCTGGAATGCTCTTTACATTGGCCTATCAATTTTCTTAATAGGAATAAGAATGACAACCACAATAATAATTTAAACATATCTTAGCAGCAGAAACCAGAACCCATGGATATATAGTTTTAAGTTAAAAAAATTAACTGTCAAACACTTATCTACTCACCTGGTATCTGACTGCATCGTGACCCATTTTTAACAGGCAGGCAATGGAAAGTTCTCCACAGATATATTCCATGATCTATTTGGTGAGACACTGGAGTAAGCTGCCCAGGGAAGTGGTGGAGGTGTTCAAGTTGTTCACATTGGAGGTGTTCAAGGAACGTGTGGATGAGGCATTGTGGGACATGGTTTAATGGGCATGGTGGTGTTAGTTGATGGTTGGACTTGATGATCTTACAGGTCTTTTCCAACCTCAGTGATTCTGTAATTCTGTGATTCTGTGATTAGATATGCCTTTGTATGCATGAAATGGAGACACAGCTTGGAATTTATGCCTTCCATTTCCTAGGCAGGTAGTCCCATCAGAGCCTGTCATAAAGTCATTGGGTTTCATCAAAAGTATTAACCACCCAGCACCAGACTGGTGACAACAGATGGGTTGCTAAATAAGCAGAGGGGACCAACACCTTTCCTCTTTGCTCTTTATACCAATAGAAGAGCACACACTGAATATAGGGACTGGATCACCTTCTCCAGAATACTAGTGTCAACTGAGAAACACTATTTCTCCCCATTGGCTCGGACTCTATGTGTGTGTTTGCATGTGTATGGGGGGGCGGGAAGGGGTGTTAAGTCAGAAGACTACAATTTTGTAGGGAAAGTGATGTAGTCATGCTTCTAAACTAGGTGAAGTCATCTTTGTACCTGAAACATGATAAAAAAGAAGTAGGAGACATATGAGATCATTTTATCCTCTCTTGAGCCCTAGTGACATAAAAAATGCAGATAAGAATCTTTTTAGAGGGTTTAAAAACTATTTACAAAGGCAAGAAATTAATCTATTGTGTATTAGCCAGGAGGTAACTGCAGTGTATCTGGATTTGCTGACCTTATGAAATACTTCCATATTTGGAAGAAAGGGGAAAAGTATTTCATATAAGCTTTTTTTTTTCCCTTTGTAACACTTCATTTGTATGCCTTTATATCTATGTGTATGTGTGTGAATATAAATACACATGTGAGCAATTTTCAGTACTATGAAAAAGATATTTCATAACAATAATAATCTCAGTTGGAAAAATGCAACTAATGTTGAAATTGCTAACTTGTATTTTTAGATGTTAGGTATTTGGCCACAAGATGATCAAAATTTATCCTGGTCATTCATTTCTGAAGACCCAATATGGCTATTGGACTAAAAAAGAATTTACTTTTACAGAAACAATAAACATAGAATTATAGAATGGTTTGGGTGGGAAGGGACATTTAAAGGTCGTCTAATCCAACATCCCTGCCATGGTCAGGGATATCTTTCACTAGATCAAGTTGCTCAAAGCCCCATCCAACCTGACCTTGAACATTTCCAATGATGGGACATCCACAGCTTCTCAGGGCAACCTGTTCCAGTGTCTCACCACCCTCATGGTAAAAAATTTCTTCCTTGTATTTCTTCCCTCTTTTATTTTAAAATTATTGTCCCTTGTCCTGTCACTGCAGCCCTTGGTAAAAGTTCTCTCTCCACCTTTCTCATAAGCGCCGTATAAATATTGAAAGGCTGCAGTAAGGTCTCCCTGAAGCCTTCTCTCTCCAGGCTAAACAACCCCAACTCTCTCAGCCTTTCTTCATAGGAGAGGTTTTCCAGCCCTCTGATAATTTTTGTGGCCCTCCTCTAGACCCACTCTAACAGATCCATGTCTTTCTTGTGCTGGGGGCCCCTGAGCTGAGAGTCATGATGTCATGAAAGCAAGCTCCAGGTAGGCAGCAAATTTCTCTAGATAAATTATCTGGATGGCAAATGGGTGCTTCAGCGCCTTTCAGTAAGGAATCTCCAATTACTAATACTTTATGTGTTTTTCTGGTGGCACTGGTTCTAATGCATTTGGGCAGTTGGATAAACTGCATGGTTAGCTTCCCCTGGATCCTGTCTGTTACTCATGAGTTCTTCATTCTCCACCCCCAGAGCATTGTATCTGTTACACAGGGGCACTATAGGGGAAGGAAGGTGGAAGGCTCTTCCTTCTGCCCCAAGCAGAGACAAGGGTCCAGTCTCCTTCATCTTGTGGGTTACTTGTTTCAGGCAGCTTGAGGTTGAATTCAGGATTAGTTTCTGCTTACACAGCCTTAAGGCAGGGCTGTCGCTCAGCCTGGGACAGTGTATCAATTTCCCACTCACATTGCCAGATACCACACTGCCTGTTGAGGTCTTCTTGTACCACAGTTGCTTGGCTGAAGAGTTCTTCTAGATGGGCACACTAGCAGCTATGACATCCACCACTGCCTTCAGGTGTTAGGGGGACTTCCAGGTGCTGGAGCTCCATGCAACCTGAGGTCTGGACAGCTATTTCATAATAATCTTGTCTACCTAGATGAACATACAAAAAATAATTTCCAAATATTTATATAATGAAGAATGGCCAGTATGTATCTAAATGTGACTTAACTATCAGTAGTGTAGTCTAATGTGCTAAACAAGCTTTTGACAACTAGCATCTTCTGTGCATGCAAACAGAATATTTTATTTCAGTTTTTGAAGTAGTTATATTCAGTAACTAGTTTATTTAAACTTAAAAAACAAACAAAAAAAAAATTGGATGAGAAAGCAAGAAAGCTTTTCCAGTGTATTGAAAAAATCTACATGTAAGAAATCAAGATTTATGAGTTTTAAGTTCTTCAGGGATGTAATGACCAGAAACAATCACTTCAGCACAGAAACAAAAGATAATAGTCTCTTTGTTTAATAACTTAGTTATTTTTAAATGCATGTAGGTATTGTTTACCCTAAAAGGCAATTAAAAAAATAGAAAAGTATAGAAAACAATTACTCAGTCTTTCTTTAGGAAAATTGCTAAATAGTACAAAGAAAAAAAAGTTAAGTAATTTTAAAATAAAGTTTTTCAGCTTGCTGATTTAAATAATTATTAAAATTGTTCATTTAAATCAGTGAATTTAAATCAAATTAATCTGTCCTACTTTAAAGTAATTATAAGATGAAAGATTCTTTGTCAGAATGACATTAAACAGTATTAGTTAAAAAGCTAGCCCTTCTTTGACCCTATTCCCAAACTGTTTACCAAAAAGTCTTCTATACAGAAATTATGTAGGTTTACATGAAAGAAGACTTTTGTTATGTGTTGTTATTCCCTAAGGAGCTGTTTATTCATATATTATATTAGAAGTTGATTTTTTTTTATAAAATTCATTAGATTTTATCAGCATTGTATTCTTATTGTTGTCTTTTAACCTACATCTTAAACCAAACATCAGGAGATCTATCATGTCAGCAATACACTCAGCAAAAGTTGAAGAGCTTAAGAACTTAGGAGTTTTAACAATGCAAAGTAATCAAGTAATCAATTGCTCATTTAATTAGATTTTTCCTAATTCAAGTAAAATTAATTAATGCAATGCTATATCTTCTTCCTACAGTGTAGGGGGGGTGTGAACTTATAGCCAAGAGAATTGCCTGATCAGGGCTTGAAACAGTTAGAGACTTCACCAGTCTCATGTGAGTGCAATTTTATGTTAAAAACTCCTTCTAACTTAAGGGAATTCAGAGATAAGAGGAGAGAAGTGGTGGGTCCAGAACTAGAATCAGTGTTTCCTGGGGAGACAGAGAAACTAAGAGGGGAAGGAATGCACTGACAAAAGGTTTACCCCATCTCTGAGGAGCATAGTTTACATAGTAATGACTGATTACTAAAGCTTTGAAGAGATGTGACCAGTTTCAGAAATTATATAGAGGGCCTGTAGGTTTCATATAGCTTAGGTGAGTAACACAGTTTGCCTGGAATTACAGAGTATAAATTAAATTTATGAATCAAAACTGAGCCAAAATCATAGGCGACACAAGAATTGGGGTCTAATATAAAATCTAGTGATTGTCATATTGGAAGGAGAAATATAACATTAGATCAAGGGTTACAGGCTTTTTTTCTCAAGTGTTTTTGTCTAGAGTTACTTATTTGAAACAGCAGTTTGAAACATAAGTGGTGATTTTTGATCATTTTCATGTTTGCTGTGAAAAGGGCACCAGGCTAGAAATGCACTGGGAATACAGGAAGCCGTAGGTCCTGCCACAAACAGACACAGTTTCCCACTGCATCCTTCTCATTACCTTTGATCTTCATAATAACTTCTGTGAGAAAGATCTTGTGTATAATCTTCACCTTTTGACATGGATTTTTATTACAGGGAGGAAATAAAAATACTAGTTCTGGCTAGGGTCACTATAATAGAAAAAAAAAAAAAAAAACCCAAATCCAGTTTATATTTCCAGAGGGAAGTAGAGAATATTTAATGAGACTCTGTTCCCATTAGAGTTATTAGACTGATGAAAGTCTAGTTTGCAAAGACTTTTCTCTTTCTCACCTTCAAATCAGAAGCTCAAACTGACTCTTAACAGCCATGAAAGAAGAGGGAAAAATGAAGCAAAACAAAACATCAGACTGCTCCTGTTCTTCCCTCTACTTCCCCATAGTCTGAACCACAGTTCAGCTGGCAGTTCTAACAAGACTGCCATTCCTTATGAAATGACTGATGAAAGTGTAGGAAATCATTTTATACTATTACCAAGGAGCAATTTTTGTAATTTCTCTGAGCATGACCCAGAATAAAAATCAATTCCAGATCTTACCCTTTCACTTGTCCTTTAAGATCTCACCAAAATTCTGCCAATGAGGGTGGTATTAATTGGAAAAAGAAATCAATTTCTCAGCCTAGTCTACTTTTCTATGAAGACCATTATGGAACTCTCTATAGAAAACAGAGTTGGATTGCTCCATCTATCTGCATAGTAGTTGCTCAAATATCCAAGTGGAACAAGACTTAAAAGATCAAATTTCTGAGCTAACATAAATAATTGATTCCCTAAACAATCACTTTCAGCCAAAAAAAAAAAAAAAAAAAAAAAAAGAAAAGGCTATTCTTGATTTAATACTAATTAACATACAGTTGTTGTCTTTGAACACTATTTAAGAGAACAGCTTAATATATGTCCGCATTCAACATCTTCTGGAAAGCAACTTTATGTAAATTTACACAGTACACTTTAGGAAAGGGTTACAAAACATGAAGAAGCTTTTCAAGAATGCCCTGACATCAAAGGAGAAGAAATTCAAATCTGTGAAGTGTTTTTTAAAACTATACCATACAGTCATAGGCATGTGTTTTCTTTTCTATAAAATCGACATGGGAGGGTCAAGAAAAGCATAATAAAGTTGTGTAGGAAACCTATCAGTTCACTGAAGCAGAAGGCAGTAATTAAAACAGAAAAGGGCATTGTACATCAGGTGAACCATTTTTCTTTGTATGTTTTTTTACTGTAATGTTACTTACATATCCACCTGCTACAAATATATTTCAGGAGGTAAA
The DNA here is from genome assembly GCF_030936135.1 of Gavia stellata. NCBI lineage: Eukaryota > Metazoa > Chordata > Aves > Gaviiformes > Gaviidae > Gavia > Gavia stellata. Next base: position 44,061,753 of record NC_082594.1, read on the forward strand.
GAGTCAATACAAGAAGAGACCAGTGTGTCAAAACAGACTATATTTGAGCAAAACTACACATCGATGAGCAAGTAGTCACTGAAAGCAAAGGCTGTAATATCAGAAGAAGTAAGAATAAAGTCATCAAACTGATAACAAAAATGTACAATTCATTTAATACATAGTTTTAGAAATGTAATCTAAACTTATATAAGGAACTCTTAAAATAATTGAGGGGTATCTCATGGCAGGGTTGAGCCAATCTAAATAAATGAAATTCATACTGATTTAGTTGAACTGATTCAACTTTTGTGTGGCCAAAATCAGCTCCATTGATTAGGAGAATATCAATGATGCTCTGGTTTGAAAATATACTAGGAAGATAAAAGGAATGAAAATCAGCTTGCCTTTCTTTGGTGCCTGGAAAATTGTCTGGAATTTGCAGTAAAAGAGGAAATGCCAAAGTTAAATACAAAGAAAATAAAACCTGTTTCTTGACTCTGTGAGAGACTTTAATTCAAGTAAAATTAATTAATATGATTCCAAGGGAAAGGGAAATGGGAAAGGAGAAAGGGAAAAGAGAAAAAAAGAGAATATGTCATAATTAATATGCTAGAAAAAATGGTAGTTTAAGGTTATTCCAGACTGAACAGTTTCAGAGAGACTTAATGTCAGGTCATTAGCAGCTGAAGTTCACTAGAGTTCATCAGGAATTGCCTAGTATAATGTTCAGCAATGGAAACATGTTTTTTCCCAAAACTTTTCAAGAATATCCTGGGGAGTACCTCTACTGAAGACAATTAAACTACCACAGTGTCATACCGGTATAAGACAGATGAGACCTAAAGGTCGCAAACTCTAAGACCAAGGAGAAGGTACCATAATCACTACATTTAGGAGTCCTATACTGTACCAAAAGTACCAAGAAATCCATTGAGCAAAGAGCACTGTGTTCATCACTTTACACTATTGATTAGAAGTAATTTAAAACATGTTGGTTTAAAGAATTATGAGCTTTTTTGGTAACAGAAGTTCAAACATCTGCCAGATTAAATGACTCACCCAGAAAATAAAAGTTAACTTAATGCAAACCATATGTCTGAATGGGGAGAGAACACATTGATGAGCACGGGAGAAGAGAGTTTCTGATAAAGAGAGGAGGGAAATAACATTTACTAGTCTTGAGAGTCAAAATAGTTAATCCAGCTTCAGGTGGGATTTCTAAAAGTTTTTGCAGCCTTCAGAAGTTAAAATGTTTGTGCAACTGTAGATGACGTTTCTTGATTCTTAATTCCATCTTCCCTGTGAACATGCAAGAGTTCCATTCAGCTGGTCTTTACCAAAGGGACTCATTTCATCTCTTTTTTTAAACCTTTACTTTCAGGAGGTGCAGAAGTGGAGTATGTGGGTAGGCAATTTTGGAAGTAAAAGGAGTTTAATTGTATGAATTCATTGTAACAGAACATAAATTCCTGAAATCAAGCACATTATTAATATGCAGAAAATGCAGGAGTGAATAAAAAATAATATGTACAGAAATAAATATTGTAGAAAAAAGCTGAAGAGAATGATTTATTTTAGGTCACTTTTAAAGTCACTTGCCATCTACTAACTTAAGCAGGCATTTTTTCAAACACTAACTTCTTCTCATATATTTAACAAATTTCAGCAGTGGGAAAGGGTTCTACTCCAAAGGTTCCATAGATAGGAGTAAAATGATTGAATGGGAAAGCATAAAAACAGGAAAGATTGAGAGGAAGTATTTATCTAGGAGGAATATATCTGAAAGGGACTCTATATAAACTATATCAGTGAGACATTCTCATCCTTTAGTGAAAATACAGCAAAGTATTTTGTCCTGATCAACATTGCTCTTATCATGTCATTCCCAGAGTTTAGATGATATAATACCTTCTGCTTAGATGATGGCACAGAACAATAGCTGAATCAGAAATAAAATAAAAATATCTGTTGCACTACCGCAATGATCTATATATTTATCTTTGCCTATATATATAAATAATATATATATAGTATAGATAGATAATTCAGAAGTCCATTATGTTTAAATCTAGGACCTCAAAGGAAAACAGAGATCGGTATATTTACTGGTTATACCATCCTACTGTTTGCATAAATGAGAAAAATAACACTTTGGTTGGTTTTTTTGACATACGCATAAAATACTTTGTAAAGATCAACCCCAAAACCATATTTGCCTTCCAAGGCACACTATATTTCTTTTTTATTCATTCTCTCCTAATCCTTTCACTAGATTTCTCTTATTAAAATATGACGATGCTTCAAAGCTACAAAGCTTCTGAGTTCTTTCACTGATTGATAGTAAAATAACATAGTCCTGGATCTGTTCCACTTTCTCACATGGAATAGTAATCTATTCAGGCAGTAATTTCAATGATAACAATGTACTAGTAGTCAGTGAACAAGTTTTATTGCGTTGCAGAAGTCTCGCATAGACTCAGGTACTGATGGAACGTTTTCTCACTTTCAGAATAAAACATACGTATTGTTCTTATGTGAACCTTTTCCTGATCTCTGAAAAATGGATATTTCTCACACAAAGTATGACTCTCAGAAAGCAAGACCCTTGAACTGCAAACACTGATTTAATTCTCTTTCTCATATACAGTAGTACTCAACATGTTGAGAAAGCTGAGTCTGAAATGAGAGTAGCTGCCCTATGCACCTGCCCCCTGCTCATATACTTCTTTATTCTCACCTGTACCTTGGCTTTATGGCTTTGTAATTCATGAAACCTCCTGAACTCTGAAACATCTTCCTTATTTTGAGGAACCAAATGGATTTTTTTTGTGATTGTTTTATTTTTAATATCTCTTTTGCAGTTATTCTTCTTACTTATGCACAGGATGTGAGTCTCTAGTGTGGGGCCTGTGAAGATCCTGTGCATATCCATTATTCCTTAATAACATTTTCATTTATATAAATAAAAACTGAAAATCCATATTCAGGTTTTTATACTTGCTTTTTAAGTTACACCCAAATGCAGAAGATAAACCTTAATGTGGTAAATTAGAACACCCAAGGATATAAACTCAAACTTCACATTACATATCTGATCTTATTGGCTTACCAAGTCCAACTGAAGCTTACTATTTTATGACAAGTCTCTTGATATTTAGTTTCTTCAAGCATAAACTACAAATTTTGCTCTTAAGGAAAGCCTGAAAATATAGTTTATTTCAAAATGGTTTAGAAAAAATGCCTTGAATGTATTTTTTAATATGTCACTTTCCAAGGGAACCTCTTTGGGGTAGTAGTACCATTGTGCACATGTAATACTGGAAATTGAGCCAATATAAGTATAGTGTGCCTGTGCTGTTAACTCAAGATAGCTAAAATGTGAGAGTAAGAGGGACCTGCACCGATGATGTTCAAACTGTGAGCTTTGGGTGCTTTTGACCCTCAAGACATCAAGTTCTGGCTCTCATGAGAGAGGATGTCAAGGAGAAAAATTGTCTACATTTATGAGGTGAAAGTGTCCCATGAGCCTCTCCTTGGGATTTTTATAGTAAAGTATTTGTATCATGCTTACTGTTGAGGGGAGGCATTGAGGGTGGAGATTAGCAGCGGGCTGCTTAGCAGACTATTATAGCTCCATCATATCTGACATTGACCAGAAAGGATGTGAGCAGATGCTGTCCTTTCCTTGGTAGCATTGACTCCCTGGTTTCTCTTTTGGTGTGAGGGGTAAAGAAATAGAGGACGTTTCCTTAACTTTCCCTGAGCCACAAAAGCAGCTAGCAGAGGCAGGGTTTTTTAACAGCTAAGAAAAGGGAGATACACTAATAAGCAGAAGTGTTGACCCTTTTTCTCTTGTTTATTGCTGTTATTTGGTGAGCTACATGGTTTGGTTGAGTTTTTATCTGACTCAGCTGAGACATTTCAGATCAAAACGATGAGCTATGCTATTTCACATCAGTTAGCAATAGTTTCCAGCTAATGACAGCTGAAGGGTTTGTTCTCATCAACCCACACAATTTTCCCATTACGCAGCAGGCTCTTCCCATCATCCAGTGTAAGGAAATCTAGAAGGCAAGGAGGGAGGACATAGAAAATCCCTCTTCCCTATGCATATACCTTCAGGGAAATCATGCATTTTTAAGGAACTCTTCAACAGTGCCTTATGGAACATGGAAAATGAGCAGACGAAAAGAAATAAAAAACCCTTCTCCTAGGGCTTGATTATATGTTGTTCACGATGAAAATCTGGCCATCCTTATGAACAAAGTCAAAAATAGTAATTCTGTGGGTAAGGAGAAATTTTCAGACAGAGCACAAGGCCAAAAAGGTGATTAAACTTTCCGCTTGTTTCCAAGCTCCAGAAAGTGCACAAGCTGTTCCCCAGAAATAGATAGAAACTAGTGAAGCTCCACTATTCATATAGTGTCCTACTAAGAAATATTTGCCTATTTTTGCAATTCTTGCTTTGGTAAGACTTCCATATTTCAGTTAAGTTCTGTAACTAAAGGTAAAATAAATTCATAGTGGAAGAATTATTGTCCTCTAAGCTAAAAATGTAAGATAATGGGAGCTGACAATGGATTATAATGCATGAAGGTACAAAATGACACACATCTTCCCCCTTTAATAGCAAAACTTTTCAAACCATCATCAAAGCTTTTTTTCTTTTTCTTTTTTTTTTTGTCATACAGCAGTTCAGAGTATTATTGTTGAACAACTTGTAATTTACACAACAAAACAAATGTTAGCAGCCATGTCAGTATCCCATATCTGATAATCAAATGTTTTTGTATCAAGTGAGATTATACAGCTGTGTGATTTGAATAATTAAATATATTTATTTAAATAAACGTAAAATAGATTTGGAGGGATGAAAAGGACAGCTGTAATGTCAGTGTATCAAAATAAAATGAGATCATTACCACCATATACTGTAGGAATAGAGGAGGATGAAAACCAACAGTTCAGCCATAATGATTTCATTAGGATATATATGTGGAGAGATGAAAGGAAAAGATCACTAACAGATTGCTAGTGAAACAGAATGAGTGTGAAAGCAGCTGAATGTGGTAATACTTAACAAAATGAAAGTAGAAATGCTTCAGAAAATAAATATAAACTAAATCTTTTTCTCTGTTTAAGACAGGGCACAAGCAAAAGATAAAATACATGTTTTGTCAATTCACCTCGGAGTCATTGATCTCTTTTGAGCATTGAGCTTAATGAGGCAAGTAGGACAAAATTGTAATGGGTCTTGCATGTGCGTATTGTTGGGCTTGGATTATTATGTAGGACTAAATCGTATTTTCTATAGAAAAGTCTTTCAAAAAATGGCCAGATTCTAGTACAAATGAGTTTACGACTATTATTTTATAATTAAGAGTTCCTGGGCTTCTTTAAATAAATGTGCATTATGTCAACGCCACAAACACAAACACCATTTTTGAAGTAACTACTTATTATTTATGAATATCAGTTGGGGGGGCATATTTTATATAGACAATAAAATGAAACTGGAGACTTTTCCGTCTTCTAAGTCACTGCTTATTACTTAATTCGATGTTCTGCAGATCTGTGAGAGATCTGTTTCAGCATTGGCTAAAATATCTTTATAAGAATTTATAATTTTTTACGATACAAATTTACAATGCATTTGGAAATCATCAGTAACAGGACTCTCATGTAAAGTGAAGGAGTCTATATATATTATAATTTTTAATGCCAAACTCTGTGATTTTTGCACACGTTCTTGAGCAAGAGTGTTAGATTATATAAACTAGGCAGTGATGTTCTTTATATAGTCAACAGTGTGGTTAAGATGTCTCTTAAAAAGCAAACCAGAAAGCACATTACTGAGTGGGAAGTCACATAGAGAATAGTCAATAGGAAATGCTAAGTGCAGGGAAGTTTCTGAGCTGTCACTGCTTTCTGGAGATTATGCTACTTTTCCCACTAGAGACTGTGTTTTCCTTAAACAGGTGTCTAACCAAGCAGTATTTGCTATCTGTCACCACGCTTTTAAATAAAAGAGGACAGGAATCAATCACTGATCTACATGCTGAGTGTCAAGTTCTGGCTTGCATCCTTGACATTGCTTATGGTTAGCTTCTGCACCAGTTTAGAACCTGTTACAGCTATGCACATCCATGTCCCTCTTCATTAGAACTACGAATGTACTGTTGGTTATTTGTAGATCAAGCACAGCCAGAGCCCAGACTCAAACAAGATCGCAAAATCATTCATGCTTTTTGGCTCCTAGTATGCTTCCTGGAATGTTTTTACCCAAACCAGTGCCCAATTACAATCCAGGATATAATATGGGTTGGCACGGTTTCTGGCAGAAATTATGGACAGCATCATTGTTTTGGGAAGTGAAAAAACTGAACACAATATGAACACAAAGCATGTAGTATTACTTTACTGTACAAGCATTCAAACACCTTTCATGTCTTCATGCTAGGGTTCAAAACTCAGTGTGTACAAATAAAGAAGTTTCCTCTAGGAACCAAGTATTGCAAATAAAAGTTTCCTTTTATGTAGTCCCATGCCTTATTCTTTTAAGGACATATTAACTGGGATTAATAGTTACAGTGTGATAATATCTCAGGGAACTTTTTAAGGCTTTTGTGCGTATGTAACTGCAGGTGCATGAATATTCATGTCCAGGATGCCATGGTGTACGATGCTGTACGAACACTGCTAACAATCTCAGTTCCCTTGATATTTCAGTAGCCTATTGTTTCATTTTCTTCAGTTATACTTCTCAAAGTATTGCTCAGGGCCAATCAAAATTCTTCGGGAACCTTCAGCATTAACCTTGACAGACCTTTCTTTGGAAGTAGGAAATTAGAAGGTTTGTGTTTATCAGACTTACCTCATACCCACAAGACCTAGAATATTTGATTTTTTTTAAGCAGTACAATGGGAATGCAGCTAGTCATTCCACTGGGTGTATGCAGACTTTCCAGACTGCTTTTTTTGCACATCTTGTTTGTTCAAATACCTTTTTTTCCACCTACGTTTTCCCTGGCCACTTTGTCGTTATGTCAATTACTAACTGACAGAGTGATATGTGTGACATAAATCTAGAACTATGTGCACTTCATTGGCTCTATTATTTTAATGTCAAAATGCATGTAGAGAAAAACAGCAGTATGAAAGCTGGATTTTCATGCCCCCCATAACTGAAAGGGAAAAAGTCAGAAGCACCTGCAAAAATTACTTATCTTTTCAGATTATTTTTCCTCATATGAACAGGGAATTTCCTTCAGTAACAAAGAAAATACCTATCATATATTTCTCATGTGACTTTATAGTGCCTGTATTTCCTTTATAATTTTACAGTTGATTAAGAGGGAAACAGACACAACAGACTTCCTGTTGAAGCTTTTTATTACTTTAATTGTGCTGTTTTGTCTGATTGCTCAGAACTTCTGCCTTACATACGTACTTTCTATTAAAAGTAACTGGCTTTAGATTGCTATTATTACTGAGATAAAATCTACACTGATTAGGTGACAAATGTGCAGCTACATTTATTGGTGCCTGTGAAAAAGCCGATAGTTCTATAATTCAGTGGCTGCTGAATCTACCAGCCTCAGTGGTCGGTGGATTGGGATCTTCAAGAGATGTGATCCCAAGTGATTTTAATATGTTGGTAAAATAAAGATTTTAATTTCTTTTTATCCAATACAGAGTGTTCTTTCAATCTGGCAGGGCTTTTGGGACTCAGGGTGTATAAAATTAAGAGAATTCTAATTTTCTTCACATAGCTAAGCTGTCAAAGGAGCAAAACAACAGTGTTCTGGTATTGTCTACTTAAGAAGGGCAACAAAACAAATGAAGATGAGGGCATGTGCTTCAGCACATAGTAGCAACTTGAATATCAGCATACATAGAACAGGGAGCCTGCATTTTGGCCAAGAGTAGAAGTCAAGGCTTGGGCACCATGCCTGAAATGCTATTATTAGATTGGGAAAACAGAGATTTACTGAACGTATTACAATCCTGTCTTCATTTTGCTACATGAGCATATATTATACAGTGACATGAAAAGGCTCTGATAAGGTTTGAAGTACTCTAAATTATCACAGATAAACAAACCCCTTTATCTAAACTGGAGATCTAGCCAGAAGCTGCAGTACCCTAAGCAGGCCAATAATGGCCCACAAAGTGTTTGAGCTCAGAATCCAACTAATCAAGCAACATTTATATATCTCACAAACCAAGAACTATATGTGCATGGATGTTAGAATTCCAGTTTTACCGTGTTAATAGCCAGTGGGTAATATCTCTCTCAGCAGGGTACATAGAAATCAAGGATGGTATTTGGAGCTGGAAAGACAGGATTAAAATGAAGAGTTAAGAAGTACTCTGGTAAAAGTCAGTAAGGTATACTCTTGTGTTGGAAAACTAGTATTTTTCTATAGTTTAGGAAGCATCCATGTGTTACTATTGTAAGTTAGGATGTTAAGAACAAAACCTGGGCATGATTACCACTTTGCCCTTTCTGAGTAGGAAGAAAGTCTCCTGCAACACCTCCTGACTCATGGGCATTTGTCAAATCTTACTGCTTTGGGGTCAAGACATACTCCCAGCTGTTTTACATAAACAAACAGCAACAGTGACTGAGACTGTTGTTCTTTCTTAGAAGAAGAATCTGATAGCCCATGTTCAGATATTCTGCACTGGATTACTATAATATGTTTCACTATCAGCTCCGAATTAATTTGGAAGATGCTATTCGGGGGTGGGGGGGGGAAGAGGGTTCAGTAATATTTTAGACAATATTTTTGAGGAAATAGAATGAAACTAGTTTACAATTTCTCTGGCTGGCTCCTCTTTCCAGGAGGACACAAGGGTACTGCTCCTGACTTCTAAGGCTCCAAATGGCTTAGAGCAAGGCACTCAGGAAAGGATCTTTTCCAATTCTGCTATTAATTAGGAAAGAATTCCAAATCCCACAAAAGGAGAAAAGAGAATGCTAACACTTAATTTTCCATAATGTTCCTGTAGCTCTTTCTGTTCTTGTTCAAGAATAATCTAAATGTTTTGCCCTTCTCAGATTTTTGCAAAGCCAGTCATATTGAACCGATGCATGCGGAGAGTTGAGGTTTGTTGAGGAGGAACTTCTTTTGGGGACCTGGAAGGGCTGGCAGTTTTCATTGCCAATAGATGTTTGCTCATTCATCATTATATTTTGCCTAAAATTTGTTGCTGGTTTTGCTCTATGCTTAGGGATTATATTTTTTTATTAATTGGTGGCAGGATGCCTGATACCTTACGTAGATTTTGCAGGATCATTTCTGGACTGTAAATACAGAAATAATACCTGCTCTTTCACACTATGCGATGCTCTGAGAGAGTGCTTGCATCAGACTGAAGGGTAGAGGATTCACACATGTGAACTGCAACTAAAAGAGATCATTAATTTAAAGACTCCCTTGGCTCTGATATAACATTCTAAGTCACTTCCATGCTGTTCCCATGTTATAATTCTTAGGTATATTAATTGTGAGGGAGGTGCTCCCTGTAGGCTATTGAAACTTCAGATTTAGGACCTTAGTCAGGCAAATGTCCTATAGATCTTCAAGGGAATTTTCCCAAATAGTTTTCTAACAAAGCTTCTCCCTCATATATGCAACAAATGCAGAAATAGTTCAATATTAAGATATGTGCATTGTGAGATGAGATATCTGATCTCTCAGTATATCAGTGCAATTCTGTTCACATTGCACATGCCAATATCCAAATTAATTTTATTAGTTAATAGATGTTTTTTGTTGACATCTGGAGATTAGGGCTTGTTCCTGAAAGTAGGAATTGTTCTTATGACCTTATACTTTGCATCTAGTCACACACCAAGGCCAAGCCAAGCCTTTACTGCCAGGTCTGTTGATTATGAATACAGTTGATATTTTCATTATTTTGCTAGTATCTCAAACAATTAAGAGAGGAGGCAAACATGAAACTCTAACCATCAGTCTTTCCAACTTCATTAAATACAAATAGAATAAACCTTGAAGGAGTTTATGGACTCAGTAAACATGTTACACATAATAAAGGAAAAAACGGGAAAAAAAAGATGGAAAGAGTAGAAAATATTATTCCAAGAATGTAAGAGTTGCCATCTCAATCAGATTAGGCCAGTATTCTTTTATTGATGCCCGCCAGCCTCTGATACTTCAGAGATGTTTTCTGTTTTGACCTTCACTATGTAGAGGTCAATTCAAGTGATGGAACTTTAAATTTTTTTCCCAGTTTTTTGTTATTGTTTCTAGCCCTTAACTCTGTCATTAACTCTGGATATTTCTACTACCCACAACAGCTCTGAAGCTTGCTAAAATCTTGATTCTTAACTCTGTGGGACACTGGACAATTTGCACAGCAATTTACAGACATGTCAAAATGGTACTCTAATTTAAAATCCCAGAAGAATGAGTATGGAAAGGTGGAGATGGATCACAAGGTCTGTATCCTTTTTCTTTCTTCTTTGTCTTTTCTTGATGAGTATCTTCTATAATTGTGGGTATAGAGGAAAGTCCACAGAAAGAAAACAGTTTCCAGTGAAATACAAAAGGGATGCCTAGGACCACATATCTATGAGTTATTGAGATATGCATAGCATCAGACTTTGTTTTTCTTAGTTTATCAAGAAGAAAATACAGTGGGTTATTTTGGATTCACATATACCAACACTGCTGTGATGTAATTACAAAAACTTACATATTTTTAAACGACCTGGGTAACAGAGTGGATATACCCCTGTACAAGGAAGCTCAAAACCATACGTGGAAAAGTATTCTACATTTAATTATTTCCTAAAAATGATACATGGATTGCAATTTATTTTTTGGACCATTATATGAAGTACCTTCTAAGTACTTATTTTTTTTTACTAGAAATGCTCCTTAGAAATGTGTGATTTGTTATAAAATTAGCAAAGTAAAAGGTCAGAATGGCACACACACACGTGTATATATCCATACACACACACACATATATGTGATATATATCAATTATATTTTTTCTGTCTCTGAATTTCAGATATTTTGTCTTCCACAGATTGCAAGGTTTTTTGATAATGTTCATTTTTTGCTTTCTGTCTTAAAACTATATCTAAGGAGTTTTTTACTAGGGGCTTTAACAATTAAAATATGAAAAAAATATTTATATAAAAGTTTGTTGATCTTTCCATCACACTCTAGTTTCACTGTTTCTCTGTATATGATTTGGTGATGTAAAAATATAATGACCTTACAGTCTAAGTGACTTTTCCGAGCAGTGAAACTAGTGATTTCACGGGATGACTAAGTTCAAGATTCTATCTCCTTGAAATTTTTTTCCAGGATGTTAACTGCAAAGCAAGTTATATATAGCAGTAAATGCATGCTTAATTTGTGCAGAAATCATGGTGTGATGAATACAATTAAGAGCCTCGGAGGGAATAATTATATTACTGCATAAAGCTGGTGGATCTCAAATTGCTTGGTGCCTGGACTTTAAATTGGCCTGCGTTCCTGTTGTGAAAGTCATTCACAGTAGTAACAAAACTGCAGTCAGAAATAGGGTAGTTTCAAAGTCATATAAGTATATTTACTCATCTGCTGCAAATGACAGAGCCTAGAAAATGGAAGCAGCAGTTAGAAGTAAATGAAAAAAAAGTTAATTCCATTAAAAATATGTGCAATCACTTATGAAAGTAAAATATAATTAACAGTGTACATCAAAACATTGTTTCATGCAGCAACAAATCTCATAGAAATTATAAAATCTTTATGATTACATCTTCTTTCATAAATACGCAAGTAGCATAATGTAGTTCTTACGTGGTCTTTCCAGTCCATCATAGGTAATTCTAAGAGTCCTTAATGAAGATTTCTAATTGAATTAGAAGCCACAAACATAGCGTAAGTCTAAATTTAGACTAGTAAAAGATTGCCCCATATCAGAGGGTCAGATTCCTCACCTAAGGAGTGTTGTGACTGAGGCCAAGAATTATGGCACTGGATTCTATCGCCTTAACAGCCAAGCACAATTCAATAGGCTGACATAGGGTTGAATGACCTAAAGTATTTTTCACAATAAAGACAATTTTGTAGCATTGCATAGCTAGCTGTTTAGCATTTTTTTCTCAAATATTGAGCATCTAGCAATAGTCTTAACAAGAGGTTCACTTGCCTTTATGTCCTAAACCAGAAATTCCTGAGCACAGGATACATCATCTGCTGCAGCCCATTTAAGGTTTGAGGCTTTTAAATTTATTCAACTTCTTTCAGCATTTGGGAACCATTTTCTTATTCTTCTACTTCTTTTTATGCTTGTCAAACACACTACAGGAAATGTGAAATTGTGTACGTTGCACTAGAAAAAAAAGCAGCAAATAAACAGTGACTGGTTCTAAAATTACTGAAATCTGAAACTGTGATTATGATGTGAAAATAAAGGCTATGGACTTTATTCCTGAACTGTGGCAAATTTTCTTTTCCCTGGGCAGTATTTTATAAAACTCTTACTTGGAAACTAGACATTATTTACTCTTGATACATTTCTATTTGCTTGAAAAAAGGTAATGTTACCATGTCTGTTTTATCAGGCACCCTTTTTATGTGGAAACATATATGCATAATTTTAAGAATTATTATTTTTTAGATAATGATATAGAATAAAGTTACTAGTAGTCTAAAAGTAGAATTAGAGCCATAAAAGATATGGCTCAAGGTTTGTGTATCCTAAGACATCATGTTAGTGCTGGTGACATCACAGTAACAATGAGAATAGAGTATGTTTGGATTTCATGTTTCTGTAAAAGTTTTATTCAAAGTGTGTGTTGTGGTAATGGAAAGCCTGTCTCAATTTTCCTAAACTGTTCTTTTAACACATTTAGAAATTTCAAGTATACAGACACGCAATGGCAAAAAATCCTTACTCAGATTATTTATATAATAAGGTGCTTTTTCTGTGTGGCAATATTTTACTATTTTAGAAAGAGAAACTGTAGTAAGTATACACAATATGTTTATATTTTATTATCTTTAACAATGTTGATGCTTCAGATAATATTTATCATCCTGCCTGAGGGTGGATAGGCAATATTGCACAAAATGCTACCTTCAGTGAAAAAAAAATTAGAATATTTGCTGGTAAGAGTAGAATTGGAAATTTCCAATAAAAGGGTTTTTAACATGAATTCAGCAAATTTCATTCTCATTTCATTCTCATGAAGAGTCCCATTTAAAAATTTACAGTTACAAAAATTTTCATACAGTGAAAAAAAAAAGGGGGGAGGGGAATTGATAAAAAGGTACATTTAATTATTTCTAGTTACTAAATTGGCCATAGTCTTACTACTTCCATTTCTAATACTTACATTATTCCAGTCCCATATGAAGTATAGTGTTTGAGCCATAGCAGAGCTGATCTGTACACCTATACTCAATCCTCACTTTTCTAGACTTTGAAGGGATTTAGTTTAGTGCTATTATTCCTGGACACATATCTTTTCCATTTTATTATATGAGCAGATTCCAGAAATGAGATGATATGTTAGTGCATAAACCTTCCCTTTCATTATTCGCACAAACTATGACCATTCCTACTGCTTGCTTTCCATTTAACATGAAAAATGTGACTGAAAAGCAACATCAAATGTTAAGTTCTATTTAGTAGCAGCCTATTTTATTCACATCTTTTTCATCTGCTTGTTCTTTGTGCTGGAGAAGATGGCCAATGCAATGTACCATCCACCTTTATGCCTACAATCTCATTCTCTCTCTTCCCATATCTTCACAGATGAAAAAATCTTCAAGCTACAGTCCTTAGAGAAAGATGAATCAAAATTAGCATCTGCAGCATCCATTTAATCAGTTTTATTCAACACCTTTACATGGATAAAGCTTACATCCAATGGGACTGCTAGGAAACAATGATCTCTGGATGAGCTATAGAAGCTGTACACCATTGCAATTAATACCATGCTTACAACTAAGACTTCCTTTAAAGTCAAATAGAATCAAAATGACACCTACACATTAGCTGCCGTTTTGATTACAAGACTCCTATCAACCACTCTTGATAATCCAAAATGAGCACACAGGGCTGCTTTAAAATATATTCTAGAGGATACATTTCTATTTTCCTTCTCTTTTTAAACAAATTCAGCTACAAATAAATACCTTCTAATGACTTTTTTTTTTTTTTAAAGTCACAAGTATCTGCTAGTGATATGTATTTTAATAAACATTCTCTGTACCTCTGTGTAGGATAGTTTTTGAGTTCATTTCTGAAAGGTATTCACAGTGCCCAGATGTTAAACCATAGAAATTTCTTTTCCAACAGTAGCATCTGGCTCATTGGCAGTCTCTGCTTGCTGTTTTGTTGGCTTCACTGCAGTTGTCTTTAGGCTGTGAAATGATTAGGATACTGATGTGATATCTTATTCACTAGAATCCCATTGCTTTTAGCTAGCTCATGGTTTCTGTTCTGTTGCATTTCCAAAAAAATCTAAACAACAACAAAATTTCTCCCAAAGATCTCTGCAGGAGCTGAAAGCAATGGGGAAAAAATCAAATGATTTATCCAAGGATAAGACAAAATGAGTACTTTTCAAAACAATCTGGGAAAGGGATGACAAAAAAAAAAAGATAATAGCTAGTAGATATTTTATTACTATAACATGAATCAGATTTCCAATATAGTACTTTTTTTTTTAATAAATTGTTGATAAATTGCTTTATTTTCTCCTCAGACAGTATTCACTGTATTTATAAGGTGAAAGCTGGTATCTTCCTTATATCCTACTTCTAGAAATACCTTATAAAACACATGAAGTATTAGTACATAAATGTTGGATGATGCTCCACCATCAGGTACCATATAAACATAATAGAAAGTATATAAAACTTTAGAACTGTATGCAATAGGTTTTGTGGAGAGAAGCAAGAGTGGACAAAAATTTATTAGCTACATTTTAAAGTAAATTGCCAGCCATGTAGTGGTATGGATATGGATTGGGGTTTTGACCCAGTCTTCCTTTTGTATATACTGTCTTTCTTTTATGCTCATATGACTCTTTGAGGCTGAACTTCAATGTACAGACTTTTAAATGACTGGTTGATTGTTATCCAAAGATTTTATGAATAATGCTTTGTTATTCACTCTATTTCTGAGATGATACCATGCAATATAGTTTCAAAAATATTATTAGAATAGTTACAGAGCAATGATGTTATAGGTTTTGTTTGTGGGGTGAGAGGAGTTTTGTTCCTAACAGTGATATATAGAATATTTTTTGCCTTGAAGAACTTTCCCCTAGGTCCCATTTAGCCTATGAATATTTCATTCAGTTATTTTGCTATTAGATATAAAATTCTGGCATATGGAAACCAGTCTTTGTTTTTTTATTTATAAATATACATACAAACTGTCGATTTAGGTATCAATACTATCATCTTTTAGATTCTCATAAACTTAATCTTAGCTTTTATTTTGAACAATGAAAAAAGGTTTCCAAAGCTGGAATATTTGAAAATTCTGTGATTCTCAGACTGTATTTTGGATCCAAATTGCCATTTAGCCATATCTCTATTATATAATAATAGAAAAGATGGAGCTAATATAAGTAAAGCAGATGGTAAAAGGTGCCTGCTGACCAAACAAACAGGCGCAGTGGGGACTGAACCTGGATGGGTCAGCCCATCTGCAATAGATAATCTCAATTTCCATTACTCACATCAATTGCTTCTGATGTTACTGTATGTCCTTTAATGCCTATGAACTGTATAGCTTTCGTTGAAACCTTTAACATAATACTGTTGAGAAGTTAAAATATTTGGTTTGTATTTTTGTGTTGAGTTTATATGTCAGCCCCCTACTTAAGAAATTAATGTCGTTGGAGTTATTTTACTTTAAATTAAACATGCATCCTTTTGTAAAGATACAAGACCATTACTTAATATATATCCAGTTTGTCTTCTAATTTATGAAAGTCTAATGATATTGCATTATTGTTATAAAGTTAATCAAGACTTTAATGGGACAGCTATGTTACTATTGAGAGGGGTCTTTTTCTTTTACTATAATGCATGTCTTCAATGAGCTGATTATGCAGTGGTAACAATGAATTCACTAATTAGAAAGATATTACTATAGAATGGGTAGGAATTCTACCTTTGTAAGTGGCATTTTAAAAGAGAAGATAGAAATAAAAAAAATTAAAAATACAGATCAATAGTTACAGCAGGGTCCTTAATCTATGGGCACTTGGTCTGATTTACTCTCCAGGTTTTTTTCACCTGATGATGCATATTTCTGTGTATGCACAGTAAACACAGGATGACTGCACGTAATATCTCTGTGACTTGATAACTTCTTTTACTTGTTTTGCATAGATGTGAGAAGTTTGTGCCAAGGACCAAGAAAAATTGTGGGGTTTGGTTTCAACAAGAAGACAAATTGTTACACTTTTTTAACCTTGTTTCTGCTTTGAATTTCGTATGAGGATTGAAATCATATTTCCTCTCAAAGCAAAGGCAGAAAAGGCTGTATGATTAAGAAAAAGAAATATATTTAATATTAGGAAGTCCAAATGTTGACCATATTAGAAGTGACAATTTTTTTTTTTTTCTTTACCTTTAATTGGAATGATAATTGAATCCTGGTTATCAACAAAGAAGTTTTCTTCAAGCTAAATGAGAACAATGCCTTCAACCAGAAACTGAACCTATGTGATAATCTGTTATCTGGAGCATCTAGTCTCAAAACTATTTGCGTAACTCATTCTTCCTTAGTTTATCTCACCATGCACATCAAAGATCTAAGAATTCTTAATACCGTTCTAGACACAACATGACAAATAGATTAAAAATAAATTCTACAGTAGAGTTTACAAAGTATAGTATCATGAGAGCTAGACAGCAAATGTTTAAGTGTCTAATTTTGTCTAGGCTATGGCATCACTAAAATCATTATGAGCGAGGCCTACCTACTTAAGTGTTCACAATTTAACACTTGCAACACCTCAAAAATTAACTGCTTCACCCAGGACTGCATCTCTGTGAACTCAAGACTCTAAGTCCTGTATACAGCCTGAAGATCACTGATCTGAGATCCAGTTTCTGCACTATTTCTAGTTTTTATTAAATTACCATTTAATGCAAAATGCGTAAAAGCATTATGGGAAAAAAAGACGATCAAGGCATGCCCCCTTCACAGCTTAGAAACTGAAAATTAGAATACCGATTCTTTGTCTTATTCTCTGGCTGTAAAACCATAGAAAAACCACGGATGTCTGACAAAAATATAGGAGAAAACTAAAAAAGGCTGCCACAGCTAGACTGACAGTGTGACCCTAGAGAAAAATGGGTATCAGCAAGCTGTGGGTAAAATGCTGATTTAAAAAAGCTTGGACCTGTGAGCAGAGCATTATCTGGTATAATTTGATTGTTCTTGTCTTGAGGATAGTAGGACATGGCTAAAGAAGAACATAGAAATACAATCTCATCAGTTATATCTCATCTCTTTATCAAAATACTTAAAGACACAGCATTGTCTTTTTTTTTTTCCACATCAGAAAGAGAGGTGAAGAAAAAATTGCTTTTATGAGTAGAGTGGGATTCACTTCCAGATTGTAGACACCTAAATTTAAAGGCATAAATTTAGATCTTCATATCTGAACAAGGTGTTCAAATGTCTGTGATAAGTAACACAGATCTACTAAGTACATGAAAAGCTTCTGGACAAATGTTTATCACACCGTGAAATACACTTATACATTTGGTCTTCTCTAGGGTCCAAATTTAGGAATAGCATTCAGGTATCTGGTGCCATTTGTGGTACCTGAGGTATCTGTATGAAGTAGGCAAATAAGAGCAGAGAAATAAGAGAGAATCTGCATGAAATCTGAGTCCTTTTAGACCTCTAGTTTTGGGTCAAATGGGATATATTAGAATTGCTTGATATGTAGAATAGGTGTGGTATATGCCAACTGTTTTCTTACAATAAGCATGAGCTCACTATAGGGTAAAGAGTCCTTGGTATCAGTGATGGCCAGTTAATTGCTCATTTAATTACTGAGTATGATTACAGCAAGCTAACTAAGAGGGCAGCTTTTAGATCTACATAGCACCAAATTCCACTAAGAATATGATGAAGTGTCAAGATCTTTTTTACTAAAAATGTCTTGTATGTGTACAGTATCTCAATTATATGCATTACAAGTGTCATATTTTTCATTAAACATTTTATACAGGCACAAGCACTAGGAATTACATTGCTGCAGGTTATCTGTATACTTTTGATTTATTGAAATCTTCTTTAATACTTAAGCAGTTTTGTCGTTCTTACAAATACCAGAATAAAAGTAGAAGAAAGTATCAGTAGGCTTTAAGGCCTAGTTCTCCACTTGACATAGTCGGTATGATGTCACCTAAGAACTGCCATTAGCATGCACTTTGAATTAGGAAGCAAACTTTAGGGTGGAAGATAATCCTTCTTTTTTCTTTTCCTAATCTCAGCCTACATACAGCTGAGAATTCCAAAATCACCCACTATATCTTGCATCATAAAAACAAGAAAACAAATAAAGAAAACCCAAAAACCTTGGGCATATCCTTTGTTTTTCTGGGTCGCATTTTTGGAGGCGGGGGTTGGTTTGTTTGTCTGTTTGGGGAAGAACTTAGATGTGAGTCATACTGTTCTAAGGACTTGTTGTCTTGTTTTGGCAGACAGCAATAACCCTGCACTGCTGATCTTTGGTAGATGCTATTATAACGGACATTAGTCCAGTGAATTTGGCAAGCATAGCAAGTTGAGAGAGATGCTGCCGCATGTTTTGGCACTAGCATGCAGCTTAGATTTAAAGTCCCCTGATGTCTCTTTTTTCTTCTGTGTTTTTTTCCCTTTCCTTTTCTTCACCCCCCCACCCCACCCCCCCCCATTATTATTATGAACACAAATTAAGACGGTTTGGATCCATGGTCCCAATCTAAATTTCTCTTGTCCCTTACAAATGAACAGTATGCTTGAGCTTGTTGCTAGAGGCCTGGGGAGGGCTGCACAAAACAGTTCAATACATTCCTAACAGAGAGTCTAGAGGGAATAGAGCCTGTTCTGCTCCTGTGACTGCTTTCAGGAACCTCCTGTTTATCCCAGGGTCTCATCCTGGCATCTCTGTGAATAAATAAATAAAATATTAGAGAGAAAAAAAATTCAGACTCTTCTGATCATGTTTTAGCCAGATTTCCTTTTTCAGTTTTTTTACTATAATAAAATATATCCTTCCAAATTTTATTAGCAAAATTATTTGTCACTTTTATCTCTCTCTTCTTCACGTCCCTCAAACACTCTTCCTCAAAACCAAGCAGACATGAATATTTGAACTAAAAAAAAGGGTAAAAAAAAAAACCCACCATGGTATCTTTCACTGATTACATGCTTACTTTTCCCTTGTAATTATAACTATGATGAATGTAAACTGTGTATCTGTAAACTTCTGAAAAATAAAGCCTCTGTGTGTATATTCTTAGTAAATTAATACTATGGACCCTGGGATTTTTTTATTTCCAAATTAGACATCTTTAAGAATCATCATTATTCACACCTAACATATGTTTGCAGTCTGAGCACCTGCAAAAATTTGTCATGCAGAGGCTCCTCAGAGAGAAAAAATAGCTGTTTCTGATGAGGAAGAGTTTAGATGATGATGCATGAGAGAGTACTAAACTTTGTTATTTTCCTTTCCTCGTCCAATTTCTTACGTAAGTGATAAGGGTTACAAACATTTATTGAAACACTGAAGATGTAAACAGGCCAAAGGCATATTCTCAAAAGCTAATTGTAATACAAGCAGCAGGTAATAAATTAACTTAGTGCTCGCATAGGTTTCAGTCCCTAAATATTCCACATGTATCTTTAGCTTTGTGCATTTTATACAGCAGCAAAACTGCCCCTAAAACTCAATAATCACATAAGACAGTCCATTCTAATGTTATATGCCCTAGAAATGATAAATCTCTATAAGATTTCCCATTGTATTCACATACACATGTTTGAACATACTAGTGAATGAGGTGGAAAAGGTAGATACAACCAGGTGAAGCGTAATACGACAAATCAGAATAATTCCTTGTTATTTTTTGAAGGTTCTGTTTTTATGTTCCTTATTGAAACTTTCTGATTTTGTTGATACTATGAAGAAGGATTTTATGCAAAGGAAATTTTTTCTGAAGGAAGCTTTTCTCGCAGTGTGTGCTTCTGGTTACGTTTTCTGTCAGACCCTTGAACCCACTTCCAAACAAAAGCATAGCTCTACAGGACTTACAAAACAAGGAAGCATTTCAAGGAAGTTCATGGTTAAGGAACTTGGCGTTTACTAGAGTGTGAAAACATGAGAAAGCTTGGCAGGCTCTGGTATTAAGCAGTAGCTGACACCTGTTATGGAATATAGAAATAAGTAGGTACCTAAAAGGGCTGTATTTTTTGCTTGTTTGTTCTTTCAGGTTATGTCCTTACAGATGTATTTTATTGGTCTTAAACCTTCTATCACCTTCTGTTACTCTGCAGCTGGTACAATCCTCTGCTCCCTGGAGTAGAGGTGTAAAAGAAGCAGTCACCTGGAATATAGAGACATTTCACTGAAGCACAACTTTTTATCTCCAGGATTAACTGTAAAGAAATACTGTGTCCATGAAAAAAAAATCCTTTATCAAAAATTATTTTTAAAAAATCACCATTCTATACAGTGTAGAATCAAGTTAAGCAAGCAGTTCTTCACAAAGAATGGCAAATGCTGTCAGATTTCAGAGTTTTGTGACCCTTTATGCAGTTAGCTGAACTGAGAATTTGATGCCTAGAGCTCCTGAGGCTTCATTTTCTTCTCAGGTGTTTAGGCAACTCAGGCTGACTGAAGGCATTTCAGTGGAATTTGTCTGGATTTAAATGTAACTCAAACTGCACCAAGGACCAAGAACTACAGCAGAGGTTCACACCATGCACAGATATTCTAAAACAGACACTAGAGGATCATGAGAGTATGCCTGAGATAGAAAAGATGATGTTGAAAAGCATTCAAAGAGTATTATGTTTTCCTTTCTGGGAAGAATGGGTTCTCTAAAATAGTGGATAGCCTCCACTAAAACAGCAGAGGTATCAATCTAGGAAATTACAGAACAGCAAGTTTAAATTCAATAGCTAGTAAATTGCTAGAACATTTATTAAAGCAGTCAGTGTGTAAGCACCTAGAGGAAAGCAAGGTGATAAAAAGTAGGCACCATATAGTAGTTACAGAGAAATCACGCCAACCTACAGTGTCTTACTTTTATAAGCCTTAGTAAATTAAGGAAATGTTGGCAACACACAGTAGATCTCAAGCTAAAATGCTGCACAGTATTCTCACATGGCAATTAAAACACAAGGAAGTTGAAATATTGCATTATGAAAACACAACCAACATTAAGATTGACATAAACAAATAATGATTACACTTCGTTCCTAGATGGAGGGACTGCTGATGGAATCATTTCCTCAAGAGAACGATTGTGATTTTTTTATATCCTATCTCATTCTTTTTAAAGTTTTCCTCATTATTTACTAATAACTGGGAAAGGATGTGAATTTATATTCAATGGAAATCCTTTATGCATGCAAGTATTTTCTGTTAACTTTAGCTGAACAAAAAAAAAATAAAATTAATCTTTATCTCCAGTTTCCTCTCACTTGGAAGAGAAATAACTATCATTTGCATTCTACAGAGAACACGGGCAAAATTAACTCACAAACTGCTTTGCAATATTGCTAGCACAGGGCCAGGACACCCATCCAGCTCACTGCCACTGCATACACCAAGTACAACTAACTGTTTTCACATGGAATTAAATCAGAGTTTAGAAATAAAAATGTCCTGTCCCCACAGTTGATTGTCTATGAATTGGAAAGGCTTTTCACAGTTTTAATAAAGACAGGTAAGGGATGTATAGTCCTTAGGCATTGTGGGACTGATAAAATACACAGTTGTGTGTTGTAGCCCACCTCCTTTGTGCTGCTCTCCAACATCTGCACCAAGTTTCTAGAAAAACGAACTTAGTGAAGAGATAATCCAGATTTCTACACAGAGTTGACAACTTTTATTAGTTCTGCATATGTGGACCTGACCTGACACATTTATTCCACACCTTTTCCTTTACACTTAAGTTCTGGAGATTTTAGCCAGTTGCGAAGGCTTATAACTCAATCTTAGCATTGTGCCAGTGTAATAAGCTATCCCATCAAAGTGCTCAAAAACACGATGTAGAGACATCCATTGTGCCAGGTAAAATCTAGCATAAAACTGAGAAGAGCAGTCCCAAGCTGGAGGTAATCAGGCTAGCTAGAAGGGACCAGAAGGCTTATTAGTTTTCATATAGTTCCTGTCTCTATGTGTTAAACTCAAATCATGCTGAAGTTAATTTCCAGACACTAGATCACTGCATGATGTAGGATTCAAGAGAGACTCAGCAAAAGGCACTGGATTTCTGTGATTTAACTTTAGACTGCAGGGTAGGACTTCTTTCCAAATTGTAAATGAGTTTGTTTATATTCAGGTATCTAAATGGTGGTGACTACATATGGAACATGCTCTCGCTATAGTCAATGGAGATATAGTCAAAGGAGATATAGTCAGTGCAATCAACGTAGTCTGCAGAGGACAGCCGAAAGCAAAGACCCATAGGTAGTTAAGTATCTCTCCCATCTCTAGCAACTAAAATGAGTACGAGCACAATTCAGGAGTAGCAACTGAAACTAATCCAGGATAGAAATGGCACTAAAATGCCTATGCTTGGACAACAAAATCCCTTCCCTTACAGGGAAGTAGACTATAATGAGGGCTTAGAAATAGAGCCCTCAGTAGACATTCACATTCAGAGGCCTACATATGGGTGTCTACTATCCTGAGCTCTCATTTTCTTACACTTACACTGTGGGGCTCGATTCACTTTTAGAAGAGGTCAATAATACCAGTTGAGATGCTCTAGATCTTCCATCTGGCCTACAGCTACCATAGCAGCAGGCTACTCTCTCTTCTAGGTTGTGTGTCACATCTGTGAATTCTTGTCTCAGATATTCTAGAGTGTCTCAACTGGCATGAGTCCTTTCTGCATGCAAATCAATGAAGCCAGATATATCTTCATATGAGTTCACCTATACTCCAAGGAAATAAATAGACACTCTAGGGTACAATTCATCTCTTCTCAGTTAGACATCTAAATACATCAGACAAACTGTACTTCAGTATTTCCTATTTCTTTCCACTTAGAAATTACTTTTATCACACTCCTCAGAGCTTCATAGCAGCACTTTAAATGCAGTACTCCCAATTCACCTTTGCCTCAGAAAATGCAAAGTTTGCTACAGGCTATAATACATTTGGTTTCTGAACTGACAGTTTAGAAATACTAGCTTTCCAGAGCTGGTTTGGGCATCCATCCAGCAGTTCATCACATAGTATAGATGTACCTGACCTGCTGAAGTTATTTTGTATTCAGATCATTTAATCACATTTTGTTTTAAGTAAATTAGCCCACTGGTCCCTCACATGTTATATCCATTACCTAGATTCATCTTGTGATGTTAGTGCTGTTAAATTGCCAGTAGCTGCTCTTACTCTCTTTGAGGTTATTAGGACTTAGACAGCAATTAAGCAACATGTCGACTGCGCTAGTGTTTCAACATATAGTATAAGAGTTTATAAGAAGATTGAATGTAGCTCCTGCCTAATGGTTAGAGCATGTGGCTACATATTCTGTTGCTGGTGCCAGTATATAAAATAATTTTTCCAGGACAATATTGTAAATAAGGTAGAATATGACTTGATAAAAATTCAGAGGATTTACTGAAAATATTCTGTTCTGAATTTTGCAATGAAAATTGATTCGTTAGGCAATTAGGACCAGAACCAGTGCCATTTATATGTCTCCTCAGGTAAATCTCATTCTTTTTCCTGTCTTTAGGTGATACAATTACTGCATCAAAAGCAGGACTCTGCATTAGGAGAAGCACTAATGCCATGAGCTTGTTTCATACGAAGAGAGTGGGTAACTCCTCCTGGGTTAGTGAGGAGACTTCCAGGGAAGTTGGACTGGATGATAGGAGATGTTTGGAAAGAATTTGTTAACTAAATTGGGGAGGGGGATGGGGGGGTGGGGTGGAATATGTAAGAAACTGAATACGTGATGAAAGCTTGAAAAAACTAGAAGACAGCTCCATTTTGGAGATAACTGGATACCTTGAGAGAGAAGCTGTGAATCACTGTATTTGTGAAGAGTTAGAATAGAATCATTTCAGTTGGAAAAGACCCTTAAGATCTTCGAGTCCAACTGTTAGCCTAACACTGCCAAGTCCACCACTAAACCATGTCCCCAAGCGCCTCATCTACACGTCTTTTAAATACCTCCAGGGATGATGACTCAAACACTTCCTTGGGCAACCTGTTCCAACACTTGATAACCCTTTCAGTGAAGAATTTTTTCCTAATATCCAATCTAAACCTCCTCTAGCACAACTTGAGGCCATTTCCTCTTGTCCTATCACTTGTTGCTTGGGAAAAGAGCCTCACACCCGCCTCATTACAACCTCCTTTCAGGTAGTTGTAGAGAGCAATAAGGTGTCCCCTGAGCCTCCTCTCCACTCCCCATAAAACTTGTTCTCTAGGCCCTTCACCAGCTTCATTGCTCTTCTTTGGATGTGCTCCAGCACCTAAAAGTGTTATTCAAAGAGTTCAAAGGGAGCTGGGATGAGCAAGAAAGTTTGTGGAATCTGGATGGAAAATGAGGAGAACTGACAGGGTTCTATGATAATGTATTTGTGGGCTGAGAAAAAAATGTTGCGTTAGGGAAAGGAATAATAAGTTATTCATGATGGGAGAATGTGGAACCAGTTAGGTCTCATAAAGTATGTATTTTTGTTTGGTTGGTTGGTTGGTTTGGTTTAATCTGTTTTTTTTCTTTAGATTCAATGGGGGTGTCACAGAAAGAGTATTGGTTGGTGACCTATGTCACCATAAGCACAGTCACATTAGCAGCCAGCCCTATCCTTGAAGCTGGACATGACATTCTGTCCAGTCTGTTGGAATGCACACTCCACTGCTGTGTATCTGTCATGTAACTGTACAAATACACTACAACTGACTTTAAAGAAATACTTGGTCAGTGATTTTAAGGGTGGATGTTCCTTTACTGTGAACCTTGATTAGCTATGTGCAAAAAATGATAGTAAATTTGGGCTATATTTGGTAACCTGTGCTCTGATTATTTTGGCCGACTGAGGTTCATTTTTGCTAATCAGATAAACCAAAGAGTGTTGCTGTTTAACTTCTAATTGCCAGGGAAATATTAATTGAATATTCAAAGAAGGAGAGTGAAAAAGTAAGCTTGACTGTGCAATTTCCAAACACGTTTACTATGTCCAGAAAATGCTTTGCAGTTCTATCAGCTCTTCTGTAAATTTAGTCGTGCGGTAGTTCATAATAACATGATTCAGTTGCCTAACTGTAAGTACCATCTCAGATCGCTAAAGTCTCCTACCTGAATTTTAGCTGCCATTTTGGAAGGGTACAGTTTCTCTGCAGGTACTGTATCATATCTGCCAGCCCCACATGGATTTTTAGTAGAAAAAAAAATGCTGTGATTAATATGGCCTAGTAGAGATCTTAGAGGAATAGAAGGGGAATGAATCCACTCATAAAAATGTTGACATAGATATAGGTTGCTATTAAGCTTTGTAGTTCACTATTAACTATCTGATACCTAGCTTTCTCTTGAAAGAGAATAAACATTGTAATATGCAATTTTGACTTTATTCATGTATTAACAACTTATTCAATATTATGTATTTGTCCAACATACCCTAGTATTGCATTGGTGTCATTGTAGGTGCGGATTGGATTTTGACAATATTATCAAGATAGTAAGATGAAAATAACTTGAACAATATTAATTTGGCCTAATAATATCTCTGGCATAGAAAGATTTTATTTTTCCCTATTTAAAAAGAGTCATTAAGAAATTCCTCACTGGTGGGAAGAGATTAATGTCACCTAAATTAAGTCATCTGAAGTAATTGTGTAGCCTAAACTAGTTTTCCTGGCTCCCTCTGCTGTCAATAGAGAGCCATTCTTCTTCTTTGTTTTAGAAGCAAAGTTGTGCTCTGGAGGATCCCATCTCTCTCCATGATTATAGAGAGATTCTAGATGATCAACTCACACTAACTTTTAGACAGACAAAGTGAAAGGCAGAGACATCATACTGAATGCCCATATTCTCTGGAAAGAAATCCAGATCCCCAGATCTGTGTAACTAACCTTGTGCCCTTGTATCACTAACCTTAAGGTACTATGGAGTACAGATTGAAAGAATATTTTCATTCAAGTCTGTACTTCTTTCACATACATCAGACTACAGGGAGGATATTTTGTAAGGGGAAGATTTAGTGGAATGAAGAGGGTCTAAAGAAATTAAATTGTATAAATAAAGGATTAGTGTGATGTCTTTAGAGTACAAAGGATTACAAGAGAAAGAGGAAGCTGTCATTCCTGGGAAACAGCACTAGGACATAGTGTAATAATGAGGAATATGCCTTGAAGAAGAAGAATAAAAGCTGTACACGTACATAGCTATATATGTGTACATATATATGTACACACACATATATACCATTACCTAGGTGTATAAAATATATACTATATATGTAATTTATCATATTTTTTCTTTTCTTTACACTATTATTTTAAGTATATCAGGTGTTTAATGACTTTGTTGGTTTTATAGTGAAATAAAATTAATCATGAGATTGAAAGCAACAAAAAACATATAAAATAAATACAAAGTTCAGAAATAAATACTCTTATGGGAATAAAGTTCAGACAAAGTCATTGCTAGTAAGTAAGAAGTCCACACTGCATGGCTGTCAAATAAATGGTCTATTGTGAATATAAGTATTGAATTTCTCTCTTATAGGTTGTCAGAGCACACTATTTTATTGTTACAGTTTTACATATGGAACTGCAAAAAGGAGGATTTTTTAAACTACTGAAAACATGGTTTTAAAAATGAGATCTTGAGGCTAATGAGCCTTTAATTTACGTGTTAGTATTATAGACCCCAGTATTTTCTGTACAATGTTACATACTCTATAAATAATATTTTCTATAGTAAACCAGGGCTCAGACTGTCCTTAGAAGCTGACTTGATCTTTCATCACTGTATTAAAAAAGAGAGACTATTTGATAGACTCGTAGTGTTGAGAAAAAAATGTTACAGCAACCCCACTAGTTAGTTAAATACATATGAAATTAGTTGAAGTTGATCACTATTCAGAAGAATGAACATTTTCTGATAATTTTATAAAGGAAGATACAGATAAACTAAAAAGAAGGTTAAAAAACAACCTTTTCCTTTGGGAAAAGAAAATAAATTCTTGTGTTGTTCCATTAAAAAGGAGGAAGTGGAGATTGTTATTAGAAATCTAAGGAAGTTTTCCCAAAGCTTTTATAGCCAGCCTTCACAGGGCTTAAAACAATCTTTAACTCCTATGGAAAAAGACTTACTTAAGGAGATCACACAATGAGAAGTTGTCTTTTCTTAGAAAGAAGGAAAGACAATTGTCACAGGTAAAAAAGAGGTACACTGGGTTACTTGCCAAGTAGACTTGTAACAATAGGGATATATTTGACCTCAGACATAGCACGTAAAAATTATAGAGGTGCTGATATGTGAAAATTTACTTGACAAGATAGAAAAAGTATATTTAGCTACTCTGAAAGAAAAACTGGTCTCAGTTAAACTAAGGATTTGCATATCTGCTCCTTTATTGGAAACTGCACTATGTAAGTCCAAAAAAGGAAATAATCGGAAATAGTCACTGTGGTCATTGCTGTTTGCTCTAGCTATGGACCCTCTATCAACAATTAGAGACAAAAAGAATAAGGATGAATGAGAGTTCAACTATAAGATTGGTCTTCTTGTTAAGTATTCAGAGGGATGTTTGAATAAATATTCAACAAGTGATCACAAAAACTTTTAAAACTACTTGTCTAAAATAGAGAAACCCTGTGGAACAGATAGGGAAAGAGATTTCTTGGGTGGCTAAAACTGTTACAAGTAAAACAAATTAACTCGCAAAATTTATTTATTTTAATTTCAAATTTTCAATACCATTATACCATAGTATTAGAGACTAAGACTGAGCTTGTTAATGTTGTAACTGTCTTTTACAATGGGAGGTTTGGGATTATTGTGCACCTTAATTAAAAACGTAAATTAGTGTATGAATCCTTGAACAAGGTACAGACTGCTATCTAATGAAATTAAGGAAGGAAACTAGTTTTTAGACATGTAATGGATAAAGACAGTTGCAGCCTCTCCCCACAAAAAAGATCACTACTTTACCCAGATTATCCTCAGATGCCTAGAAAAATATGAGAAGTTCCTGTACTAATTCTTCTCTCAGATAAATTCATTGTTAAAAATTAGTCTTCTTCCTTTTAACCTATCAAGCATGTTTCATGTTTTCCTCCTCTTTTTTTGAAAATTCATTTCTCAGTGCCTTGATGGGCAAGGTGTGAGTTTACATGGTGTATCCCAAACATGAACAAAAAACATTTGGCAATCCTGAAAAAGTTCCCTTTCCACAATATCTTCAAGTTATAAACTATATACTCAATAATACAGAAAAAAATCAATAGGTCACTAATACCACTTTGAGCATCCATTTCTAAAATGTACATGTAAGTAATGTGTAAACCATTTGAATAAATAAAAAGAGATGAACAGGAGTTCTGGCAAATGAAAGCTTGGACTACTCAGTTGGAAAAATAGAACTAGAAAAAGAAAGAAGAGAGAAAGAAAGGGGTTTTTTCTTTCTGACCTCTTCTTTATGTATTTTATGTGAATCAAGTTTAGGAAATACGGTACAGCTAGTGTTAGTTAGACCCATATATATTCCACAGAGGCTGTGGGGAAAAGCTCTCTCCATGTTTAGCATCCTTTGTTTAAATACAGAAACCCAAATACTTTTGATGGTAGTACATAGAATGATAGCCTAGTTAGTTGGTGGCGGTGTCCACTTAGACTTCTTGCTTTTCCAGCTAAGTGCTGCTTTTAAAGAAGCCGACTTTGTGAGACGCAAAGAATGGATTTTCTTCTAACTATTAGGTACTGAATGTTTAAATGTGTGCGCAATTATCCACAGACTCCCCTCTTTCAGAAACCTGACATGCTAACACATCCTTTGTAATAGAGCAATTCCACAAAACCAGATTGTTATTGAAAATTCAAAGACTGTTATCTAAAACCAAACATCCCTTCACACTTACAAACAAAAGTTGACAAGCGAGTAAGCATGAGGCTTTGTATAGATTCTCTCAGTATTAATAAATAAATGCAGAATATACCACTAGGTGATTTCTCTCCTCCTTTATAATACAATCCATAAAATATAGGTGGTTATTTTGCTGTTGAGCTTCATCCTTATAGCTTAGCCTTATAACTTCAGAATGGCTGGATTGCTTCTAGTTACAAATGAAACACCTGTTGGGTTGTATATAATAAAGGCAAAATGAAGTGCATGTTTTCTTCTTGCAAGTTAGATGCAACAGTGTGTTGGATATTTGTTAATGTCTGCCATCTGGTACACAGCTATGGTGCTCCCCTTTCAATAACACAAGTTCCTTTTGTAAAATGAAAATAGTCATAACATCTTCTTTTCAAAGTCCCAACCTTGTTTCAACAGCCATGGAGTTTTCTGCCTGTCATACCTGCTGTATGAATTCTAACCCTGAGATAGCAGTGCACTCTTTACGCTCCTACACAAGTAATACGTATGATTATTGGAGATTCTGTGCTGCGTGGAAGCAGCAAGACACGATTACTACTGACAAACACAAGACCCTATTCCACATATACAGTAAAAGACAAATTATCTGGAGATGGAAAGTAAAGCTAAAACCACATCCTGCAGCACTGGTGCGGTGCAGCTCAAATATAGAAGGAAAAGAAACTTAAACTGTCTGTCTGGGGAAAACATTTTCATTTGATAGCTCAGTAGAGGTCTAAAGCACTTATACTGAGAGAATGTAACAGTATATACTGTGTATAATGGTACTAGTGATGAGAAAAAGGTAGCACTTCTATTGAGTGCACTAGGGGTTAAACCTATAAATTGTTGCATATCTTCTGCTGCTTCGCAAAACCACAGTACTAAACAAATCCTGACATCGTAGAAATTCTAGAAACTTACCTTATTTCAGAAGTTGCTGGCGATTGTAGTGTTTACAGATTGGTTAAAGAAAACAAAACCAAAAAACCTCAAACATTAATAAGTGGTTGATTTAAAGAAATGTATTGTCAGTGGGTAGTTGATCTCAATGAAGAGTTAAGGGAAAATTCTTAATTCTAAAGGGACATATAGTATGTGGTATGCAAAATTAAGAAAACATAAATCAGCTATTGACTGTGGTTGCTTTCACTATAAAATGTATATTAGATACTACTATTTTAATTGGGACTGCTACTGAAGGTGGCAAGGGGTCAAAACAGCATCAGAAAATCTGTTTATCAACATACACCAGGAGAAGAGCAGAAAAGACAGTGTAGGGAACACTTACAGACTGTATATTTTTATTATGAAACACAGTCTCACAGTGCCAATTATTGTTGGTTCAAGGACAAACACTGCAAAGAAACTGGGACACACAGAGAAAAGATGTACAGGTCAGTGCAAAAAGCACCTCATGGGGACAATACCTGAGAATTCCGGAATCATCAGCTTGCAGACGACAGCAGAGTCCATAGAGAATACCTTAACATCTCTACAGCTGTTTAATTTAGAAGTTATTATTTTAGTTCCTTTGCAAGTGAAAGCAATGCAATATAAAATTGAGCTTGATCCAGAGTCCGCTGCTTCTGTAATCTCACAGCAGGTTTGTCAGAGGCTACTTAAGAAGGTGAAATTGCAGAAAACTTCAGTGTTTCTAAAATATACACTAGGAAAATCCTCTCTCCCCTGAGTGTTTTAATGGTGAAGGTAACATATAACTGTAAACAACATATGTTAAATCCTTATGTTGTGAAATGAGGAGGTCATGCATTATTTGGTAGAGGATGGCTGAGAAAGATTCAGTTGGATTGGCAAAGCGTAACGTGTTTGCAGGCTTGAAAATAATTATGGACTCCAGCCGAAAACAAAAATAACTGTTCTCAGTGTTTATAGAATGAAAACTGTCTTTAGAATGGTATCAGAACCGTAAGTATAACTAAGAGCAATCAGCATAATGTAGCTGTGAAAAAAGGCAAGCAGGATAGATAGCGTGTACTAATCAAAGAACCAGCAGCAATAGAAAAGTATTAATGTCATCATTCAAGACAATCTTGAAGTCTCCCTGTGCTATAAAGTGTGTAAGGATTTACTTTTTTTTTATGATTAAAAAAAGTTACAGTTGTTCCTGTGCATAAATCCATCTATCCTTCCTAAATGACACACATTTTAGTAATCAGAATGGATGTGTATTGTAAGCATAATATACATTACTGTTGTTGAAACTGTTGTTGAACTGGTGCTCAGAAAATGTCTTTTTCATCTTTTGGATTTTGTATTTCTACTTTGTAAGACAAAATGTTGTTGCTATCCAATTGTTGGATACATTGGAACATGTATCCAATGAAACAATGATGTTTCCATCAATTATGACCAGAATTTCTTACAGCTAATTAAACCATCACAAGTTTGCCATCACAGACAAGGTCATATAATCTAAGAAATTTTCATTCTTCAGCAAGTAGTTATTGCCCTTTTGCCTGAAGTGTAGTAACTGGTCCAATGGATATTCTTAGCCTATTTCAGCACAAAGCCAAGCACAGTCACTTAAATCGCCACCAGAGCTAAGACCGTAGGATGTAGTATCACTTTGTCAGTGACTAATGATAGTTTAATGAATCTCACATCCCTGTTTCTTCTCCAAGCTACTCTGGCACATGAAATTATGAAGGCTTTGCTGTTATAGTCACATGAGGAAGAGGGAGGCAGTATTTTCTTACATTTGTAACGACGTGATTTCGGCATAGTTGTTTTTAGGAAATTTTACAGCAGGAATGGGGGGACTCTCAGGAAAAGTTCAGCAATCCCATTTACTTCACATTTGCACTATTTAACAGCAATATTAAATTTCATTTCACTATTGTCGTGGTTTAAGCCCAGCTGGCAACTAAGCACCACAAAGCTGCTCGCTTACTCCCCCCCGCCCCAGTAGGATGGGGGAGAGAATCAGAAGAGTAAAAGTGAGAAAGCTGGTGGGTTGAGATAAGAACAGTTTAATAAGTGAAATGAAATGAAATAAAATAAAACAAAATAAAATAATAGTGGTAGTAGTAGTAGCAGTAATAATAATAATAATAATAATAATAATAATAATAGTAGTAGTGAAAATGAAAATTAAAAAAAAAGATAAATAAAACCCAAGAAAGACAAGTGATGCAAATGAAAACAATTGCTCACAACCCCCCAACCAATGTCCGGCCTGTCCCCAGGCTGCAGTCTCCCGGCCAACTTTCCCCCTAGTTTATATGCTGAGCATGACATCATATGGTATGGAATATCCCTTTGGTCAGTTGGGGTCAGCTGTCCCAGCTGTGTCCCCTCCCAACTTCTTGTGCACCCCCAGCCTACTCGCTGGTGGGGTGGTGTGAAGAGCAGAAAAGGCCTTGACTCTGTGTAAGCACTGCTCAGCAGTAACTAAAACATCCCTGTGTATCAACACTGTTTCCAGCACGAATCCAAAACACAGCCTCATACTAGCTACTATGAAGAAAATTAATTCTATCCCAGCCAAAACCAGCACATTCTCCACCCCTTATTCCATACCGTTTACATCATGCTCAGGTAGCGCACTATCCAATACATTCTCATTACATACCCTCACCATTCCCATCCTTTGATATAATACACAGATATCATTCCCTTAGTCTACGGATCACCCCTGTGAAATGTCCATAAATATCCACAAATGTCCACAAAATGTCCATTGAGTTCATTTAGTCCATGAGTTTGGGCTCCATCTGTTATGGTGGTCCCTCAAGACAGGAGAGGTATTGTATTGCATGGAGTTTTTGGGCACCACAGCCAGCTCAGGTCGAGTCACTGCTGCATTTGCACTGCTTCTTGTAAGGCTTGTCCTCCATTGGTTCAGGTGATTCCTGCTATAGTAATTCCTGTAACATGCAACTCAATTTATGGGTTACAACAATTTAAAGGTATTTCCATTACAGTCTACATCCCTGGTCCCTTTGGGCCAGGTATAGGGTTTAACATTGCAATGAACTCCTCCTTTTGCTCCAAGCCTGGCTAGCAACAAGGGGTTCCTGCTATAGCAATTCCCATATAACATGCAACTCAAATCATGGATTATTTTCACCTAGAATTAAATCATCTTGAGGTACACACTGGACTCACCCATCCTTCTGCATTACCAAACAAGTGCACCCAGGTCCCCGAGCAAAACCAATCCTGCTAATAGGTTTACCCTTTCCTGAAGAAGGAATAACCCAGACTGTTTTTCCCAACAAGTTTTTTATATGTACCCACTGTTTTCAGTACAAATCCAAAACACAGCCCCATGCTAGCTACTATGAAGAAAATTAACTCTATCCCAGCCAAAACCAGCGTACCTATTCAGTCATGAAGGCTTGCATTTGAAGGGCTAACACACCCCTTCTTCCTTATAAGTTTCCCATGAAATTTCCCATGAAATTTTGTGATCTTCCTCAATAGTGGAAATTCTTCAAATTCACAGTTTCTGTGACTGATAGGGCAAAATGTGCTCCAGAGAGGAGCTACAAACCAGCTTAGTCTGCATCATATTCTGTATCATGATAGAAATGCTGGCACTAATTTTACATGAAAGTGATAAGACTATTTAATGTGTAAGAATTAGATTGGTTCAATGGATATACTGAAGGCCTCCCTGACACTTGCCTGTTTCTATTACTGTAGCCATTTATGACCCTACTAGAGCAATAGCATGTATAAATACGCATACTTCTGTGAATGCATACTGTGAATAAGTACAGCTAGTATTGATACAGCCATGTTCCTGTGACTTGTCTTCATGTTGTGAAAAGGGCAGAGTATCTTTGTCCTTGTTTCACAGTCAGAAAGTTAAGCTATCGTGGTATCAAGGTCTCAGACTAGATCTAGCCTCCTTCTGGTACCCCAGTGTCCCATTCCTCTCACTGTTGAGACTGGCTAGGTTTTGGAGTAGGCCATGAATACCATCTGATCAATGCCTCAGCTTTTTTTCTTTGTGGAAGCAGTTAAAAACACCAAACAGACAAACAACAACAACAGTAAAAAAAACAGTGAAACACACCTAGGTCTCACCTAACAGACTTAGGATGCAGCCAGTGTGTATATATGATCATGGGACACAAGAAACTTTCAGGTTCCTTAGCCTAAACATAGCCACAAAAACATAATGAGAGACAGGGAAAAAGCTATGTTTCCTGGGAAACAAACTGCTTGTCTGAATCACGCCACCATCTTCAAGCCTGTCTTCTAAACACATGTTTTGGGAATGGCTGTTACATTCTTATTGGTGTAGACTTTGAATACATTGCAAAGACTATTTTATCTCTTGTGTGGGAAGTACTGTATGTGCATATAAAGGGAGATACAATTTTCTTAATCATAGCATGAAGTGCTGTGAAAGTTCCAGAGCTAAGATTACAGTCTTTGGGAGTCTGTTTTTCTGCTAAATAAAATCTACAATACTTACTTTTCTTTTAATTATATGATAAATATTTTAGCAATTGTAGTGTAACTGTCATATGATTCTAACAGCAATAGTTGCAGAATATCTTACTTTTTTAACCAAGGTGATGAAACATGTGATCTGAGACATAAGAGAGTGACAGAATTCAAAGCACCTCAAGGATTATCAGATGTCAGCTTATTTGTTGGAACTGTAGTAAGAGTGGGAAGCAACTGAACTCTCAATATTAAGTCATTACATATTAGAAATATTGTAATTTTAATTACTAGTGATGCTGACAACAAGAAAGTCCAAATTTTTTTGATATAAAGGCAGTCTGGACATTTTATGTGTTAGTATCTTCAATAAATATCTTTAGAGTTAAATCACGTGTGAATTTAGGATCAAGTTTTCAAGGTAAGTGATTATAATTTTAAAAATGCATGGTTAAAAAGCTACATGCTCTTGCCTATGATCAAACTGTTTTGTATGGCTGTTTAAAAAAACAAACCAAAACAAAACAAAAAAATGAACCAAACAAACCAGCAATGTAAATGCATGCTTATTTTTAAACACAAAGTGATACCATTAAGTCAGAAGGAATGCCGACATGCTTAAAGAGAAGCTCAAGAGCTATTTTCTCAGTTAAGGTTTGGACAGAACAAAACGTTCCTTAAATCTTCCTCTGCTTAGTTCAAGATTTCTTCCGAAAGAGAGATTGCTTAACTTGTGTCAAGAAAATGTGGTAACTATCCTGGTGAAACTGCCCTGCTGGACACACCGCAGGCTCTTGTGCTGACTTCTAACTTAGACCCTGGTCATCCTTAATTTCCTTGAGTCCTAACAGAATCCAGACAGTTTTACTTACTGAGGTGTTTATAAGCGCTCTCCAAATACCTGGAATTCATTTCACCTAATTTGAAATTTTTAACACATAGTCTACTAAGGCTAAAGTAATCATCTTGGTTTCCCTTTCCAGTCAGTGGAAGGAAATAAGTAGTTCAGAAGTATGTTTCACTTCACCTATTTTGCAACCTATTTAAAGATTAGATGTATTATCCTTTGGATGTTTTCCCCATTTATTATGTATGGGTGACTTGATTAGACTTAGAAAACTAGCAATGACCCTACAGATACTGAACTTAACATGAAATGAATCCCTACTTTTCTTTCTGGTGCACTTGCCCTAAAGCTGAGGTGCTGCAGTCCGACTTCTTCAGCCAATACTGGTTCTTTAGACATACACACAGCAAGACAAATACATAAACCTTCTAGATGTTTCCTCAAATGTTTTCTTCACTATAACAGAGCACTTGTGTAGTTTAAGTCACTGCATCATGCTGGCCAGGATTCTTCTCTGTAATTCAACACATTTCTTATGAAATACAGAATACATCTTCTATGTATCTTAAATCCATTATACTCATCTCACCTACTTTGTTCTGGTCATTCCTTTTGACCTGGGTTTATTTCCCTATTAAAGATAGTCACCTCCCCTGAAAAATTTTAGGTTTCCTCCCTCCCATCCATTTTTTCTTGTTTATGTTCAAGTTGAATAAGGACCATCCTTGAGCCTGATCCAAAACCCATTGAAGTCAATGTAGATGTTTCCATTGATTTTTAAGGTATGTTTAGCTTTTTTTCTTTATTTTATTTATTTATAATAAATCCCATTGAGATCAAAGGTATGACATGTTGAATAAGATATCATGAATAAGAGCAGCAGAATCTGTCCTTCAGTAGTTTCTCCAAGAAATCTTTGAGGTTTTTCACTAGCACTTTAAAAACAAAGTATTGAATACAATGTATTATAATGTAAATTCTGTCAAACACTGTCATTAACATTTAGCAATCTTGTTTATTCAAGTCAATCCATCTATATATACAAATCTGATATTTGCCTTTTTAAAAATTTAACATGCGTAAGTGCCCATAAATCAGTTATGACAATCATTGTTAAAACAATCAATAGTAAGGAATATGCATTAATTCAAATAATATTGATAGCCACATGAACCTGCATCAGTCTTCTGTGAAATAAGAAAAATGAGACATCTTCTTAAAATCAATATTTTCCTTTTTATGTCATTCATTTGAAGAGTATCAATAATACATTACTTTATACCTTATGTGTCAGTAGCCCTACTTCTAAATGTAGAGATATCTTGAAAAAATATTTAAGTGAGGCAAAAGAAAAAAGTCATCAAAGCAATGACCTGCTAAAAAGCTTGCATTCATCCATTGTATTGAGGGTATTCATCTGAACTAAAATATGTATGGGCAGCATTACTGCTTGGATATATTATTTATAACTCAGATCTCAATAACACTTGCTTGTACACTATGTTTGTCCTGGAGTTAAAGAGAAAGAGGAACAGCAAGAGAACTTGGTATTGCCTTTATCCATCCTCAAACTTAAGAACCAGGAAATTAGGCAGGTGTGCAGACCAAAGTGGAAATACAAGATGTGGAAATACAACATCCATTCATCACAAAAGAAACATTTTAATTGGTTATATGTGGAAAATATCTACTTGACAGTCAGTTTCTCACTTTTCACATAAGTGCTTTGCTGCTTGGATGCCTAATCTTGTTTAGTATAGGGAAAGTAATTTGACATGAAAGTACCTAGATGGCTGCCGAAAATTAATTGCCAATTAAAAAAGAAAAATGTTTGTGCTACTCTATAAACAAGCCAACATATAAACCTTTCAGTCTTGTTGCTTTATTTATGTCTTTGTAGATCTGGTTTCAAGCTATTTGCATACAATTTACAAATTCATATTATAATTCTCCAGTATATTTATGATTTTATAGTTGTATATATTTTACCTCTATGAAAAATATTTATTTCTTTATGCTTCTGTTGCTTATTATTTAACAAAAACATTTCATTTCATTTGATAGTTTATGTCTCTTCCTTAGAAAGAGGCATTTTTATTTGTAGGGCTCAAAGAGAGAGGTTTATTTCTTCCCCACATTTAAAAAAAATAGACAAACCTCAACCCGATGAACTCCTGTCTCTAGCTTTCCATAGCTTCCTCAGTCTGCTTTCAAGTGAGGATGAATACCCCAATGATTCAAAGTATAAAGGTTAATCTGAGTGGAAAACGAAAGCTTTAACGGGATTGTAAAGCTTAAGGACTCGTCTCAGCCCTAAAGAGACTGTTGAAAGTTCCTGAGCCATAGAAGTTTCATGAGTACCATGGAATAGCCCCCTTAGATCCAGAATACAATTCAAATGGCACAGCTGGCTGAATACATCAGTAAAAATGGATATTGACTTCCATTTTCTTCCTTCTTCTCCTCCCAAAATTAACTTTCTACACATGTCAGGTAGATAGTGTGAATCAATGATATGTCCATATAAACATTAACAATTATGTGTAAGATAGATTAATGAATATCATAAATTTAAGCTAGTAATAGAAAATGAATAAAATTTCAAAGCTTCTATGATTTTTAAACAGTAACATAAGTATATCTCTTTTACATGTTAAAAGTTTTTTTGTTTTGTTTTGTTTTGTTTTTTAAATTGAACTGTGCTCCCAGTGGGTGAAATTCAGTCATTTTACCTTCCATTAATAAAGAATTGGTAATATCTATGGATGTTTGAAGCTATTACTCCTTATATTAATCTTTTTATTCAGTCTTCAAGTCCAAATGAGTGAGACAAGCCAGGGCTTGTTTGCTAAAGCCAATCCAAAAACCAGATTTTAATGGAGGAGAAAAAAAACCCAAACAAAACAAACAAAAAAAACCCAACAGCAAGCCCACAAAAATTTCAAGTTTTGACAATTGTGACTCTCTTGGCAAAATATTTGTCCAAGACACGTGATCCACAGATTTAACCAGCATGAAACACTGACTACAAATAATTTGTGAAGGTTTTTTAGGTTAAAACTATCCTATAAGAAACTTCTGTGCACACTTATACACTGCTTAGTTTTCTCACAAAGCCTTCAGTTCCATGCAAAACATCAATAGTGTGAAGATAACGTCAGAGTCACTTATTCGGACTGTGCCAAACAGCTCTGGAATCCTCAGAAGACAGACACGTTACATACAACAGCTGCCATTCAAGGTACGAGTGAACAAACAGTGACCTGTCTTATTTTCCTTTACTCTTTTAATTAAAATTAAAAGAATAAAAATATTAAGAAACCATATGTAGATTTTATTGAATGCAACTTTTTACTGGGGGAGAAAGTTAATAAAAGAATATAAACGTAACATTGACTTTTGAATCCTAATGAGAAATAATACATAACATTTCTTTATATTTAAGATTTTCAAATTTTTGTTGTTATTATCCCCATTTTCTAATTCCTATTTGTAGTCCTTTAAGAGATAAAGGGTAATAAAGATCACAACAACATGTCAAAATTATCATGTGAATAAATAAGCAAGGCCTATCAATCTGCAAAGTTATCACAAACCTCAGAGGAACTTGTGTTCAATTAAGTTCTCTCAAACTTAACTAACATTCAACTTGGAGTGCATTCACCCTTACTATGGCTTCCAAAAAGGTTTCATTTAAAATTAAATATTTTATGAATCTTTAGTTAATGACCGCATTTGATCTTCTTTAAAACTTGTGATAAAAGTAATTCCTAATACAAACTTTGAATCATTTACGGTTCTATAATATGGATCTCTTTGAAAGTATTAGGTAATATTGTATCTGGTCTTCCTTTTCTAATATGTGATACCAGAGAAACCAGCAAAAATGACAAGCCAGCTGTCAAAATCTTGGATCAGTAGATATATATGCAGTCATAATTAAAGAAATAGAGACCTACATTATCTTTAGTAGGTGACTGCTTTTGTCTGTGAGCAAGGGATAAGCGCAGTGGTATTTCTGTGTAATATTCCATTACATTAGGTATTTTGCACCCAAACTTTTATGTGACTCCCCTAGTTAACTATAAGAAGAGATTAAAAATTTTGCATTTTTTCCTCCTTAAATTAAATACAGTTGGGTAAGGGCTGTTGTTCTTTACTGTATCACAAGTATCACAAGACACTCACATTATTTATCACAAGACACATACAAAAAGCTTGTGGGACATCAAGAGGTGAAACACAAACTCCATGTTCCTTCATTTCAGATATCTACTGCAGCTTTTTAGTCATTCCTTCAAATCAACAGCATAGTCAGGTAGCTATAGCTGCAAGTAGGAATAGCATTTGAAGAAGATGATCTTCTCTATGATAATCCCTACTGCTGAGGGCATTATTAAGTTGGTTTACAATTTTGTGGTCTTTTTGGTTTCCTTAGCTCTGTGAGGAGTTGTATCCACCATTGTAATAAAACCAGAAAAACATGAAGAATCTACCCCTTACATTCTTAAGAGATCACTGTGGTCTGTGCTTTTGGACACAGATGTAGACACAAGATTTAATTATTTTAGCTTCCTTCTAGCAACAGAGTCACATATCCCGAAAAGCTCCAATTACTTCAAATAAACACCAGAATTCTCTTATCTGTGTAGGTCACCACAAACCCATCACTTGCTTTTAACTAA
Organism: Gavia stellata; assembly: GCF_030936135.1. Classification (NCBI taxonomy): domain Eukaryota; kingdom Metazoa; phylum Chordata; class Aves; order Gaviiformes; family Gaviidae; genus Gavia; species Gavia stellata. The sequence continues at coordinate 44,102,031 of NC_082594.1, forward strand.
CTATGAAGAGCAATTCGAAGTCCTCTGTGACTGACCTGCTTAAGATATCATGCCTTCCTGTGGCCCATAATACTGTTAGGTTGCTTTCCACTGGAACAATAAAATGGTATGTTGCGACGTAAATCTTGTGAGAGCAGTGAATCTTTCCATGAAGGGGAATTCGGTGATAAACATCACCTGTGAATTCACTTGCCCATTACTTAGGAATTTGCTATTTTAATCTCAAAAAAAATTTCTTTTATTTTACTTTGTAAGTAACAACCTATCCATCCTCAGCTGTACCATTACAAACAAATGAACAAGTGAACAAACAAACAAAAAAATCCTGCTGACATGGTAAACACTGTCCCTTCCCAGGATGGAAAAGAAACAAGAGAAAGGCAGTTTTATTGTCACACGAATATTTAATAGAGACATTGACATACCTCGACATATGCCATTTTAGTAAAAAAGGTCAAATAAACACCAGTTATCTAAATAATTTGCAAAATCATCTGCAAAACTTAATTGTAAGTCTCACAAAAGTGGTTGTTCTTTTGAAATCCTCATTATGCTACCTTTTCACAGACATCATAATGTTGTGAGCAGATAATTGCCAGCAGCATTTAGCACATCTATTTCTATTTCTGCCTGAAAGAAGAAACTGTAAAAGCAGATTCTTTTTTTTTTTTTAATTGTTAGTATTTGGTTTTCTCAGAAACATTCTTGTTTGTTAAATGTTTGGAGCTGGGCCACAGACTAACATCAGTTCTATTCTCACCTTCTTGTCCTTACATCCCCAGGTACATTTATAATTCTCCATTCAGTGCATTGGGCATTTCAATACCTATCTATATTGGGTTATATTCTTAAAAAGCAGTCATCAGCTGAGGATAGCTAAGTGTTTGGTCATCAAATTCCTTAAACATCATAGTGATGCAAGATACATAATCAGTACAATATCAGCATCATACTTACAGCAATGACTATGAAAGGCAGTTCCACTGAAGAAATTGTTTTTCCAGTAGTGTCAAATCAAACCTGAGCCAACAGTATTTTACCACTTCACATTTCAACCTTCTATGGTTCTTGTCACATGACATATTGAAAATCAAGATAACAACTCTGCAGTGATCACTGTATTCAACCTTTCAAAGAAAACAGAACTTCCAATTTGGATAAAGCAATGCATAAAAATTTTCAAATAGAAATTTATACTTGAAAAATATGACCAGCTATTTGTCAATAATTATACAGCTGCTTTGATTTGATGTGATGGGACTGATTCTTTCTCTCCTTGCTGATTGTGGTTAGCTATAGGCAAATAAAGATGGTCCTTTCACTTACTTTTCTAGTGGAACAATGCCTGGTTTTCAAGTAAATACGTTCACAAGTTTATTTCAGTGCTCTGTTCCACAGCAGCTATCAGAATTAGAAGCAGCAAAGGTTGGACAATTAATACCTGAATGTTTTTGAACTTTTTAATTAATTCCTGAAGTTTTTACAAAGGAGGAAAAGAAGTCTCAAAGTCTTCCTCAAATAAAAAGAAAACTAAGTGACCTGTGACCACAGAGAAATAATCTTCAGGCCTGGGAAATTCCCATCAAGGTACCCACATGTATCTCTTAACCTTTCCATTTGCCATGTCTCCTAACTTGTGATACCCACCAGAAATAATGTTTTGAAGTGAGATAAATAATTTTTATTTTTGTATGAAATATGCCCACAAAAGAGCAAAATCAGGAACTGTCCATGTTAGAAATAGCTTTACTGATACATAGATCACTTTTTTTTCCTTTTCCCTAAGAAACTCTGTGATCTAGAAAATAAGATAGAGATTGAGGTATTGTTTCCACTTTTATCACAGCTTTCAAACAAGCCACTTAATGTCTCTGTCTCAGTTACACAGTAAATAGGAAGAATGATATTGGTCTACCTGCTAGGCCTTCTCCATTAAACCCTAGTAAAGGAGGACTCTGAAATATAGAGAGTTAATACAGTCAGACAGTAAAGGATTTTAACATTTAGAAATTTCAGATTATATTTGTAATAAGAAAGAGGGGAAAAAAGACAAATCTTGTTTATCAAAACCTCTGTTTTAAAGAAGTGTGAATTTAGGGAGCACAAACAATGTAATGCAACAGAATTATACATACAAGCTTTAAGAAAATTCCTTACTAGGAATAGCATAGCCACACTTGTGCAGAGCTCCATGTAGCCTCATTACTTGTACTGAGCTGCAGGTTTTGTGAGTTTAGGCATAGCACCATCTCCATGGCTATACTGCTTCTCCTGGTCCCGAACCTGATTGTTCATAGTTGACACCAGCAATTCCAACACAGCTTTGGGTTGTGCCTACTGATGTAGTCTTAGAAACATACTGATTGTCTAAAGCTCTCCCCCCCAACAGAAAATCATCTAGTGAAACTTCTGACAATATCTGTTAGACAGCGTTGGCTGTCATGACTACATCAATCCTCCTCTTAGAAAAAGCAGCACATGGCTGTGATGTTGTTTTAATAAGCAGAGGTGAAATCCAAGTCATTATATAACTTTTTTTTTTGCAGAGCAGTCTGACTTTGTTCTAGATAGTAATGTGACCAAAGTGAAAAAAAACTAGTTTTTAATGAGCTGTCTCAATAGTATTCATCAAAAAGCAAGCACAGGATTCATCAAAATCAAACATGTTTATTTGTGCAAGCTGTGGTATTAAGTGGAACACTTCATGCCTTAGTACACAGCTGATGAGAAACTGTGAAACAGGAATGTATTTCTAATGCAAAATGTCTGAAGTGGCAAGTCCCAGCTCAGGTCTAAGGTGCAATTTGGAACACTATTTTACATTTAAGCCATATAACATTCTTCCATACTGTGTGTCTCACATTGTTATTCACTCTTTTGTACTTAAACAGCTTTTCCTCTTGCTGCACCAAATATGACTTGTGTGATGGAGAATATTTATTTATGTGTCGTCTTAGTCACTTGCAAAGTAAATACAGAATGCTGTTCTCTTATGGGTTGTTTATAGTTTGAATTCAAATAATTCTAAAATATAGCCTCCTTGTTTCTAATAGCAATCATTGAAGATGTGCTTTTTCCACATACTAATTTAACTGTAGAGAACTTCCCGCTAGTTCTTCGACACATTTTGGAGAAGATCCACAAAAAGATTTCAGGGATTAAATGAAAATTCTATTGAAACTGCTGATGACCAAATATTTTGGTATTAAAGTTTTCCCCATGCAGCTAACTTTCTTATACTAGGTAGTTCATTGTCTGCTGTATATCTCAACCATGTGGCACCTGGACAGCTCAGTCTGATCAACAATCTCAGGGCTCTTAAAGCAGGTCAGGAAGCAGTGTTAATATTGCTGTAATAGTTGAAGCATTCACTTCTGCCTCAGTGTCCAACAGACAAGTTTCCAGCAGAGCTGCCCAAGAATAATGGGCTTTGATGAATAGGTTCATCACCATAACCTTGACAAACAGGTTAAGGTCTCTTCTTAAAAAGAAAATGGAATGATATTGTGATTCTCACAGCCCCTCCATTAGAAATGTTAATAATTGTATATGAGTACAATCACTGGGTAGAGAATAGATGCAATTTTAATAACCCATTTAGTAGATACTGCCTATGTTTGAATCCTTCCTCTGTGCTTTTACAGTTATCATCCAGCAGTGCTCATGTCTCCCTTTGTAAATATCCTATCCACTGCTTCATATTGATTTGAAAGAATATTAAATTATTTTCGACTGAGTATAACTAGGATAAACTGTACATTCTTCTTTTTCACCATATATTAGAAAAAATTATGCAGAAAAAGGCATGTTCACAACAGATGAGAAATGTGTAAACCTCTTCAGGCAGAAAAGGAGCTGAATTCAGGATTCTCACAATCTGGAGCAAAATTTTAGCCACTGAACTGCTGGATAAAAAGAGAAAGCTTATCTTTCTTTAAAAAATTAACTTAGTCTCCTAATATCACAAGAAGATTGAGGAAAAAGAATCCTATTTGCAAGTGCTTGGGCTCTAGAGAAGGCAAGATTTCATTTGTAGATACTTTCTCCCTAAAATCTCTTACTCGTTACCTAAAAAGACAGAAGCGTTACTCAACCTAATCAGTTTCTTGGCATCCTTCTCTTCATCATGTAACTCTTACCGTAAGTTGTATAAAGGTACTAGTTAGAGTTGTTTAGTCAGCTATTGTAACTAGGCACTACAAAGCTGATTTTTTTCTTACCTGGGTAATTCCTTACAAACATGCAAAAATATACCAGGCTTGATTTCAGTCACTCCAAATGATAATTTCTCATCAGTATTCATAAACAATAAAAGTAGAGCAAGTATGAAGTCCTAAACTTACATAAACGTAATTGTTAATGTGGAAGGACTATTACCAATATTTTGGATTCACTCAACCATGTCATATTAACCTTCCTCATAAACTTTGATAATTGTGTTTCAGTCAGTATGCTGCTTCTCCAAGGTGTAAAGAGCATTATTGGCTTCTGTTAGAATGGCTTCTTGGCTTTTCTGTAGCATCACCTAAAGTCTGCAGGATTTATATGAAGTGCAGCCATATAACCTTGGGCTGTGATCTTGTCAGCTTTTACAAGCTAAACAGCATGAAAGCTGCTCAACATCCGGATGGTAGACTTCCAAGAAAAAAGGAAAAATAAAAAAAAGACTACTGTAGAAAGTACTGTTGATCATCCTCTGTGTAACAAGCTTCCCTATGAGTCAGTACTCAACCAGCATTGCAGCATTTTGTCAGAATGTCTGGTATTAGGCATATTGCTCAAAACTGAAGGATAATGAAATAACTGGATGTTAGATTTAGACTTTCATCTTCACAGTTAGGTAAATAAAATGGTCAATTTTCAAAATGCCTTATGAGGCTGCCATAGGGAATCTTGATTTTTTTCTTCTTAATCTATGATTAATTATAGTGACTAAACTTTCTGTTATGGTTTTGAAAAAAATCAGTCCCTTTATTTAGATGCCTAGTTACAGAAGTAAGGAACAATCTTTATATTCCTACTCATAAAATTCTCATTCTCAAAGACCTATTAGGTAGGGTTTCCAAGACAGCTTAAGTCTTCCTGACTGCAGGATGGTAACAAAAAAACTTTCTGTCTTCCGTCACCCCAGCCACCTTCTCGCACATCCCTCTTCCCCTTGTGGGTGTTCTAGAAATTGAGCTGAGCTGACTTAGACAATGGATAACTAGGCCTGCCAAATGGAAAACAACAGACGTATATGTCCTGGATGAGGTAGGAAGAATAGCAGAGCTTCCCTCAGTTACACAGACATTTTTGGGCAGTAGCGCAGACTAACAGCTTCAGCCAATTTTGAAACTGCATGTTAAGTCCCTTGGGTGTTAGAGAAAACAGAGGTCTCACCGTCTGTGGTCACGAAAAGCCAAAAATTTATTCATTTTTTCTTATAGTAGTATGTGATCCTTTTCATTCTAAATAAATCAGAATTTGTTTATTTTGTTAATTTATATGACTGACTTTATCAATCCGTAAGGTTATCTTTATTATATTAAAATTGATAGAATTTGTCATTATATAATGCTCTGTATAGGGTATGTTTTCAGAAAACAAGCACTTTAGTCCAAATGCATAAGGAAAATTTAGGAACTGATATGTTCAGGAGGAGAATTACAAGACGAAGCAAGGTCATTTCTGTCAAAACTGTGTTTATTTACAAAGAATACCAAAATTCTGTGTCTCTGAACAAGACAAAAGTCAAACAGCAGAAAAGCACCTCTTTACTCTCAGCTCTAAGCTCACTTAGCCCTCACTTGGACCTTCCTATGTTATCCAGAGTTCTCAGGCAAACTTCTCACCCTCCTGCATTTGCCAATTCTCCTGTGTGAACACCTGTCCACATTCATGTACATTTGTTTTGAAATCTAAAAATATTCCTCAGCTTTAGGTCAAACAACTATTGGTTTAGCCTTCTGATTTTATAAATGAACCTGACTGTTTTTCAAATTTTTTCCTGAAGTGAAAGGTTTTCATAAGAAGCTATACAATACATAATAATATTCCCTTTCTATCCATCTCTCTTTTGCACCTTAAACAACTAATGCCATCCACAAATAAAAATAATAATAATTTAAGAAAGCAAAAAAAGAAAAAAATCTATTTGGACTAAATTGAGGCCAGAACAGGGCTTGGGATTATAGACAAGAAGTAGCATTCTTCTTATTGTTATTCTCTTCCAGGAAATTTAAAAGAATACATTTGTGTTTATCAAAATTGCCTGGTTCCTTACTTTTCTTGCTGAATGTGTTCTTACTCTGTGACATCCTAAATTTGGTTAATATTTCCTGTTAGTATGTTAATATTAGACCATATATACCATAAAAAATGCCAATTGTTTTTAGTTTCCAGAAGTCTTGGGGGGGAAACCCTAATAATTTTAATTCACATCTATCGTAATTAATATAGGCTATAACGATACATAAAAGTCAGAATTCAAGAGGAATTTCAAAGTCAGAGAAGCATATTTTATCACCGCTAACAAGGCTATTTGCCCTTGCAAAATACATACAGTTCCAAATTTATCTATGCAAGGTCATAAAACAGTAGAAACTTAGAGCCCAGACAAGGATTTAACTAGGGAGGAATTTTGTATCTTTTGTGCTACTAGCCATTCTATACAGGACAATATGTTTCCTGGAAGAGTTTAGTTCTATTTTTCTAAGAGTTAATCTGCAAAATTTAAAAAAAAAAAAAGTTCCTGGGAAATTATATAAAATGCACTCTTCATTAGAAAATCTGATGCTAATAGTATGATCAATCGCATTCAAGTGATAGATACATGACATATAGTAGCTATCTTCAAAAACACTATGTCTGCATTCTGATCAATCTGTTAATTTATGTGAACATATCCAAGGAGGGTCCATACATAACTCTGGGGATGGAGCTTCATGATGAAAGTTAAAAGCAAACAATAAAAAAAAAAAAAACCCTGTGCAATCAAACAGGTGGGTGTAGAACCTTCCAGAGGAATTAGAAACAAATAATCTGGCAAGGTAAGTAAAGATGCTATCAATTACAAGGGAATTAATCTATTGGGAATGAGAGGTTATAAAGTCAATGAGATGACAGACCTACCGTAGTTTTACATCAACATTCTCAAACATTGTCTGTGACATCTATATATTTGGGAATTTGGGGCATAATCTTCAGGAGAATAACAAAACCAATAACTTAACAGTGACTGAGCACTTGACTTTATTGAGTTTTATTAACGGTTGCAATAATATAGTAAAATTAGATATGCCAAAAAACAGCTATAAAAAATCAAAGCTTTTGGTTCAAGTTAAATTGATCCAAACTTTTACATTATTAATTAAATTGTATCAACAACCCATGATGAAACACTGTTTCTCTGGTCTCAAAAGTTCTCCAAATTCATTATAGAACGTACTATCTCTTTCTGTGGAGAATTTTTGTTGTGACCTGTTATAATGTAGTGATCTGAATACACAAAGATTAATAAAGACGACTGTCATGTCTTAGGTGTTTGGGATTTTTTTTTTGTGAGTTATAGCCTAATCCTATATTTTGCTTTGTTTCTTCCATTTTATTGATAGAAATCTCTTTTCTGCAGACATTTCCTTGGCCTCTGCCATATTGATCACTGCTGTTGAGGGAGAATGAGTCTTCTGATTGCACTCTACTTGAGAAACTCTTAAGGCAGAACAAACCTGGAGATGCTAAGCAGGTCACTGGACAGTCCTTCATAAATATTCAAAAGAAACAAACATTGTGAAAGACAGTAATGCTGATAGAATTCACAGATATGCTAAGTAAGAATAAAGTATTTCCTGCAGAGAGCTCCTGTAGGGATTATGCGGCCTTCTGCTTTAATGAAGTTACATTTCTGACTAATAGCAAAAGATGTTAACATTTCCCTTTCAATACCAAGGACTACTTTTTATTGTTGAAAAAAATGATGAAAAAAAAGAAGTATTCTAAGCTGGATTACAAAAATTTATAAGCATTCTTAGGAAGAGGGTACATTCACTTACAAAGTCAATTTCGACCCAAAGTTTAGAAACAAGTCTTTGATTATGAGACAAATATTTGCAATACAAGGGAGTAAACATGATTATTACTTTCACTGCTACCTAAATGATAGCTACAGCATATGTAAAATTACAAATAAACTTTCCCCTGTAGAATGATTTCCTGCAGATCAGTAGAAACACTCTAGCTTTTCCATTGGACTATTTGATGAATAACAAAATTCATACTGAGCATTTTATTCTCTCTTAAATTGTACCGAGTGGTTTAAAAAAATAAAAAATAAGAATGTTTTCTGTCTGAAAATCTGCATTCCTTTTGTAAACTTTTACTTATTTTACTTCTAGTCACCGTGCCACCTTGCTAATACACATTTCATTTTCAGTCAAGGGAATCTTCCTAGCTTTTATCCACAGTTTTGGCACTGAATTGTGAGAATCTTCCTTGGTCTTTACTCAGACAGTCACTCACTGGATTGAACAATTATATATAGAAACAGTTGGCTAGAGTCCCAATCTTGTACCATACTTAACTTGAATGTTTTTAATAGTTTCAATGAGGTTACTCAGCAACGATCAAGTAGTAATGCAAACAAGGATCATAGAAATCTATCCTCTGAAAAAGGCCCTCATTCTTTCTACTAAAAATACTTTCCTTTTATAAATTTCCACCCTTTTAACTGTGACTAAGTAACAGTGAAAACTAGTTGTGTTTATTTTATTTCACAATCATTTTACAAAGCGTGTTATGATAAGACATATACTGAAAGTTATATCAAATGAGTAAGAATTTTCCTAGAAGGAGAGAAAAAAAATTGAGGATTTATGTGTGTACACACAGACACATGAACTAACCAGTCTACCAGCAATGAAGCAGACAAAGTAAAAAGGGTGTTAGATTCTGTCAACCACCAGAAAGTGTCCAATCAAGTGTGCAAATGTGCTATATATGTTAGCTTGACATATTGTAGGAGCTATAGATCTCAGGAATTAACTCTTGCTATTGTCTGCTTTTTTGCCTCTACACAATGTATTTTAAAGCCACCTTGCTTCAAAGGACAGTCAAATTTTGGCCCAGGTATCATAAACGACAGTTTTACAATAGAGGAAAATTTGGTTAATCAGTTACACTGAGGAGTGGTAAGAGAAGTTCCTTTCAGTTGCTGTGTCGTAAGATTTGTCCTTACCTCCGTAGATAACAACATTTTAAAAAAGACACCAAAACCCCAGAAGAACCTGTCCACAAGCAGCGTTTGAGGGTGAGCTAAACTACAGATGTTAAGAGGGAGAGGAAGAGAAGTCATGATTCCATTTTATTATCCCACCACAAGAGCATAGAAGAGCTCTGAAAATTACTTTTTAATAACTGGAAGGGCAAATACAAAGTAACTTCACTACTGCTCTCAGTTTTCAACAGGGAACTAGACTTGCCTGTGACTTTTAACACTATCTAAACGTGCAAGCCTCAAAACCTTCAATATCAATAACCAAATGTCGGTAGGAATCTTCTCAGTTGCCTTAGATATTTAGAACAATAACTTGTGTAAATCCAAGCCCATCATGTAGATTCAGCATAGAGAAAGAGGATTTCTGATATAGAACAGATTAAATGTCCTCCAGAAGGACCTGTTGCTCTCTGTTTACTTTATGGGAAACCTCAACTTTTAAATGTCTAAGTTAGGTAAGATAAATCGTACCCTCATATGTCTTAATGATTGTACCACTAAAGGTTTAGGCTAATTTATTTCTATTTGCTAACTAGGACTATATATCTTGCCTATTCACATCTATTTAGGCACTTACATTGTCTAGTAAATATTTATTCAGCCAACTAATTTTTGTATTTTTTTTACTTTTTTTTAATGTGCTGGGAAATATTGGGAAAGTTTCATTCACTTACGAATTACAGCTACTAAATTTGAACAAAAATAAAAATAAATTAAACGTGTTTAAAATGCCATTTTAGATGGTTTTTATTACTTAAGTAAAACTCTTAAATATGCTTCAGAAAGAATAAAAAATATTTGATTAATTTTACCTTGGAAACTAATTGATTTATTAGGCAAAACAAAGTATTATCTGTGTTTCAGGAGCTGATTGATTTTCTCCAATCACCATGTAATACCTTTCATCCTACACAGCTTGTTGGGTTTTTTTTCCCCTCATAGAATAGAAGAGGAAAAAGCACTCCAGTTTCTTTAACTTCTAATCAGTTTCTCATGAAACTTGCAAAGAAGAAAATATTCTCTTCACTTGAGGAAAAGAACTGCTCTTAAAACTTAGTTAAATACTCCTACACACTGTTTCTAAGTACTTAGCCAGTATTTTCCATCATCGTAGCAGACTAGGGGCAGTACTTCTTTTTCTTAGTTTAAATTACTTTGACGGCTTGCTGTTCAGTTAGGCAATAAAATACCTGCTGTCATAATTCTGATTTGGTTTGAAATGGATTTATATTGATTTTTTTTAAATAATATACATAAAAATAATTTCAGGTATTTTTGAGCCTGCTTCAGTGCAGGAGGCTGGACCAACCAATCTCTGAAATATTTTTCAATCACACATCCCAGTGAAGTAACAAAATAATTTGCAGTGTATTCTACAGAGTTACATGTGTACCTATGTACACACACATACTGTGTATAACAATTATATATTTCTATTGCATATGAAATATTTAATAAAATAATTTAACATTTTTCATCTAGTGGTTGGTCATCCAGTGACCAAAGTTAAGTAGGTAAGAAACACAAGTATATAAATGAGAAAATAATTTTAAATAAATCCAGATTCTAATTGTCTTACAATTGTATGTACACAGCTTAGTTTGTCAATTTTTGACTTAAAAGTCACTGATATTTATTAATAAATGCATGCATTGCTATACCATTTTTAAATGTACAAATAACATTTCCTGATTTTCATCTTGATTTGTCTTTCATCCTTTTAATTATAAATGTCTAAATACAGAGCTTGCAAAAAGAAAATACCTTTGAGGTGGGCAGTGAAACCTAGATCAGGTCATTATAACCTCTATTTCTGTTAATTAGGCAGTAGGTGTCCTGTGGCCTTCTGACATTTATGCAAAAATCATTAGCCAGCTCTGTTTCTCTGTGACAGTCATATCACTACTGTTAGACTCAATCCCAAACTGTGTATTTGCATTGATTTTTCTCTCACCATCCTCTGTTCAGAAGTAAAACTTCAGAGGAATAAGCAACCTTCATTATAAAATGAAGGTGGTCAATGTCTCAATGTCTGGATGGAGATCAGTGACGAGAGGTGTCCCTCAGAGTTCTGTATTGGGACCAGTACTGTTTCACATCTTCATCAGTGACAGAGACAGTGGGATTGAGTGTACCCTCAGAAAGTTTGCAGATGGCACCAAGCAGAATGGAGCAGTTGACACACCTGAGGGATGGGATGCCATCCAGTGGGACCTGGACAAGCTCAAGAAGTGAGCCCATGTGAACCTCATGAGGTTCAAAAAGGCCAAGTGCAAGGTCTTGCACCTGGGTCAGGGCAATCCCCAGTATCAATACAGGCTGGGGGATGAAGGGGTTGAGAGCAGCTCTGCGGAGAAAGACTTGGGGGGATGAAAAGCTAGACATGAGCCAGCAATGTGTGCTCACAGACCAGAAAGCCAACCATATCCTGGGCTGCATCAAAATAAGCATGGCCATCAGGTTGAGGGAGGTGATTCTGCCCCTCCACTCTGCTCTGGTGAGACCCCACCTGGAGTACTAAGTCCAGCTCTGGAGTCCTCAGCACAGGAAAGACATGGAGTGGGTTCAGAGGAGGGCCACAAGAGTGATCAGAGTGGTGGAACACATCTCCTATGAGGAAAGGCTGAGAGAGTTGAGGTTGTTCAGCCTGGAGAAGGGAAGGCTCCAGGGAGACCTTGTTGCCGCCTTTCAATACTTAAAGGTGACTTATAAGAAAGATGGGGACAGACTTCTTAGCAGGGCCTGTTGCAATAGGATAAGGGGTAATGGTTTTAAACTAAAAGAGGGTAGACTTAGGCTAGATAAAAGGAAGAAGTTTTTTTAGAATGAGGGTGGTGAAACACTGGAACAGGTTGCCCAGAGACGTGGTAGATGCCCCATCCCAGGAAACATTCAAGGTCATTCAAGGCCAATTGTATGAGGGTCAACAAGGCCAAGTGCTGGGTCCTGCACTTTGGTCACAACAACCCCATGCAACGCTAGAGGCTTGGGGATGAGTGGCTGGAAAGCTGCCCTGCAGAAAAGGACCTGGGGGTGTTGGTTGGCAGCCGGCTGAATATAAGCCAGCAGTGTGCCCAGGCGGCCAAGAAGGATGATCTTACAGGTCTTTTCCAACCTTAGTGATTCTGTGATTCTGTGAAGGTCAGGTTGGATGGGGCTCTGAGCAACCTGATCTAGTTGAAGATGTCCCTGCTTATTACAGGGGGTAGGACTAGATGACCTTTAAAGGTCCCTTCAAACCCAAACTATTCTATGATTCTGTAATTCTAAAATAGCCTGGGAAGTTCTTTTTCAGCTTGCCTGTCTCTGAAAATGTCATCAGACATAATGGCTTCATATTGTGTTAAATACACAATAAGAAGGTAAGCCTCATCTCAGAGAGCTACAGTCACAGAATCACAGAATCACTAAGGTTGGAAAAGACCTGTAAGATCATCAAGTCCAACCAAAAAAAAAAAAAAACAAACCACCCACAAACCCACAAAACACACCACAATCCACACCAAAACAACCCACCCACACCACACAGCACCATGCCCATCAAGCCACATCCCACAATGCCATATCCACACGCTCCTTGAATACCTCCAGGGAAGATGACTCCACTACCTCCCTGGGCAGTCTATTCCACTGTGTTACCACTCTCTCAGTAAAGAACTTTTTCCTAATATCCAGTCTGAATCTCCCCTGGCGCAACTTGAGGCCATTTCCTCTAGTCCTGTCACTCGTCACTTGGGAGAAGAGACCAGCACCCACCTCTCTGCAACCCACTTTCAGGTAATTGTAGAGAGCGATGAGGTCTCCCCTCAGCCTCCTCTTCTCCAGACTGAACAACCCCAGTTCCCTCAGCCGCTCCTCATAAGACTTGTGCTCCAGACCCCTCACCAGCTTCGTCGCCCTTCTCTGGACACACTCCAGCACCTCTATGTCCTTCTTGTAGTGAGGGACCCAAAACTGAACACAGGATTCGAGGTGCGGCCTCACCAGTGCCAAGTACAGGGGCACAATCACCTCCCTGCTCCTGCTGGCCACACTATTTCTGATAAAGGCCAGGATGCCGTTGGCCTTCTTGGCCACCTGGGCACACTGCTGGCTCATCTTCAGCCGGCTGTCAATCAACACACCCAGGTCCTTTTCTGAGGGGGATCTTTCCAGCCACTCGTCCCCAAGCCTGTAGCATTGCATGGGGTTGTTGTGGCCAAAGTGTAGAACCCGGCACTTGGCCTTGTTGAACCTCATCCAGTTGGCCTCGGCCCATCGATCCAGCCTGTCCAGATCCCTCTGCAGAGCCTTCCTACCCTCAAGCAGATCAACACTCCTGCCTAACTTGGTGTCATCTGCAAACTTGCTGACGGTGCACTCAATCCCCTCATCCAGATCATCGATAAAGATATTAAACAAGACCGGTCCCAAAACTGAGCCCTGGGGGGACTCCACTTGTGACCAGCCACCAACTGGATTTCACTCCATTCACCACGACTCTCTGGGCTCGGCCATCCAGCCAGTTTTTAACCCAGTGAAGAGTGTACCTGTCTAAGCCACGAGTCGCCAGCTTCTCCAGGAGAATACTGTCCTAGCCAAAGGCAGCAACTGAATGATAAACACAGATGTAAGACAACATTAAACAGTGTCTGTGGGTGACTGAAATCATTACGGACACATATGAGTAGCTGATAAACAAAGTAGCCCAAGCTGGAATTTTGAGGATTTGTAGGAAGGAAAAGTTGGAGAATTTGTTATGTATAAAGAATTGACTTTATCTCTAGGTGGAGGATATGCATATATGTTTAGCCTGAAAATTTTGATTCACATCCAGAAATTAAAAAAGAAAATGTTTCAGAGGACAGATAATCAGTTTAGGACCGCAAGTTGTTTCCATGGTCATTTAATTTAACCACTGTAGCACAATGCATAAGAAAATCCACCTGATAAACAGGGCTTTATGGTACTGACTTTGTCCCAGATGGTAGATATTAGAGCAATCTGAAGTATCTCCAGTCACTTCTAACATTTATAGAAAATAATGCAGTTTGGAGATTTCTAAATACATGGACACCTGCTTGTAGTTAAGAAGTGCAAGAAAATACTAGGAAAATACTTTTCCCAGCACATTGTGAAATGGTTCAGTCTTCGCTAAGGCTAAAAATGGTCCTGACCTATTTTTTTAAAATACCATCACCACATACATACTGCTAAAGCAGCAGAAAAAATAAATGTGTTCCCTTGGATGCAAAGTGCATGTAAAAGCTTTTATGTGTTTAAAATGCTTTCTTTTAGATGCTGTTTAATAAATGCAGAATATGGCAAAGGCAGAATTCCCTTCTTCCCCACTCCCCTTCACAGTCAAGATAATAAAAAGGTTTCCTATAGAAATGAGCTACAATAGCTTCCAAGAGCGCAATGACTTTGTAGACAAATGCACAGTCATAACATACAATAGTTCACATTCAACACTGGACGCAATAATTATTTTAATGAGAAGGATAATGGCTAGTCAGGACACTGGAGGTAGTCCCTTACTATATTAGAGGAATGTTTTGTGAGTTTAAAATTTATCATAGGCAGCTCCCCAGACAGTGAAGGAAAGAGCTTACACTCAGTGACCCGACAGTTACCATACCTGATGTGTAGAGCACAATGGGCACTGAGCATCGTCCCATGTGTCAAGTGAAGAACTCCGAATCAGAGCATTCCAGCAGAATATTAGTTCTTTAAATTAGTGCTATGTCCTAACATTGCTACAGAAACTGCACCACACTGAAAGGATTAATTCAGGTATAGTCCAATGAAAGTGTACAGAAATTCACCCTATTTAGCTAAACAAAGTCTCATTAAGCTCACACATTTAGTGAATGCTCTTAAAAATCTATTTGTGGTGCACCTTAAGTAGTCATCTGTGATTATGAAAAGAAGATATCAATGCTACTAGTTCCACATGATACCATTTTTTTTATTTTGCAGAGGACTAAATGACTGCTGTAGGAAAAAGCAGTAACAATTCAGGACAAAATCTAGAATTCACAAAGTTTTTGTTTCTTTTTACTAGTAAACTGCAAAAAAGTATTTCACTATTTTTCTTTATAGGAAAATATATCATGCTGGATCCAAAAACACAAGAGAGGCAAGACTGCTGCTGCTCCATGCTCACAGACACAACCTGTAGTGAGGCTGACAATGATGTCCTTCTATGACCAGGTGACCCACCTAGTGGATGAGGGAAAGGCTGTGGATGTTGTCTACCTGGACTTCAGTAAAGCATTCTTGGACACTGTCTCCCACAGCATTCTCCTGGAGAAGCTGGCGACTTGTGGCTTAGACACGTGCACTCTTCGCTGGGTAAAAAACTGGCTGGATGGCCGAGCCCAGAGAGTTGTGGTGAATGGAGCGAAATCCAGTTGGTGGCCGGTCACAAGTGGAGTCCCCCAGGGCTCAGTTTTGGGGACGGTCTTGTTTAATATCTGTATCGATGATCCGGATGAGGGGATCGAGTGCTCTCTCAGTAAGTCTGCAGATGACACCAAGTTGGGCGGGAGGGTAGGAAGGCTCTGCAGAGGGATCTGGACAGGCTGGATCGATGGGCTGAGGCCAATTGTATGAGGTTTAATAAGGCCTGGGGGTATTGGTTGACAGCCGGCTGAAGATGAGCCAGCAGTGTGCCCAGGTGGCCAAGAAGGCCAACGGCATCCTGGCCTGGATCAGAAATAGTGTGGCCAGCAGGAGTAGGGAGGTGATTGTGCCCCTGTACTTGGCACTGGTGAGGCGACACCTCGAATCCTGTGTTCAGTTTTGTGCCCCTCACTACAAGAAGGACATAGAGGTGCTGGAGCATGTCCAGAGAAGGGTGACAAAGCTGTTGAGGGGTCTGGAGCACAAGTCTTATGAGGAGTGGCTGAGGGAACTGGGGTTGTTTAGTCTGGAGAAGAGGAGGCTGAGGGGAGACCTTATTGCTCTCTACAATTACCTAAAAGTGGGTTGCAGAGAGGTGGGTGTTGGTCTCTTCTCCCAAGTGACTAGCGACAGGACAAGAGGAAAAGGCTTCAAGTTGCGCCAGGGGAGGTTTACACTGGATATTAGGAAAAATTTCTTCACTGAAAGGGTTGTCAGGCATTGGAACAGGCTGCCCAGGGAGGTGGTAGAGTCACCCTCCCTGGAGGTATTCAAGGAGCGTGTGGATATGGCATTGTGGGATGTGGTTTGATGGGCATGGTGCTGTGTGGTGTTGGGTGGGTTGGTTTTTGGTGGTGTTTTTTTTTTTGTTTTGGTTTTTTTTGGGGGTTTTGTTTTTTTTTTAGGTTGGACTGGATGATCTTACAGGTCTTTTCCAACCTTAGTGATTCTGTGATTCTGTGATTCTGTGGTTGAGTCACCATCTCTGGAGGTATTTAAAAACAGACGTGTGGATGAGGCACTTAGGGACATGGTTTAATGTTGGACTTAGCAGTGTTAGGTTAATGGTTGGACTTGATGACCTTAAAGGTCTTTTCCAACCTTAATGCTTCTGTGATTCTGTGATTCTGTATTCTCAACAGGCACATGCACACACAGTACACATATACACTACATATATACATATATACGGTTCCTGGCATCATGGACAAACAAGCCTTCCAACCTGTGTTCTGACTCCTGTTGTTGTGCTTACACCCCCATACACACACATGCACACAAAACAGAGCACCCCTCTAACTCAGGAAAGAGTTAGAAAGGAATTTAATAAGATGATAAAACAGATTGTGCTGGTCGGGTGCAGGGCATAGCCAGACAAGTGTACTAATGAACAAACTATTCACATACAGCTGGCCCTTTCTGTCCCCTTAGTGCTCTATTTTCCCCCACTTGTTACTCCACAAATCACCTCACCTAAGCCCCTCCTTTTTTCTACGCTGGGTTTCTCCCTTAAGCATCCTGTAATAAATCCTGCATAATCTCAAACTGCTCTTCCCCTGCATCCCGTAATGTGTCCCACCACTAGGCAGCAATTAATCTGAAAGATGATCTGGAGAGCTGTTCTGGATGACTCATCTTGATGGGTTTTATGCCTGGACCATGGGGCTGATGGCTCTGCTGGGACAGCCCTGAGAGGGGCCCAGACATGATATTCGTTCCTTGGAGGTCTGTAATTTGGGTCCTGCCTGCCCTGTGCTAGTCTGGGTTTATGGAGTTGGGCCTTTGATAATCTGATGGCCCCTGTAATGAGCCTGGGATATGATGAGCAGTGTATTACTTGGGATCCCCATACTGTCATTGTCTCTTGGAGCTCCGCTGTGGAGCAGATAGTCTTTATCACATAACCTAAGACTTTTGAACTACAAAAGCCAGTGAATCATCATCTGTTTAAGTATACCTCAATAAATATAATGCACTTGAATTTCCAAAACTTTTTGAAAAAGCTCCTTCGCCAAAAACTCTTGAAGAAACTAAACTGACAAGGAAGTAATCAAGTCTTGGATTATTACATGATTAAAAGGCAGAAATAGGTGGTTGATTTTCACAAAGGTCACCAATGGACAAGTATATGAATAGTGAGGTGACAAATTTACAAAATAAACAATATTTTCCAGAACTATCACTGCTAAAACAAAAGTAAAAAGTGAATGGGCAATAAAGTATCAGGTGATACACCACATTGCTAAGTGCAATTGAATCCTGACTGTGCAAAGAAAGTGATGGACTCAGATTAGGTATTACTGTGCTCAGGAAAGAGATTCTGGCACCCCCTATGAACAGATAGCTATTGCTCCATTAGAATGATGGTGAGGCAAACAAAATTTTAGTAACTATGAGAAAAAAGAATACAGATGAAAATAGAAAATGCCATGCTACTGTAGAAATGCATGGTACGTATTGCTCTTGAGTAATGCACAATTGTCTTATTATCCTGCTTTGAGAAGGATACAGTGGTACACAGAATGGAATGCATCTATGTAGCCAAATAATTTAGACCACTTTTTCATTACAGCATACAGAACTCCTTATCTTCTACATTGCATGCATGTTACTTTATTATTGGGCTCTCCCTCTTGTAATGAATGAACTAGTTCCTTCCAAAGCAAACCTAAACGAGGTTCTGAGAGCACTTCAGGAAACTCTATAGGCAGTATGTCGAAAACTGTACAAGGCTTGTCTCCCAGCATCTGAAATAGTCCTTCAATGCTTTCTGAACAGAACTTGCACCTTCAAATACTTCTCATGCTTTCCAGGCGTGTCTTAGATCATGGTAAAGATATGGTATAAAACCAACTTTCTGATCAGTTACACTTCTGTTTTTGACATAGCAGAGGAACAGGGACTTGGACTCAATGATCCTTATGGGTGCCTTCCAACTTGAGATATTCTATGATTCTGTGATTCTGTAGCATAGTTAATAAGTGACTTAACAAGAGAGTGGCTAAGTGTGAACCACTGGATAAATGGAAAGCAAAAAGGAGACCTAGTTCAGAAAGAGACTGGACAAAATCATAGAGGTTAGACCATTTGAGGTTCTGTGTCACTGCTATCTTCAGTTCAGGGAGCCCCTAACCCATGACTTCTAAAAGCTCTGATGGTACATTAAGGAAAAATCTCTGAATTCCCACACTCTTTTCCTAAGCATCCACTTTCTGAACCATGATCTTGCTTGCATGGACATTAATTCTGATGCATTACATCAGTTATATTTTTGACCTTTAATTCAGATGGATTTAAAGGCAATAATGGAAAAATAAGGGACTTCAGTGATCCTTTTTTTGGAATGGAAAAAATGTTAGTATAGAATCTATGTGAAGGAGAGACAAAATCCAGCTGGACTGTCTACATATACTCTGTGAGGGAAGGGAGGAGTGAACAATATGCCTTTTGCTTTTGTAACTTCTATGATTCTTTCAACCTTTATCCAGTCGCAATGTGACACTCCCACAAGTATACTTTCAAGCACTGAAAGGACGCACACTAGGATAACTTCACATTACTGCATATTCAGAAGAATCATTATGTGACAACAACGAATAAGTATTTCAAAAACATTTTACTGTGATATACGCATATAAAGGAAGCCATTGAAAAAGCACTCATAAAACTAAATCATTCTAACTCCTACCTTCCTATTCCATCTTCACATTGCTAGCACCTAAGAAGAAATCACCATACTGCTAGAAAAGAATGCTGTAGTAGATAGACACCATAAAAGGACTCATTACATGCTCATTTGAAAAAAATAGCATTGGCTTTTATACCTCCAGTGTAGGAGGTACTGTGAATAATCCGCAATTACTCGCATGTGAAGAGATGTCCATTTTCCCACTTCAATTACTGTGGTTTTCATGCTGGAGTACGTGTTAAAAACCAATGGCCCAGGTTTGGTTACTCGAATGGGAAATTAAAATCAGAATCAGAGGATAAAATTGAAATGTGTCTCTGTTGTCTTCCTTAGCGCTGTGATGTGAAGAATAAATACCAGCTTTTCCAGAATTCAAACACTTACTCTAAAAGCTAGCAAAAAAGAAGCAAACCATAAAGATAGAAAAGAATGACCAGAATATCCCTTATTTGAGAAATTTAAAGGATCTTGGTTTTTAAGCAAGTATTTATACCCAACCTTTGAAATTCATAACCCTTAGAAATACCTTATGCTAGTATTAGTTCTTATATTAGTTATTTCATTCATTCTAGTTTATCCACAGCTGTGTATGTATTCTGTTATTCTTAGTAATACGCACATACCATATATAATGTATACTTAGAAATATATATTACAGATATGAAAAATATTTTAAAAATCTCAAAGAACCCAAATATTTGATGGCTTATAGGCCAGGCCCTGAAATGTAAATGCAACCAGTACCGACACTCAGGGTAGTAAACAATGGACAGGATGTAACCTACAGTTAGCAAAGGAGTCATGAGAAGTATCCAAGGGCTAACCATTACCTCTGCAAAAGGTAGCAAGGACTCTTTAATCACACTGTAAATTTAACAGGAATTAGAGTTTTAGAGAGCCCACTTGAAAAACTAAGAGCCCCCTTTTCATCATGTTGAGTACCTAAAGAAGTAATTAACAGGTTTTTTAAAAGTACTTGGGAGGCTGGTTGTTTAAAGTCGACCTGTATCAACAGAATTTCAGCATTTAATATCCTGATGTACTTTTGAGTATCCCAGTGAGGCCTTCCTGCCTCTTTCACACCGAAAACCATTTAAACTCAAGTTTTGTGTTACTTATAATGTTAAAAGGGTGAAGAGACACAAGGAGAAAAAGAGTCTTGGCCCTAACACATAGACCATGTACTCTTTCTGTCTGTTCCAAACAAACTTATTTCCTTAGAGAAATTGAGCTCTTGAGGCTGTGAATGAATAAAGATAAGTCAGGTTTAACATAGCCGCAGACAACCATTAAAATGAAGGTAACTGGAGTTCAATTGAGACGTTTATAATACGCATAGGAAATTATCCATTTTTTTTCTCATGACTTTTACATGAAAAGAATGTCCCCTTTCTACTCAGAGATTGCTGCTGTTTTATTTTTGCTTGTGTTTAGTACAGTGCAAAGACATACACACTTGCATGCTTTCTCACGGATGCTTGCCTTTGTTCTTGCTTGTTTTGTTGTTCAATTAATATCAAACAAAGGTCAATCTGACAAAGTATACGGCTGGTGTTTGTGTATGGAAAAACATAATGGAAAACTTGTAGTAACAGGAGTCCCATGTGCCAAAGAAAATGTTAAAAAGCCTCTCCTTAGTGACAAAGTGAGCTTCATTTGTACTGCATAAGTACCCTACTACAAAAGCAGTCTTGGACTTCCATGGGACTACTATGAATATGTTTATAATATGATTAGGCAGGCAAAGCGCTCCTAAAGTGCTGCATCACTAGTCTTGTGACTGTTATACTGCTGTAGTGGGACCTCTTAGACTTCTAGTGGGCTGAAATAGCACTACTTATAAGTGTACTTGTATCTTACTTAAAATGAAGAGAATCTTGCTGGCTGATGGCATGAGGCTTGAAGAATGATATTAGTGTTACAAATAGCATCAGATTTTTACTCTTTTTACATCTGTAACTCAAATGGCAGTGTTACTTCGCAATTTTTGAATCCCATGGAATAGAGTTCAAAATAAATCCCCGTTCACCAAAAACCAGAAAATGCTTACTGATCAAACAGATTAATTTAATGCACATTTGTGAACCATTAATATGGTATTCTCCAGGGGGACTGTGGAAGTATTGCTGTGGGACTACCAGCCATGGCGCTACACCACAACCATTAGAATTTCCGGAGACTTCTAGATTTGCATTTTCTTTGTAGTTTCATTAACATAATTGGAAAACAGACTTAATTAGTGTTTTAGCACTATTCATTTTGTTTTATTTTTATTTTTTTTACATTCCTGAAGAGATATTTTTTCACCGGGGTAAGATATTGAGCTGACAACCCTGAAAAATCAACCACTCTTTGCAGCTACACAATGAGTATATATAAGGCTAGTAACAAGCCAGGTTTACTAGTCAGGGTTTTTTTTTCTGCTTTGGTTTTTGTTTCTTTTTATTTTCTATTTGTTGATCTGCTGTGGCAGATCTTGTTCTATGTTCGTAAATGTGTGAATATCTGGGCTTCATTCTACACTGACTGCTAAACAAGAGCTTTCAGAAAAGCACACCTTTTAAGCTCTTTGAAATCAGGCACACAAAACCACTACTGCTCTAAAAGAACGGGCTATTATTCCTAAGGGTGGGATGACAATAGGTATTTTCATGCTTTTCTTCTCCGTGACATCCTATGTTTAGTGTTTTCACATGTCTTCAGTTCATGAAAGTTTGTAGGCCATACAAGTATATTGTTCTAATGGAATACCGCTAAACAAATAGTCCTGAAAATGCTGTTTATCTCCACCAAAATCTTTATCCCCATTTCTGTTTATGATTTTTGCATTCCTGGTTTTCCTCTGAGGATTTTTTTTTTTTCTCTTCTGTCCAAAATGATCTTGGCAGAACATTTTTTCCTCTTTTTTTCACAGAATCTTTGCCTTTACAGACAAAACTGTCAGTTGGTGTCACATATGATGACTTTACTGATCCACCAGAACCATGACTGAGATTGTCAGCTCATTTTATACAGCACTTCAAACAACAAACAGATGGTAAAAAATCTTAGTTATTACTTGGTCAGATATGAATTAGTGACCTGAAGGTGAAAGATTCCATACCCTTCTACACTTTTTCTTTGTCATTTAGTTATTCTGTTTAAACTCATTTATTTATTATAACTAAAAACAATTTTTGCAAATGAAAACCAAATGTAACAATCACAGTAGTAAAAGTGAAAGAAAAATTAGTCTACTTACAAAGATACTTCATTATTTTATTGGGTCAGTAAATGATATTGCCTCCAAAACATCAATTGTAAAGGATGCAGAGAACTTTGGCATAAAAAAGTAAACAAAAGCTACAAGACATTTGCAAATGCTTGCAGCAGATAACTGACATCTCCCAAATACTTCCAGTATGGTCCCCTTAGCCTCATCAGGACAGAAATGTATGATTAAAATTTGGGTTCCTAATGAATCAGTTTTTTAGCGTAGATGCATAAAATCCTCATGCAGTCAGATTAGTTGTCTTTCAAAACCTTCAGGAGGATTACTTCTGGCTAAATCAGATACCTAAACAAGTCCACACAATGCTTGAACTGAAAGATATTACCTGAGAAAAGATTTTAGTTTCTCATATAAGACCTTTAATTTTTCCGTTCTGATTTTGTGTAGATCTGGTTAATGCAGGTCTAACCCAGGTACTGCCTGTAGTAATAAATTACAGATTAATTTAAGAACTTAACCACAATGCCAAAATATTACAGAATCCATAGTAATCCATGGTCTTTTAGGATATTCCTTCTCTGCTCCAGCTGATTAGTCTGTCCATTTATTAAACTGCAACATTTACTTATGTCAGTTGCTGTTACATATGAAATTTTAGATTTCTTCTACTGCTTTAAAGATTAGGTAGTACCACATTTGCCAAAATAAAAATGAAATTAATCAGGGCAAAAAGGATAGCTCCAATTTCTAAATCTTTCCCTGCATCTGTTAAATCCTGATATAATAGACTGAAGAAGAGGTGGATGCCCACACGAAGAGTACTATTAATTAGGCAATGGAAAGGTGTGTTGGGTTTGATGCTGAAGACCGAGTGCCAGATTTTCAGCAGGATTAAACTGCTATAGCTTCATGGAAATGAATCACAGTGGCCACAAGAAATGTAATAACAATGGGGACTGTGGGGAGGGAGCTGGCTGAGCAATGATAATCCAAGATGTCTCTTGTGAATGTTAGAGGGCAGCTTGTTAATCAGAAGTTGTTAAAACAGTTGTTTGAAATGTTGCCACTGGACAGGATCTTTCTAAGCAAATGAGTAATCCCGACAGTACTAATGAAACCAATTTATCACTGAGGTTCCGTTTGTATGTTTTGTAGTTTCCAATCTGTTACAGGAAAATGGTGGTGGCTGGTTGAATGCTTTTTTTGTTTTTCTTAATGAACATTCTAAGTACATAATTTTACTTCATTTGTGCCAGAAAATTGCCCAAACACCTTCATTAGAAATAAAGCAAATCTGTTCAATACTATCTGAACAGCAGGCAGTATATGCTTTATTGAACAGAAAAGCTTTAACAAACCTTATCCTGTACACATATTTGTACTATCAAAGTCTGTTCATTTACTCACAAGTTTAGGGAAAATATGGGTGCTGCTACATAATAAACAGTGTTTTGCTACCCTTCTTTTTTATCCAGGTGGTTGATTATATGGTATGGGATATTTTTGCAGGTGGTATAGAAAATCATATATACCAGCTGCTGCACCCGCTGAGCAACACTTTGCTAAATGACACAGCACCGATCACATATAAAAGCATCTAATGACTCTAGAGTGGTATCTTTACTAGATGTATCTTTTTCTCATTGAGAAAGAGCCTTCAAAAAGACTTTTACCTGCCTCTGTTTTTCTTGCATGCTGTGTAAGGTAAAGGGAAAAAATATTCAGGAGAAACACAAGTGATTAAAAAAACCCCCAACAGTACAAAGCAAGCTAGCATAGCAAAGATGAACTGTGTACTGAATGGCTTGGCATGCTGCCACTAACACTTGGCATAACTCACTTGCTGCTGGCACTGGAGATGTTAGATGTACTAGCCACTGGGCCCCTGCTATAAGCACTTTACTATGTAGAATCAATATCGACATACTGCATAAACAGCTGGATGAACCTTGTACAAAAATGATAGCAAATAGCATTTCAATCATTTCATATAAATCTGAAAATATAATAGTGCTTGACATTACTATTAGTATTGTATCTGAAGGCCCTGATTATCACTGAGCAGCATTAAATTTAATCTATTGAACATCAACCCTGTGCTTGCTTTGCCTATGAATATGATTGGTGTGAAGAAAGCAGCAGTACAAAAATTTTCTTCAGTTGGTACCTTATGGGAGGGCATCCAGGGTATTTGTTGTTATTTGTGCAATTAACGGTCATGTTGATCACTTGCTTATTTCAGTTAACAGTGGATAAGCTTCTGCTTCCCATCCCTGGTGCAATTAATGAAAGTAGACATTAACTGTTGCTAGAACAATGTAACTATTGCTTCACCTCCTGCACTTCTTATTCTGAAGTATGGGATATGTTAGCAAATGGCCAAGGTTGGTCCTAGAGTGGCCCGTAGACTAAGAACTTTTCGTAGCTAAATAGCGCAGGGTTGTAGTAGAAACACTATCATTGCTTGCATTTTCTCCTTAACTTTGGTAGAGAATTTAATATTTTTGAGAAAAAGATTGCCCACGCTTCGATTCCCTGAAATTCCTTGTATTTTAGGTAATGACAACACTGCCTCTGTCTCATAAAAACCGACATGGTTACTTCTTTCTCATGAAACATTGTTATAACACAGCTCAACCTTATAACGGGTTTTGTGTGAAAGATAAGTGAGATCATGTGCTTGTGCCACAACTTCAAGTTCTTGAAGTCGAAGGCTGTGCTCCAAGTCCTCTAAATCCATCTAAACATGTGGGCTCTTCTTTTACTTGGTTGGAAGCTGCCAAATCACTGAAGAAGATTTAAACTATCGCATGCAGTATTGCTTCCTGCTGTGGCTGATGAATGAGATAGATACACAGTAACTTTAGTGACATTATTATTTTCTTTCTTGTAATAAAGTGTCCTCTCCTGTGCAAAAAGAATGTGGCATTCTCGCCAATGCTTTGCAGTTGTTAAATGATACATACGATTAAGCGATACTGACTATGGATAAGTTTTCTAAAAGAAGGAAGCAGACCTGCTTCACTTCTGACATTACACTGGGCTGGGTGAATATAATGAATGCAAACTGACATTGGCAAGGACAGAAACTGGTGAAATAGGTGGACTGTATGACGTACACATCTTTATGTGTCTAAAATATATGAAATGGAGGGGAAAAGACTACTCCCTTTGTTAAATAATTCAGATTAATTTTAAAAAGAAGCGAAAGGGAAAGGAAGCAGCATATATAAATATACACTCATTTATATGAAACTAAGTAGTAAAAGATGCTTGAACTTTTCCTTATTCTGGTCACCCTTTATTTTGTTTAGCTATCCAAGACCTTTTCTTTTTCCCCTTTTTTTTTTTTTCCCTTGCTGCCACTAGCAGTCCTTTCAGGAGCATGTTGACAGCTTTGAACTGACAGAGAATCATTATAATCAGTGTAGAATATATAAAGTCACAATGAGAAAAGAATTCATGTTTACAGTAGTGGGGACCACACACTGTGATAGTTTGCATTAGAAACTCAGCAGGGGGAGCGTGAAAAGCTGTAACATTATAGTAGATATGGGGGCTTTTTGGTATGAATAGGTCGTGTGTGTTCAAGTACCTGTCTAACATGTAACAATCACAAAATATTATCATATTCAGCAGGGCCATTATTGCTGCTACATTGAATATGTAGCCTCTTAATATTCCCCATGCTCTCAAAATATGGAAAAGATACAACCTCGAATAATGGATTCCCCCTAACAATGTCAGTAGTGAATTTCAGCATACATTGCCACAAAAAGGAGATTGAGGCATACACATGAAGAACAAAACCATATGAAACAGGTATTATGTCAGAGAAAGGTTATTCCTTCAGGTAATTAAAAAACTTTAAGCCAAAATGCAGAAACAAATGTCTGAAACAAAAAGAACAACCTTAGCTTTACCTCTAAGTTCTTAAAAAAATACTTTTTAATGTCATAATGAGCTTATAACAGCTCAAGACAGGTTCAAAAATATAGGAAGTATTCTCTGGGGAGATACATACATGGAGCAAAGATTCATGTCTGTGATAAGTCTCTGCAATTTTTTATTTCTTTCTTCTCTGTTTTTTACTTTGAGCTTATGAGATACTGTAGGCAGTTTGAAATTAGAAACAAATCTCTAGGAGACAGAGATCAAGCAGCAGAAGTTTTACTCCAAGGCCCTTGTTATGGTAGCAAAAGCTACATTTTATCCCTGTTATTACACAAAACACCATGTTGGAAGACTGTTAAGGTTATACAGGAAGGCACTTAGAAGTTGAGAGATGCCAGAAGTACTTTTCAACTTTCCCTGGTGGAATGGAGGGGTGTTACTGTCTTCATTTTATGAATGAGCAACTCTAACAGGCCAAGAGGTATGTTTATTTTGGCTGCCCAAATGGAGATACCATGGACCTGATTGTCAGAACACTTAGGATTTAATGGAGTATATTAAATCTACTTTAGGTTAGACACCTAAATGGCTTGAAATTAGACACCTTAAGTTAGTGAAGGTGAATCATAGAATCATAAAATCCCATCCTAAAAGTTCAAAGAACATCTCCCATTGACTTCAGAGTCAATAAGCATTTTGGAAAAGAAAACTGTCTCCAAGAAAATGAAGAATGGCCCATTATAAACACCTGTGAAGAGGTATCTGCCCATAACATGAGACACAGCTTGCCCACAATGTTAGTGGTTGGCTGTGTTAACCACAGAATCATTGTGTTTTCTCTTTTGCTACAGCTGATCCTAATTACCGTCACACTAGTATCTGGGTTTTTGACATTGTGTAAGAAAAAAAAATCACAAAAGCAGTGCAGATAGATAGATAAATCAAATACGTTTGCTCCACAGTCATAACTCCCTAAGGTCAGCACATATGTCTACAGTTACATTATGAAAAAGGGGACACAGGAAATAAACTTCCACACAGGACCCTGATCACCCACAATACTTAATTCTCTGATTTTACCTTGTGTCTGGTTTGGTGTGTTCCAAACAGATTTCTCTGTTAGAGAGAGACCTGGCTCCTAGTGGAGTCGATGCAAGTTAACAAGTGCTATTTGTTCTTAGGTTGAAGGACAGATCCCCTTTTATTTAGCTGATAAATGTACTGATATTTATTGATGTAACCCCATAAGTGCCTGCTCCTAGGCATTTTCAGCAGCAGCTGTGTGCTGACAAACCTGAATGCTCAACATTTTAGCATTGTTCACAAACTCAAATCTGAACTGACAGACACGCTCAGAGTTATGACTTCCCCCCCGCAAGAAAACACTTGGGGGCAGGTCATTTCCAAATACTCTTCTTCCCTATATAAGTTTGGTACACTTTCCCAAAATGGTAAACTAGACCTAAGTCTCTCCTTTACAAGATGGGATGTAAGACCATGTCCTAAGTGAACACAATAAAAAACAGGCTACAAGTATTTCTGGGGCAGGCATTTCTCATTCCCGCTTGTGCAATTTGCTCTGTTATGCATAAAGTAAGACTCACTGAAGCAAAGAATTCAATCTTTCCAAGTAAATGTCCTAACCACTGGTTACTAGAAAAAAGTGGGGGGAGGGCATTGCCACCCACCCTTCTTTTTTTTAAGAGTGGTCTGAAATGCCAAACTCTCAAAGAAAGGGCTTCAATCCCTATTCCCTGAAGAAAGTGGAAAATAAATGAATCTTCTAAGGGAGGAAATCTGTCTGATAGTGGAAGTTAGGAATCTAACCACCTAAGAGGGAACTTACTTAAATATTGGCATTATTCAGAGTGCTTTCTTCAAATCTAATTCCAGCATGGAAAATTTTATAGCCAGATACTTCATTTGGGAGCTGAGGATTTCAGAAAAATACAGGCTGTCTAAAAAGTATCTCAAAATCCTAAACACTATTTGTCAGACTAGTCAGAAGAGGAAAACTGTAACAGAAGTGCATATTATTCACTTCAGAGGCAGAGAATTTAGACACAAGCTACTATTAAATAAAACTGTGTAAAAACACTTGTTTTAACACTGACCCTTGCTCATCTCTGCTGTTTAGGCAAAACATAACAAACAGCAATTGAAAGAGCAGTATTTTCTCCTGAAGGGGAGCAAGGACCTGCTGCAGCTAAGCAGTGATACAGATCATAGTGTCCTTAACTGGGAGAAACAATACTTCAGCAATTCCTTTCTTCTTCCCTTTTTTCCATGTTGGTAGAAGCTGTTGCAGACTTTGATGCATATGTTTTATCTCCTTCATGCTTCACCATATGAGAGATTCATTACATATGATAGATGCGTGGTTTTTTGTTCTCCTTGTAATACTCTAAAGTGGTGAGGTGTACCCAGCTCTTAAAGTTTCGTTCTTTTATGACCATATGTGATCTGCGTTTATACCTTTGTGGCCTTAGGTATTATCTTGTACCTATATTTTCAAGGCCTTTGGGACCATCTGGAGCTTTTACTCTTGGAGATCACTGTTATAGAACACACAATTCTAGAAATAATATAAGATAAGAGCCTTCCTGATAAGGTGGAGCCATGACTTTAATGTCCTTCTCTTCTCCTAGTGTTCAAAATTATATTTTCTTTCTTCTGCGAAAATGAATTTACCACCGTACTATACCAGACAGAGGCATTTTCACTTCTTTCCATAAGGTAGATAAACTATGCAGCAAAGAGATGAAGAGTTACTGGAAGAGGAGCAGAGGTAGAGAACAAGTCCACACTGTTGGTTTTTGGGGTCGTTTTGTTTTGGTTTTGCCTTTATATTCTATGGCACCTACATGGGAAGAAGAAAGCTCCTGTAACTGTTCCTAAGACTACATTTCGTTTTCTCTGCATTTAATGTAAACTAGGCACCTGAACTCTACATAACTCATTTAATGAGTCTCAGTATTTGCCAAAGATCCTAGCATGAATGGATAGCAGAACACGATTTGGTAACACCCCATACTACTGTAATTCTTTAACCATCAGACCATGCTGCTTCTATAATATTCTTGAGATTAAATTGAACTCACCTAATTAAGTGGAAATATTTCATAAACTCTGTTAAAACAGACTTCAGTATAGAATTTATACCACATCTAGAGTTACATTATTACACAAAATTAAAATATTTCTTTTCTTCAAGACAGTTCTGCATGAGTTCTCATTGTTACATGCCCAGCACAATATTGTCCCAGTTCAATTTCAGAACTAGCAAGTAATAATAGAAAAGCTAAAATTCTGCAGATAACTAATAAATTAAACATGCCACAACTCCTAATTGTCCACACAACAACTAAAATTGTGTTTGTATAAGTAACATGCTATGTGCTACATTCATCTGTGCTAGCTACCCTAATTGCCTGGGCTGAGAGTATTATAACTTGGAAAAAGTAAGGTGTTATGTTGTATTATTCCGTAGCTAAGAGGCTTTTCCTAAAGGGCAACAAAGGAAAACTATTAGAGCCACCCATTCACCTCTATTCCCATTAATATTGACATTTGGAAGAAAAAATGCATGTTCATTGAAATGAACCATGTTTGATATCTGAAGGCTGATTTATTTCATATGAAAAACTAAACTATGTTGTAAGGATTTGTGTACAATGCAAACCTGTTAAATACTTAACGGAGCATAACAAAAAATGCATTCTTTAAGGAAGAATGCTGGCAGCAACATTGCTTCAGTCTGATTGGTACATTAGCAGTGCTGGCTGTGATAAAAGAACACCAGTGTCAAGGAAATCTCATTAAAAATCCTTTCCTTTAGTAGATAATGGACTGTGTGGCTGAACTGTGCTGCTGTTGGTTTTCTGATCTGTGCTTTCCAATTTTAGTCACTAAGCAAGATTTCCTTATTAATAAAATCTTCTGGCCAGAATATGCAGAACTGGATTAAACATCTGATGTTCACAAAATGTATTTGATTGCACTTCGCATACCTTTTCAAAGATCAGGGCTAAATCCAGCCTACTTATAAGTGAATGAATAGCTGTGGAGTGAGGTTGGTTACAAAACACCATGTGGCCTTTGCTGACAATGTTGCGATGGGAATTGCTTTCTAAGAGACAATGGAGGCCCAGGATCAAGAAAAAAATAGACCCCGATTTATAAAATTACAAAGAAGAATGAAAATTAATGCATCTTAGCAACAAAAAAGTGCTATTTCAAACATGTATTTTATTTAACTTCATATAACTAATCACAGATGATGAATCCAACTTAAAGTTCGGAGTCTCCAGGAAATAGGAGACCAAATTCTATTCATCTGTTGAAATCCCAGGACACAAACATCAGAAATAAAGTATTGTCAAGTATCTCTTGCTAGGAGTCACAGTTGCACTGTTGTTAAATGTAATCGTTGGTCTAAGTTAAAATGCAGGGTAAGGCTTATGGAAAAGATAATTAAACTGGACAATTTGGCAAGAAGTAAACAGACAATGTATTTGGCAAGAAGTAAACAAACAAAAAGGCTGGGCTTCAGACACACAGAAGTCTTATTTTTCAAGCTAGGTTATTGATCTAATGAAAGTTATTAACCCCTTCCTCTGAAATTTCCTCTTTTAGAAGGGATTTCCTTTTGGAAAAAGACATACAATTTGTCAAAAGAAGAATGTGTATTTTCATACAATGCGTAATTAAAGTAGGGAACGCAATGCCACAGGATGTGCTGAAGGCCAGATGTCTAAATGAGTTCAAAAAGGAACTTGCCAAATTCATGGAAGATAAGTCCAACTGGGACTATTAAAAATGTCATGCCTGACTTCATACTCAAATTTGATAATTCCCAAAGCCATTTATTCATGTAAGTTGGGAGAGCAAACCAGGAAAGTAGTTTCCTTGTTCCTGTGCTCTTTCCTGAGCAACCTGGGAGAAAATCCAGGGTCACACTGACCTGTTGTCCCTGTTTTTATACTACTTTGTAATTTTATTACCATCAAGGCCACTTAGACACATACATTTGAAGTAAGCTAGCTGAAGCCAGTGATTCAAGGGTTCACATTGTTAAATTTACTCTGTGAGGCCTAAAAGTGAACAGCTGCATTATGTGGATTGGTTACTGATCAATACCCAAGTCAGCAAGATCAAGAGCAGTAAACCATTCCTCAGATCACAGTTGCATTCTACCCAGCCTAAAGTACTACACACACATAGTTTTATATATATGTAAAAATATAATTGTACATGTGTATAATATATTTCAATTTGGAATAGATTAGATACAGAAAGTACTGCTCTCTGAAATGCATATTCATTTTAATAGTAGACAGTTGCCAAATAAAAGTGAAGAAGAATTAACAGAAGAATTTGCAACTGTTCTTTCTTAGAGTAGTACACTAACTTCTGAGCTATGGCTACTTTCCAGTTGCTTTCTCTTCTCTTAGTCCCCTTCTCTTGCTTCGTGGCTTCACCATGATTCAGCTTCAACAGAAGAGATGGAAGGTGTCCCTCAGCCTCCTTGAATCCCCTAGTTTCTGCTAGTAGGAGCTTTGAATCCCCCATTTCAGTTCCATAGCTGTACAAAAGGTGAGCACTACTACATTATCCTCTTGTCTTCTGACACAGAAAAAGTCTGTTTATTTAATCATGTGCCTTCACATGACAACTCCAAGGTCTGGATCCCCAGAAGGAAGAAGCAGCTGTAAAGACATGTTTATGCAGTCATTTCAGTAAGGCCCTAAATCTTCCCTTTGAGGTTTACCGTCTGAACCATCAACCTAATAAAATGTATCATGGTGTAATTTGGAGCTTCTCTGAGAGGTAAGCAGAGCACTGCAGGTAAACTGATAGCACTCAGAATTGGAAACTAAATCCACCCTTCCTGCTGCAGGGATAAAGGACTGTAACAGGTCTGTAGTTCAAAGGCTTCCAGCTGAGTTGTGTTTAGGAAGCTGGTTTTTACTTGTTTAGCTACAACACCCAGCTAAGACACTGAAACTGATGGGGTGAAACTGCCAGTTCATTTTTAAAAAAAAGTTAAATTTTTGGTTGTGAGCTTCACTATCTTTTTTCTTTATTTCTTTCTTTTTTTTGGTTTGAATTAACTAGAATTGCTCACAAAGCCTTTCAGAACTGAAAGTAATTTAAGAAACTGTTCCTTGATGCCTTTCAGCTATTAGATTCCAGCTCCCAGCTTAGACTCCATAACTGAATATGTGTAGACAGGCTTAGTGTATGTTAACATATCAAACATGGGCATAAATTTGATGTGTTAGCAGGTCTGCTCTGATTAAACTTAGGATCAAGAACTTAATTGCATCACTATATAAGCACAACCTTTATCAGATTGCTAACCTGCAGAGAAGGGCAGAAAGGCAAATGGCTCTCTGTACGTATGATTTTATATTATTCAGTCTCGTTGACTACACTCTATTCATCCTCAGAAACACTTACTTCTTCCCAGCGATTGTATAGAGAACATAATCCCTCAATTTATAAAATCTGAGTAAACTTATCTTGGGGCTGTCACTTTCTGTTAAGTGTCAGAATAATTAAATTGGCTCTGGAAATAAGCAGTCTGGATCTTGTTCTATATGTCTGTTCTTATAGTCAAATTTAGAATTCCTTTTATGAAACAATCCCTAACACCTTTTGCATAGATAGGATGGGATCAGACCATTTTGCTAATAGGGTTCTCGTTTCCTCTGAGCAGCTAATTACTCTCAGTGGGGAGATGCCTCTAGTAGGTAGATGGGTGAGACTTGGAGCCAGAACAAGACTCTGGGAAATTCCTGACAAGAACAGAGGGTATATTAGGAAGCAGACTCAAGCCATGGTGGTAGAAAGGAGGAGACTTGCCAATGTAACCAGAGGAGTCGTTCTAGTATTGATAACTGCCTGGAGCCGCTGAGTGAAAAGCAAGACGAAATGGAAAGGTGTGTCTTTCCTCCCTCAGCAAAAAAGTGTTCCCTCAGTACGTTTGCAGATGACACCAAGTTGGGGGGGGGAGTCTTGATCTGCTTGAGGGTAGGAAGGCTCTGCAGAGGGATCTGGACAGGCTGGATCAATGGGCCGAGGCCAATTGGATGAGGTTCAACAAGGCCAAGTGCCGGGTTCTGCACTTGGGTCACAACAACCGCACGCAACGCTACAGGCTTGGGGATGAGTGGCTGGAAAGCTGCCTGGTGGAAAAGGACCTGGGGGTGTTGGTTGACAGCCGGCTGAAGATGAGCCAGCAGTGTGCCCAGGTGGCCAAGAAGGCCAACAGCATCCTGGCCTGTGTCAGAAACAGTGTGGCCAGCAGGAGTAGGGAAGTGATCGTGCCCCTGTACTCGGCGCTGGTGAGGCGACACCTCGAATCCTGTGTTCAGTTTTGGGCCCCTCACTACAAGAAGGACATTGAGGTGCTGGAGCGTGTCCAGAGAAGGGCGATGAAGCTGTTGAGGGGTCTGCAGTACAAGTCTTATGAGGAGCGGTTGAGGGAACTGGGGTGGTTCAGCCTGGAGAAGAGGAGGCTGAGGGGAGACCTCATCGCTCTGTACAGTTACCTGAAAGGGGGTTGCAGAGAGGTGGGTGTTGGTCTCTTCTGCCAAACTTCTAGTGACAGGACAAGAGGAAACGGCTTCAAGTTGCGCCAGGGGAGGTTCAGGCTGGATATTAGGAAAAATTTCTTTACGGAGAGAGTGGTGAGACACTGGAACAGGCTGCCCAGGGAGGTGGTGGAGTCACCCTCACTGGAGATGTTCAAGGAACGTGTGGACGTGGCATTGCAGGACGTGGTTTAGTGGGCATGGTGGTGTTGGTTGATGGTTGGACTTGATGATCTTACAGGTCTTTTCCAACTTTAGTGATTCTGTGACTCTGATTCTGTCTTTCCTATGCAGCAAACTAGATTTTATTCAATTAAAAAAGTAATTTTCCACCTTTCTTCAAACATAAATTTGGAAGCGTTTTAGTCTCTTCTGACATATGAACTTCAAAGGAAATGTGAGGTAGGTCCACTAGAAGACTCTGGCTGATTCCAAGTCCCACAACAAAGACCCTTGATTTTCACAGGTTTCAGAAAATAGGGTTTTAAGGAGATGCAATGCTCTGTACTCCAATATTTAGTAAAAATAGCTCCTGTCTACATGATGTTTAAAAGATCCAGGCTAATTTAATAGTCACTCCATGAATGGTTACTTCATCACATGTCTCTGATGCCTGCAGTTTATCTCATTTCATGTCATATGTCAGTCTGGTGCTTGAACTGTGATCAAGGTCTTCGAGCTGGCTTTTAGTGTCCTGTGTATCATTTGGTCTAAGGGAAAAAGGAATATAGACACTAGATCACTAGATATCACTATATATTTTATAGACACTACATTTGTTAGAAAAGTATATAAAGAGTTAAATAAAAGTAAATAATCTGTTAGAGAAGGAATTTACTCTTTTTAGAAAGGGTATACTTTGTACCTATGTTAAACTACAAAAACAATTACACAATTTAAGGTAAACACAATAAAAAGACTATTTTTTTAACCAAATATGCTTCTCCTTAGTAGCTTCTAATTATTCTCAAAGAAAAAAATGAATAGGCTAGTTAATGTCGAAAGAATGTTTTACCACTCATTAAGATTAATAAATTATTAGAATTTTCTCTATACAGTGTTTTAATTGAAAAATATAGTTTTCTGCTCAAATGTGATAATGCACTTTGTGTGAAGGATTAAAAAACCCTGAAATTCTATATGTCACATAAAATAAACTTTTTTTTTTTTTTGCTAATTAGAAAAACTAATGTTGGTTTATTTTACAATATTAAATATTTGGTGGACTGAGTGAGATGATGTAAGATCTTCTTCAAGCTTATTCAGTACAAAAAATGAAAGACAAATGCAAACAGTGTAGTTTATCTTCTCTGAGAGTCTCAAAATACATCAAAGGGCACAACAATTTTATACAAGAAGTGAAGGAAATAAAATGTAAGTATGTTTATTGCATTGTGCATGCTTTGGCCTCTTAAAAGACCTATGTATGTACTTAATAAACAATTTCTACAGCACCACTAATTCTGAAGGCTTATTTTAAAATACAGGAAGTTTAAAAAAAATTTTTATATTATCTCTGCACTCTCTGTGGTAGTTCATGGATTACCATGTAAAGGGAAAATCAGGTTATCCTCATGAAAGCAGAAAGGAATGATCCTTAGTTTTTACCTTTTTTTTTTTTTTTTAAGAATAAACAAAAGTAGCCAGACAGTAACAGGGAAAGTTTATAAAATATGGATGTGATTAATCTCACCTAGTTTTTGGGGTATGCGAAAAAGATAGTTTACATCTAAGTGGATTTTTCTGGGTTCCTTCTATAATTAGTAAAGAGAAATAGACATCTCTGAAGGACAGTTCATCCCTTCCTAAGATACAGAGTTGTGATTCAGTGGTGTTGTGCAGAACACCATCCTAGAATCAACTTTGATTGCTATTCGTTTACTACTGGTTTGCATAACTTGTACTTCTAAGTTCATTTGCCTGTTTCAGGAATTACCTAAGTTAAACCTAGTGGAAAAGCTTTCAATCTTTGGTTTGCTATTCTGTTTCTTTAACACTTATCTAAAATGATTTGCAAATGAACATATTCCAGAGTGTATATTTCCCTCCACCATGTGTAAAGGGAGGCAAAGAGCTCCGTTCAGCTGTCCACATGTTTCTTTTGCAATGTCCTGGACTCTACTTCTGGCCTCCATCAGCCACTCCAGACATCTCTCCCAGGAGTCCAGTAACATATGCTAGCCTTGGCAGGTATTCTTGGACATTTTTAGTAGCACTAAATCCTCATACAAATCAAGCTCAAGATGATTAGCTAAGTCTTAGTTGGTTTGAACAGGAGTCAATTCATCTACATTTAGATATCTACAGCTACATGTGGTCTAGATGACCTAAACTCCTATTGAACTCCATGGAAATCAAGGGTGGGATTCAACTAACCACATACAGTTATCTAGTTCTGTTTGAGATGCCCTAAGCTCTCTGAGGCAATAACATGGATGGAGCTTGATCAACAGCCAACAAGACTTGGAGGAGACTTGAACCCTTCTGAAGAAGCAGTTAAAAGCCAGGTGGAATAACTTTACGGCATATAAAATTGCACTAGACGTTTATGTGTCACCAGCTTAATTGCTTCTCTCGTCTCTGCAGTCCATGAGGTGCAGAAGAGTTATTTGTCTCATCCTACAGTAATCAGTAACATTTGATCACCTGATACAGTAACATTTGATCACCTGAATAGCTCTTCAGTTCTCAGTGATTATCCTCTCTAGAATTGTATTAGTTGTAAGGGAATCACAGAATCACAGAATCACTAAGGTTGGAAAAGACCTGTAAGATCATCAAGTCCAACCATCAACCAACACCACCATGCCCACTAAACCACATCCTGCAATGCCACGTCCACACGTTCCTTGAACATCTCCAGTGAGGGTGACTCCACCACCTCCCTGGGCAGCCTGTTCCAGTGTCTCACCACTCTCTCCGTAAAGAAAGTTTTCCTAATATCCAGCCTGAACCTCCCCTGGCGCAACCTGAGGCCGTTTCCTCTTGTCCTGTCGCTAGACGTTTGGCAGAAGAGACCAACACCCA
Organism: Gavia stellata; assembly: GCF_030936135.1. Taxonomy (NCBI): domain Eukaryota; kingdom Metazoa; phylum Chordata; class Aves; order Gaviiformes; family Gaviidae; genus Gavia; species Gavia stellata. Next base: position 44,139,089 of record NC_082594.1, read on the forward strand.
CCCCTCTGCAACCTCCTTTCAGGTAATTGTAGAGAGCAATAAGGTCTCCCCTCAGCCTCCTCTTCTCCAGGCTGAACAACCCCAGTTCCCTCAGCCACTCCTCATAAGACTTGTGCTCCAGACCCCTCAACAGCTTCGTCACCCTTCTCTGGACATGCTTAGACACTCTGCTTAGAGGTAGACTCTTTTGTTTGAACACTTAAAATCAGTTTCCTTATTCTGAAAGTTGATCCCACTCAAAGGAGTTAGGATGAGCAGAATCCTTTCCCTGAAGTTAAGTGACAGTGTTGTGGTTTAACCCCAGCCGGCAACTAAGCACCACACAGTCGCTCACTCACTCCGCCCCTGCCCCACTGGGATGGGGGAAAGAATCGGAAGAGTAAAAGTGAGAAAGCTCATGGGTTGAGATAAGAACAGTTTAATAAATGAAATTAAATATAATAATAATAATAAAGGAAAAGGAAAATAACAACAACAACAACAAATAAAAGCCAAGAAAGACAAGTGATGCAAATGAAGACAATTGCTCACCACCCTCCGACCGATGCCCAGCCTGTCCCCAAGCAGTGGTCCCCCAGCCACCTTTCCCCCTAGTTTATATGCTGAGCATGACATCATACGGTATGGAATATCCCTTTGGTCAGTTGGGGTCAGTTGGGGTCAGCTGTCCCGGCTGTGTCCCCTCCCAACTTCTTGCGCACCCTCAGCCTACTCGCTGGTGGGGTGGTGTGAGAAGCAGAAAAGGCCTTGACTCTGTGTAAGCACTGCTCAGCAGTAACAAAAACATCTCTGTATTATCAACACTGTTTTCAGCACAAATCCGAAACACAGCCTCATACTAGCTACTATGAAGAAAATTAATTCTATTCCAGCCAAAAGCAGCACAGACAGAAATTCCATCTTGTCTGTTATTGATGAAGTTGGAACAACAGAATTAACCCCTAATAATACAGAACATATATTTACATGATAGGAAGTGTTAAAACATTCACAGACTTGGAGAGTTTTTGAAGCTGCATCTAGATTTATCTGCTGAGGGACTTTGGCAACCCAATCAGATTCAGAGCCTCTTCAGAACTACAGTTCCCATTCATTATATTCTTTCTCTGAAAACCAAGATACAGAGAAATGTTGGCTAATCAAATTACAAGCATTTTATGGTCTGGCAACATATATCTCTAACTTGAAATTTTGCTATGTAGTCTCTACTCAAGCTAGTAAGTGCACCTGTAATATGGCGATGTCCCGTGGTGAGGTTATATAAAATCGCACAGCTTTAAATTTTAGATACACCCATCCAACTTTTATTTTAATCAATATGCACTATACATATAATAATATATATGGAAGTAAATATGTCCCTTTTACTTTGGACAAAGTAATATTTATGGTAGCTTTTTCAATGATTTGAACAACTAAGAGTCTAGTGTTTTGTTTTGTGTTGTATTGTGTTATTTTTTTCTGTGTTTTTTAAAATACCACGTTAAAAACAGAGTTAAACATACATCACATAAGCACAAATGTATGCATGTGTATATACATGTATACGAGACACTCCGCCAACAAGGTAAGTACAGAAACAGAACTTCCCACTGACATCAGAAAAATATTAATATTTAAAACTATTGCATGCCTGTATCTCCTGCTGATAGTGGTTTTCCTTAAAAGAGCTGTAAGAGACATTTTGAACAGATGGTAACTGGTTTGCTCTATTCTGCATCTCTTCACAACTGCCACAGAGCTTTACCATTCATTAATCTTCCATAGACTTCCAGTAGCACAGCAACTAAATTACACACATACACACTCTGAGGCCAGCACTGCTGTCAAGCTTAAAATGAAACTGAAGTGCACTGTGCCAAGTCTTTTAACCAAAATCTACTATAAAACAGTTAGAAAAATAAACATTTAGCTTGGAGTCTGACCCATGAATGTTCACTCCAAAAGAGGGAACACTAGCTGGTCATTATATCTAGGGCATTCTATGCAGCAAGCGGAGCTGCGGTTTGTAAGTGGGAATAAAACCAGAAAACATCTGGTTTGAATTCACCTTGACTCATTAAGTTTTAAGGAGAGAGCTATTTCCTCTACGTTTGAAGCAACGAGGGGAAAAAATATATATACCCACAACATCCCCTATGATCCTTGCATTTGTAGCGAGGTCTCTACACAGCAGGTGATAACTAAATAAAATTACAATCCATTTTCTTGGATTAGACATTAGGCCACAAATGCTAAAATATCCCTGTTGCTTGGAGAACAAACACATGCATCAAATTCCTAAACCTCCATGCTTCATTTACAAAAAAATAGCTCTAGCATGTACAGCCTATGAACTCTGCCAAAGCTTCTGCTGAAAGTTTTTCTCTAACATATTTTTTAAACCTAGTGATAGTTCAAAGATTTTTTAATGCTGAATTCTTTCTCACAAAAGTTTTCATAACTTTGCTCTGCACCACTTCCAAAAATCAGTATTGGCACCTGTACAGGGAATTCAAAGTGAACTTTAATCCCGATACTGCACAGTGCTGAAAGGTCGGCTTTGCCATTTCACCCTTCTCCCTCCTCCATCACTGTTGGCTGATGCATAGCCAGAAGATACTGTAAACTGACAAACTCAGCAATACAAGCAGCAGCAGTTTGGAAGCCTAACTTATCATCTACCTTTTATGGCAGTGTAGATATACATATTACATGTGCGAACAGATGTTCCCAAAATTCAGAACTGAAATGTTGCAGTGACTAGAACAAAGCTTCACTGTAAATAATTACACTGTTCCTTCAGTCTTTCTCTTCTGTTCTTTATTTCCTTTGTTTTTCCATGGGAAAAAAATAAAGATTATATTTTTACTTTACAAAGTTTTATTGACTAATCTAATTGTTATCTTTCAAATGCAAATTTGAAGTTTTAATTTAGAACTACTACTATCTTTTAATTGCATCAGTTTCAGTGGAGAACTAGTATTAGTGTGCAATCTCTATGATCTTTATAATTATGGAGATTCCTGCAGTGGGAATCATAGAGCTCTAGATATTATGCATCTGAATTTCTCCATTTACCTTAATATACTTTTGTTGCAAAATACCTCCAGGTACAGTTACACAAAACTGCAATGTTAAAAGAGAAGACTTCTTGAAATTTATCTATACTCGCTAAATAATTTTAAATATCTTTGCTAATATTATTCTATTTAAATCTGACTATGCTTCTATTTAGTGTGTAGGTTGTACAGGTATTTCAATATCCAGAGTCTCATATTAATGCAAAGTAAAGAAATTAAGTCAGTTAGTTAAACTACTAACATCTTCTCAATTTACTACATAACGCTGCATACAAACAGCGTTCCTGCAGTAAGTAGAGCTATTTGAAATCTATACTAGAAAAATTATTTGTCACTAAAAAGTTATAAAGTCCTCTCTAGACTTTTTATATTTCTACATATATTTCTCACATTTTATTCTTTGGTTGTTGATCTTAAAAATACCCAACAAAATAAGTGTTACACCAGCCTGTGAAGAACTCCTCCTGAACATAAGACAGTCTTTCTAAATTTGCATACAGAATGAATCCATGTTTAAAGATTCGTGCTCCGGTTAATTCACCAGGATGAACTGCAGACTCGGAAGACCTATGAACATTTAAACTGTGTTCCTGGAATTAACTATGCATCTTGGGTTACCTAATAACACACTAGCTAAATATCCTTCGATTTTCCACTCTATGTAAAGATGAAGAAAGTTATATATATTTAAATATACTATAGGGCACATGGTCATGGTCACTCTTCTACTGCTGAAGATTTTTGTGGTATCACACAGCATATAACTTTTTAATATAAATTTAGTTTGTTAGTATATCTGTTAGTGGAAAATGATGAATAGGTTGTACAGAACACTTAAGATTTGTGATTTTCTTATAGATTAGTCCTGGGGAGAAAAAAGAGGGACTTTGTGAGAAATCACCATCACATGGCTATGCAGCGGAGAACCCAAAGTAAGACTACTGAATCTTTACCAGCTCCAAGGCTTTTTCAAGCTTTTAGAATAGAAATTACTTGGCATTTTGATAGCCATCTAAGGCTATGTCTATACTGGTGAACAAACTAATAGGATCATTCTTTGGCGTTCATTGCTAGTATTGCATCCATACTAATAAACTCATACCCTCCAAAACCAGAAGCTATATCCATATTGTCTTTTGGGGAATTCTCCCTTTCTCAAATTGTCATTGGGAGCTATTTGTGAGTGCTTTTTGCAACAAACCAAAAAACACACAAGGGAGTGTTATAACTTAATAGTATAGACAACTGCATTCCAGTGTCCAGAAAATGTTCTCTGGCCCTGTTTAAGTTACTAATATAAGATGCAGACCAAAAGACTTATGAGTAGAAATGAGGCAGATTGCTGTCCAATACTACTGCTGCACAGGAAAGATAACCTTTTGCTCTTTTGGTGGGTGAGCTTTGAGTGTTATTTGTATTTAATAAGGGTCAATAAAAATGTTCACTATCTGACGTAAATACAAAAATTATGTGCAATCCAGGTATTCTGCTTTGCCAAAGTAAATGCATTATTATGGCCACTAAGAACTGCAAAAGATACCAAATTACTACTTTTTTACTGATTTACTAATATAACCCAGTAAACATGTAGGCACTTTACAGACAAGTAGAAGACATATCCCTGACTTGAAAAGCATGCACTCTAAGACAATAGAGATAACAACATTATGAAGGTGTTAAGACCTGGATAAAGGGTGAGAGAGAGAATATTTTCTTACAATGGATTGACAGAGACTGACAAAATAATGATGTAATTACTGCATTTTGCTATTTTGGTACCAATATTAAAGAGATTATTTCAACCGTATAGAGTAGATTTTCTTCCTTTTTTTTTCCCTGAAGAAAGTTCAGGAGGAAAAACACTTTATCTCTTAAGTTTCTTTGCATAGTGAGTATGATTATTTTCACAAAAAGTTATTGTAATAGTATATGTTCTGAAACCAGCTGTGTTCAGCACAGCTCCTTGTCATTGTTTTTAACTCCAGCTGAAATTAAACAATTAAAGGTTAATCAAAGACAAAATGTTTTGAAGAGAGATCATAGCAAGATAGTGCATTTATCTGCTAATTGTCTGAGGGTAAATTCACAGAAAGCTGCTTTTGTTGGCTTTCGTTATCTGACTGGGGGCAATGAATTTCAGATTGTTTATTCTGCTGATAATCAAGTTACTCATCAGGTTGTTTAAGGATTAGACATCATTAGATGCTTGATAAATATAAGAGTTTTAATATTAAAGCATTTTTTCTCTGCAATGTGAAATATATACCCTCAGTCTAGTATTAACATGCTATTCAAGGGCCAGTGTGGGATAGAACACTTCATTCCCCTCCAAGTGGGAGCCATATACAGGGAAAGATCTGCAAGATTTTTTCACTCCTATTAGGGCCTTTCAGGGCAGTCTAAAGTATGTGTCAAGAGTGGTCTAAGCATCCCTAATATCTTTGGAAACCGGTTTTGTCTTGTGTGCTTGCATTCCAGGACTTTTAAATGTAAAGGAGCCCAAACAACTCAATGCAAACTTTGGCCAAAAGTTTTTATATGTCATGGTTCACATTTCAAATCATAAACTTGCCACTTCTACTAAAATGCTAAATTTCTTCCCCTTATTCTTTGCTTTAATTCTGTGTTCTCTGACAGCAAAATCCAATAACCTTATGGCAAATGTCCCCTGTGATTTCTTCCCAAAATTTTGGGAATGTAAAACTTTCCTGCTTTAAAAGTTCAGCAAGTGCTCTTATTGCTCTTAGGAACACATTTCTGTTGTTAATATCATTAAGGATTTGATTATCTAAGAAGTGTAGCTCTAAAAATACCATTATATGAGCCAAATGAGAAAGTAACTGGAGCTCAGTGACACATCATAGTCCTTCATGTGAGCTGCAGGATGACATCATACCACTACTTTTAGGCTGTCTTAAATGCAACAGCTTTTACCAAGACATTTTACACACATTAACAATAATCAGGAGGGCGATGTAACACCAGTGTTATGACACAATGAGTAGTGTCCTTTACACTGGCAGGGCTGTGTTGCATGCTTCTTTTTTAAGCCCCTTAGGAAGATGTGACATGTACTTTCTTTCAAAGTTTCCACTTTGGGCTTTGGAGGACCAGAATGTAAACAAGATTTGCTGCTTTTCTGAAGGCAGAAATGCAAATGGGTGAAAAGGTATCTCCAGCAACAGTTGAAGGAAAATGCCTACTGTCTCCCAAAACCAAGGTTTTTGTTCTTTTACTGAGAAAGGAGGTATACTTGGACCTGTGTATTTGTGGCAAGCTAAATAGCTATTCGAATGGAGCAAATAAACATTACTAAGCTTTTAAAGGGAAAAAAGAAATCTCATCCAGTCATGCTTAAAGGAGTTTAGGTTGACAATTCAAAACCAAAATTCCCAAAATTTTCTACTAACTCTTGCAAAAAGTGTGATGCTATTGCCAATGTATTGAATGGAAATCGCATGTTCATTCAAAATGTCCCCTACCTACATATGGAAGCAATATTTCTGTAATGAACAGGACCCATACACAGTCACTTACACAACCTATTCCAGCACCATTATTTTCAAGTTTCCCCTCCCAAGTACAGATTAGATCCAACAGTATTAAACCTCAATGTATATTTACAGTTCATTCTTTGAAAATGTACCTCTGTTGATAAAGATCCAACTAATATATATTTGTGTGTAATTTAGCCCATTTTAGCCAAAAGGCTCCTAATGTTGAATCTCTTCTACATGCATCAAAACCATGTCCTTTTCTGTGTTCATCCATTTCTTAGAGCTTACAGCAAGGTAACTAAGTCATTCCTTTTTCCACTGACTTAGTGCAGTCTAGGGCTAACAGATGTAAATGGCTTCTGTTATTCTAGATACATACTATATATGAGTTTCTTCTAATTTTATCTTACAGTCTGTACACTGCACTTTCAGACTAATATTTCTTGACTGTGTGAGGTTTTTGTGTATATGGGACATTAATCTCCTTAGCACTGGCATCCCTGCTTGGATAAGCTGAGGTCAGGAGTGTATGTTTATCTTGCCTAGATTTTCTAGAATTTCTTTCTTTCTCACACATTTCAGATGTTAGCTCTATGTTTCTTGTAGAATGACATGGAAAGTGGATACAGTCAAACAAACATTAGAAAGGCTTTTATTATTTTTAAGGAGGAACTGAGCTGGTAATACTGTAGCTGAACAAAACTAATTCAGGGTGCCTACAAAGATTCTTAGCACCCTTGAATAAAGGAACAGAATATGCAGAATATGACACAAGCTTCTTTTTAGGGAATCTTGCAAGACTTGTCACTTCTGGCTGTTGCTACTGCAAAACAATCTCAATGAAAAACAGCACCTTTTCCACTTGCATGAGGTGAGATGTCTGTAACTGTTTACTACAATTATCCATTTTTTCCTACTTAGAATGGACCAGCAAAGAAAATACAGTTGTTGCAATGATTTGGAAGATACATCTGTGTAAATGTAACAACATCGTTTTGTTTTCTGAACTCCATTTATAATTGGAATCTTTCTGGTGGGCTACAGGATCCATTTTGTAGCGGTGACTTGACACATTAAGAAGGCGTTACATTGAGGAAACTCAGGACAAGCAGAAGCTGTCATCATTGAGCAACTCTGCTCTCTTAGAATCAGGTATTTGCCAGTACCACATAATGGATGATATTTTTCTTGAAAGTACCATTTTATTGCCAGAATATCAGAATCAGAATCAGATATCGAAACGTGTTTTCAAGGCCTCCAACGATGTGTGAAATAACAGGAATGAGATATCTGTCCCACAGAACTGCATCTACGAGTATTCTGTTCTTCAGAAAGCTGCCATTTTCTTGCACTTTTCCAGCAGCATGAGCCCTGCATGAAAAATTCCTCTACTAGATCTCAAAGTCTTGTTTCACTTCCAATAAGTCCCTTACAGTAGAGCAGAAAACCAGAGTTCCTTTAGTCAGGGGACTCCATGGTAGAGTCTTTTTATCTAAACTCTTCTATTCTTTCTGGGTGCCTCCTGGCTGCATCGTATCCCAGGTTTACTGTTGTTTTTCCAGAATACACAATGGGAGCAGTCACTCTGCCATGTTATCTTCTAGCTGTGCCTATCCAAGAGAGTGCTAGTTGGGGTGGGGCAAAACCATGTCAGGGAACACACAGTGAACAGTGAAACAGCATGATAATCACGTGCTCAAGCCCTTACCTTGGCTGTTTTCATTTCCTGATACAGCCTCAAAAATGCAGAGATGGGCATACTGACTGGTCCCTGTTGGATCGTAGGAAGTTTCCTATGGAACTTTGATTGAAACCAGTCACAAATGAGTAGCCTCCACTCAGAAAGGAAGACACAGAAACTGAACTGAAGTGAAGCTCAAGCAATATTTGCATCAGAGCACAGAGCATTGACAATCTGCTGAGGTTCAGAGGTTATAGCTAATTTACAAGCACCAAAACTGCAGACCTGTCAGATATAATGCCTTGAGCATTATGACCTTCTGCAACAACGGAGGAGAATTTGTACGATGGAGCACTGCGGTGCCCCTCCAGACATGTGAACACACAGTGCACTATGTCTAGTATGAAGAGTCATTCAGCAGAGAAAACCCAAAGTTGAGGGACCATGGAGTGCCTGCAGGCAAACCTGTAAATCAGTTGGCTTTCATTCTGTCTGTCTTCATATGACAATTCTGCAATAAGGGTTAGCTAAAATTGCAGTTAGCTAGAAGCAGCTGGATTTAAAAACATTAACGATGTCTGATCCTACAAGTTGGGCCACTACACCAAATTTATTACCCGTTGACATCCCCTGCAAAGACCTTTCACACATTTTAAATTGTGTAAAATTTTATAGATTTTCCTAAAATGTAAAACATGTTGATTAACACATCATGTACATTATTCGCCATGATACATGTTGGCAGTATACAAATTACGGAAGTTTTGCCATCTGTATAAATTAAGCAACCACTCTTAAAACACTTGAGGTATAGACTTGCTGCTGATTAGCTAGATCTTCGAAGTATGATAAGGGCACAGGACAGCAACATAAAGCATTCCCCGTTACAGGTATTGGCCTGCGTATATATTGTCACTTGGCAGTATGAAAACCGTATCTCTGTAGCGGAAAAAAATATTGGTACAGGCATTCTTGCTACCAGGCATTCTGATGGATGCACATTTGACACATATTCACACACACAAAAAGGCAATCACATACTACTACCTGCAGTTCAATTAGCATTAAACACTGTCCTCAAGGTACCTTATAGACAGATCTTTTAAAATATGCTTGGCAATAACACATAAGAATAAGTAAGTTCAAGGAATTTCAAGGAAGTCAAATGATTTCACAAGCTGGATCTTTAAAGGCAGTAGCAATTATTGCCTTCTGTCCTTTAAAAAGAAAAAAGAAACCAGCAAAAAAAAGGAAATAAAAGTTTTTTACAGGATGTCAAAAATGAATTGTACAAATCAACAAAAAGCAAGGAGATTTTCTGAGCTGATAAACATACATGAACAAGAGGCTGATTGTAAACACTGCTGTAAAGTCAGTCTAATTGCTAGAGAAGGAAGAAAATCTTAAAAGACAGACAAAGAAGCTCACGCAGAACACAACGCAGGAGCTGAACGATTATGATTATTGCCATCAAGAAATTTTTGAGGAGTGTGCAATAATGGAAAATAATGCAGGCAAGTCACAAACTGTTCAAGCTCTGTTGAACATTTAAGCAAGTACAAATATAACTTGGAAAAGAGGTACACAGAAGCCAGGGTGTAAATATACAAGATAGAACAGTAGTGAAACAGAAAATTAAGTAACCTAGAAAATCTGAGTAGAGATGCTGAAGGTAATCAGCTCTTACAAGGACAAAACCAGATTCTTTTCCTCTATTTTGAAATATTCTTGCTAAAGAAAAATAAAAATACAATAAGGACTGAAATTTTTATGGTTCTGATAAGAGAACATCTATTATTTCAAAATAGAAAGATGTAGTCAGGAGGTGGTTTGATATGACATACATAACACTGACCTCATCTTCTTTCAAACTTCATAACTGTCATCAGATAAAAACAGTTCCCTGTATGTTGCTAACTCAGCATGGTGCTATTGGCCACTGTATTATTATAGCATGTTTTAAAAACGTTGCAAAAGAAATGTGGAATTTCAGAATTGCTCCAAGGTGGATTAACTCTCCTCATCTCGACACCATGATAAACTCTCAGTGCATTTAGTGCAGAATGCTGACAGTGGATTCTTCTTCTCTGACTGTATCCATCAAAGCGTTAGGTGTCAATTCTAAGCAAGCTACATGGGATCCCTCTATGTTAAAAGGACAGGCCCCTTCAGAAGGTAAATTACTCTCCCTGAAGATGGGTACCTAAAATAGACAAAATTCATCACTTTCTGGAGGTGGTTGGTTCCCTAGGGAACACAGATGGAGAGCAAGACAACCAGGTTAGGCAAAATATAAGTACATTTTACACAGAAAACTTCAGCAAGATGATTTTCATACTGCCTGCATCTGGAAAACCTCTCATTGCTATCTTATTGTTTGACCAATGATAAGACTATAAAAGCAGGGTGCCTTATGCTGAAAAGATCCAGAATTTCATTTGTTCCCAAGCATTTGGAAATGCTTTCAAAACAGATGATGCTATCTTTTACCAGAACTATTGTATAGGGGAATCTAACAGAAAATTGCAAATTTTGTTTATTCTAACTGCTTAGCATATGGAACTAGTCATTACAAAAAAATTAGGAGGGTATTGCTACAAAATATTTTTTCAGATGAAGAAACTTGCTGAAAATCACTAGGGAAAGCATAAAAATGAAAATATTTTGATGTTCATTCTTTCATTTTCACTCACATGCACTCATTCAAAATAGATCTCTTCAGTTCTTGCATTCATATTCCCCCTGATGACCTCTATGTTTTAAGCAGTTGCCTATGTTGTCAAAGTTAAAATTAGTTTGGTCAAGTCCCAAGATAAATGGAAGCTGCAAGGCATGGCTAGGAAAATAAAGGCTACATATGTGAAGTTTAGCACACCCACACATGAACCTTTTTGGTCCACAGATCAAGCTCGGAACTTCACAACAGCCTGCAATTTTTCATTAGATTGCCATCTTTTCCAAATTTCTGAACAGAAAGTTAGAAATATTCAGGGATGGCACAGCTAAAAGGAATTTCTGCTTCTATCCCACCTGAAACTAACAATTTAGACTGATCTATTGCTTAGAAGATTTGGACAGCAACTTCAGTCACCCATCTTCTTTCCAGTCAGCTAGTGACTCTTTTATAAAGCTTCTAATCTTGAGAGATGGCTTTATATATTAGTCCAGCTGGATTCTGTGCAAACATTTGTATTGTATGCAACTGCTGTGTGGAAATCTGTTTCCTACCAACTGAGAAACATCTGTAGATTATGTCCTAGTTAATGCAGAAGGTCTTTGTTCATTTCTTTGGTTTGGCTTATTTATACTATCCCTCTTTTTATTAGTCTCCCTGCTGTCTAACAAACTTCAGTTGATATAACATACTGCTGTGAAAAATCTAGACTCCATTAGTTGGATCAAACATATACAATATCTTCAGTTTTCACTTGCTTAAGGTTTTATTGTCCCTGCACATTGCACATATAGTTCCCACAAATGTTAATGGGCTTTAAGATTGTGTACTGAGGGCAAACTGGAGCTCTTATATTAGTTGCTGGTTAGATTCCATCATGCTTCATAAAGCACTAACTGGTAAGATGTAATTGTTAGAACAAGGTCCATAACACAAAATAATTTAAGAGAACAAAAACTTTTTAATTCCTGCTTAAAAAAAAATGTGTATGTATGGTTATGTGATAAGAATTCCGGGGTACTTATATTTAAATGCATGTAGTAGCAATTAGTTGATCCTGCATGGATTTGCTGCTGTAATACATATTGCAGTCTGAGGAAGCAAAAGCTGTTATCAAAGTGAAAAAGAACATAGGCTTTTATAAGGTCAGCAATTTTTCAATGAACTGGCAGAGCAAGGATTACAGCTTCAGACATCTTGGTACCTATTTAAATATCTAGAACTTTGAACATTTGTTGGTGTTTCTGGGGATAAAATAAATCATTTAGGAAAAGAAGAAGAAAAACGGCCTCTTTATTACATGTATTTACTTCCCCTTTGAAGTTCGTGTCAGATTTGCTCATTTAAAAGAAAATAATTCCACTACAGTCATTACAGTAATTCAGGTTCAAACAGCCGATGAAACCAAGCTGTATTCTGTCTGCTTTGAAGATCTTCAGTTGGTTTTCTCACACACATTTTGAATAAATCTTCTAACACACAATGCTATGGAAAAATTGACAGACTGGAAGGGAGTAAAACACGGTATCAGAGATATTAGAAATGAGAAAATAAAATCTTTCTCAGGAAGGTCATGTAATCTCTCCCTTGCTACAGCTGATTTTTTTCTATAAAGCTTTTTTCAAAACCAGTTTAAAAATGAACAAGTGGCATTTCCATCACTTCCCCTGGGAAGCAATTTCATACTTAATGTATTCTCAGTGTATATAAGGTAGGGAGGGACACCCACATCTCCCGCTTTGTTGAAAAGTACTCTAATCATTTGGGAGAGAGGGCAGGTGGGAGGGAAGGAAATGTATTTCACCCCTCTTGTTGAAGCTGTGTCACTATGCAGAAAAGATTTCAAGATATCATGGGATGGGGGAGGGAGAGGGTGAGGGGAAAGAAAATAAAGAGCTGTCTTCTAGTTAGCACATTCTGTTTGGTACAGGGAATCCTAGGTTATCGTTATGAGTTTTACTCTAGAGACTTTATTTTATCCACTGGTCAAGATAAAATAGGAAACATTTCTAGCTAATTCATCTATAGTTCTTATTTTTATAAACTCATATATAGAAATATAGGATTGAAGAGAAGTGACCATCTGTTTTTCTCAGATGGTATTTTGCAATAGCATCATGCAGATAGATCAGAAAAAAAAACCCCACTTCTCTAGACAATCTGTTGGTGTTACATACAATGCTTTGTGCAACTTCCAGGTTAGACATTAATTCCACCTGTGGCGTGTTCCTTAATAATATATATTTAAAGTCAAAAGATATTTTGTTAGTAGGAAAATGAAATCATATTAATTAATCTTACTTTCTCTACAAAGGTATTATCTTGGCTTTGGAATTTCAGCATCTGCCTTCCTGTACTACTACTGAAATTCAAAGTCCAACAAGGTTTAAGCAGATTGAGTACATACTTAAAGTTACGCTGTGTTTGAGCTTCACACTGCATCAGTGCCAGCATTCCTAGAATAGTAGTTTAATTTTGATAAAGCTGTATTTCTTGTGACAGGCTCTTTTCTTGTCAGATGCAAATAAAGCCATTGCCTCAATACCTTCTGTAAGGAGGCAGGGATAGGACAGGGTTAACTTTAGTAAGTATAATAAAACCCCATGAATACCTGAAGGATTAGGGCTCTATCTAAAAAGTGAACTTTGTGTTCCAATCTGTAAATGTTGAGTAGTGATCTAATTCGAGTTGTAACTCTACAACAAAACTAAACTAGTGTGCTTTTTTTTCTTTTCATATTCTGATTTTTGAGCAAGATATTTTTACTGAATGCCTCATCACAGGAGGATTTCTGGATTTTGTCAATGAAAGCACCTCTGTGCCTAGTGGAATACTTTTGCAGTGGGTAAGTGGCAGGAGGAAGTAATTAAAGGGGGGGACTATATGAAAGTCAAAAGATGAAAGTGTTATGACACTTAAGCAAGCTCAGATAAAATACTTGAGAAAACTCAATTTTAGCTCCTGTGATATGTAGACTAAAGTTGACTATGATTCTCATTCAGTCATAATGATAAGTCCTTGGCTCCAAACTCGATCTCTGCACTTTATTCTTCTCCATCTGTTCAATCCAGTGTCACTCTTAGCAGCTTCCTTCATATCTTTCCTTCACACAAACTTCCCTCCCACAATTCCAGAGTGGATGAAAACATTCCAACTACAATGAGCACCCACTAACTCTTCTCTGTACCATCCTCTTTGTTTTGTGCTGAGCCATCTGTTGTCCTTAGAATGCGAGTCCTTTGGAGCAAAGTATTCATCAGTCATTGAGCACTGATTTCTGAGCAAAATTTACACTTAAATCACCACAGGCATTATTACATTTTGAGTTTGTAAAAGTTAGAACAGAACTTAATAAATAAGTTCATCTAATACCTATGAAAGTGACGGTGTGCATGATTGTCCATGTTATCACATGCAGTTTGAATCCTCCATATCTCTCTTCAATTTCTACAGTACAAAGTACTTCACCTCACAATATATCATCAGACAAAGCCTGTTATTGATTCTGGAAGTCACATTCCTGCAAGTAGCAGAAAGATGCTGTGCACCACTTTCTTTTCCTTCCATCCCAAGCACCCATTGTTGTTGCAAAACAGATGAGGCTTAGGATATTTACTGTGTACTGTGCATAAACTCAAAATAGGTGACACAATTCTTAGTTGTTTCCCAGATAGTGAAGTAAAGCTTCCAAGAGTGAACTCACTTGTCTGAGTGCTCATTTCACTTTCTCCAGGCACATATCAAGATTAAGTAGGAAATCACCGTATCTTTACGTGCTTTTACAAAGAATGAACACAGGCTTAAAATGACAACAAAATTCCAAATTGATATTCTCAGTGCAATGTCTGTCAATACAAAAGCAACTCAATTTTTATACACTCAAAAGAAAAACAGAATAGCAAATTGGAATAGTAAAGTAGGCAGCATAATCTAACACAGCACCAACCTAAAAAAGCATACTTTGATCTTGATCAAAGGTAGAGAAACTGGATGGGTACCTATCTTCACATCATCTACAGTGTTTCTCCTGTAATATCAGATAGCAACTGCTGACTTCACAATGGTGAGTAGCAGTTACTCACACTGAAGTCAAAGAAATCACTCATGTGAGTAACACCACCTATGACAGAAAGTGATTCATAATCTGGTATTTAGTGAATAACTTCTAACACTGTCCCGTAGACCCCAATGTAAGCTGTTTGCAAGACTACCTGAGTCAAGTTCCAAGGTACTTTGTTACCTCATCAAAAGGTAGTTCAGGCAAAATGTAGACATTTTTAAAGAAACAGACATCTCGGGGAAAAAAAACCACTGAAATATAGAAGTCCCTGACATAGGTAAGGGCTGTGACTATGACATCTTATAATAAACATATATTTTTCAGGGTCTGTGTGAAGAAGATAAGAGAGGAAAAAGTTGGTAAAAGTTTCAAATTTCTGTGACAATAGAGATCCAACAGGACTTGACTAAAACTGTCAGAAAACAAATGCATGTTCATGCAAAACATGCATATTGTTCATGGTTTGCTCCAGCTCTGGTTTTCAAAACCCTAAAAGAACACCCTATAATTTCTCACTAATCTCCTTGGTATGAGTTAAACAACACTTTAGCTTAACAGATTTATCCAGTAAAACACTTCTGAAAATGACCCTCTTCTTTAAAAAAAAAAAATCTTCCACTAGCAGTTAGTCAACCATAAACATCTTCCACAAGTGCTGTTCTAGTTCCTCCCACAATTTCTTGACCAGAAAATTGAACAATATGCTATAAAGTCAAATCGATTCAAGCTACAGAAAAATGTATTCAACAGACAAGACTCAAGGATCTCTAGGTATGTGCTCTTTTACTTACACAAGTGGTCTGCAGCACAGAGGACCCAAATCAATATTTCTGAAAACTAAAGTGTTTCTTCCTGAATGCATGTTATATAAATTTATGTTTCCAACATATTTGCGAGAAAACAAAAGCATGATAGCAGATTTCAGGTCTGTGGACATATCACAGCAGTGGTATTTGGAGAGGTTGTCCAATTAATGCTAGGGACTCACGAATCCTTCCCTTGCCTTGGGCATAAGGACTAGCTGTATAGAGCTATATAAAGTAGACAAAAGATCACATGTTCATACTTAACACTTCCTTGAAATGCTGGGTTCCCCACTCATGACATTTCATTGCAGATATCTTAAGAGTCTAAATTAGTTTTTGTCTTAGATTTCTATTCCTTCATGGTCAACTGAAACTCAGAACTCATAATGACGTCTGCCAGTGTTATGCGAGTAGAGAAACTAATACTGCAGTCTTTAAAAATTTGGTATTTTTTTAATGCAGCTCCACCAGTAGGATCAAAATACATTAACTGAGTTCAGGTCTTCATGTTGCAAAAGGTATGAAAGCAATAGGTATTTAAGGAATGCTCCATCTGGAGGTGATTTTTTAGATTTTATTTTATTTTATGTATTATTCATGTAAGAGTCTTGGCCTGGCACAGCAGCACTTCAGGAAGCAAAATATGAAAACAAAGACAGGTCAGCAAATCTTACGAAAAAGCAGACCACATGCCAATTTTAAGCACAATCTTGGGGAGGGTTCTTGCAAATGTTCTATAAAGTCCTAGCTGTTTATGAAGGGTCAGGTTTGGAATATCTGTTGATGAGTTTTGATACGCTCACCTCTCCCCATGTCCCATCCAACCAGACCATAAAAAGATAATATAAAGGGGATCTTGGCCTTGCAAAAGTGTAAAGGGTTTTCAAGAGTGTAACAATAACAGGCAGTACAAGCTGAGGATGGTTTCAGATGTTTGCTTCAGTGCCTCTACAGATTTACTCACAAAGCCTTGAATGCCTTCCGTGTCAAGACAGTAAAACAAGGACCTATGTATGTTTATCTCCCTACTCTTAATTAGGGGCTGCAGGTTACTCCTTGGACACTGAGCTTTAATACATGTTTGAGTTCTCTAATATCTTAGGAAATATGTCTCTAGTGCTCACAGATACATGTATTATTTGCAAATACACAATAGCTTTTGGCTTTTTTCCAAGCCTACTGAAGTTTACTGTATCCTATTCCACTGAGCTTAGTTTTCTAGTTTCAGTGGAAGGCATTGTTCAATGTGTATATAAAGTACATGATAAGTGAAATATTTCAGACAAAATGCTTCATCTGCAGGAATTTGTCCTAGAAATGACCTTTTACTTCAGTGTCCAAATTAGGAAAGTGTTCACATTACATCCATTTAGATTAAGCATATTTTTAAATATCATTTATTGAACAGGGTTATTTTCCTAGTTACAGATATGATGTAAAAGTCTTCAGGAGAGAGACCATGTCAAATGCAGACTTTCTATACTCTAAAACAATAGATTTTCTGTGTAATATCCTATTATAAAGATTCTGTAACAACAATCAGCAGTTTGGAGTTTCAGCTACCAGTTGGTTTTGTGTGCCAAATGTATCAGATCTTTAAACAAACATTGGAAGATGACACCTTTTCAAGTGCCTCTGCTCCTTTTATAGCCTATCTAGTGAAGGAGTGTTTAACAGAGCAATGGCTTGTGCACTAGGGAATGAGAAGTTTAATGGTTCATACACACTTTATTTGAAAAATATCAATAACCATTCACAAGCCTCTTCTTGCATAAACTACATGAAAGTCCCTATGTAAATGGTGCATAGCTTCCTTACGATTCATGCTATGGGTTGGCTGGTGGGTTTTTTTTACAGTGTTAAATCACTTTTAAAAGTGTGACTTTACCTGCCAAGCTTAAGGTAAATTGCCATCGGTGATTAAATACAAGTTTCATTCCCTACAATCTTTCTCAGTTACATAAATAGGCTGGTTAGAACACTCTATTTTCCCTTGTTATTAAAACTCAAAATAGTCATATTGAAGTCCTTAATAATATCTTTTTGGTAGATTGGCAGTCTAATTCATTCAACCAAATTCAGAAGCCAGAAACAGAATTGTATTATAAAGGCCTTGACTGTTGCTTCATGGCATTTAACTGTATAAAAAACGTATACAGAGACTTAGAGTGTTGATTTTAGCAGACACCCGTAAGTTTAATGATGGTAAGCCATGACCAACAGGAGCACAGACCGGTGACTCAGACAAATCTGTGATAAGCTAAACCTGCAGTTTGCAATTTTATTTAACAACACTTAGATAACTGTCCTCCAGCTAACCATTTGGGCAAACAGTTCTACTGTGGATATCAAGCTAGCGACAATGAACTGATATGTGGAAGGTCTGAATTATTCTCTGTTCATGGACCACCATGTAAGAGATTTGGCCAGCATAGTCAGAGTGCATTTTTTTATAATAAGTGAAGTTGTAATACTAAAGGACAACATAAGCTTCTTAACTACGACCGATATTTGTGTAATTCCCTAATGTAGATTAGGCCTTTCTAGAATGAGATTTACCCTACTGTTTCCCAGTAAAGGTGAAACACATTGAAACTAGACCTCTTGAATGAAAAGAAATATTGATTTGTGTGTGTGTGTGTGTGTGTGTGCATGTTTAGATTTTGTTAATTTGTTTGTTTCTTTTGCTAGTTTTGCTGAATAGATAATTCAGGTGATAAACATTGTAATACAAACACCGAACATGAATAACTGAGAGAAGTACTACCAAATAACTATCTTTCCTGGTGGGCAGGAGGTTCTTAATATCCCTTGTTCCCTACAGATGCCTGACACATTTCCAGTAACATATCTATCAACTAATTTCAGTGCTCTTGGAGCTAGGCTAAATTCTCCCATTCTGTGGTCCAAACTCTGTCAGAATACTGGAAGTTGACCTGTGAAGTTTTATCATTCCATTGGAAAGGGGAATAATTTCAATGTGGAAACTCATCTTCAAAAAAATTAATGTTCTAGGTGAATTTCAGATTAGATTTTGGGGTCTTTTTTCAACTCACATGTATCAAACAACTGAAAACATTTTTAGATTAAAATATGCTTTTACTATTTTTACTTTCTTTATGAAAGTTTGGAGCATCCAGCTCCAGGTATGTGTTTATAAAAATGTTTTGTTGTAAGATAGAACCTGTGCTTTTGCACGGTAGAACTATTTTTTTCATACAAATTATAATTAGGAAGGGTGTGGTCACAGAAAAGTGTTAAATTTTTGCCCACTCATGTCTACTTCTATGTAAAGTGAAATGTTACCTGGTATTGTCCCATAAAGCTTACAAACAGAGGGTTTGATTGAAGATTTAATAAAATTAACACTACTTTCTTATTTTCCTCTTTTCTTCTTAATCTTCTCTTCAAGATGAAACTCATCAGCACTTGACAAAAACTGCAAATAACAGCCAGATGCAGGAGCTGGTTTTATCTTTTTATGCAAGTATGTGGTGCTAATTAGTGCAAATTGATTAAACTTTAATTGCCTGATCCATGGCTAATTAATATTTATAAGATGAATGAGCAAGAAAACCAGACATTTATTAAAACACTTTAATGATTTTTCATATGTTTTGACAAAGCAAAGCAAAAAGATGTTATGAGTTCAGATGTGCCAGACATAAGTACAGTATTTCTTACATTTTCTGACTATCAGCATCAGAAAACTAATCATTTTTCCCCACAAACTACATATGAAAGTATTTTTTCTCTTGCACACAAACATTACTGGTACAGTATTCTAGTTTGTACTTTGTAATGCATTTTGTTGAACAACTGAATGACATAGCACTATCATGCCTCATGCAAGCAAATACACAACTACATCAGATAGAATCTGTGCACAAGTATGTCCTTTAAAATGGTCTGAACTGAATTGCATAGACTTGGTTTCTTATAGATATGTCTAACTCAGTTTAAAAATATGTTAACCTCAGTCTAACAATATGATGCTATGTCTATCAACAGATTACTTCTTGCACTTCTCTAAAAGCTCATCTCTTGTTAACTGTCTTTAGTAATGATAACCCCAGTGCTTTGAAGACATAGTGTGATAAAAAGAAAAAAAAACCCAAAACCTTGTCTTTCTATAATAGTGTATTCTAAAACTATTTTAAAGCCATTATGCAGCTAGTTTTTTTCTCAGTCCAGTGGGAAGGTCCATTAGTGCTTTCATTTATTCTGATCCACCAAACTGGACAACAGGCTAGACAATTTTTTCAGTAGTTCCCTTTTGGAGATAGCCCATTTATAACTAGGCTTTCATTTCAGGAAATGTGTCCTCACGTCACCTTCACTCATCCTTCCTACATTCTTTGGCTTCCAACGCGTCTATAGTCTAAAAAAGAAATAATTGAGGTGGCAGGGGGAGGGTCTTTAGCCTTGATAATTCCTCTAGTTATGTATATGCTAATAAAGAAAATAGGAAAAATAAAGGATCTCTAGTTTTGGCCCATGATTATTCATACTCTTTTATTGTTACTGTTCTCCCCAGCAAGGTTTCAGCACGAATGTTCTAGATTTGGTTCAGATATGGTTTAATTGTTAGAGGCCTAAGTGTAGACAGTTAGGACTCAGATTTCCTGTTCCTTGGTATAAATGACATTTGGGCACATAAGCATCAACAAAAACATGTGAGACCTCTGGCAATCCAGCCAGAATAATCTCTATCATGTTTTATTTAATAGCATAGATGTCACCTTTACATCTCCAAAGAATAAACTCAAGCTCAATAAATACCAACTCCTGATGGAACCTTCGGGCTACATTTAATCTAGCAAATAAAATTATATTGCTTCTCTTTTTATAAAGCGATGAGCTAAATTCATTGACATTGCTAGATAAAAGAGCGTGATCACTGACCACAAGACCATGTGGTGCAGACTGGCTTGCATGCACACTACTTAAAACTGTTCCCATCTGTAACATGTCTAGTTGGCATGTCCAAAATAGTGGCAAGGAGAATAGTTAAGTAGTTAATCAGATGCTAACTGCTCTTTCTCCAGTCCCCTTTCAGCAGATTAGATATACTCAAGAAACCTCAGCAACTTTAAGATCAGGTGACCTCTGACATTCTTATACAATGAAAAGTTATAATTTTTAAATCTGCTGACTAAATTTTCTTTATTTTAATTTTTCATTTTCTCTTTGTCTTCTTTTTCTTTGACACAAGCTAACTTAATGAATCAGTTAATTTTATTTTAATAAGTGGTCCCCAAATAAATACATTTTGAGCAATGATTGCATGTTAAAAACACTGAACTGAAAACCTTTCTATACTTTCTGCAGGCAATTAGTAATTCATTTCAGATAACACGGTTTTGAAGCCCTTCGGTCCACACACTCACACCCACACACACACGCACTTTTTTGATCCATGAAAAATGTTCTGTAGTGAAAATTTTAGTAAAACACCCTTACTGTGATCCAATTAGGCACTGCGAAAGAACTCCGCCACACAAATATAAAAAAGTAATCTTTTTAGAAAATAAAAATCACCCGAACTACTAAGTGATTTGCCATAGCAAATATATTAGAAGATTAGAGTTTTAACTTTCACGTTCAGAAACATTTTATAAATAAATATATCTAAGCATTACAGAAAGCATTATAAATTAATGAATAAATGTGCTAGCCTATAGAGTAGTAACTCTAAAAAGCTTGAAGGGCACACCACGTACACAAAGAATTCAGAAAGTTTCTGCTAAACTCAATTATAGATATTATTATGTATTGTAATCTCTTATTAAGAATTTGAACTACACAGCAGAGAGCATTTTCTGGAGCACGTATGAACAAGCGTACACATATTCTGGGGCTATATGTAAAGAAGGAATCTCAGAATCACAGAACGGTTCAGGTTGAAAGGGACATCTGATGGTCATCTGGTTCAACCCCTCTGCTCAAGCAGGGTCACGTAAAG
Organism: Gavia stellata; assembly: GCF_030936135.1. NCBI lineage: Eukaryota > Metazoa > Chordata > Aves > Gaviiformes > Gaviidae > Gavia > Gavia stellata. The sequence continues at coordinate 44,160,834 of NC_082594.1, forward strand.
CCAGTTGCCCAGCACCATGTCCAGATGGCTCTTGAATATCTCCAAGGATGGAGACTCCACAACCTCTCTGGGCAACCTGTGCCAGGGCTCAGTCACCCTCATGGTAAAAAAGGGTTTCCTTAATCTTAACTAATCTAATAAACAGAGTAACATTTTCTTCTCATTCATACTACAGTGAATGTTATGCACACATACTTTCTTTCACTCCCCTTAGTGTTCAACATGTATAACAAAAATGTAAGAATATATTTGAAATTGAAATTCAGTGAAATTTCATGTGTCAAACGACAGTTACACAAAAGACAATTGCCATTTGAATCAATGAAGCTCCAGAACAAACTAGGACAAACTAAACCCAAGACTAACATTCCCAATCAGATAAAATACAGCTAAAATCTTGAACAGGGTTAGGATCCTAGTGTGTTCAGTACTAGTGTATCATTCCAGTCAGATTTGTCCAGTATGTCTCCTGATGTTCACTCCCTTGCTTACAGCTATCTATTTGTGTCTCTCACCTTCTACTTAGGGCTACATCTGATAAAGAATTAAATAGACAAATACAGAGATGGGCAATTGTTATAACTATATTTCAAGTTGAATGGCTTTAATTCAATTAGTTAAAGATAGGTGACATTTGAGGTGTGCTAGTGTATCCAAGATACTTGTGTGCAATGCCACAATAACTGTTGAGATCTGTAAACTTTTGAAAGGCAGGACGACTCCTAAGGCATCTAAAATAGCCCTAGATACTTAAGTTCATGTAACTAAATCTCACCCTCCTTGACTCTTTCTAAACCACTCAAGCTGAGCAGTACTCAAAAACTAGATGTCCCACGTTCTGTTTTCATCCTACCCTGGTTAAGATTTTAAAAAAAAAAAAAAAAAAAAAAAAAAAAAAAACACAACAGAATTTGCTCAGGCACATTCACTCAAGAGTGGATTCAGTCCTAAGTTCTGATTGAACAGAATTTCCTATGTGAAGCCATGAACCAGACACCTAAGACGAAAAGAGACATTTTGGCTGTGGCTGTGCTCTGTGCTCTGCTTTTTTTTAAGCTGGTTCTACTTGTTGCTTGTACAGGAGTTTTCCTTAAGGGGAAAGGCACCCCTTTGTCTCTGTCTCTGTAAAGAGACAGAAAAACTTGTGTGCTCTACATTTCTTCCTCAGTGATGCTTTAGCATCTCTGTCCATTGACTACACAGGAGACATGGGATGTTATTAATTACCTTGCTGAGACTAAGTATCCAAAGTAGATCTTTGCTTACAGTTCAACAATTTGAATTTGGGTCCAGCTTTTAGACTATAAGCTATCTGAAATGGAGACTACATTTTGAATTATTTTTTTTTTTAATTCTTTTTAAATTTTTTTTGCAGTGAAATCCTTGCCCATCGCCAAACTTTTTATGGACTATCATCATCACTTGAATGCCGACAGTGTTCAAGAAGTCCTGGCAATCTCAAGAGATAGCATAAGAAATTCAGTAAGTCTCTTCACTTCTCAGATTCTTTAAGAACTTTATGCCAACAGTTCCTTTAGCTGTCATTTTGTTCTGATCTTGACATCTTGACTAGATACTGCACAACCAATTGCTATAGAATGTATATTTTTTAGATTTGATGATAAAGTTATGTTCTATAGGATGTATTATGGAGCATTCATTTTTTAATGGAGAGAATGGGGGGGGGGTGTTGGGTTTTTTTGCTGTTGTTTCTTCTTGTCTTGTTTTGTTTTTTTTTCCTACAGAAATCTGATAATAGAAATTAATGGAAATGCAAGGATTTGTAGATTAGGCTGTTTTGACTGATGTTAGAGAACAAAATCCACAATATAAATCTGGCGCCTGTTGCATGATTTACTCATTACAGTTGGCATACTTGGAAATGAAAGTGGCCAAGTGTCTGACATCCATAAAAGCAATAATGTGGAAAAGATCATTTTCAGAAGTGTGTACAATGTCAAAGGTTTAGTTTATGTAGTCAGCTGATGAAACTTCATTTGTTTAAAATATTGTGTCAATCTGGAATGTGATGTATGTGACATTGAGCTCTACATATGCACTTAGATAGTCAATAGTGTATTTTACCTGCATATGTTGAGAAGACTTTTGGATGCTGTTGCATAACAAATAAATGTTTTCAGCCTGCTCAGTTACAATTAAACACTTAGAGCATTCTTTTTTGTTGTTGTTTTAAACTCTATTCTGAATCTTTCTCAGTTATTGCTACTCCTGTCGTAACACTGGGGTAGATGAAAGTCTGTAAATGTGTATCATAATTACGAGTTTTAAATAACCCCCACTATAATTCTCCTAACAGTTAAAAATAAAACTTTTCTAAGTGTCTTTAGGAAATCAAAGAGAAAATAGTAATCATGAAGGAGAAATAGGGAGGAGAAAAGGGGAAAAAGAAAGAAATGTTCCTGAACAAATACATCAGTTGCAGGATCTCAGAATCTTATCACAGTTTTTAAAAGAAGATAAAATTTGCAGAGGATGACTATAACCATTTGGAATACAACTGGATCAAGGAACTAGGAAACAGTCATATATTGCCATGATCTGTGATATAAAAAAAAAAACCTGAAAGAGATGATACAGGACTAGAATGGACTTCTGGGTCCAAGGCAATATTATTACAAGAGACTATGATACACTATTCAATTTATAAACTTATCAAAACCTGTTTTAAAAATAGTTAAAATTTTAATCCATTTTCCATACTGGAAGACAAGCAAAATGTCTTTTACCTCTGATGATCAAAAAACTCGCTAAAACACCAGCTTAATTTTGTTACTTAGCTGTTTGTTGATAGTTTAATAATTACGGGCTCTTGACCCAGCATTGCCCATTCACTTAGATAATATTTCTCCTTCTCTCTTCTTCACAGCTTCGTATATTTGTATGAGAGTAATCTAATGTAATTTTAACCTTCACTCTAACAGGCTAACATAATCATTTCAATTTCCACATAATTTCCTTCACAAGTTTATTCATGTTCTAGTGGCTGTCCTTGTTTTAAACAGGTATTTTGAACATCAACTAAAGACAACCTGTCATAAACATACAGGTTATTTCCAAACTGCCAAACAAAAATGGATCAGGGACCAATCCCTGACCTGGATCCCAGCAACACCCACTTGCTCATGCACACACTACTGTATCTAGTCCTCTCTAGAACTGGTATTACCAGAAGAAACTTAATCAGAGCAGTCCAAAGCGGGTTGAGGGAATGACCTAACATTATGGTTTTCTTACACTTAGCAGCATAAATGTAACAGAGATAATGAGACACATAATGTGGAAACACATCTTTCTCAGATTTTTCTAAAATTAGCAGAAGTAGCTTTTTTTAAGTATTGGACTGGATGGACAGAGGTTTTGACAGATTCACTCTAAAATTGGAGCAGTATCAAAACATCTTTTTTTCCCAGTTTTTCACTGACCTTCTCCATGAAAAAGGGAAAATTATACTCTCCCTCCTTCACTGTTTTTTCCTCTGCATAGTTTACCAGTACTAAACTCCCTGTAGTTAATTTCCCATCTAAAGCACTAAAATTTCTACAGCAGAGAGGTGTCCAAGAATAATATTTTGACCAGCTGCTTTCAAATACTGATATGTTTGATGCCTTTTTTGCAACATTTTCGAGAGAATATTCATCTGGCAAAATTAGTACTGCAGAGGAAGCAGCTATTCTGTGAGAAAGTCCCAGGTTAATTATTTTTTCTTGACATTCATTAAATTAGCTAAAAATCATAATGAACTAAATGGCATAAAATGCCATAACTCCGTACACATGAAGAGAGCTATCCTTCTTTATGCTGGATGAAATATATCCTAAATATTGTAAGTGTCCACAAATGCTAGACTTATTTTCCTGGAAGACTAGCTCTACAAATATATTCTTGTCTTCTGTGATTATTTCTAACTATTTCATTAACTGCAACAGTATATCCACACATTCAAATGTAATGACACCATTCTTAAATCTATGGAGTTGTCACATAGTCCATAAACAAGCCTACTTTATGTGCCTAAACTTAGGCAGACAGAACAACTTTTAATGAAGAAAATGTAGGCATTTAATTTAGGAGTGCTTTAAGAAACACCTTAAATTTAAGTGAAATTTATATCCCCAAAGAGGTACTTACACTTCTTGTAGGGTATAGACCCTAGAATAAACCATCATCTGTAACACTCTGGTTTTCCTCACTAACAGAGTTTCTTGTTTGCTCCAGAATGCAGCTGGTGAGCAAATTAACATGTAAGGAAGAGGCATCAGGGCCCTGTATTAAAGCAGAAAGTAAATTAACTTGGCAATATCAGTTCTGGCTACAGCTTTTCTGCTTATGCAAGCATTTCAAGAAGTGATCCTTGGCCCTTAGGCAAAGAGATGCAGAGCGGCTCATGTCTATGGTGGTCAAGACATCTTATAAGTTAGGCCAACTGGATCCCTCTTCAGTTTATTCTGTGCGTGTTTAAGCCTATTTCTATATAAGAGCAAACAAATTTTTGGTAAAATTAAAGTATTAAAAAAGAAGTATTAATTAAATTATTAAGACACTTTGTCTAATCACTAGCTTAGCCTTTCAGTACTGTCTTGCACTTCTTAAATCTGCTAGCATATTTCAACTGAAGTGCTAGATGACCAATTTCTTCTAGGAATGGAAATGATAGTCTGTGTCTTGATAAATTGATGGTTGGATGGATGGATGGATGGATGGATGGATGAATAGACAGATAGATAGATAGATAAATAGATAAATAAAAATATTCCAGTACTTCCATGTGGAAGCTCTACATTTTTGGGTGGATTTCAGGCTGGGAGTTCTCTGAACTGGAAGATCAGACTGCAGAGAGCACATGAAGCCCCTCTCCAGTGAGGAAATCATGGAGTGCCACTTTGAACCAAGTCGAGGGACAGAGAAATTTCTGTTTTGCGATGATTACCAGCCATGTTGCAGGAGAAAAGAAGAACAGAGATAAGAATGAAAGGTCATGAAGATAAAGGTATAACTAGAAACCTCTCCCAGTCTTCTTACTGAGCATACCACCACCCATAATAGATTAAAATAACTAGTTAAGCTGCACCAGAAACTTTCTCTCTCCCTTCCCTTTCCTTCTCCAGTTCTTTTTTTTATTTTCAGCGTCAGATGTTCAGCTGTGTTTGTCCACAAAAAAGTTACTCACAGAACACTGGGAAGTCAGATGTTGCTGTTACAAAATTCTATTAGGACCCAACTCTGTTCTCAGTCAGACACAACTCCTTTCCCAGTTAAGTTAAGTGTCGAGGTGCACTGAGCTGAACTACAGGCAGAACCAGACCTTGATCTTTTAAAAGGCTCCTTAATAACTGGAATTCTTAATTCAAAACTGTTCCACAGATAAATCAATTACTGTGTTAAGTGAGTCTGCCACTAGAATAATGAGAAAATATACCTGAGATATTTATGTAGTAGCGTATTTGTACTAATCACAGTAAAATTAACTGACTGTAGTTGTTTGGGGTTTTGTTGGGTTTTTTTATTATTATTATTTTAAAGAAATAGAATCACAAATACACACAAAAATTATAGAACACATTTTCAGGCTTTGAAAAACAGCTATCACTTTGGCTACACTGGATCTATTCATTTTTCTCAGGGATGTAACAATTAAATGGATCTATGAAGAACTGAGTATGGGACCCTCGAGGTCATACTGGACGTGTTTTCTCAGTTTGCTCATGCTGAGCTAAAAAGCTGTTGTCTAAAGCAGTAGCAGCAGAAAGAAAATGCATTAAAAAGAAAAAAAAAAAGCAGGCTCCTGTGAATTTATGAGGAGTGCATCACAAAGACAAATATTTCAGCCATGCAATTCCATTCGGCCTTTTCAGCTGTGTGTCCATAGCAAGTCAACGGCTAAATTGAAAAATCAATTCCAATTTAAATTATTGGAATAAAGAACACCAGGAGTCAGAGATAAAATGGCTTTGTTCTCTGAGATCCTTTTTAATTGGAAAGTTATTTCTTCAGGGTATTCTAATGGTTCTGAGGAAAGATTGCAAAACAAAGTTGATCGGCTGGGGGAAGGTTAATAGCTAATGTGCTTTTCTTGCTGCACAGCAGCCTCCTGTCTTTATGACAGCCTCCATCATATGTGAAAAGAGACATGATTGCAAATCATGTGATACATGTGACTGTAGTGTCTCCCTCAGCATCCCAAAGAAATCATGTTATGGATGTTACTCTGACATATTCATAGCACTTCAGCTGGCATTCTGACCAGAATGTCTTTGCTTACAGAGGCATATACAGTCATTTGCTTAAAATGTCCGTGATGTTGAGTGGTTTTGCTGAAGATTAATATGATTTTATAAGTATCAGGGATATTTTAAATAAAACACTGATAGCCCTACATATGGAAAGCATTTTTCTTTTCTTTCAGGACTACTGAAACAATAACCTAGGTGGACAATCAGCAGCTACAGCTAGAAAAACTGAAGAGAAACTGTGATTACAGAGAGGAAACGAGATTATGTTGACACAGGGCAGAGTGAGAAAGGAAAGGCAAGACATTGCTGGAAAGAAAAAAAAGCAGATTAAAAACAGTCACTACATTTAAACTAAAGCAGAGCAGAAAGGAAAGCCTTGCTGCTCATGTAAGTCTTATAACCAACACCTAGAAATGTCATGATTTAGTTACAACATCACTGTAACCTTTGCTCTGTTAGCAGGAAACTGTTTAGGGCAGCTGTAGATTAGAAGCCTTAAATGGGCATTTAATTTGAAATTAATAAAACAGTTATGGTATGTGTTAAGAAAAGTTACTGAGGTTTGCTTAGTATATTTAATTAGTGTAAAAGAGATAAATCTGGTTGCCATGTAATGAACTGAGAACTGCAGATACAGTAAATGTGTACTTACGTTCCTATTATTAATGCATTAAACTTGTAAGAATGTTTAGGAATTTAATTAGCATTTAATAAGATAGCTATAGCAAATTACAGTAGTTAGATGTTAAATGTAAATTAATATTTTTAGTATTTAATGATATTAACTAATTAATTACTGTTTATTACATGGCAACTAGATTTATCTTTTATAGAGTTATTAAATCTAAATTAAAAGTTCTTTTTTAAATGGCCTCTACTCAATTAAAAAAATATAGTCTCTGGGATTACCAGGGTTTACCTTCATGCAGGAATTGGGTGAGCTTGGGGTATTAAATCTGAAACACAAATTATATAGCATGTAAGGAGATTAAGTATCTTCACACAGGAGGAATATTATTCATGTGGATAATCCAAGCAAATGAAATTACTCAACTGAGTAGAGATATTTTGTGGAAGTATTCCCTGAATTAGGCAACAGAAAGGAAAAAGTTTGCAAAAACAAAAAAAAAAAAGTTTTGGAATATCAAAAGAAGTTTTCTCATCCCATTTGGGACTAACTTTCCAGCAGCTCAATGACATGTTAGAGAATGAGATAAGCAATCAGATTTTCAAGGACCTTATATATAAGATAATTGCTTAACAAAATCTCAACACAGACAACAAATTATGGGTTTTGGATGTGGAATACTTTGGAATTTCTGGCCTTTACTTAAACGGGAGTTGCACCACTCTGCATCCTCATTTACACTTCATACTGATCATTTAAGCTATGTAATACTGATGCTATAAAATGGTTTATATGCCAATAATGACAAGAGCTTATAAGACTTATTTCTGAGAGAAAAGTGATTTTACAAAAGCAAAAGAGAATGTGTATTGAGTCTTCTAGTCCACTGACATGCCAAACAACAAGTTGCTGTGAGCTCCTGGGGCTGTATTTCAATAAAAGGCTGAGGTACCTAAAGCATAACTAAGAGGAGTTCAGATATCATCTTAAACTTATCATGTGACTTTGTGACTTGAAAATCCTATAACTGCTTGCACAGACATGGACATATGCAGAACTTTGCCATGTGAGAAATGCCATCTAGGCATTTGTCTAGCACATAAGGATGACCAGGATGCCTCAGATGAAGTCCACACAGCATCTAATTCAACAGCCATGCTCTAAGAACAACTAAAATGGCAGAAGCATTAGGGCTTTCAGGAAATTCACTTCAGCTCCTGAGCTTTACGTTCTTCAGCTGTAAAATGAGGAACACATGTAATTACACTTGTGGAATAATCTGTTTACCAAAAATTAGTTATAAAGCCTAACTTATCTGTAAATTCTGCAATTCCTTGTATATTTTATTACCTATTATTTTATTACTCCTTCCAGATAATGAATAAAGATATCAAAATCAGACTAAAGAAAGATGTCTGTGGGGTCTCTAAATCTTAGGGATTGTAGAGAGTTGCAAAAATGTTACACACTGATTTTTTTATTACATTTATTGCTCTCTGGATCCTTCTTTTAACCTTTAAGAATTTTATTGTAAAGCAACTTTGGCCTTTTATATTTTTTTTCTTTTTCTCTTGTTACTAGAATAATACTTTCTTGTAATTTAATCATAGTACTTTTTATCTGTCAGTTTCTCCTCTACAGACATATTCAGCTACTTCTCATCGCCATTATTTCAGCATAAATAAAAACCTGATCTCACTCAAATCATCACCAAAACTCAAATGGATTTAAGTAGGCCAAGGATTTTGACTGTTCCTTAATTCTCCGCTATTCTTAATTCTCCATTATTGGAATTAAATGCACTTATACTACTGTTTTTTACAAATCACTTCATAGTCCACCTACTTTACATTCAATTATCCGAACAGTACAATTTTAATAATCTTTTCTATCAATACTTCCTTAACAACAAAGGCTCTGTTTTCTAGATAACCCTTCTGTTTGAATCATGACACTGTCCTCTACATATCTGACTCAGGATTGTCTTTGGTGATTCATGGCTGAATGTACTTGTCACCCAACAGATGGTTGCATAGTTGAAGATTCCCTTGAGTAGGGTGCCTTGAGATTTCAAGCTCCATGATAGTTGGTCCAGGGATTTTTCATACTTGCTCTCGTCAAATCTTCAGGGTCTATAGCAGATGCTACTGCAGTTTACTTATTTGAGTGCTACCATACCTCTTCCATTATCTCACTGTCCTAACTGGTTTAGTAAATATTTTAGATCTGTATTTCTAATGCAGAGTAATTAAGGTTTAAATTATAAGTTATATTATAGATACATCTGCCAGTGTATGAAAACAACTCCTCTGAATTGAAATTTCTACTCATCCTTTTCCTGGAGGATTACATTCTTTTGGATGAAAAAAAAAAAACCAAAAAACCAAAAAAAAACCCAAACAAACCAAAACCCACAACAATAAAGTGAGAATATACAGATCGATTTAAATTTTTTTTAAAAAAGTTTCCAGCTGCATTCTTTCTTCACTTTATGCTTTATAATCCCCTAAATCCCACTGAATTTCATGGAAAAAAAAAAAATCTGTAAGATCTGGATGGCCAAGGAAAGGAACTGAACTTGTTTCTGACAACATTTACACTCTTTGGACATTTTCCTGTTGTCTTTGCAATTGTCAAGCATTTTTGACACTTATTTTGCCATTTACCTTTGCAAGAAAGTGGCACCTTAGATTGTTTCTGACATGGTTTTTACAAATGTATGTATTTATACTATATATGTATGTATGAATACACACAGATATGTACACATATATTATTTCTCCATGTGTCTGCTAAGTTCTTTGTTAAGAACAAGGATAATTGGATGGTACAATGGCCATTCAGCCACTGTGGTTATAGAAAGCCAGGTTTCCAATCTAGCTGCGTATAAGGAACTTGTATAGATACCTTTATGTTCAGCTACTTTTGCTTCCCCATCTGAACTGATTAACATTTGACAAGAATCCAGACCAAATCTTCTTGTCACAATATTCTTTATGAGATCTGACTGTACAAAGCCCATGTACACTGTATTTAACTTAGGGAGGCAGAGGATGTATGTGCCTGAGGTTACTAAGTGCAGCATCTAATAATTATGTTCTATGTTGATTACCCTGTTTAGAATAACACGTATTTGAGGAAGCAAATGTATGTATTGTATTGGTTTTGTTTTAAGTTATAAACCTTTAGGAGAGACTGTAAGACCTTAATTGCTTTAAAATACTATTGAACTTGTTAAAACTGAAACCTGAAAACATTTAACATGAATTCTTTAAAAGCTTTTTGGATTGTATCAGCATCAATCTGCAATGCAAGACCTAGAGACAGCAATCCCACCTGAATCATGCTACAGTTAATATGTACTTGCTAATATAATTTATCAAGCATTCTAAATCCATATGACACAAATGTATGGCATTCAGTCTGAAAAAGTTCATCAAGAGTTGTAAGTAAAACCAAATGAATGCATTATAGGCTTTCCATGCAGTGTTTTCCCCTATCTGTCTCCTTAAACCATTTCACACTGAATGGTTTCCTGTGTGCTCTGTTGCAGATTTATTCTTCTCTTGATGCATGCGTGTAACTCCCCATTAATGTTAGTAGGAATGAGATTTACGTATGTGCACTGAGAGGAGAACAGATCCCATGGTATTTTATTTGCCTATACAGGATTATAGCCTCTGAGGATAGATTTGATTTTTTTGTTGTTAGCAAAAAAGCAGCTTGACAAGTAGCTTTTTGATTGATAATACACTGGGAGTCATAATTTATATAATCTTACACCTGCTACTGAACATAAAGGTCACTTTAAAGGTGTGAGTTGTGTGTGCTGGGGCAGAGCATAAACTAGAGGGTCAGTTTTCAGCGGTTACTGTACGATGGAGAAACAGACAAAAACTCCTACCAATGCTGATAAAATTGAAAATATCATGGCAAGCATTGTAATTAACAGCAAGTTTCCAGAACTTGACATTCTGAGCAAGTGTCATTCCCTAGGTTATTACACAGGGAATTAGAGTGGCCTTTCACTGTCAAACTGATATATACCATTGGAGCACTGCTGAAGAAAAAGCACCATTCGTGATGTCTTTTCAGGATTTAAACATCTGCTGAATTCCATCTCTTTCTATCATCTTCTGAAAATAGATACACATCTCAAAAGGTCTCTATTTGGGGCATTGAGTGGATTCAATATTTCAGCATTGTTCTGCTTTTTAAAAAAAATTAGCTCTAGTCTATATGTAAGAACTCTGTTGTACACAGCATCAGCAGGGCACTCCTAAGACTTAAATACTTTTGTGGGCAGACTAGGTTCCATGAATTGTATTCCTGTGATAAATTACTGCATACAGTCACTTTTCTAAAGAATCCTGTTCATTCGCTGGGGAAAAATAAGAGAAAAAAGCTTTCATACTATAAAGTAGAAAGATAATTTTTTTTATTCTTGCTTTGCTTTTCTCTTTTATTTTTTTCCTAATAACCTTGCAAATGTGTAAGGAGGTAACTAATGTCTGTGCAAAGCATTATTTGTTACTGGACAGGATCCAAATTATTAACCTTCTTGTTTTAACCTTCATCTCCTGCTGCTGCCTAGAAGCAGTAGGGAACTGTACTTTCAGGGTAGGGAGACATTCATCCTTTGAGTTTTTCAGTCAAACATTACCAGTATGTGTACTAACATGTTCACATTCTATGGTTCTAATTATTTTGTCTTCCCAATTTGCTGTAATTATTAATTATATAATAGATAGGGTTAATTTCATTTCAACTTTCATCTAGGAAATAATACAAAGCCTGAAAAAAGCCGGTAACAGTTTTTTAACTGTCATTGGGTGCATTGATCAGCTTTCTCCAAGCTCTGAATATGACCCAATCTTGAACGTGTTGGGTGATTTTGACTTCAGTATTGATGATTAGGACTTCCAAGCCAATTTAGGATTTCCAGTCCATTCTGGCAACTATTGAACTCTGCCAGGTGACTGGGTGACTGTAGTGTCTATTGATTTGAATCATTTGTTTGGGTCCAGATCAGAGGCTTAGAATTTGGAAGCAATATCTGCAACACAGAGTACTCATTGTCTCCTGTCATGAGAGGAGAATGTATTTCTCTTTTCAGGGTGGGGAAATGGTTACAAGAAATGACTTCTGACATTAATGGAACAGGGAAAAAATTCACTTTCCATGAAAATAACTGCTTTTAGGCCTAGCTTTGTCTTCATAGATCACTATGGTTTACAAATGACCTACAATAAATTAAGTAGACACCTCCGTGATGGGGATGAAAGTCTTGGCAACACTGATTAGTTGTGGCAATTATTTTAGAGATTTATGCAGTGTTTGCCAGAACCTTCTCTGTCTTTACCATTTTATCTGCAGTATCTTGTTATGACACAAATGAAAAAATTAAAGCTAAGAACTAAAAAGAATTTTGTAACATACAAATTTTCAGCACTTCTTTAACTAATGAGGGGATGAAAAACACTTTCCTCACAGATGGGCTATTTCAAAAGCATTTTATAAAGTTTATTTCAGTGGCTTCAAAAGTAGCAGTGACTGACATTATAGAAGATTCATGCAGAACCACAAATGAAGCTAATCTGAAATCGTATGGCAATGTCTTTTGTTCATGTGCACACAGTTAAAATTTGAGTTGATATTATTCCATTTAGTTTGCCCAAAGATATTTGTTTTCCTTCATGATGTTAATTTAAGTTAAAATCTTGTTATCAACTTCTGTACTGACTGGCAAAAGCTTTTACATGTCATAGGCAATATTCACCAAAAACTGCTATTGTTTCTAATATTGCTGTTCAATATTATTCATAGGAATTTAAATTTTACTCAGATTTGACAAAAGAATTGTAAAATACTGTAACATTAATAATTTTAAATGGTTTTCCTTGCAAAATATCAGAGATCATTATTTTTGTCTATCTAACTAAATCTTCATTATTCACTCAATAAAATGGCTAAATAGAGTACTGTTTGTATGTATTTGTCATTTGGGATGTATATCCTCTTATAATAGCATTTCTGCCTGCGACTGCATGATCAGGGGAGGATACAATTGATTCAGGAAGGACCAGAGGGATTTTTCATGGAAGTGCAAATGTAACACCATATTTTATGGTTGAGGATAGTTTATGAGAGAAAGCTTCCCATGCCTTAGTGGTAGAGCATGAGAGACAGTTTTTAACACTAACATTGCTGATTCTCAGGCTGATGATCCAAACCTTTGTTTATGATGTGAAGTTATTATTCATTATGGTAATGAAAAATAAAGAACAGCAACAACAAAACTACTGAGAGAATTGAATAATGACTTCATGTTTTCTAGAAAATAAAAAATGCTGTACTCGTTAGCCAAGGTCAAATACATACACTGCAGGTCCAACAGCTCAGGGAAGAAAATAACAGTTTGAGGAGATCACAGAGTAAGATTTAGCAATTGTTTAACAATTTAAATGTCAAGATTTCTAACACTGGGTTAAGTTTACTTTCTATGTCATGAAATTTTTAAAAGGATAGCTCTATTGTTCTATTGTAACTGTAGTGTAAAGTATGTCCCTTGACAATTATTTTTTTTAAACTGCCCTAGAAAACACAGCAGTGATCATATTAATTCAACACAGCAGCAGATATCTGCCTACTGGTAAATAAGAACCTATTTCCTGCTTATGGAAGCTAAAGAAAATTTTTTTAATTTAAAAAAAATAGTAAATAGTTAATGTAAAATAAAGTTCACATACTGCAGAAGAATCACAGAATCATTGAGGTTGGAAGGGACCTCCTGAGATCATTCAGTCCAAGCTCCCTGCTCAAGCAGTCAGCTAGAGCAAGTTGCCAAGGAATGTGTCCAGCTGGATTTTGAATGTTTCCAAGGATGGAAATGCCACATCTCTGGACAACCTATTCCAGTGTTTGACCACTGTCACAGTTTAAAAAAAAATTCTTGTGTTCAGGTGGAATTGTACATGTTTTAATTTGTGCCCATTGCCTTTTGTCCTGTCACTGGGCACTACTGAGAAGAGTCTGTCTGCTGTTTCTTTATTCCCTCCCATCAGATATTTATATACATTGATAAAATCCCCCTGAGCCTTCTTTTCTCCAGGGTGAACAGTTCCAGTTTTCTCAGCCTCTCCTCACATGACAGATGCTCCAGTCCCTTCATCACCTTTGTGACCCTTTGCTAGACTCACTCCTACATGCCCAAGTTTCTCTTGTACTAGGGAACCCAGCACTGGACTCAGCACTTCAGATGTGTCTCACCAGGGCTGAGCAGAGGGGAAGGATGAGCTCTTCTGACCTATAGGGAATGCTTTTCCTAATGCAAACCAGGATGCTGTTGGTCTTCTTTGCTGCAATATCACTGAACATTTATCACAGAATCACAGAATCACTAAGGTTGGAAAAGACCTGTAAGATCATCAAGTCCAACCGTCAACCAAAAATAACACCACCATGCCCATTAAGCCATGTCCCACGTTTATGGTTCATGGTGAGCTTGGAGTCCACCAGGATTTCTAGGTCATTCTCTGCAGAGTTGCTTTCCAGCTAGTCGATCCCCAGCACATGCTGGTGCAATGGATTATTCCTCCCCAGGTGCAAGGCTTTGCATTTCTCTTTCTTGGACTTCATGAGATTCTTGTCTGCCTGATTCTCCAGCCTGTCCAGCTACCTCTGAATGGCAGCACACTAATCTGGTCTACCAGCCACTCCTCACAGTTTTGATTTGTCTGTGAACTTGCTGAGGGTGCACTCTGCCCCATCACCCATATCATTAATGAAGAGGTTGAACTGTATTCGCCCCAAGATCAGCCCCCAGGGTAGACAACTAGTGACTGGCCACTAGCTAGGCTTTATGCTACTGACTGAAACCCCCTGGGCCCAGCCATTAAACCAGTTTTCAATTCACCTCAGTGTCTATGTATCTAACCCGTACTTTGTCAGCTCATCTATGAGGATGTTATGGGATACTTAACCCTTACTAAAAGCTTTACTAAAGTCAATGTAAGCAACATCCCTCACCCATCTTCCCTCCTCCAGCAAGCTAGTCACCTCATTGTGGAAGACTGTCAGGTTGATTTTCCCTTCATAAATACATGTTGACTCCTCCCGATCACCTTCTTGTCCTTCATGTGCCTGGAAGTGGTTTCCAGGATTAGTTCCTTCATTGCCTTCCCAGGGACTGAGGTGAGGTTGACCAGACTGTAGATGCCTGTATCTTCCTTCTTGCCCTTCTTGACGATGCGAGTGATGTTCACTTTCTTCCTATCCTCAGGAACCTCCCCCAGTCATCCTGATCTTTCAAAGATAATCAAGAGTGGCCTTGCGATGACGTCAGCCAGCTCCCTCAGCACTCAAGGGTACATCCCATCAGTTTATGTTATGTGGTCCTCCACTTCCAGTCACTGAGTTTTAGTTCTGCCCTGAGGGACAAATATGTACAGAAGTAATTCTCAAATATAGGAGGTATGGTTGCTGCTACCAACTATGAATAAAATTACAGACCTGGCAGAAATATAGTTTAATCCAATAGTGGTGCTTATATTTAGCAGTAAACAAAATGATCAGTCTGAAACAGAGGTTAAACCTAGGAAGATCTGAAAACTGCTGATATATTTTTTCATGTCTTTCAGTCATGGAAGCCTTGAAACTTTTGCAAGGGAAAAGATCTTTTTTATCTCAAGACAGGTAAAGATGGTCTCTACTTGGTAGTCACCTAAGTTTTAAGAAATTCGTATCATCCAAAAAGATCAGGTGTCTCCACCGAATCTCAATGGCAATGCTTTTTTTCTTCCTCATTTCTCTTACCACACACTTCTTTACATACATTTTTCTATACGTAGAATATTGTCCTCAAATCCTTGTTTCTCTCCAACTATATCCTAGCATGAGATAAAGTTATTTCAATTTAAAATATTTCTTTTTCAGTGTTCCATTTTGCATAGTTTTGCATCTAAAAAGAGAAATTACTGTCTTGTAGAAAGTACTGATTCCTCTTGTTGCCTTGACAGCTATGATCAACAACAGAGAACAATATGTACTTGGATTTGGAAGATTTTTCTTTATCTTTTTTATACTCTGAAATGATCCCTTTTTTTCAGAATTAAACACTGAAGCAACACATAAGAACAGAAGTAATACACTATTTTACACACATCAAAATGCAGAACACATCACAGCAGCGTTCTGAAAAAATAAATATATCTACAAGTCAGGAACTAATTTGGGTTCTAAAGAAAATATTCCTTTCTGAGGTCAATCCACATGTACTAGCTTCCCTTTAAATTAAGTAGTTTTTTATTTGTCCAAACAAACGAAAATACCTGAAAATAAGAAGCGCGTTATATCAGAATGCAACTCAGCCCACATCTATACCTTGCAGATAAAGTTCTTACTTTATAAGAAAATGTCACATGAATCTTCAATTTACTGGTCATAGTCATAATAGCATGGGACTCCCCAAGGAAACCAAAAGCCCTTTTGCCTTCACTATATCTTCAAGCACACATTACACCAAATGCAAAATGCAGTGACATCAACGGTCTATAAAAGTATGACCTTCAAGTTGATGGATTTAGAATAATAAAAGACCTCAACAGCAGCTGACATATAAACATAAAAGGAAGTTGTAAGGACAACCCACTTTGATGTATAATGAGCAAGGAATTTAATACTGTGTTTCAGATTCCACAGGCTTTGCTGTGCTAGTTTCACCTGAGAACATTTCTAAACCCAAGAGGCAGAAGGAGGTTGGAGACAGGGCGGTGAGTGTGGGATCTTAGATTACTTGGGTATAAAATTGGGAAGAAGGATGATGTTGAAAAATCAGCAACTGAAGGTAATCTGTAGGGAGAAAATATATATATATATTTCTGAAAAAATTATTAATTATATATCACAAATAAGATTTTGTAGGCAAATTTTCCCAATAGTAGCTTGTAGGGTTTTGAACTATTGGCTTGAAAATGTATTTCTAGATTACAGGTGCTGATCTATTCAGTGAAATAAAGCTAAGAAATTAATTTAACTAAAGCAGTAAGACAATGAAGGGACAGTGCTTCCAAAACAATCACCAGCCAGCAGTCCATCCATGCAACACCCTATTGAACTGGTCAAGTGTCCTGAAATACAAAAATTGCCAAGAGGGCGCAGCAGCTTGTTGGGTCATGAGAACTCTCCTCCCTCCACTGGAAGTCCACAGAAGCCAAGATACAAGCCCCTATTCACTTTGCAAAACTTTGCTAAAATGGAGCTGTACCTGAGAAGATAGTCTGATGTTGTCAATATTTTAGAAAAAAAGCAATTGCTTCCACTGTCTAAGACCAGCAGGACTGGTCTGATTTTCTAGAAATTCTTAAGATGAAGCCCAATTAAAAATCATAGAAAGTTTTGAAAAGCCTTCAGTACTCATACACCTCACAAACAAAATGCTACAAATAGTTATCTACTAATTCCAAGTCATGGCAGTATGTCACCTACTACCTAAAATTTAGAATAATCATGGGATGAAGGTTTGTTACCTAAATGCATGGAGGTCTCTCTCTGAATAGATAGAAATCAACAGTTCTACATGCATTTTAAGTAACTACATATGCAAAACATATGGAGATGTATGTCAGATTTACATATAAAAATGCAATTTGTTGTCCACCGACAAATTTTGACTGTATATGACTGCAGTCCCACTTTGAATCCTTTGCACACACAAGATTTCTAAATTTAAAGTTATTTGCATGCAGGGGATAAATTCCTACGGTTGTGCTAACATACTATGTTTTTCCAAACCTTTCATCTGTCTATATAGATTCTTATGTAATCACCACCATCACGGTATCTAAGGGTCCTAATGACTCCTTGTTCTGCCAGGTTTGCACTTAGAGCTTTTTATTGCCACTCTTTAGAAAGGTGTTTGAACTATGGCAGGTAGGACAATCCAAAGACAGATCTCATTTCAAAGTATTCTGAAGGGAATAGCTAGTAAAGAAGAGCAGTGATTGATGCAATAGAAGACATAAGAGGATTTTCTTTTTTTTCTTTTTTTTTTTTTTACCAGCTACAGAAAAGTCTAGACTCTTTACTTTAAACTTGAAGTGTAAAAGGGGACTCTTAGATCTGATCGTCTCAAAGTCTCTAATCTATGCAAAAAATGGGCATTGATGTAAAAATAGTGCATGTATGAACAACTCAGAAGCATAGCTGGAGTGCAATGTATATTTGTGGGTCTAAGTGCTTTGAAAATGCTTGTTCCTGCCTGTGAGACTGGCAGAAGGTGAGAACAGTCAAAGATCTATTCTGTGAGAATTCAGCTGCTTTTTTTTCTTCCTTGTGTACTATTTTTTCCTTCTGTATTAGAAAACTAAAATCAGAGAAGTGGGTGAAAAATATAACACAATTTCTTTGCAAAGTGTATAGAAGTATATCTAAGTGTATAGATGTACATCAAAGTACACCTATCTTCCTGCAGTACAAGTAAGTTATATAATTTTTATTTTAAATTGTTTTAACTGTTCAGTGTTAAGAATATTGAAAGAATGATGTCCGCTGTCCACTGCCTGTGTCACAATTAATTCTGTGTAAGTTCATTTTGTCTCATGCAGTTAACTAGATAAGTGCTTTACTTTTATTTTCACACATGCACCTGATTTAAACATTTCTGTGGCCAGAAAATCAGACCTTTAACTGTATAGGTGGGGATTTGACATTTTGATAGAAGAAACGTTTAGTCTTCACCTTCCATTACTTTAAAGCACAGGTTATTAGAAAAAAAAGTGTGTCACTATTCCCCTCAAGAACTGAAATCAAAGGGAATTTTCTTGGCCAGCACTTGTGAGGTACGATCTCATCATTGTTGCATTGAAAGGCTAAACATTTTCTCCCAGGCCTTCACAACCGGATTGGGCAGAGGAGACCTGAAACACACAGTAAAAAGTGGGTTACACAATCATGTTTATTCTTTTCAGAGACAACAAAATGCAAGGTCCTAGTAAATTATTCCTCAAAGTTAGATAGCATGATTGTCCAGCAAGCTGATGCAGGGATTCTGAAAAAATACTTATTACATCCCTAGTCATATTAACATTATTAGTCCTGTAAATTTTCAGGTAATTGAAACATTTCAATGTAAGGTATGTCTTTACAGAAAATGATGCATCACAATCCATAGCAGTGTTCCCGGGAAGCAGAAACCTTCAAAGAATGACTGTTCGCTCATATAGATCCATAGATATGTAAAGAATTGAAGTACATAATTGCAGTATTTAACAATATGTGATAAAATGCTGGAGCGCTTGCTATTTGTTTTTTTCAGAACCAGCTCTTTCAGCGTGACAGGAGTATGGCATAAAATACATAAATGACATACACTCTGCCCAATTGTGAATCCTTTGATACTATATCTCAGTCCCAGTGATACTTCCCTGCAGGTAACACTGCATTGTGGATATACTCAGCATGAGCCAGGAAACTCAGCAAGACACTATGACGTCACAGTGTAACACAACAGCTAGAAACACGTAAAAAAAATGTTTGGGTTTTGGTTTTGTTTTGTTTTCCAAAACCATGATCCTAAATAAAAAAAGCATATCAGCATTTTGTTCTTGCTTAAGGTCTAGATACGATTAGTCTGTTTTACGTATATATTGGTGTCTTTTTATTTCTTGTCTACCTGAAAAATGTTTTAAAAAATGTAGTATACTGTTAACTAACTGTATAACTATATGAGTATAGTTAACTAACTATATTTTCTACTTAACTAACTATATACCTATGTATACAGCTATGGAGATGCATTAGTATATGTATATGGAAAGGATTAGAACATAAATGATATAATGCTCAGATTTTAGCACATGATTCAAGGATTTTATAAAATTACCTTCAAGAAATGGCTTTATTTGCTGTCCTCCTGCATGTGGAAATCAGGTGACCAATACCGCCTTTTTAAATAAATTCATGTGTTTCTATGTATAATAATAACATACAGGTGATTGTGACTTGGATTATGATCTGGGTGATAGTGTTCCAGGTCTTTAACTGATCAGATCCTAGGCTATCTGAAATGTACTCTGAAGTAACCGTCCTTTGCCGCTGGCTATAGAATAAATCTAAGATACTCGCTTTGAAACTGATGGTCTTAAAAACTGTAGAGCTATACAGGGTGAATGCAGTCCTATATGCCCACAGATGCTGCAACTATGCAAAGCCCAACAAATATCTGTGAGTGGACCAGCCCTTTTACTGGTTCATGCTGGAACAAACCATTGGAAAGCAAACTGGGGAAACCACCAAAGAAACTGCTGGTGTGCAGTTTAGCTTCACGTCCACATAGAATCAATCCTGAGGGGTCATTAGAGAGACATGGCATTGCCACAGAGAGATACAAAAGAAAGCAGAGAGAATTCTGGGGTGTGGCAGGTTATACTTGCTCTAAGGCAGGCACTCATTTTCCCTCGCTGGAGGAAATTTTACTACGGCTCCTGTAATTCAGTGGTTTAACTGTAGGCCAGAAGTTCATGTGAGTGTCATGACAGAGTCGTAGTTCATAAAAACAGTTGTATTTCCTGATGCGAAAATAAGGGATTCTGAAGATTTACAGTGTGCTCTCTTTAACTAGGGTTTAATTGAAAGCATATTTGTTTGGTCACCCTGTGCAAGAACAAACCCGGCTTCATGGGTTTGTTGCTTTCTATAGATAATTCATCCTCACTGGGTTCTAACTTTCTATCTGAATCTTCATCATCTCCAGTTGTTACACTGGAACTTTAGTAACGTCATCACTAGTTAAGTCTGAAAGGGAAACATTTTCTCTCTCTCTCCCTGACTAAACGACAAGCTGCTCAGTGACTGTAGCAGTCAGGTTTTCTCTACAGACTCAGTCACAGCTATTACACAAAAGAACACTCTTGTACGATAGAACCATTTTTTATTATTTGACATTCAGTGTCTAGTGTTTGCTGGCACATAAGAACTGCATTTTCCTCTTCCCTTCCCTTCCCTTCCCTTCCCTTCCCTTCCCTTCCCTTCCCTTCCCTTCCCTTCCCTTCCCTTCCCTTCCCTTCCCTTCCCTTCCCTTCCCCTCTCTTCCCTTCCTTCGCAGTTTTATATGGGTCTGTTACCCTAGAGTGATGTGAAAAGGAATACTTACAAAGAGACTCATCAGTCAAATTGAAAATCTGATGAGTCAGATCAATCCCTGTACAATTAGTAAATCATATATCTGTTGATCTGAATCAGTATAGGCTTGTTGAAGTTTATGGTACTACTCCAATTTGAAGTAGTACTATACTAATTTATACTGTTTTAATTCACAGAAGATCTGATAGAGCCTTATTTCCAGTAATCACAGGAATGGCTGATATATTGCAGCTATTTCCTTTGTAAGTATAAGGTCATTTGAGAGCTCAGATTCTATTACTATCTTATATGTGTTGGGAAATACTGACTTTTTAACAGCAAATAATCACTTCATGAAATTTAAAAATGGCATTTGTTTTTGGCTAGTTATGCTCCTGTTGCCTAAGGCTAGATCTTGTTCTCATTTCAGTCAAATGGAAACTAGTCAGTTCCATTTTTCAAATTGTCTTGCATTAATACAGCACTGCAATGTTTGTATTGGGGCTGAACAAAAGAATTATTATAGAAAAGGAAAATGCTCTTCTGGGTTTTATTTAAAGAAACACTAATTAAAATAATTTCCCTGGAAGTATTTTAGACAACCTTAATTCTGTGACAATTTAATTTGTCTTTTCTTCCCTAAAATTACTGTGCGATATCACTCAGACAACTTCTGTTTTCTGCTCTGCCTTCCCTGTTCAAAAGAAAATTTTTCAAGAAATACTGATTATTATATTTTGTATATTGCATGGGCAAGAGGCTTCTCAAATACACTATCTGCCTACCTTTCCCTCTCCTAAGGAAAGTCTTGTTGATAGCAGAAAAATGCATAAAGGCATTTTCATTAGCATCTGGTAATCACTGTGGCTTCAGAGTATGTGAAGCAAGGATTTTAGGGACACGTTCACCCAACTTCAGCTGTCTATGATGTAGACATCTTCATGTGAGCTACTGGCTACATTTTAAGAGGCAGTGTTCAGAAACAGGCACTACTAAAGTACAGTTCCTTTGACCTATATTTAATGGCTGCGTTAGGATAAGATGAATGACATGAAGTGCTTGTTCCTCTCCATTGACTCTATGGGGAATCTAAATGACAAGCTGAAATGAAGACATTTATGCTCTAGACATCTGTATTTTTTAAGGACTAATCCTACCTCAGATGCTGATGTCCTGTATCGCAGACTGCAGAAAGGGGATCCACTTGTCATTGGGCAAGTCAGTTCATCTTTCTGTTTCAAAGAAAAGAAAACTATAAAGGACTTCAGAGGCATACTGACTTGCCAGTGACACCAATACTATGATTACTAATAGAACAGACATAAACAGACAGATCTTGTTTTCTCATGTATTACTCTGTAAACTAGATCACATCTCTTCTTTTCAGGGTGCATCCCTAGAGATTACCAAAAATTAAGCCTATGAAATAGGTGTATCACTGTTGAGATACATCACTTGGATGATAGAGGCTGCTTTGGTCCACTTAGGTGTATTGCTGTGGTAGCTGATAAATTTTTGTTAATTTGGGAAAGTAGCATTCGTATATTTTGCAATTGGCTCAATAGAATCTGTTTTAAACTTTGAAATATTTTCTTAAATATTCTTAAATCTACTGCAGACCACAACAGATTCAGATATATTAGTAGTGTCCAGAGACATAGAAAACAATTTCTATAAAAAAAAAATTCTGCTGGCCAATTCTTCTTCTACATCTTCTGACTTCCGCTAATGACTTTTGGTTATTTCCCTAAAAACAAACAAAAAAGCCAAGGAATTAGCTTAGGCCATATGTCAATAGCCTGTTACCAGAATGTTTATAAAAGCAGTTTTCAAGGGTGGAAGAAAATATGCCATTCACTCAGAAAAATGCATTTATTTCAAACTGTGAGGACCTATATCTTATTATAGAACATATGTCATGGGAATTAGAACCCTGACACTTGGAAAAAAGCTACATATCACTTTCAAATGGTTACCAATGGTGTTTAATGTCACGTTAGGTAATTTCCCATGTCTTGTTTTATGAAGGTTTGTTTGGGTAAAAATAAATGAGAACGTACCTAAAATAAATGTACTGATTATACTACATTCTGTGACCATTCATTAAAAGAGGGGCCCATAATCCGTAAGAAATTTACAATCATACCTGCCCACTCATATTTGCAGGTATAATTACCGCAACAATTTACTTAGTTTAGATAGGTGTGGGTGCCAAAGGTACCTACACATCCAGCAACTCCCTGCACATATAGAAACGCAACTGATATTCATCTAATTACATTGCACAAGTTATTGCATGAAAAAAAACCATCTTTACTCTACAAGAATCAGATTCTAATTGCTAAAGGGTTCCTGAAAATAGCAAAGAGCTGACTGCTATTGTAATAAATCATGAAAATACAGTAAGTGTAAGTGCTTAGAAGCTTTCAGGTGTTCTCCACTTAGGAATAAAAAAATGTAGGTTATGTCATATCATCAGTGGAATTTAAAAGTTTAATTTTGTTCTGTGTGGGTTTTTTATAAATTCTCATCAAAATATACATGTATATTGAAATAAGGAGTTTTAGAGGAGGCCATATCCATAGTTTTCCCTTGAAGACATCTAGATAAAAATCTGAGTTCAGTTGAATATGTTCTCAGAATGGGTAAACTGAGGCATGGAGAAGTTAAATGGTTTAATCAAAATGACAGTAGCAACAAGACAATGACCAATTAGAAATAAATGCTGCTTTATGTCTCAGTTTCCTTCATTCACTACTAGAATACTCTGCCAAAAAAATTATAGATAACTGAACTACACTAAAATGTTTCAAATCTCAGAAACCAATTGGGTTCAAGCTCTGGGTGAAAGTTCAGGTTTTATTTTATTTGAACCTATTCACCCATTCTTAATTGAAAAGTAGGTTGATAAAACGTCTAATTTGAAATGTGCATAAACTGTAAAGTAGTAAGATTGGGGTATATATTCTGCAGTTCCTGCCAAAAAAAGTCTCACATATGGCTTGGGCTAATGGACAATAAATTTATTACTGGAAGAAATTAGGAATGTTGCTGAACACTGTTACAACATACAGATGAATCAAAATATAACAGAAATATGGATAATGGAACATTTCATCTGATATTTCACAATAGTTATCTTGTCGGAGGCAACTGTGAAGCTTGATTGAACAAAAGATAAAGTTAATACTACCTAATAAGAACAGACCATTATAGATCAGTGAAACTGCAAAACAGAATTATATGACAAGGGGCAAGCCACATTATCTAAATTAACATTTTTCCAGCATGAACAAGAAGGGCCACTGTAGGAAAACGAGAGCTAAATAGTGTGGCCTGCATTTAGTCAACCTGAAGTAATTATTAATTTATGGTTGTCTGTGATTTTAATGAAAATGAAAGCTGAGAGGAAAGAATTGAGAGAGATAATGTGCCGTGAAATTGAGTTTCATTTATTTGGGGGCCACCTTTTTTCTTTTCTTTTCTTTCTTTTTTCTCTTCTCATTTTTGTTGTTGTTAAAGGAAAAGAAGTTAATGCAAAATGTCTACATTAAAATTTCACCAAGGTTATGTAACTGCATACATACTTTCATTGCTTTAACAATGGACTACTAAAAATGGCCAGAAACTGAACTCACTGGCTTGCCCAGTTGTTAGCTGGTATGATCAAAGATGAGTTCTTTTTACCTTTTTCAGAAGTACCACTTTGCAAAGACATGATTGTGCAATAGTAATTTTGTGTCATCAGACAACCAGGCTTAACTAATAATATTTACATCTTTTGGAAATATTCTATCAGCAGCAGTCCCTTGTGGAATTCTGCAACACAAAAATATGGACAAAGCCATAGGTGTGGAACATAGATAGCCAAACTACAGTAGCTGCCTTTTAGTTTAAATTGTTTATCTTGTGCTCCTTCCCGCAAGAAACTGCTGTGTATGAATCAACATGTGCTGTTTTGATGTGTGAAAAAGCCTTAAAAGCCTAAAAAGAAGGTAAATCACATTTGTAATTTTAAAATGGATTAAGTTTTGGTTAAGGGAAAGTTTGAGAGGCACAAGGAATAATAATTTAAAAAGGACATGACCCACTTCATTATCTTTGGGATTTTATAGACACCAGCCTGTACAACACCCACAGTCTTCATTAAAATTCACCAGCAATACAGAAGTCTTTGGTCATTCTGGTATGTGATGTTACTGTCTCAATAAGTGGACTTTGCTTTCTAGAGCAGTGTTAGAACAGCTATGGGTTTGTACTTTACCCTCCTTGTGCTCAGAAATTATTTTCAATATATTCTGAGAGACAGAATCTTGCCTGCTCTTAGCTTCTAATGATATTTGAGATGCTCTGTGGTATATGAGACATATATCCTAGGCTGGCAGGTGTGATGCAGTACTTATGGGAGATCTGCGTCCACTTGAAATGGCAGCTGATGTCCAGAATATCCCAGGCTATCTCAAAAGGCACTAAACATCTGCGTATGATCAACTGATTCATGTCCTGTTGACTGCACTGATTAGATTTCCATTGACTGTGACAGAAGCCCCAAATCCTCTTGATTGCCTAAAAGCTTTATAGGCTTCTAAAGAAAAGGACTACATGTCAGAAAACCCTGTATTTTGGTATTTATCTTGACCTTAAAGGCTACCTTTACATGCAGGAAACCTGAAATCTACCCTTAGTCAAAAAAAACCTTATTCTTATACAGCATTTTGGCAGGATCACTCCATCCCAGTGACTCTGGAAAGAGAAAATCATGTATGTTCTGGTTTAGGGACCAGCAAAGTACACATAAGTTAACAATGGGCTTTTGGGGGGAAAAAAAGAAGGAAAGAAGGAAAAAAGAAAAAAAGGAAAGAAAGAGAAACAAAGACAGAAAGAGAGACATGTTTATTTGATTTACAGACCGAAAAGGTAGCAATGATTGTTTTAAGTTGTCTTCATATGGTCACTCCAAATCACACCAAAATATAAAGATAGCTATCTGAGGTCACACATTTAGAAATATATGCTGGCTGATTCAGTAATGGGACACAGGACAGAGGACAAGGAAATCTGATGTGATCAAAGCTGACACTGAATAGGAGAGACCATGTATTTACTTACATCCTGATTATCATCAGTTATTACTGATTAATCAATTGACCCAAGATTGAGGTTGAAACAGTGGAATGATGTGCTGTGAGAGACATTATCCTCCATAACATACTGTACAGTTTTGAATCAATCTATAAGTTTTGAATCAATAGTGACCAGGATAAACAATTAATTTCTCAGTATATTCTACCAAAATTTGATTGTTTAATGTGTAACTCTTTCTTGTGAAAATGGAAATTGATTCATGCAGAGAGATGATGCATGAAGGTGATGTTTTCTTTCCTTACTAGGTGTCCTACATGTAATTCCTGGGTTTACATACAGAGGAAGTGTGGAAGAAAATGAAGGAAAAGTAGAAAAAAGTGTGAGTGGGTGAAAAATAATTGTCGAAGAGTTAAAATTTGGATTATATTTTGTTACCATTTCTTACCAAAAGATTTCATAGTAACAGGTTAACTCAAAATAAGTTGGAAAATACTTGGAAAACTTCATCATGTTCTGGGAATATTTTCTTTCTTTCTTGATTGTTTTTAAGTTTGTTACTATTTTCATGATCCTCTGGTAGCCTTTTTAACCACTATATTACTCTATATTCATGATCTAAGCCAGTAAACTTATTCATTGTGATTATATTCTCCTGCTGGTTCCTTCTTTTTTAACACAGAGGTATTTAAGCAGCTAGTTATTTTGTTGTCCAAATTACTGCATTCTGAGCCTTGATTCAAACCCCACCAATCCTGATATTTTCTGGCTTTATTGGGCCTGGAATGCAGTATTTGAAACTTTAACTCGAAAATCATCCTGAAGTTATGTAGCTCTCCTTTCTGCTACTCGCTTCATTGCTTAAAGGTCAGAAGCAGATCTCTTCTGTCTTAGTTTTTGCATCTATAAATTATGATAATTATACTTCACTTTTCCAAGATCTTGTCTTGCCTACTTAGACTGCAAGTTCTTTGTAGCAATGGCTGTTACATGCTCTACATTTGCAAAGCATCTCTCTTCAAATCTGCTGGAGCTTCTCAGTGCCAATGGGTAAAAAAAAAGAAAAAAAAAAAGGAAAAGAGAAAAGAAAAAGAAAAAAGAAAAGAAAAAAATAAAAATATTGTAAGCATTCCACTGAAGAGTTTCAAGCTATCAAAGCTTTTAGTACAAAATCTGAAATTTAGCAATCTTGCTCAAAGTTTCAAATATGAACTTTTATTGTTGGTAACAGAAATCTAAGCGAAGTAAAGTTAGCCATTTGAAATTAATTTCAAATTTAGTTTAAATATTCATTAGAACACAATAAAACAGAAAAGGAAAGAAGCAACTAAAATAAAATCTACTAACCTAAAAACTAGCTGTGCCACAAAATTCTTAGAAAAAAATTATGGAGGCACATAAGAATTTTGAGCTTCCTATTAATTCTTGCAGGAATTATTTTCTATCTTGGGAAAAAAATGGCAGGGTATTGCTATTTCTTCTTATTTAATCTTTGCCATCTGTTGACTCCAAAGAGGTATCATTTCCACATTATGTCAGGTTTCAGTCTTCCCACATAGGTAAAACTGAATCTCTAGTCCTTAAAACTAACATGTGTTTCACAGTTAAAATATTGCCATTTCACAGTTAGATTTGAGAGAAACATTAGTATGAAAGAAATATAGTCCACCTGCTTATTTCTTTATTTACTTAACAAGCAGTCCTGCTGTGTCTAAGTTCCTTATACGGTCACTGAAGGGACATAGGTGATGGTTGTGGTTACATTAGCAAGCAACTCAGCTCCACAAGTGTGGATCAGTAGATCTAAGCAATTAGTGCTGAAATTCCTGCATTTATACAAATCTCAGAGTTCATGCTTCAGGGTATGGTTTGAAGCGTCGCCATGAATGCAGTTTGAAGCCAAAGAACCAACCTCTGGTTTGAATCCTCATGTTTCTATTATAGACACTGAGGAGAGTGCCTTTGGTGTACACCAGAAACAGAGTTTCCACTTTGACTTTCTTCACAACAAGTATAGCTGCGTTTGTTTAATCCAAAACCACACCTTAAACTAAACCAATGTGCAGCAATTTGGGACAGTCAGGGCATTCACTGATTCATAGCTGCAGTAGTGTTTTGTACCAAATTGTGAATGTAGATGTAGCCAAGGCCTCCAGAGGGAGATCCTCTATACCTTAGTTTAAATGTCTGATTTAAGCAGATAGAATTTCTCCCACAGGCCTTTGTTTCCCTCCCATAACTACTGGTAATTTTTAGGTCTTTAGGTTAATGGGACTGCTTCCTAGGCTCCCAAAATTTTGATAGTAGTTAAGTACCTCATTGAAGCAGATTGAATCTTAGCTGTACCTTTTCCAAACTTTTGTTGAAATAGAAGTCAAGGATAAGGCTACCACACATACTTAAATTTTCACTTCAAACACTTCTTTTGCCATTAGGAGCAGAAGATAAAATGTTTCTATGGTTGAGAATAGCCATACTGAAAAACTAGCAACGCATAAACAACTGTATTGTTCGAAATCAGAGATAGACAGAAACCAGAGTCCATGGCTGATTCTAAGAATGATAGCCTGTGGCTTCTCTGTGATAATCTGGCACTGTCTTGCTGTTATGAAGATAAGCACTGATTAATAAAGAGGTAATAATAACAGCATTTTTACTAAAACCTAAAAAGTTTTCTGCAGTGAGATCACCATTGAAATTGAGGAACATGATAGAAATACATGGGTTAGGTTACTGCATTGCTTGAAAACCTCTCATTTGGATATACTGCATTTGTTTAATTAACAGAGTCACTAGCTTTCCAAGTAAAATGAAAGTAGAAAGCTCAGACACATTATTCTCCTTTACTTTCTCATTAGCTGCAGTACTTCCTGACAAATATTGACCTGTAATTCTTTCCCTCTGCCAGAGAATTAAATAAAATATGAACTGCACACAATATACACCATCTGTCCAATTCTACAAGGTGGTTAGTATGTTGACTCCCATTGACTTTACTGCAAGCCCAAACTGCCCACAAACAAGGAATGTTTCATACTTCACACAAGTGTACAAACTTTGCTTGCTTCTGTATTATCTAGTCCAAGTAAATTCAATTTTCCTAATAATATTTTTATACTAAATTTGCAATTTGTGAGTGTTCTCTATCCTGCCAAGCTGTCTCACTTTCAATCTGTTTCCTCTAATCTGTTCAGAAATACTCAATTGCTGATCTTCTATTTTTTCACATACTTGTATTTTATTTTTTCCAGCTTCCTAAGTAAAGCAGAATCTTTTTCAAGTAATCGATGTCACATCTTCTTTAATATCAATTCAGTTCACTTCTGGTAGAAATTTTGGGTTGAATTTTCCTTGGTATGATAGAATGCTACCAGCAGATAATGTCTCTTTGTCTGTTTCTTTATGTTATAACATAAGCTGCCTCTAGGCTTTAAAACTCACTTTTTCTCTTTTGTGTTTTTTTCCTAAGGTCTTTCTTCACTTATAGTTACTCATTCTTATTCCTGCTTCTTGATATTCACTTGTCTTCATACATATTCTGGTCTATGTTTAATTGATTCATCAATAATAGAATTCAGCTCACACTGATATAAGTTACATGTCATTGTTTATTTTTTCATTTCTGAACTCCCTTTAGTCAGCTGATCTGTTTGAAGTATTCTGCTAAAGCACTGTGTATCAATATTCCATATTTACCCTTTTCACACTAGTTTAAGTAATGCATAAAGCATATGTTGATAAAATATATAAATTAGTTCCTTCCCTTAATAGTCATATAATACGGCTCTTTCTAACTTTCTTTGAAACCTTGTGGATCTCTTTTCTCTCCTCTGGAGTTCCTTTGTCTTCTTCCTTTCAATTCTGCCTTTATGTGTGCAGCTTCAAATTAAGACATCTAAATACACATGTCTATATGTCAATATCTAGATGTCAGCTGTGTGTCTAAGCTTCCTGTGCAGTCAAGATACAGTCAATACAGTAAATGGAGCCTAAAGAGTTTCTCCTCAGGTGGACACTAGAAGCTGGTCAACTGAAATGCTCTCTAGACTCCATTGGCTGACTTGCTAAGGTCTTCATTTGTCTATAACTGAATTTTTAGCATCTGGCTCACAAGAGATATATAAATTCCAGTGTCTTAGCATGGAGCTGTACTGCAG
Source organism: Gavia stellata (assembly GCF_030936135.1). Taxonomy (NCBI): domain Eukaryota; kingdom Metazoa; phylum Chordata; class Aves; order Gaviiformes; family Gaviidae; genus Gavia; species Gavia stellata. Next base: position 44,191,070 of record NC_082594.1, read on the forward strand.
CTTATAGTCTCAGTTCAGTTCCCCCACCAAGGTCATTTGAGATGCCCTCAGGTAACCCACTTGGCCTCCAGCTGCTTCTGTAGAGGAGTTCACCCTGTGTCATATCTCATAGCTCCATGGAGTTAACTCCGATGTCTTAAGTCATCTTAACTGGCAGTAGGTACCTATTTTGGAGCACTTGAATTGGACCCTTTGTGTCCTTACATAAAAGACTGAAGTCCACAGCTATCAAGCTCCTAAGCACTCACCTTTGTTCTCAAGATGAATCCTCCCATTACTACCTTCTTTATTTTACCAAGCTCAGACAGGAATTGGAGATGCGCATTTTATGTATCACTTATCTTTCTTATTTGTTATCTTTCCAGTTTTATTCATATGCATGTGCGGAAAGAAAAGGCTCCATACTGATCAGGAGGACAGTACTGGCACTAGCTGGGATTTTGCAGTTCCCCAAATCCAGTGATCTGGTTCCAGAAGTCTCTGGGCAGGTGCACAAGAGTATCACCTGCCACTGAATTCAAGAATGTCATTTTCTCCGTTGAAAAAATCTACACTCAGCAAGCAATCCAGGCTTCCAGAACCACACTATGTTTTGAGGGTCTTAACACAAGAATGTATAGAGCAAAAGGAGATTTAAAAAATTATCTCTACTCTTGTGGTAAGGAAGTTTTCCTTTTTAAGTTATATTCTGTACTTTTTTCAGTACTACATAGATGCTTGAATCAGATGAGCTAGAAATAAACTAATAGTAACCAATGGCACAAATGCAAAGTTTGGGTGCCCATGATCAAAACCATGATTCTAAAAATCATGCATTTGGGATAAAAAGTTCAGCCTTCCTCTGGAGTTGTCTAAACTCCTTAGCATTGTACCTCATTATGTTCTGTAATTGCTCTGCTCTTGTCAGAACCTGGTCATCTCAAACAGAATTTTAATAGAGACAGAAATTAGGTATCCTCCTATTCCTGCTCTCTAAATTGAATTAGTTCAGTGGATGGTCTCATAACATGGCAAACACAATGACAGATCTGGTTTCCACCTCCAAGAACAATTTTTAACTGTTGTTATATTTTTGTAAAGAAATATTAGTACGGACTGCAGCTCATAAAAGATGGAAGTGTTTAAAATTCAGATTATTAAAACCTAAATTTTAAATTCTCAATCTCAAAAGTAGAATTTGAAATAAAAGAGACATTCTTAGATAGCAAGTGGGTCATCCTGATGTTTTTACAAGAAAATTCTTCAAACAGTATGGTGGATCCTAGAGGATACATGCACTTTTCTCAAAAAATGCTCCTTCTGTAAGGGAGAGCTGCCAGGTAGGAGGAGCACAGGGATGGGTTAAGGTTTCTGAACGTAGCGACTGTGATATAATACTGTGAGATGAAGACGGTGAGTGTGGGAGTATGGTGTTTATGGCAATACTGCGTGAGGAAAACAGCGTGCAGTATAAAGGTGGAAAGCATGGGATAATACTCTTTAATGCACATGCTTCGGGTGCACTCTGTGTCTTTCAAGTCTTTCAAGGTAGTACAGAGTGGGAAACATGGCGAATATACAGGCTGATATGTACCCCATGAAATTGGGAAATACCTTTCATATTCCACTGAGAAAAGCCCCACCTCCCACACACACCTGTTGTTATAATCTAACATTCCTCAGTGTATTTCTCTTTAGCTTGATGGATGTCACATATGCTATATTTACACTCAATAGTTAGCTGTAGATGGACTATACTCTTCTTTCTCAGGATCGTTTCAGGACCTTTTCAAAAGTCTGCATTGTATGTGTGGTTTAATTTGATATGCTGTGTTCTCAGAACACTTTTGTGAAAGCAAGTAATAAGCCATCAAATCAAATAAGGTTCATTTTCAATGTTCTGTGTGTTAGCATGATTACAGTAATATGAGTCGATGTCCTATGTTGAAATCTCTAAAATCCATACTTTAAAATGGTGGGAATAAAGACTGTGTTCTTCAATCCCTACCAATCCATACAAAGAACATGATTCTGCCCCCAAGTCTAAAAATACTTCTTTTTCTGTATCTTGACTGATATTTGGAAGATATTCAGAGAGAAGACTCACTTCGTTAAACTGATTAGCTAACTTTATCTCTCATACCTTTCTTACATTTCTTGTTTGAAATATTTATAATGTAATTGACAAGCTCTCCAAAAGATTTTATTTTGTTAAGAGCTCTGTGTCTGAAATATGACAGACATTCACAAACGGTTACTAAACCACTAGCCAAGAGGAAGGAAACTTCCAGTAGTTAATATGTCCAATTTCCTGACTTGAATATTATGTATAGCAAGCCACCATCAAGAATTTTGTTTAAGAATTCCATTTAGGAAATATTTTCACACCACAAAAATAACATAAAAGCTGTGCTGAGAAAAAGTTGTAGACAGAGGAAAAAAGGAAAATTGAGCTATTGTTTAGGAATTATTAATGGAAATGCAAATCCTTATGTCCTACACAAAGCTTAACCAAAGACTGAAGTGGTGGACTAAGAGACAGTAAATGCTTCCTAATATGTCTCTGTGTGTGGCTCATTTCATCAAAAGACCCAAATCATCTTGGCCGACAAGGTAGTTAATACAGCACCAGAGCACTTTATTTAGCACTCTAAAATGGAGTGGAATGGCTGAATTCCATACAGCCGCTTATCGGTCTGTGTTCTTGTCCAGCCTTGACTAATTTCTGCATCCTATTCTAATACACACCTATATGAACTGCAGGAAGTTCTCTGATTGTTATTAAACGATCTAGAATCCTCCACTGAACTTGCCAGTGCTGTGTTCAGACTCCTAATGATGAAAGCACATACATTAACCAACTTCTTCTCAACAACCAAATTTCCTGGTCTTGTGAAACAGTGAATAAAATATACTGAAATAAATTAAATAAACATTTATTTCAGTGGGTAATCAATGTCAGATGTTTTTTTCCTCTTAATAGGTACCAGACTTTTTATTTGCATTCTTATGAAATAGTATTTCTACATCATCCTTATTAGGAAGAAGATGACAATCCTGCTTACTTAAATTCACCTCTTCATTGTACATTAATTTAGTGAATACAAATATGAATGAATATAAATTTGCCAGCAACTTGCCATTAAAATATATATTTAAGCATTTTTCTCAGGAAACACACTTAACACAACTTAATTTTGTAGCATTACCACAGCTTTTGAGAGGCTATAAAGACATAAAGATTCTGTTGTTTCTCTAATTTATGGAAAATAATTTAATTCCAGGTACTGTAGTTCCAAGAGTGTCCATAGACCAAGGTAATTAGGAGTTCATATTCATGTGGTAAGTTGCTTTCCACAAAACATTTCCTTTAACTCCTGGCACATGTGTCTTATTTAGAAATTTTGTTACTAGCTAGTGCCATGCTTCTGACAAATCATTGGTGTCTGTGATACCACAAGTTCTTAGTTTTTCTGGATACAGTAGGCAAAATCTTCTAAAATGTGTGATAAAAAACAGAGCACTGGTCTTTGGAGGATTTCCCTTGTTTTCTTGAATTGAATTCAATTTGGTACTACAGACAGGGCTACAGCTGGATATATCCTTGCTAAATAAAGAGGATGGGGACCAGTTATATTCTAACTTTTAGTAAGTGCATTTACCTTTCTTCTGGACAAATATATGTTAAGAATTGTACAATGTCTGTTTGGATGATTAAAAGTCATTCTCAATGAATGGATGAATAACAACCATAACTTTTAAACTGTGTGACTACTGGAAGCTAAGCCCAAACTGTAATGTAAAACCAGTCCTCAAAGATCACATTACTTGCTTTCAAAAAAATGAGGAGAATGGGTCTAATTCTGTCCTTTTCTGTGTCATACGAATATCCCATCACCCTCAACGACTTTATTCAAGGGAAGTGAAGCTGGAATTTTATTTTATATTTCCTCTTTTGAATTCTTCAATACTTTAATTCACATCTTATATCTGTTGCATGTCAAGATTTCTTCTCTGTCTAGGTAATCTGCAAGGGAAAATAACATATGAGAAATACAGTTAAACTATATACTTGTTTATCTACCACTGATCCAAAAACATTACCAATTGACTGGAAGAGTAATACTATGAACTTAGAGAGTTTTGCTTTCATTTAATTTTTCAAACACTTCTGTAGCATTGTCATTATAAACCACCTATTGCCACAATCTTTGTATTGGTCCTTGCAAACATCAAGTCTGTTTCCTCCTTGCTGTTTAAACCAAAATATACTATACTATACTAACACTCTGGCAGACAGTCTTTGCACAGCTAGAAATTACTGCACCAGGTACAGAAATAAAGAGCTAAGAACACTACGTTTTGTAATGCTGCACTCCTCCAAACATTATAGCCATCTTTCATCATTGTTAAGCACTAAGTATAGTCTTTCACACCCATTTAAAGTACCCTTTCCTCTCCTTCCCCAAAACAACTCATTAAGAAAGTAAAATTACAATATATTTCCCTTGATCCCAACCACAAAGTACAGAGCAAAATTAAGGCTTAAATTGCTAATATGAAATGTGCAGTGAACAGGCTATTCCCAAACTTTCTTAAAGCAGGCTTTTCTCTTCTGTTCACCCCTTTGTTTACAGCAGAGAAGTGCTTTCATTCTTCCCATAGAAAAGGAGTAAAATATTGCCATCTGCATATGTTTTTCCTACATTTTACATGTTTAAGAGATCAGATCTTTTTTGTTTGGTTGGGTTTTTAGTTGTAGAAGTGGGGAAATTTGGGATGGAGTTGCTTAGCTGTATATCAGAAACTTACTGTCAGTGCTTTTATGCTAACTAATGAATTTTATTCATGTAGGAAAATTCATCCAGCCCGTTCAACACACAAAGACTTTCCAATAGTATTGTTTGTTTGTGCATTTATTTCTACTGAAAATACCCTGAAACAACTTCCTCAAAATGAATATTAACACATGATGCACATTTACGTGTGTGCTAGATTACCAAAATCTCAAAGGAATCCCAAAGGATAATCTAAAAGCTGTTCAATGATGGATTATTTCTGACAGTAGTTAGCAAAAATGTCACAAATCACATTTGTAATGGGAACATGCTATGTAATGGGAAAGTTACCTATGGCACTACAATATTAGGCATCATGATATGTATCTAATATTGTAAAAGGCTTGAGCAGATTTTGCCACCACAGCAGTTTACCACCTCATCAATATTTTCAACATCAGATAATTGGGATTCTTCCAAACACTGAATTGTATAACTGAAAAATCCAATACAGAGAATCTGACTTAAATGTATTGCTGGATTATACAGATGAAGTTATAGCACTTTTGTAGCAACTGAAATATAGCATAACTGACGTGAAAGACGTAATATACACTTGGGTTTTGACTGTTTTAAATCATTTAAAGAACAAAATACACTGTTCTGTGACACATATCTGGTCTCGTTTTAACCTGACCCATCATTAGGAATAAATAGTGTCCAAACATGTGGCTTTGACACATGATTCTACACTTAAGTGATGATTCTACACTTAAGTGTGTCTGAGTGATGGGAGCCTCTGTTCAGTGAGTGAAACAATTGCATATGGACTCAACAAATCCGTTTGGTACGTTTCACTGCTAGAATGGCAAGAATCTACTGAAATAATTAGAGATGCTTAGGATTTAGCTAAGTGTGATGTGGCGGCTCTGCTAGCTATCCGAGTTTGAAAGAGGTTAAAAAGTGTATAATGAGTACACCAAAATGATGCCGAGATAACATGGATAAGAATCTAGATTAATTTCTCGTTTTCTTTCTGTGAGATAGAAGAAAAGAATTTGTATATTATATCTTAAATAGGGATTCACGTCTTACCTCTTAAATATTCTGCATAAGGGGGTGCAAACAAATCTCAAGTCTATGTACTTAGTTGGCCAGGTATGAGCCTGCTGTAGTCTCAAAGATTTACAGCCATATTAGCACAGAAGAGAGCCTAAGATAACAGTATACATTACTAAGATGGTGAGGGAGGCAAAGCAAACATGCAGTGGACCATATCCATATGTTAGCTATAAGTACTTTTATCAGCACCTTTTTCACTTCCTTCCATATCATTTCCTTTCTGCATATGGGTGGTGGTTTACCAAGTTTCTAAATGATGGTGTTTACAGAAGAGCATATCAATAATAATATTCCATGCCACAGGAGTCATACCTTAGGGTTTTTCTAGGAATTACTTATCAGAGAATATAAGAATCTGTGTAATCTTACAGGAGTGAGAATAGTCTACTGTTACTTTAGGCACATGAGAATAAGGGTGAAAAGATATTAAGGCATAGGTTTGCTAATAGCCCTTTTTGTTGGTTTCTTCTGTAAATATCAGTTTGCACCTTCAAATACCTGAACAATCTTGAGTGTCTGATCAGAAATTAAGCTCAATAGTAGAGATGCTATTCTGTTGTTCATGGCAGATGAAAAATTGTAACCATACTAAAAGATATTTTTTCTTAAAACTAAGATTTCTGGTCAGTTTTCTGCAATTGCCAATCCTTTCCTTATTCTTTCTCAAGCAAAGGTTCTTTAAATCTTTTAAGTAGTGGCACTATGATAATATCCTGTAAAATATTAGTCAGGAAAGGGTATATTTCTAGAAGAATTAAGGAGGTAGAGAAGATATGACAAAGGCTTATAGCTGGATTTTTAAGGACTTCTTGTTTTCTAATTTGCCAGGTCATACCTGAAAATTTCCTGTTAGCATAGAATCTGCTGAGATCTCTCTTTAAATATTTAAAGTACATTTTTGTATGTATTTTTTCTTCCTTTACAGTCACATATCACCTCATTCTTGATAAACATTAATCAGTCTATTCAGACTTAAAAATAGTTTCTTTTGAAGTTCTGAATGCTGGTCTGAAGGAAAGTATTATAGTTTCCCTTTATGTATATGAACAATGGTGAAGTGAGATATCCACTACAGATAAAAACAGCCCATTAATAACAGTAATACAGAGCACTTATATGAGACTTACTATCTGCAAAGTAATTTACAAACAATAACCAATTAATCTTGTCTAGTTGCTCAGTGTAATCCATTCATTACCTAATGGATCCCAGACCTTTAATGAAATAGCAAAGTTTCTAACAGTATACCTGAAGCTACCATTCACAGATGAAACTCTCATTTTACTGACAGTTATGGTGGCTGAGCAGAAATGTGTCAGGACAATTACTTGGAGCTAGACTGTGTAAAACTCTACTCTCAGTGATTTCAACCCCTAGAGCAACAGGTACCTTGATCCTGACTGACAATGCCTCTTATCATAACAGCTAAATTAATAATAATGAAAGGAAAGGGAATCTCCAAAGCGAAACTTCAGGGTATTTCAGAAAAAAAGAAAAAAAAAAAAAAACAAAAATTAAGTTAAAATGTATAATTATTCTATACTTTTAAAAATCCCTATAAATGGTATCCAGGATAGCTATTCCCTACAAGTTAGTACCAGAAGATTCTTTAAAAACATCTGTGGAATCCTGGTTAGTGAGGCTATTGCCATGTTCCTGTGATTCCATGGTTTTTTTCACATTATTATGTGACCTGAACATAAATGTACAGTTCTATGCTGAACTAACTCTAAAGCAAGCCAAGGGTAAATAGCATTATAAATGCTAATCTTGATAACTTCTGTGGCCTTTATAACATTCTTCTGTTCTTCAGACATGCGAGTGGTTTCCAGCATTGTCTTCTGAACAGGAGTTAAGGAATGTAGAGTGATGTTTCCACTTCCTCACTTTAGCCCTCTGAGTTGGGAAAACCGTTTCTCAATGATCCCTGTTTATTCTTGGAGAAAAATAGATGGTATGACTATCTAGCCAGGATTCAGTTGCCCAAAGAGAGGTATCTAAAGTCCATTGTGATGCCATCTATTCTGTCTGTACAAGGCCGGAGATACGGTGCAGGACTTGCAGGATATCTGCTGCACCTTCCTAGTGCAGCGGATGGGGCCCAGATGAGATACTTCCTCAGCCTTTAAAATGGCATTTCCTTTTGTTTAGGGAAGCAAATGCTTTATATTTCGTGCCTCCTGGCAGGTGCATCTGGTGAAACTCTTGTGCACCAAAGAGACAGAGGAATGCCTCCTTGGGTGCAGAAAGGTGCACTGCCATAAGACCCTGAATTTCATATAAATTTTCTAACACTTCAGAAAAAATAGGTGATTGCCTTATTATAAATTGGTCACAGCTGCATATGCAGTATCTTCATTTTCATTATTCAAATTATTTGTCTAATATTTGGCCAACAACTTTACCTGCACAATCTTTTTTTTATTACTGCTGATTATTTTTTGTGACTCTTACAAGTAAGTATAATTCTATTCATTTTCCTAGTTGTCGGAACATGTGTTATCTCATGATATAATGTCCTCACATGCAGCAAGCTCATCTTCTATTCTCTCATACAATTCTTTCTGATGATTTCAGCTACCCCATCCCTCTTGTCAATGCATTCCCTCAGAGCTGCAAGAAAAAAATATCCAATTCAAAGTCTTCCTCATTGTCCTGCAGAGTTATTCCTTTAGCTGGAACTTTATATAGGAAGAGGGCAATGTATTCCTTAGCTACATTCCTTAGTTTGTGCTCATTATCACTTGGAGCCAGCCTTGGCATCTCAGAATACTCAGCATTCTTCGTCCAGATCAACAAACCATTTAAAACTGAGCAGCTAACAGTTGAAAGGCCATCTCTCACTGTATGCAGTAATTTAGGCCTGAGAGAATAGAAAACATTCTCAGAGGTTGTGTTCCACATTTTTATTAACTTGGGTACCTCAACAAAAAAAATGCAACTTCACATAGCTGGTTGTTACAAATAAATTGTCTGACTTCCAAAAGACATAATGTAAAATGCAAATCAGATTCACTATATGTTCTAGGGATGAAAAACTCTGAAGTTAAGGGTCATTTAGATGTCACTAAGGTTCTTGTTATCAAAAGAAGGGAATAAGTATTTTTTGCTAATTTTCACTATTTGTAGTAACATAAAGTAAATATTAAGAAACAAATACACAAAAACGCTATACACCTTATGGACTTTCCATTGAATCAGTCAACTACTCTCTTGGCAGATTACTTCACCTTTATCAGATTACATTGGACAAATGCATCTTGGTGCAATCTAGTCAACATTTTTTTCCTGTGTCATTTTAATAAGATTTTCTAACAAACTTACTATCAGATGCTTCAGGAGAGTCTGAAAATTAAAAAACAGTAAGAAAATTGATTGATATTTGATATTTAGCGGTTGTTGATGAGCAGGGTTCATACTGATTTCATTCTGTATATGCATTTTAAAATAGATTCCCATCGAAAAAAATGCAATATAATACCATGAAATACATAACAGAATTAGTCCTTGTAGCAGGGATGAGGCCCCTAAACCCACCCTTTAAACCTTGACGGCTTACTCACATAACAAATATTTCTGACTGGTTAGTTTTGTAGCCTTGAGTAAGCAATTTACCCATGTTGAATATAATTTATATACATCCTTTGAAGTTTGTAATAGAAATTATATCTTAAAAAAAAAGGAGTATTCTGTTCAATATGAAATTCAGTCTTGGCTCAGATAGTCTGCTGTCTCCATTTTCAGTTACTGTTGTGTTGTATCCCTACTCTCTTCATAACATGTCTCTCACTTTCCTTTAAATGGTACACGCACAGATTTTCCCAAACTCATTGGAAGAGTGTTATAGAATATCAGTGTATTCTATATATTTTATAAGGTGCATAGAAATAACTCTGAAAGATGTCTCATTTAGTATAGAATGATAGCCAGAATGACAGAATCATTACGGTTGGAAAAGACCTGTAAGATCATCAAGTCCAACCATCAACCCAACACCACCATGCCCACTAAACCATGTCCCGGAGTGCCATGACTACATGTTTTTTGAATGCCTCCATTTATTTTTTTTAAAAGAAGTATTCTTTCTTGTGTTCTTGTCTTGACAGGCTTTATCTACTGAACAGGTCAAAAAATAGTTACTGACCTTTTCAGATCCAAGCTCTCATGTTTTGCTCCTGGGGTAGAAATGGAGGGAAGCAGCAAATTAAAAGGACTACTAAGAAAGCAGAGACTGAATAAATACAAATGAAAAAAAAATATTTGCCAATGGAGACAATAGTTTCAACGGTGATTGTGTAGCAGTCGAGCCTTCTGTAACTCAGGGTACCTGGAAGGGATGGAGATATTTTTCTGTAAAGACACTCGTGTGTGTATGTGTATACACATTTGTGCGTGGGGGTGTGTGTATTTATATTTAATGTCAAATCTCATTTGACCACAAGTCAGGTGTAATGGTCTTTCTTAAAAAATGCTCTCAGTAAACAGTGAAGATTTTATAACAGATGTGTGTTTTACTCCAAGATTACAGGTTTTGTTCTTCCATTTGGGTTTTTCTAGAGACGATTAGTACAGGCTAAGTAAGATAAACTGAGAAAGGATCTCTGTGTAGGTCACTTCCCACATCACCGTAAAAGATGACAATGGACAAAGAGTTGTATTATTACCTTGTGGGAATGCTTCAGCCATCGCATAGGTTTACAAAACTGGCTTTCATAACTCTATACTTAGTTCACATTCCTTATGAAACACCACACAGCTTTTCCAAGAGGCACCAATAACATGTGGGGTTCAATTCAGTTACCCACACTAAGACAACTTGTAGCATCTCAAATACTCCAGGTATTGGAAGACATGCATGTAAGATGGCAGGTAAAATACAAGACCTATAGGAGATCTATACCCTTTGGACCAGTGATGGAATCCAGGAGGAATAGGTTAAGGTGCCCCAAAAGGCATTTGTAGATGCCCGTATTGGGTATCTGAATTGGGCCTAGATCTCCATTAACCAACAGACGTTAAAGATACTTAGGTATTTCAGTCTCAAACCATGTTCGATCTTCAGCATTTACTTTCATGAAATAGTAAAGAGGTGCTAGAGAGAGATTGGTTCCCCACTCGGCTGGGATGAAGTTCTACATGAACCAGCTACAAGCTGTTTTTATTTAGACATGAATAAGGGGCCAAAGCTATCTAGCCCAAGGACAGATTTTTTTTCCCTCTCTTCCCATACATTCTGGTGATATATACCACAGAGATGGTGTATAGCCTGATTTACAAGACCTTCAAGTTGTATAAAAGAAATGTGTTTTGTAGTTTCTAAGACTGCTTAGCTGCTTATACTTTTGCACACTCAAACCCACAGCTTTGGCCACCAAAATAAGCTTGATCAGGCCAATATTATGCCTCCCTTCATTCACTCTAAGATGCTGTTAGGCCTTTTAATCATTATGTTGTTCCTGGTTCCTGCTTTGTCATCTGCTGTGTTCCTCTACCATCATTTATACCCTTGAGGGCTTATTGATTTATGTACTCGTATAATTAGAATATAGTTTACAGTCCACAGGTTAACCTTTGCTCTTTATATAGTCTGTATGAACAGAATTAGAAACTGGGCTGACTGTATATGATCCTGGTTATTATTCGACCTGATGACACTTTCAGTGAAAGTGTAATTTATAAATGTATTTTTGTCTGTATATTCCATTTAATTATTTATAAATCTGAATACCTAAAAAGACTTTAGCTTGTTGTTTTTATGGCTATTCTCAAAAAAAAAAAAAAAGGTCGTTGGCTGTTCTTACACTTGTCTGAAGCCAATGCAACTGCATTTGAAACGAGCAAATAATACATGTCTACAATTAACTGTCATGTTTACCTCTTGGATTTCAGAGCTTCATATTTATAACAACCCTGGGTGGTAATACTGTTTTACTTAGTGAAATATTTTCTACTACTTTTCCTCTCCTCCTTTCCTTCCCTCCCCTCCCCTCCTCTCAGTCTATTTTTTTTTTCTTTCTTCCAGGGAGTATTGTCACTTGCTTTTTCCATGTTATCCAACCTAATATTTTCTCTTTGTTTCTAACCCCTCACATGACATTTTAAATTCAAGAACATTTACAGATCATTCACGCAGGTTTCAGACTACTGGAGTTCTTCAGGCAACACCACATAGGACAGAGGATCATTTGGAAAAAAACACGAGATACTGTGATTAAGCCAAAGCACACAACCTTCAGGTTAGAAAGCTGGCCTTGCATAATAAAGGGGTGCCTACCCAGAACACACAAAACCAATTTGTAAGATTCCTCAAACATTTTTTCCAGGATTACAGCTTCATTTATTCTGTCATCTTCTGTAAGACAAGGAATATGAATATTAACAGAATAAAAAGTTGGGCAACTTTCGCAAAACAGAACACCTTCAGTAATGTTGATGCCATGTTTTGCAAAGCTCAACTACTGCATTTTGACCAGCTCTTACTTAAAATAAAGTTCATGTCACCAGGGGCATTCTTCAACTAGTTTCAATTTCAAGTTCCCAGCAGTGTTCTCTCATTTTACAGCTTCTCAAATATAAACGTATTAACCACTTTATGGTTGCTGGGAGTTTGACTTGCAGCTTAAGATACATTTTCAGCTGGAAGTTTAATAGATTTTCAGGTCTCTAAAAATATTTCTGACACTTATATACAATGGATGAGAATGGCTTTAACGACACTTGTAGGAATTTGTAACTTAGGATTCCACAGAGGTCAGTCACTGAAACAATAAAGTGTTTTCAAAAGGTGTAAAAAAACCCAGCAGTTTCAGTCATTCAAGAGCCTTATCAAAATAATATTAATGGTGAATACTCTGAGAGGATTTTATGAAGATGTCCCATGTTATGTTCATTTAATGATTCTGCTAAGAAAAAGAAGGTTTTCTTACTCTAGTCTACCTTGCATGAGTTTAATACTTCAATGAGGCTGCTAAACACTTCTATCAAGATGGTGAAAATATTTTGTAGTTTATAAAAATTATTCAGATGCATCTTCAAAGACGTGACAAATTTTAAAAATGGAATTTTAAAAAAGGATCCTATGACACCTTTTATAAAAAGTAATGTAAAAAAAAAAAAAACTTCAGCTTGATTAAAACCATCCTATGAAGTACCACAATATTTGGGGTTTTGTTTGTTTCTTTAGGATATTATTAATATTTTCAAATTTTCTTTCAGTGTTGCTGAAAGCTATTGAGCTAGTCAGCTAGTGAGGCCAAAACAGTCTTCCTATTCAAGTCAAAGACAGAACCTCTTTGCTAATTTGGAAATGAATTATATGAGATCTTAGGCTCATTTATGTTAACTGGAGCTTTTCCAGTTAAGGCCATATTGAAATTATACTATCAAATCAAATACAAATCTTCTAAAATGCTATAATATAGTAATAGATTCGGTAAAAAACTTAGTAAAATATATAGAGTAAGTGAACCAGGGAATCACTGTGCCCCTAGCTTGTGTTTTGACTGTGTAGCAACTGTTGTTCAGAGATGGATCGCACAATTGTGAGAGAGATTGCATATATTGAGAGAATAACACAGCATGTGAGCTAAAGATAAAACATGATAAGATTAGTTGCTGTTCAACAACGTGACAATCTATTTTTAATGGAACACCTAGATTAGGAAATGCAATTTGCTCGGGTTTATGTACTTCTTGACAGAATATGGCTGTCTTACCTGGAAGATGTAATTGTTCTTGTTGCTCTCTGTTTCATGCCTAATATAATTTTCAAGCAGAAGAGGAATAGGGCTAAAACATATTAAGACTTTACATTAAAATTGCACACTTAGAGATACATTTTTCAGTTCTTAACACTGTATAAATAAAACATGTAGTGCACATAACAATAATGAACACCTATATGCATTAACTCATATAATTAACCCCAGCATTGCAATGCTTCACACGTATTTGTATGTATCTCTGTGTGTAGTATACTGCATATATGCGTAAGTATAGTGTATGTATATACTGTAGTCATATGCAGGAAAATGATCCAAATTGTATTCTTTGATGGAATTATTCTCATGATAGGCATTGTAATACACATTGTTACCTGCAGTCACTTCTTCACAAACAAAAAATATTCAGAAGGCAAATTCTGTAATTTCATATAACAATATCGTAACTAGCTATCAATTTTTGTGTATCTGCTGCTGAAAATGGAATAGATTAATGAAAGAAGATCATGAAAACAATGATGCTTTGAGAAGAAGCTGTTCTACAGAATACTGCTGAGAATCTTCTGGAATTCTGTTGCATGGCAAAAAATTTCATTGCCTAATGTTGGGGGGATTTCAAAATTGTGTGTAATGCATTGTATTTAGAAAATATGTAATGTGATATAAAATACCTTTTTCTACATATATTACAAATCTGAAATGAATGTTATTAATTCTCAGCTCTGTTGCCTGTGGAAACTGTCCCTCACACCTACTTAAAACTGAAGTACACAATTATTAACAAAAATAGTCTATAGTCTTAATGCAACTCAAAACCGATTTGTGTGCAAAAAGAGGGCTGTTTTTCCTCAAAAGTACATTCTTAAATAAGAGACAGTTGGAAATAAAAGGCAAACTGCATCTTGAAGTAAAAGAACAGGAGCAGATGTCCTTTGGCTGTGTGTTTTATTGATTTATAAACACTCAGTCAGGCTACCTCATCTCTGCAGAGTAATTTAGATATGGGAAAATATCTGTGAAATATATTGATTGCGTTATTGATTGAAAAGCCAATTGCTGTTGCACTCCTGTTTTACCATTTAAGTCCTGACACATTTTGACATATGAGCCAGCTGCGACTACTGCCTCGATACTGCAATGAGATAATGTGAAAGCTGTCATAACCACTTCTGTGTCAGCCGCAAGAATTTACAGTGTACTAGTGCTGCTATTTAGCTTGTTCCTTAACCACCTGAATAATTAGGGTTTGTTAAAGCTTTTGCTGTTGCACATTTGGGTTATATATGTGCTGGTTTTATGTTCCCTTTCACGCTGAATTGATACATCATGAACAAAAGAAATGTAGAAACCAGGCTGTTATTATTCAAAGCTTATACACGTGGGGATGATTGTTTCTGCTCAAATATTTTTCTCCTCTCCATGAGGGATTTGGATTTTAGAACATTTCGCAGGGGAATTCTCACTTGTTTCCAGATCAGTTTGCACTCAGCAGCAATAAATCAAGGGAGGACAGGAAAAAATCCTCTACAGCGTATTAACAACTCTGTCATTTATTTTGAAATTTTAAGCTGTGAAAGATCCAATGAAAGCAAAAACATATAGCAACTTATTTAGTATTTTTCATAAAAGTACTTTTATATTTTTTTATCCAAAAGTACTTTTATATTTATTTATCCATCTGTTGTTGAAATTAAAATTGATAAACATACTAAAAAGATTTTTTGAGCCCTAATACATAATAGTAAATAAAAGTCTCCTTATAAAATGCATCCTTGAAGAATTTCCTTTACCAGCTCCACATTTTATCATGGCACAGAGTGAACTATACAGTTTAATCACCTTCATTCCTACTTTTATTAGTGAAATGATAAGGCATTTTCACAGCAGCTTTAACTCATTTCTTTGACAATATAGTCAATATAGACTTTTCTTCTGTCCTAAAGAGGCTGATTATATAGTTCATTCATGCCATCTCTTGTTCATTTTCAGCTGTTTATTTCATGATCTTTTGACCAGATCCAGACCTTCAAGTGTAATCCATGTGGGACTTCTGTGCCCTGACAGAATGGCATTGATTTAGATGGATTCTGTACATGCTCTAGGTTGTACCTGGGTAGATCTCACAGCAGAACTGGATTCTACCTTGCATATTTTTCATCACAATACTTGTATTTCTCCCCAGGGTACCAGATGAACTATAAGCATTCTGTAGCCCTCCTATTTGGAGGGACTTCTGCACTCCTCTTTTTGTTTGAAGTGCCTTTTTTGTATCTGAAAATGAGGTATGGCCAAAGGTGCTATTTCATACTTTCTCTTCTCTAAATGAAATGTGCAACACACACTACATTTGCTTATTTCATTTGAATAATCAGATGAAAATTACTTACAGGACCAGAATTGTATTGATTAGTTAGCAGGTGGAAATGGCACATATGATGAGTCTGCAAAGCAAGTTTCTTGTACTTTCACTTGAAATTAGTGTTGGTCATCGGACTATGTGATGGGTGGCCATGTACTTCATACTGCAGAGCACGTACAAGAAGAATTCTTTTACAAAGCAATGCAAATTTAAACAATACTCAGAAGTAGTGTTTGAATTTTTTCCTGGGTGAAATAGTAACAATTATCAGGTTGAAACAAAATAGAATTACAGTATACAGTAGCAACACTAAGATTTTCTGTCATTGCAATTTGACATTATTATTCAAAACACAATTCCAACTTAGAATTATATTTGGCAAAAAAATTAGGAAAAGTACAAAATATTTTGGGTTTCTCTTTCTTTGTTTTTCAACATTAAGTAAAGCAGTAACTCCATATAAAGGAAGAGTTATGAATGTTCTCTACTAAATTCACTGGTTTTGACTTTTTATTTTAGGTATTTGAGGTTTAGCATTGTTTTACAAAGTGGTGGGTTCACACCAGCCAGCAGCCAAACACCCACCGTGACACTCACTCACTCCCTCCCCTCTAACGTGCGATGGGGAGAAAATAGAAGGAAGACCAGGAGTCTCGAGGATCAAGATAATAACTATTTAATATGGAAGGCAAAAGCTGCACACACAAGCAAAGGAAAAAGTTTAATTCATTCACTACATCCTATCAGCAGACAGATGTCCAGCCACTTCCTGGGAAGCAGGACCTCAGTATACATAACGGTTGCTTGGGCAAACAAATACCATAACCATGAATGTTCCCCCTTTCTCCTCCTTTCCTTGAGATTTTATTGCTGAGCATGACATCATATGGTATGGAAAATCTCTTTGGTCAGTTGGGGTCAGCTGTCCCGGCTGTGTCTCCTCCTAACTTCTTGCCCACCCCCAGCCTACTCACTTTGGATGGATGTTGGGGTAGAGAGAAGGTCTTCATGTGGTGCAAGCACTGTTCAGCAATAGCCAAAACATTGGTGCATTATCAACACTGTTTTAGCCAAAAATGCAAATCACATTACAATCCCAGCTGCTATGAAGAAAGTTAACTCCATCCCAGCCAGACACTGTATGTGCAATAAGATTCTTTCTCATGTGCCAGCTGATAAGACATACTAGGATTTCCCTTCTAGTGCAATAATGAAAAGAGAATCAAGGTACAGAATATATAAGATGAATTTCTGAGATCACAGTAGTTTAGTGGTCAGGTAGAACAAAGGAAGCCTTGGAGGGAAGTTTCACTGGAAGCAATTATAACATGATGAAGCCATGGGTGCTGTAGGGCTCTTTGATGCTGAACGGATATTGGGATCCTAAATGCTGCCAGCTTCAGGAAAGGGGTAAGTCATTATAAATTATATTAACTAATACGGATCAGAAAAGACAGTATTGCATGTCATTGCAGCTTTCTGCTCAAAAGGCCCTTCTGAGAGTATCCTGGTGCTTCAAGCAGCATTAGTTCTTTCTTCCCACTGTTAATGTGGGAATTTCTTCATGAAAGACACCTCCGTAAAGTAAATCAGATCTTCTATGGATTGAGCCATCTTTCTGGAGGTTACTTTTCCACTTTCCATTTCTCCTTTTAGCAATATAAAAAGTCTAGTATAGCTCTTTTCCTATGTTAGGCACCTTATTTAGGTGGCAGGAATTCAGACCCACATGTTCACAACTGCTAGATCCTTTTGTCACTGGGAATTGGATGTAGAACACTGAGAATAAGAAAAGTCTCTTGACAAGCTGTATTTGTGTATGAACAAGGAGTCAATTGTACCTCAGAGGTGTATTTCTAAGGCACACTACCTCTTTGGATGACACAGCCCACACAGTATTTCTTGCTGAAGGCTGTGCCTAGAGGCACAACCAAGTCCTGAGGGACTGAATATAATCTAAATTACAACAACCATATTGTGGCCTGATTTCCAAAACCTTTACATCAGCTTTACAGTTTTCAATGGATTACATTAGAAAAAAATATGAGTCTTCTGAATAAAAATCTTTCATTTGGATAACAATGAAAATACGTTACTTTTTGCCACAGAATTATTTGCTGAGTGATAATGGATGTATACCATCTTTAAAATGTTTGGTTTTGGTTTTTTTTTAAGCTTGGCATGCTTTAAAAATGCCTATTCTTCCATGCAAGAAAAACTTCATACTACTTGCAGGTGAGCTAAGCAGGCAGACACAAGATGTGTAGGAATATACACATTCATAGCCCTGTAATAGGTAATATACTGTACTAAAGTCATTGAGAATATATATGCAGAAATAATATAGACAGATAATATCAATTTATTCTGTGATCTTAATGAAAAGTGCTGTAGGATAAAATACCGCTTCCAGATTTCTTTTGGGGTTTGTACACAGACTAATACAGGTGTACAAGCTTGTACAAATATGGGACCATCCTGAAAGTATAATAATTCATTCATTTCTGATAAAGAATAAGCTTTTCTCATAGGCAGCCATAAAGAGTTGAGCATTCTTACTTTTCACAGCTTAAATTGCAACTGTATCTCTTGCCATGTCCTTTTTTTTTCAAATACAAAGCAGTTCCTTCTTTGCTTTAGCAGAACAGTTTGAAGGGGGAAAGAACACAGTGATACCCTTCACCAAAGAAAAACCACACTGTTTGGAAAAACTGGTAAATAGCTGGAGGAGATGGAAGAACACGGACAGGAGGACAATTTATTGTAAAAGTTGCTGTCTCTCAATTTCTCCCTCTCACATTTGAATTGGAAAACATCCATTCTTTATAAATGTCTTTCAAATTATTACAATAGAACCTCAACTACTAGGATTGAAACAGTCTGTGCAGAAAAGTGATGAAGGCTCAACATCCTCAGCTGTTTAAAATCAGATTGATCAAGAATAGTCAAAGCTAATACATGAAAATCAAATTTTCTATCATCTGGTCTGTATGGTCTAAATCTTTTGTTGTCTCCTATAGATAAAGGAGTGTCAAGTTCCTTCAGTGTTAGTGTTAAATGAAAACTCATTTCTTTTCATCTTTATAGGAGCTGACAAACTACTAGATGTAGCAGTGTTTTTGAGGGAAGAGATTATTTTATTTTATTTGCATTCTGCAAATAAATATTTCACACAATCATTTCATAAATATCAGTATACTTGCTGCTTGTTCACTCACACTTATATTCTTCTCATTATTATGGTATTTTTCTGGTCATATTTAATTTTGGACTGAAATCATTGGAAATGTTTTAATTTACCTGCACTGAACCTTGAAGCTGAAGTCACACTGAGCTTTGTATTCTGACTTCATTAGGAAACTGAAATTTTTAAAAGTTCTGTACATTAGATCCCTTCCTTGGGAGTGTCCACTACCTGACTAAAAATAAGTAAACCAAAGACAACACAGAAGTATAAAGTTGCAATTTCAACAGAGGACGTGCTTTCCTTCAGAAGTACTGAACTCAGCTGAGCAAGCAATGAAGAGTATTTTTTGTGAATGTTTGACTGAGTTTAAAAATGAATTAACCCTGGCTCTCTTGGTGTCGCTTTAGTCTCCTTCCATGAAGATCCTATTTTATTACCCCAAATGGACATGAAATGCTAAATTTGCACTTCACCATTTGTACTGAATGTGGTACATATTAAGAGATCACTTGATCACTGTTCTTAGATGGAGACAATGTTAGCGAATGAAGAGATCTTTACTTTAAAAAAAAAACACAAAACAAACCCAAAAAAACAAACTCCAGTGGCAAAAATTGGAGCTGGATACGCTGTGGGGGTTTTAAAAGTAAATGGTTTAAAAAGTGAACCACTGGAACACTTTCAAATAGATTGTAGGGTACACTCCATCACTGGTGTTCTTTAAAACATAGATGCGTATTTGGGGAAGGGTGTGTGTGTGTGTTGGTCTTGTTTTGTTCTTCAAAAAAACATGTTCTAGCTCAGCAACAGACTTATGAGATTGAGCCAACACTGACCTGTGGAAATTCCATGATCTGAATTAGTCTGAAGGTTAGTCTAGGTGGCTGGGAGAAGTCTATTACAACTTCATATTCTCTGACAAAGCAACTATTTACATTAGATGGAGAAAACAATCCAAAATTGTCGTTAACTCCCTACTTGCCCACACCTTAGTAAATTACAGAAATGTCCAACAACATTCCTGAAAGCCAGAAGACATACATTGTTTAATCCCAACATTTTATGAATTATTTCCTAGATCAGATACCTTTAACTCACAAGGAAGGACTATCTTTATCTAAAAGTGCACAATGTGTAAGAATGCTTACACTAACAGTCCTCTCTTGATTATATGAATGATGTAATATCTTCCAGTATCCATTAAATACTGACAACTCTCATAATTTCTTATATAAAGCACAGTGCAACTTTACTTCACATTACTGAAATGGTAAGTATATGTACTTCCAGAGAAAACTCATGTTGAAAAAAAGTGTTTTCAAGCTCAAAATGTAACATCTAGTAAAACTCTGTGATATCTTTAAAAAACTAAACTATTATTCCAAATACAAGGCATTCCTTTCACTCATTTCAGTTGCTATATTGTTTTTTTCACTCAAATTGCGATTTAGCTGTCATCCTATATTTGCTGCTAGCCAAATCAATAATTGACTACAGCACATTTTCAAGGCAAGGAATCTTATTCAGTAGCAGTGTTGCTTCCCCACCAATCCCCTGAGAATGGCAAGATCCTTTGAGTGACATACCCAAAAATCACACCCAATGGTCTGGGAGGTAGTAAGAAACTTTAATGATATGATGCTCCTCATGTAGTAGTCCAAGTATCTAAATAAAATTAAAGGTT